>NW_027466061.1:26005000-26605000 GCF_046127955.1 Nelusetta ayraudi
TGGCTCCCCGGGACACCCTGGGCCGGGACAGTGACTCGGGAGAGGTGGTGATCCGTGTGACGTCGGTTTAGGGCCGTGCCGGAGAAAGTTAGCACAACCCTGGAGGCGGTCTTTGGAATTACACCATGTGACTTTGCTGTCTTAATATTTATTTTTTTTCATTTAAATAAGTGGGATTAGTTAGTCTGCTCCTGGGGCCGGTCCTCAAGTCTACAGTTCACCTGGCTCGTGCTCGACCTTGTCTTCATGTATGAACGGAACCCGCTGCCCTGTTTCTCTCTTTTCACCGGCAACAAAATAGAAACGCAGCATCAACGGCTGATGGCTACTTCATATACCCAAGTCATTTTTTTTATATCAGTCATTTTAATTAACTAATCATTAAAAGCACAGTTGCTAAGTGAAGGGTGAATTGGATTCATGGCACCAACTTTCCGAAAAAAAGATTTTTATTTGAACTAACGCACAGGATGTTGAGTTGAAAGAAAAAGTGAGGAATGTCAACGTCTGAAAAAAACATTAGTGTGATGAGAAGCTGAAACCATGACGTCTATAGTTTGTCCTTTTTGCTAACATGTAAGGGAGGAGCTGTTGACTTGACTTCAGCCTCTAGCCACTAGGGGGCAGTCCAGAGGTTGTGTCTCGGGTTTGGGAAGCTTCTATGTAGTCTACCTGTGAAAAAACAGATAATGTGCACACTTTTTTTTTTTTAAGATTGTGCAAAAGTGAAAACAACAGGCATTATTTGTTAGACGAGTCAAGTGCAGCACCAACAAAACCAACAAAAGCCTGCGGTGCTAGCCTAGCTTAATCCCAACAGAGAAAACAAAATGACAAAAACAAAGCGGTCTGGGTTCAGTCGAAAGCTTCCGGCGGCTCAGCCGGTAGCTTAGCATGCTAACACTGCCAGCAGCAGGTTAATGTGCCACAGTTGATGGCTAACGCTAATACTGGGCCACTAGTCATTTCCAGTGGGTGTTGCTGAACCAGTCTTTGATGTCTTTGATGACTCTTCAGTCAGATCCCAGTGGTGGCTGAAGAGGCTTGAACACTCCAACAATAGACGGTCGTACGATGAGCACAAGCCCACTTTAGAAGCTGATTGTTCTTTTGTTGTTTGACCATGCAGTTGACAGACAGATACAACTGTTTTTGAACATGTGGTATAAAATGTCTCCTGACTGTTTCCGACTCCACTCGGCCTGTTCGTTGTTGCGTTTCAGGTTGTGGGATGTCTTCAGTTTTGCTTTGGTGCCTTAGGGAAGCTCAGTAGGGCAGCACAGACACGACCTGAATGTGACTTTAGCTGTTGGCTGTATTTGTTTTTTACTTTCTTTTGAATGTATTGTATAAAGAGTATTTATATAAATGGAGAGCCGTGTGGGTCATTCACTTCAAAGTGCAAAAAAACCGTGAGAGAGGAGGATTCAGTGTTGGTAAACTTGGACGATGATTAAAAAGTATTACAACTGAAACTATCTGCCTTTTAAATCCAGCTTTATATCCTGTGATTGTCGTCCAGCAGGAAGGAATCTCTCCAGTTTGCAGTTTGAAGGAATTAAGGCTGCTCCTGCACCACAGGAGCACCGATGCAGCCGACTTGTAAGATTTCTGGGACTATTTGAAAACGCAATTGAAAAAAGTCCCAAAAAATGGAGCAGGCCTTGTCATCAGGTGTGTGTGTGTGTGTGTGTGTGTCACATCTCAGGACAGAAACTCACAAAACAGCTGAAACCCCCCACAGCCAGTATAGCAAGGTTTGATCTAAATTCTTATCAGTGAGGCAGGACTAATCAGGAAGAGGGTCTGGGCTACAACTTGGGTTTTGCTTCCACACAAATGGGAAACTACCGTTTCCTAGTTGAACAAACCCAAACAAAAAGAGTGAGTGAATTGAAAAGCAGACTGATAAGATTTCATTCAATATCTTTATTAACTGAAGCCAGGACAGATTTTACATGTAATAAATTAATGCAGAAAAACACAGAAAAGCTAAAAACAAATAAAATAAAAATAAAAATAAAAATCCCCTGCAACCAATCAGAGTTGGCATCACAGAGACGTGCAATAGGGAAAGTGACGTCTCTGCGTGTCATCCACAGAAAGTCAACATCTTGAAATGAACCAGACACATTAAAGGAGAAGTTCACGCTGACGAAGAGGCAGGCAAGCGCTCAATAGTGAAGCATTAAGGAGCAGTGTGGAAGTATTCTGTTCGTTCTACGTCTATATGCTTGTTCTGTTAAAAGGCCACCAGGGGGAGACAAAGTTTTCCTGGCTTCGGGGTTTGTTTGTTTTTTGTTTGTTTTTTCTTATGGTTGTCATCGACTTAAAGCGCAGAAAGTGTTCCAACAGACTCGTCTAACAATGAGATCTCCATGCATAGTACCAGTGTGACGTCCTCAGACCAAACACTGAATCGAGGCAGGAGAAAAGGTACGTAGAAAATGTAGAAAAAGTAAATAATACAAACGAGCAAGAGGCTTATTAATGTTTGTCGTAGTGATGCAGCCGTTATGACGTCAAAGCTTCTCAGCGAGCGGCAGGTGATTTGGCACCTGCGGAATTCTGGGTAGTCTGGCTGAATGGAGAAACCTGTTTCTAACATCTAGCAGTAGAAACAGGTAGTTTCTACTGCTAATAGTCAAGTTTTTGGATTTGAAAACCAAAATCTCTTTATTCACTGATTTATTACAAACTATGCTTTAGTTTCAGGCAGTTGCAGTGCGCTGTGAAGTCGTTGTTGTGTAAAGCAGCAGATTCTAACACAACACACAACAAACTGTTGTTGTGAGACTGTGGTGACGCAGATGCTCGTCGGGAGAAGGCCGTCGCTGAAAAGCGCCCCCTGGCTGCAGCACTCGTCCTCCAACATGTCGATTTATTTCAGGGTGTGTGTGTGTGTGTGTGTGTGTGGGTGTGGGTGTGTGTGTGTGTGTGTGTGTGTGCATGTAGTCATGCTCTGATTGGGCCGTTTGCACCGCTGTGTCGAAACGTGTGGTGACCCGGTCGGTCATGAAGTGAAAGTGTAAAAAAAAATGAAAAGACCCCACCCACGGACCACCCACCCCACCCACCTCAACCCATCACACCCACCCCTCCCCATCCCACCCCCACATCAGTGGCGCCTCAGGAGTTTGGAGAAGAATCCTGAAGACGACGCCTTGTCCTCAGGGGGCGGGGCCTCGTCTGTGGGCGTGGCCTTCTTGACCTCCAGCCCCAGCTCCCCCTCCAGGTGCTCCAGCTCCGACTGGTCCAGCAGCTCAAAGTCCTCCACCTCGCTGTCCGACTCCTCGGCCAGCTCCAGCGGCCCGGTGTATCCTGGGAGCAGCGCCCCCCCGACCGCCGCCTCTATTCTCTCCTGGATGGCCGTCGTGAGGACGGTGGCGATGACGTCGCCCGCCATCTGGTTCACCAACTCCAGTGCCAAGTCAGTGTCGGCCTTTTGGTCTCTGTGAGGGCGGGATGTGTGCGCCAGTTTAATTGACTGATGGCCAGGGGGCGTGGCCGAGGGCAGGCCCAGGCTCAGCTCGTCGTCGTCGCCGTTGGTGGTGGCGCCGTTGTCCAGCGAGGGGAAGTCCGGCAGGCCGCTGGCGAACACTTCCTCCCTGTCCAGGTCTGTGAGGGGGCGGAGTCAAAGAGAGCAGAGTCTGTCTGTTAGCATCATGTGGCTAGTTAGAAAGCATGTGGATGTCTGACTTGCTTCGCTGACTTCTGACCGATAGCTCTTGACTAAAAGCCCACATGGGGGCGCTCTCATCTGGAGGGTCAGATTTTGTGCATGTGCCATTGCTTGCAATAACATGCAATAAGCATGGCATTGGTCTGACCTCCCATTAGTGCGACAAATTGCTAACCCTAAAATTGGAACCGGTGGTGGAACTGAACAGACCGTCGGAGTTGTCCGTCTGTGGCGTGTGTCCCTCCGACAGGTTGAAGGTACCGTTGTCGGTCCACGTCAGGTCGGACACCTCGGTGTCGGAGACGGACATTTCCCTGCACGCCGCCGAGTCCAGCTGCAGCCGGAGACAGGTGACAAAGAGCCAACAGCTCACTTAACACGGCAGCAGAGTGATGTCACGAGCGGCCACACCCCCAGTCAGGGGTTGGCTCCGCCCTCTGAGATCAGATTGTTCTCATCCTCTTCCAGGGTGTGGAAGATCACAGTTTTCATAATCTGACTGTGTTTAGTTTGAGTTAGATCAGGGGAGGGGAAACTTTTTGACTGGTGGGCCACTGTGGTTCTAAAATTTGACAGAGGGGCCGGAGCGGGAGCAGATGGACAGAGTGTTGTGGTGACCCACCTCATGTGAGAAAAAATTTGTGTTTGAATTTCAATTAAAAAGAAACAAACAACAAAATCAGCGTCGTTGAAGCCCCATGGTATTTAGCTCTTTATTGAAGTGACTCTCACGACACTGAAAAATGGATGAAATGCAGTTATTTAATGGCTTACTGACTGATTAATAACATTTGTTCAAGTTTGCCGGGCCAGATTGAAAATCTTAACGGGCCGCACATGGCCCCCGGGCCGTGGTTTGCCCATGCCTGAGTTAGGCCATTGTTAGTTTCCACTTCATTATGTGTGTGATTGGATGAGTTGAGCTAATCAGCTGACCTTGGGAAACATGGAGGAGAGGTCAGACTCGACGGCCTCCCTCTCTGCCTGAGCCTGCAGGACTCTCCGCTCTGTCGGGAACAAATCGTTTTTCAGAAATCCTCAACTATGAGATTATGGTGAGACTTTCATAAAATTAGCTGAAATCACAAGACACCGAACGGCCAGGGTCACTCACTTTGGTTCTCTCTGATTTTCTGAAGGGCCTTGAGGACGCCAAAGTCCAGTTTCTGCAGAACCGGTTCCAGCCACAAGGTGGCATCATGAGACGAGATCAGTGGCCACAGGAAGACGGCGAGCACTGCGGGGAGAAGACGGAGGCGAGCTCCCAGATCTACTCGTACCCAACCCTCGCAGGATGTTTCCCCCGCTCTCCTGGAGACTCACCTAGGATGTACGAGATGACCACTCCTGGAATGTAGCGTCCTAGAACAGCGAAGAAAGTGCAAACGCTGCAGACCAGCAGGCAGAACTAGTCGACGGCAGAGAGGAAACACAGAGAGAACAACAAGGAAACTGTGAGTTGATGAGAAATGACTCAAGGTTGGTCCAGAAAGCAATGGCTCCAGCTCCAGGGTATTCCTTTGGGGCAACTATGACTTCCACATAATCTATCGTTTCCCTAGAAATTTTGTTTTTTTTTGTTTTGTTTTTTTAATCTTTTAAAGTATTTTTTTTCTTTCTTTGACTTTGGCTATAATGAAAGCATGACTGTCTGAAATACACAGTGGGCTAAAATTTAAAACTTTATAACATTCACATTTATTGAAACAATCTTCCTCCAGATAGAACAGTGAACCTGTGTATGGCCGAAACAAGTTTTGTATCAACATTGATATTGGAACAAACAAAGCGTAATACTATACAATAAATAACTTCATATATATGCCAAATTGGATTTTTAAATAAAAAACTTATCAAAACAAATAAAATGTAAATAAAATCTTTTTTTTTAATTTGCAGCCATCTGATTGAAATTTCAACAGTAACCTTTTGCCAAAGGCTAATATTGAATGTAAAAATAAAATAACAACAATAAACCAATGAAATCATCATAATATCCTTCAATTAACGTCCTCTCCTGATTGACGAGCTAAAATACCAGCACGGCATTCTGGGATTTGTAGCATTAGCGGTACATGTGCTGGATAAAACCTGCAGGCCAGCCCTAGTAGTGATTTTGAATTGCCTCGTGGGCCAAATATAATAACGCTGTGGGCCAAATTTGGCCCACAACCCAGAGTTTGATACCTATGGCTTACAGATTTATTGTCAAAGGTGAGGTTGCAACCCAAGAGTGTGAATAACACAGGTCGGTTCAAGCAGGGAGCAAATGGTAACAAAATACATATGAAACATAGCTAAGTGCATTTTGAGCTGACCCGTGTCAACTAACATCTGTCAGTCGCAGGTTTGGACCTCAACATCATCACTTTAAATCTAGAAGCAAAACCTGGGAGAACCACTGGCCACCAATCTCACCTTTCCCGGGTTCTGCTGCTTGAAGGCCGACGTCTCCTGCAGGAAAAGTCTGAGGGAGTCACTGAGTTGAGGTCCAGAGTGGCCGACAGCATCCTGACCGGAGTCCATAATCTCCCAGCTGCAGCAGGTAAGGGCACACAGAGGTCACCTTAGAGGTCGCAGACATGGAAGTAGAAAACGTCGAGATTTTACGACTGCTGGCGGAAAGTATTCAGGGGTGTCGAGGCACCGAGAGAAAAAATAAATAAAAAGTGAATTTTTCATCCACATTGTCATCAAGGTTGTGATTTCCGGTGATGTTTTTCGTTTTGCCGTCGTTGGTGTGAGATGGATTTCACCTCCGGCTGACTCATGAATCAGGCAGCAGGAGACAACGCGGCGCTCTCCGTGGCTCTCGTCAGATTCCAGTCAGATTTCCGCCGCAATGCCAGCAGCTGTTCTGGAAACTGGCTGGTGTGCAGCGACAACAGAGATCTGGTTACCACAACAGCCCGCCGCTGGCACTCCGACACCCATTTACACCACAAACACCACTGGCCAAAATATCCAGGATGAGACTTTTCAGAGAGGCAATCTGTGCCACCTCAGTTGACTGGGACGGGGATCTTACTTGGACGGCGGGAAGTTCAGTCCGACGTTTATTTATTGACCTTTATTTTTTAGACCCAGGGTCTAATTTACAAGAGGGACCTGTTTCATAAGACACGAGAGGACGACCAACAGGTCCAGACCTTCACTCAGAGTCAGACGACGTGTGAAATTTCCAAAAGCAGCAGCTTTTCATCACAACAGTGTGGTTGTGCAAAACCAAAGCAGCCAGGGGTCACCCCTGCCGTCACCTCTGACCCCTAAAAAGTGACCCCACCCACACCCCAATCACCCCTGCTCCCTCCCCTGTCCCTGAGCACATGCCCAGAGCATGAGTCCCACTTCCAGGGAAAGATGATGAGTGTGAGAGTGATACTGCTCGGCGAAACACTTGGCTCTCCCTGGAAAGAGGCGCCAGCGACAGCAGCCACATGTTTCAGGTCACCTGACTCGGCCACAGAGAGGTCAGGTGACCGCCACAGCCTGCCAACCGAGAGGTCAGGTGACCACCAGATCCCAGCGACAGCTCCATCACTGACGGTTATCTTTTTAAAGTGTGTGTTCCTTTGTTTTTCATCATTCATTTCTTCTTGGTCTCCAATCCTCTAGATGGCGCAACTCCCCATATCAGTTCACAGTCATGAACCATGAACTGATTTCAATGACAAAAATGTCTCGACAGAAAAGATGTCAAAACTTAGACAAACTCGAGAGAGCACCGTGTTTAGCCCTCTGTTTACAGCCTCCTGCTAAAACTCATGGGGGCCTCCACACTGAGTGGAGCGTTATCATCCTGGGGACACCTCTCAGAACCGCTGTGAACCGGCAGTGTGGTTTGCCAACCTGAAGTATCAGTGCCCTTTGAGACATCACGGTGCAGTGGCAGAAGAAGAGGTGAAGGGTGGACTTTAGTGGTGATTTCATTGTCAGGAAGGAGGCATGGGAGTTTTGGATGATATGGAGCGTCCAATAGCAGAGAACATCAGAAACGACTCCTCACATCTCCTCAAAACCAACTTTTTGAGGTTAGCGAGAGGAGGTGGCGGATGGTGTGACAGGCTGAAACATCCTGGACTCTGACCTGTCTGAGCCGGCACTGCAGAAATAGACTCGGGGGGCCAAACAATGTGAGGAATGGCGGCAAAAACATGGCAGCTCCACCCATCGGGCTGTAAATCTGTTGATCCGGCGGTCTGGGCCGGTTCAGCGCTGTTTACATTCAGCGTGTGGCCACATGCTCGCAGGCAGAGTTACTGCAAGACATGAAGCCAGGAGCTGGAGGTAACAGGAGAAGCCACACAGCGGAGACGGTGATGATGATGATGATGATGATGATGATGATGCAACCAGCTGGACTTTCCAAGAACATCTTGGCAGATGGTTGACAGAGTGTCATCAAGTTCAGAGTCTCTTGGCTGCATGTGGTTGGTGGACAAACCAAATACTAGCCGACCAGTTGTCAGTCATCACCGGGGGGTGAGGGGGGTAAAAACTGATCCAGCCGGATGCTTTTCTCAACTCCATCTAGCTGTACTAGGAGCAGCTCCTCCCACCAGCAGGAAGACCACTGGCTCCATTAGTGGAGAGGAAATTGTCGCACAAAACACAAACACGATGAAATGTCTCCACAACAAGATTGTGATAACACAACTAGCAGCAGCACTAATTCATCTGAGGGGGAACTGAGGGTTTTTTCCAGCGCAGAAGGATTCGGGATCCTGCGCCACAGGGCGACGAAAGACTAGCTAGACTAGGCTGTTTATGTTTTGTTGTTTAAAATCCAGGCCACTAGATGGCAGTGCTCAGGACAAAGCACTGTAGAATCAATCTGATGCGATAACACGGTACATATCGCGATAAATCGTACCGCCATACACTGAACACGTCGAGAGAGAGATTTACAGTGACACCAGTCAGGACCAGTTAGGATTGCCGCACACTGACTTGTTGGCCGAATGTGTAAATTAGCTCCATCTTGCCAACTAAGCGCTCAAGTTGCCTCAAAAGCCCAAACACAAATTCATCCAGAGACACTTTCGAAGTCAACCACCGCTGTCTGCGCTCCATCCGCTCCTACCTCAGCCCTGCTCCACCACGTTCAGGAGACATCTCAGGATCTTTGTCCCGCTCCCAGCGAGTCTTCAGGGTTGAACGTCACACACCCGGATGGCAAACAAAGGTAGGAAGAATCAAATCCGGGGGAGAAGAAAACTAAAAAATTTGAACAATAGAAATGACAGCGAGATGCAGGACGGCAGGTTTCTGACGTGCCACACGTCTGGGGAGCAGCTTGTGTTTATCCTGAATGAAGCCCCGCTTGGAGTATTTCAAGCCGTCCGTCTAAAAATAACTTGGTCACACTACATTCCAAAAACAAGCCATCAGGAGGAGAGAATAGTGGCTTTAACAGGCTTCCACATCTGCCGGTGACACCACATGGATGGGAGGAGACATGTGGCGCTGACACGGCTCAGACTCACTGTCCTGTCAACAGCCCACACTTGCTGAAAGAATCGAGTTGCATTTCAGTTCACAACCTGTGACAATGATCAGGTCAAGAATTCCAAGCTCTCGTGAAAAAACACGATATCAATGTGTCCGAAAGGATTATCAGTATCATTTCTTCCAAATGTCGTTAGTTCACTTCGACTATTTATTTTGTGAACTCCAACAAAGGTGGAATGTTTACGGACGTCACATCACTTGACTTGTGATGGCGAAACTCTTGTTGCCTTCCTGTTGCTGGTTTGTTGTTTGGGGTGTTGTTTTCCACCAGTCCTGGGGGCCCCTCATCCAATCGGAGGAGCCGCTGTGAATCACACCCCCGCACTAACTGCCAAGCGATCTGATTGGTTTGACCGACCTCACGTCGTCTTCTCGCGTCGCTCCCAGTGAATCAGCGGAAACAGCTGAGTCACACACACACACACACACACACACACACACACACACACACACACACACACACACACACACAGGGAGCAGATTGTCAAGGTTTCTCATTACTAAAGAGACACCTAGTGGTTGTTGTGGGAACAAACAGCAGAACATCCAGTTGTTTGGAGTCACATGATGTTTTCCACGTATGTTGAAACTACCATGTTGTATATGGTGTGTGTGAGTGTTTGTGTGTGTGTGTGTGTGTGTGTGTGTGTGTGTGTGTGTGTGTGTGTGAGAGAGAGAGAGAGAAAGAGAGAGATGGCTGTAGAGGTGTGTGTCTCCTCTCTAGCTGGACAAACTACGCCAAAAGATTTTCCACCAGTCAACAGCAACCGAGGGAAAGTAACTTCCTCGTTCTGTAGCGCCCCCTGGATGAGGTGAGCCTGCTAGACTTCTTCAAATTATTTAGAAGATTCTCCTTTAAAAGAATCAGCTGTTTCCTTCACACACACACACACACACACACACACACACACACACACACACACACGCACGCACACAGCAAAAGGAAGGAGGTTGTTGCTCCAAACATCCCAGCTGTCAACTCGCATTTTGGGTCAGCAGTTAATCTCCCACAAGCCCCGGCCTGAGACTCGCACAATCAGCCGTGAGACTGACAGCAGCAGGTGGCGGCAACACAACAACAACAACACAAAGTGTCTCAGCTGGACGCACGTCACAGAGACGCCGGAGCGGGTGGCGGGCGACACATGGTGGAAATTTTCCGGTCCTGCCGTCGTCTTTAAAAATTCAAACATGCGAGAGAGCAGGATCAGCCAGGCCCCCTAGTGGCTGGGACGGTGAAGTTGTTCTTGTGCTGAAAGGAATTTCTGACAAGTTTTGGAGTTTTCAAAAACCTAAAAGAAACGAACGTCGCTTCTCTTTCTGAGTAAAAACAGACGGACAGGCAGACAGACAGGCAGACAGACAGGCAGGCAGACAGACAGACAGACAGACTGCCTGACAATCTCACTTCAGAGAAGGTCACTGAACTTTTCCTAAAGTATAACATGAAAAGAATTTTTATGGTGGCTGCTCAAGATGACAAACTCCAGCGTGGTTTGTGTCGCTGGTGTAGCCATAGACAGCTGTCAACAGTGCACATGCACACTGAGCACACGTCATTCTACCTAGCTTCATGCTAGGCTAATTGCTTAGTCACTAGCAGTGCCCGCCCACCAATTTGTGAGCCAATAATACAAGTCATGCTGCAATGACGTGATGGCAGCATCATGTGACACGCACACACGCCCGCACATACACACACATACACACACATTCACAGACACAGACACACACAGAATCTCTCCAGTGTCCTACCTTGCAGTGAGGCGGTGCCACAAATGAGCGCCTGTGTGAAGTGAATAGAGTGATTAACCGCAAAATAGTGTAGATAAGATAAAATTCATAACATTCATAACATAATTTGTTGCACCTTGTTATTACAGTTTTGCGTATAAAAATTATAAAAAAATAAAATTTATTTGACTTTAAACTTTAAGATGAGTTAAATAAAAGAAAACTTGCATTAATATTAAAACTAAATAAGCATCAGTTATAAACTAAATCAATGTGAATACATATCTTAAGCAAATGTGAAAAGAAATCGCAAAATCATTCGAAAATCTGTAATTGATGAATTAAAAAACTTTGTTGTGTAATAATAGAATTTGAATGCATTTTTTTTCTATTTTTATTTTGTAATTTCTCCTCTCACACATTTGCACTGTGGTCACTCCAGGTTTCTTGGTGCTACCTGTGGGTCTGGACTGAGCCACATCTCTGATGGTCACCAAGATGACCAGAGAAAGAAGCAGGACGGCCAGAAGGCTGCAGGTCCGCAGAGGGCTGAAGGCCACAAACCTGGAGGAGGAGAAATGAGACAAAGAGGCTTCATCATCATCATCATCATCATCATCATCATCATCATCATCATCATCATCATCACCACCACCACCACCACCACCACCACCATCATCATCATCATCATCAGTGTGACGCCACCACGTTTGTTTCTTCCTGTACAGCAGCCACATTCAGTGGAAAAAGTAACACATCAAAATGATCTCACGGCAAAACTTAAATGACAATAAAGTAAGTATTTTGCCTAAATGATTGAAGTATTGACGGGCATTGACACAAAAGTAGGTATTTGCCATATGACACTGGGCGTAAACTATAACCAGCAACCCAATTTTTATTTACTGATTTTAAAATATTTTTAATATTTAATTTTAAAAATGATCTCTCAAGACCACAAGACACTGTTCAGTATTTTAGGGGCCAATAGACAAACTCCTGAGGCAGACATCCCTTCCTCTATTTATAAATAGAAGGAAACCCATAAAACAAGGCAGACTTAGGGATTACAAATGTATTTTTGCTACATACATGTACATGTAAATTTCCTTATTTATATTTTACAGATAAGTGGTTACTGAGGGAAGAGTGAAAGCACAGCATTTAATCACCAGGAAGCTGGGAGAAAAGCTGACATTTGAGGGAACTAGTTGTCATCACTTGTGATGAGGAGTGTATGTGTGAGTGTGTATGTGTGATATCCCTGCGTCATGGTTCCTACCAGAACACCGCGTTAGCTGCAGCGAACAGGGCGCAGCTCCAGCAGGGTCTCCGCCTCCAGCTGACCAGGCCGGAGAGCCGAAAGCCCGGGGGCCCGTGAGGCGTGTCCGCCCCGCGTGCCCTCCTTGGCGGCTCCGGTGGCCCTGCCGCCGCCTCCTTCACGCCGCCTGCGGCACCTGGTTCCCGGCTTCGCTGCATGGGAAACGACCGGCGTAGACGCGCTGCCGCTTTGCCGCTCCAGACGGCATCAACACAGAGACGACAAGGCAAAATTAGATCCGGTGTGAGCTTTTCAAAGTTAAAAGAACCTTCAGCCAAAACACCTTTTTCCTGAAAGGTTTGATGTAAAACGTGTTTTCATACACTTGTTAAATGTGAGGATAGCAAGAGGATTCATGAGAAATCTTTTAAAAACACACACACAAAAAAAAAACCCGAACATATCTTCCTATATATCTCATATGACATACCAGTCTTTAAATAACCTTGCGCTGAGACACAGGGACTATTTTTTTGAAATCTTAAGAAAAACATCGTGTTTTTTTCGGTGAATTTTTATCTTCAACATTTTCAACTGCAGACGAGTCTATTGCAGTCACTGAAAGTGTCTGAATTAGTTCCAGCTTTTATTGTGAAAATACACTTCCTCACGGTATCGATCCCTCAAATCTCTGGCTTGAAGCAGATTTGAACCTGTTTTGTTTTGGCATTAGGTCGTTGACGTCAGTGTGTGTGTGTGTGTGTGTGTGCGTGTGCGTGTGCGTGTGTGAGGAGAAAAACATATATCACTCAATGAAATGTACGACATCCCAACCAAATACTAGTGGTCATTTGCTTTTGCTGGTGTTCTGGTCAGTGCCGGAGAGAGAAACAGTCTGTGAAGCTCAGATATGATGATAAATCCTTGTGTTCTGACTTAGTTACTGACTCGTTTTTTGCAATTACCCAATTAGCTTGTTGCATCTTCCAGAACTCTCTGTCATGAGCCTGACTTTCAGAGGCCTGAACAGGAGTGGCTCTGTGTGTGTGTGTGTGTGTGTGTGTGTGTGTGTGTGTGTGGTGGAAACGATGCGCTTGACGATGAACTGACAGAGACTCTCAGCCAGGGTGACTGAGGTCGAGCTTCACTGAATCCAGGAGAAATGCTGGCAGCTTCAAGATGAAGGTTCTCCTGCCCAGTTGGCAATGCCTGAAGGACAGTAAACAGATTAGAAAGCGGCGTGGAGATGTTTAGTCTGTTGCACTTATCAGAAGCAGCTGCCCGGCCTTGGCAGAGTGGAGCGAAGGCATCAAAACAGAAGCATAAGTTCCCTACACAGCATCGACGTGCTGCTACGCATGTACGGCTCAAACAGGGGCGGTGGGCTTTTCTCTTTGGCTCCTGGCTGCACCGCACTTCTTGGTGCAGAATCAGGACAGAACCCTGAAAATCGAGATGCGCCGAAAACTCAAAGTTTAAAACGTCAACCTGGTTGAATCTGGCGAAGCACAGGGTGGAAGGAGCAGGGAAGGATTTGTGTTGGGGGGGGGGAGAAAGTCCCGACAGCTACGGGAAAACACAAAGCTGCGGAGAAAAGCAGCTTTCAGTCAACACACCTCGGAGGTGGGTTGGAAGGCGGTTGTCATGGTTACCTCAGTTAGTTCTGTCTAACTTTTTCCATGTCAGTGTTGCTATTTTCTGTGTGGGTCCAATTTTCTTCAGGTGACGAAAACATTTTGACAACTTTATCATCGTTTGACACAACACCACCTTTTGGGCAGAGGTTTGTGTTGCTCGTTTCTCCATCTGACTGCGGCCACAGAAACACAGAGTCTTATTGCAACCACACAGGTTAGCCAACATAAAGATGCTCTGCCATGTGTGGCGTGTGCATGCGAGCATGTGTGTTTGCGCGTGTGCGCGTGTGCATGCGAGTGTCCGTGTATGTGTGTGTGTGTGTGTGTGTGCGTGCTCGTGTGTGTGTGCGAGCCACTAATTGGACTGAATTTCAGCAGGCAACAAAAGATCAGGCTCGAAAATTCCAGCTCTGGTTTGTACAGGCTTTGCTTTGTTGTCCCTTTGCTTCTGTTTGCTCTCTTCTAATGCTGTGTTAACAGTTATCTCCCTGCCTCCCTCCCTCCCTCCCTCCCTCCATCCGTCCCACCCCCTCTCTCTCTCTCTCTAACTTTCTCTCCCTCTCTCTCTCTCTGCCCCCTCTCTCCCTCTTTCTCTAACGATCTCTATCTTTCTCTCTCTCTTTTTCCTTTTAGTCCATGGAAGGATTTTTTTTGGAGCTCCTGCTCAGAGGAGAACCCCAGTGGACAGAACATCCCAACGGACTTCCCACGGTAACCCTCATAGTCTCTCTTTCTCACTCACTCTATTTCACACACACACACACACACACACACACACATACACAGGGTGGTGTCGCACGGCCGCAATGAACCCCAGAGCTCCAGCGGAGCGGACCGTCCCCGTCTCCGTCTATGGGAAAGCGGCTCCGTCCCTCAGCGCTGATCCTGGATCTGGCCGTGGGCTGGGATTCCTCTGCTGATCCAGACCCCCCAGGACTTGGGAACCCCCTGCCGTCGCCATGACCATCGACCTGCATGGCACGGAGGAGGGCGGGAGCGGCTTGGGCCCCTCCGACCCGCTGGGCCTGTCGGACGAGCTGGAGTGTAAGATCTGCTACTGCGGCTACACGCTGGGGGCCCGCCGGCCAAAGGTGCTGGAGTGCTGCCACCGGCTGTGCACCAAGTGCCTGGCCAAGATCCTGGACCTGGGCGAGTGCCCCCCCAACGCCGTGGTGTGCCCCTTCTGCCGCTACGTCACGGCGCTGCGGGCCGGGGCGCTGGGCAGCCTGCCGGACGACTGCAACCTGGTGGCGGCGCTGGCGCTCCTCAGCAGGAACCGGAGGAACCTCCAGGAGGCCACCAGCCCGGAGCTGCTGCTCAGCCCCGGCCGACTCGGCTCGCTGATGGGGGACAGCACGGTGACCGTGTCCCCTTCCTCCTCCACCTCCTCCTCTACCTCCTCCTCCGGGTCCTCCTCCTACACCACCTACTCCTCCATCAGGAGCTCCCCGAACTTTGTGGTCATCACCATCATGGAGCCGCCACCACCGCCACCGCCCCCGGCGGTGGTATCCCGGGAGCTGCGGGGCTTGCGGCCGACCAGCCTGGACTCGGTGGCCTCCGGCGCCCACCGGTGGACGCTGTGGAACTGCGCCGCCTTGCTGCTGCACACCTCGGCCCGGGCGCTGGTGTGGGTGCTGGGGCTGCTGTACTTCAGCTCGCTGCCCATGGGCGTGTACCTGCTCATCATGCAGCGGACCACCGTGGGGGTGCTGCTGGTGAGCCTGGTGCCCGCCAGCCTGGCCGTGGTCATGGCCTACGGCGTCTGCCAGTGCGTCTGCCACGAGCTGCGGGCCTGCATGTCGCCGTGACCGACCGCGACGGCTTTCTCGAGCTCTGACGGGACGCAACCCCCGCGCGGAAACACTTTCTTCAATCGATCGTCACATCCTGTGGAATGTGAGCTCCTGAGCCTGCAGCCCAAAGCCTCGTACCCTGCTTTTTATTGGAGGACTTGATACCCAGCTTTGGTTTGTTGCCCATATCGGATTTTTTTTTTTTTTTTTTTTGGGTTGTCTGCTTACGGTGGTGCATTGGTTAGCACTGGCGCCTCACAGCGAAAAGGGCCTGGGACCTTTCTCTTCCTCTTCTCCATCTGTCTGTGTGGGTTCTCTCCGGGTTCTCCGGGTTCTCCGGCTTCCTCCCACACTACAAAAACATGCATGCGAGGTGAATTGGAAACTCTAAACTGACCGTAGGTGTGTGTGTGTGTGTGTGAGAGAGCGAATGGCTGTTTGTCTTTGTTTGTCTCAATGTGGCCCAGCGATGAACTGGTGACTTGTCCAGGGTGTCACCTTGCCTTCGCCCTGTGACAGCTGGAATAGGCTCCACAGACCCGCAACTTCAACCTTAACTTTTAAAGGTGACCCACTTTTGATATCCGTGTTTATACCTGCTTTAACTTTGCTTACACTTGAAAAAAAAAATCTGCATGTGTCGACACCATCTGGCCTTCAACCGGGACGAGGACGGAGTGGATTTGTTTGATTTGTTTGTCCTGTCCAGAAATGCAGCAACCTTTTTTTTTTTTTTTTACGTCACCACATCCTGAGAGCTCAGACGTTCAGCAACCAGCTGCGGGTTTGCTGTTGTCACCTGTGGAAAACGACACTTTACGGACAACATGAAGGGATGTGCGCACGTGTTTTCTCAACATGCTATGATCCTGTGGAGGAGTCGGCTTGTAAGTGTTTCACCACAAAATCAAATAAAAAGGATTACACCCACAACAATACGTTAGCCTTCCTTGTTTATGTTACTGATGAATGGGAGGAGTGACACTATTGACACTCATCAATGTGTTATACAGGGACAATCTACAGGAAAGGCTCACTGCTTCAATACAATTTAAACAACTGAAAAGTCTCAGAAGCTAAATGAGAGAAAAATGTTTAAGTCTCATAGTTTGTCTGATTTTCTATATATATATGTATATATATATATATATATATATATATATATATATATATATATATGTACAGACCCTTTTCAAAAAATTAGAATATCATGGAAAAGTTAATTTATTTCCATAATTCCATTCAAAAAGGCAAACTTTCATAGATTATAGATTCAGGGCCCACAATTTAAGTGATTTCAAGTATTTATTTGTTAATTATTACATAATTTGGGCTTCCAGCTCATAAAACCCACAAAAACAGGATTTCAAAAAATTAGAATACTGTGAAGAAATCAGCCCAGATTTTGCAGGGCATGATTTTTTTTAAACTGAGTGTCATCTACTAAACTAAAAGCACCTGCACAGGTTTCCCCAGATGTCATTAAATTGCTTCAGTTTGGTTGAATTGTCTCCGTTCGGTTCAACATGGGGAAGACTGCAGACTTGACAACTGGCCAGAAGAACATCATTGATACCCTCCATAGGATGGGTAAGTCACAAAAGATTATAGCCAAGGAGGCTGGTTGTTTACAGAGTGCTGTGTCCAAGCATTTCAGTGGAAAGTCTAGTGGAAGGACAACATGTGGCAGGAGAAGGTGCACCACCAAAAAGAGATGACCATGGGCTTCAGCAGATTATCAAACAGAGAAGATTCAAGAACCTGGCAGATATACAGAAAGAGTGGAATTGAGGCGGGAGTCACAGCTTCAAAAACCACCACATTCAGACGCATCCGGGAGATGGGCTACGAAAGTCGGGTTCCCCAGGTCAAGCCACTTCTGAGCCTGAGCCAACGTAGGAAACGTCTCAACTGGGCCAAGGAGAAGAAGGACTGGACTGTTGGCCAGTGGTCCAAGGTTGAAAGTAAAGTGTGCCTTTCATTCGGAAATCAAGGTCCAAGGGTTTGGAGGAAGACGGGTGAGGAACAGAACCCAAGCTGCTTGAGGTCCAGCGTGAAATATCCATAGTCAGTCATGATTTGGGGTGCAATGTCCGGTGCAGGTGTTGGTAAACTCTGCTTCCTTAAATCTAAGGTCACAGCAACAATCTACCAGAATGTTTTAGAGGACTTCATGATTTCCTCTGCTGAGGATCTGTATGGAGATGCAGATTTCATCTTCCAGAAGGACCTGGCCCCTGCCCATACCGCCAGAAGCACCAAAACCTGGTTTGATGCCCATGCGATCACAGTGCTTGACTGGCCAGCCAACTCACCGGACCTCAACCCCATTGAGAATTTATGGGGTATTATCAAGAGGAAAATGAGGGACACCAGAACCAAAAACAAAGAAGAGCTGACAGCAACCATCAAGGAGATCTGGGCTTCCATAACCCCCAGGCAATGCCACAGGCTGATTGCCTCAATGCCACGGCGCATCGAGGCAGTTCTTAAGACAAAACCAAGTATTAAAGATTGACATATCGTTTTGACAGTACAATATTTTGATTTAATTGATGTGATCTTAATTTATTTCTTTTTTTCTGAGAAGTAAATGGTGATTTCTTCACGGTATTCTAATTTTTTGAAATCCTGTTTTCGTGGGTTTTATGAGCTGGAAGTCCAAATTATGTGAAAATAAACAAATAAATACTTGAAATCACTTAAATTGTGGGCCCTGAATCTATAATCTATGAAAGTTTGACTTTTTGAATGGAATTATGGAAATTAATGAACTTTTCCATATATATGTGTATGTATATATATATATATATATATATATATATATATATATATATATATATATGTATAACATAAAGGCATCACCTAGGGTTTCTTTGAAGAGTTATACAATAAAAGCCGTTTCAGACCCGGGCCACCAGATGGCGCTGTGGCGGATATCTTCCCTCCCCCACCGCTCTGGCAGCTCATCAGTTTCATCAATCAGGTCGTCATTGACTCTTTAATCAGAGGGCAGAGAGAGGTGTGACGTCACTGTGGCGCTCACAAAGAAACCGGAAGAGTGACCAGTTTGAAAGAGCAGCTCAAAAGATTAACAGTACATAAAAAAGCAGCAGGAGAATCCTGAAGAAAAACGCCGGAGAGAAAAAAAAAAAAACAATTGCAGACATTTTAGCTTAAAATGGCACGAAAATAATGCTGTAAAAAAAAAATGTCATGATGAGAGTGACAGGCCCGGAACCTTCCTGTTGGTGTCCAGGCAGCAGAGCTTCATTTTATACACCATATGTGGGAATATATTGTACCGGAGTTTATCGTAACGTAGCCTGCATATACGAGCAACACTTTTGGAGCCTTTTCAAATTCTAGGCAAACATATTAGAGTCAAAATTATTTGTTGAAACTGAAAAAAATAGAACAAAATCAAATATGTATTTGTCTGTGTGTGTATATAAATGCACACACATATATATATTAATGTGTGTGTGTGTGTGTGTGTGTGTGTGTGTGTGTGTGTTTAAAAGTTGTTGTCTGTGAAACTTGAGAATGGGTGATGAAGACGGAATACTGATGATGATGATGATGATGATGATGATGATGATGATGACTCAGACGGTGCCTGCCTTCAAACCTTCTGAGGAGTTGTTGTCTTGCCTTAAAACACACACACACACACACACACACACACACACACACACACACACACACACACACACTCACTCACTCACTCACTGGTCGTGTGTGTACTGTATCGTTCTGTGTAC
This sequence comes from Nelusetta ayraudi, assembly GCF_046127955.1. Classification (NCBI taxonomy): domain Eukaryota; kingdom Metazoa; phylum Chordata; class Actinopteri; order Tetraodontiformes; family Monacanthidae; genus Nelusetta; species Nelusetta ayraudi. Next base: position 26,024,386 of record NW_027466061.1, read on the forward strand.
TGTATCTCACATCCCCATAGGAAGTAAGTGGGGCTGCCCTCAGCCAATCAGATCGGCGGATAACGCTCCGACAACAAACAAAAGATCAAGGCTAGCTGAGCTCATTATACTTTGTGGCTTCGTCTAGCTTGACGTTAGTTGTGACTTTGCTCTCAACAACTGGCCCCGTCGTTCTCTCCCTCTCTTTTCTCTTCGTCATTTGAAGCTGCCCTGCGCGGAGGGAAGACGGCTTCTTCTGTCTGATTTCGTGGTTTTTGCGGCGGCGAATGTCAGCCTGAATCCTTTCGCCGATCGCTTTGCTTTTGCTGGCCGAGCTGAACTCCCTAGCCAGGCTAGTTCCTGGGCTCAGCTGCGCTGGATGCCTCTCAGCGGACAGCCAAGCCAGTTAGCTTAGCCTGCTAGCTAGCTTTGCTCGCCCCGTCAAAACTCAACACTGACGGACACCATCGGCTCTGGCTTGTTGCTGACAAGCCAACATATTCAAAATCGCGTCGAAGCCATGTCTGGACAGTCGTCAGGCTGTGGCTTTCTGATGTCGGTTGTTGTCCACGGAGACCCCATTTTGAACGAGCAGGAAAAGGAGCTCAACCAGAGACTCCGACGGCTCTATCCAGCAATCAACGAAAATGAGACGCCGCTTCCCCGCTCCTGGAGCCCGAAGGACAAGTTCAGCTACATCGGACTCTCCCAAAACAATCTTCGCGTACACTATAAAGGTATGACACAAAGTGTACACATGGGTTTCTTGCACTTTGCTGGCCGAGTGCTAACGTCGAAGCTCGCTAAGGCTAAGTTAGCTTAGCCCCTGAAGCAGCACATCAAAGCCTGCTACTACTGCTGCTGTTGTGGCTAAAAACAAAGTAGGCTAGGCTAATAGCTTCATCGGCACAACAAGGCAGAGGACATCTTGCAACCCGACCAGCTGGCGAGTTATATTAAGAGCCAAAATTGACCCGCTAGCTCGTTAGCTCGCCTGCTACCGTGTTATCCAGTCTGGCAGTTTTGTGAGCTGCCACCGCGTAGCCCCGCAGGACAGAAAATGCAGATGTATCTCTAGAAAACTACAGCGATTTAGTTTATTGGGGGACTAGCATCTGGACAAAGTAGTTCATGTGCTTGGCTCGAACTCGATGCTAGTTTCACTAGGCACCATTTTTACGTCAGTCCCACCAATCTTGAGCTAGACAGCCCTTCTTGGTTGGCCCAAGTAGCATTATTGTATAACCCAATAACAGATGTGTTAAATATCACTATCCCCCCCCCACCACTATACCCCGACGATCCGTTGTATAGTTGGCCACATACATCTACTACCGAGGGTTTAATTCTGAGACGTAGAGAAGCTGGAGGCCTCACGAAACTTCAAACAGATCATTTGTTTTCAGGTAATGGCCTTAAAGAGGCTTCGACTACTCTGGGTGTGTTCGAGCCTGTGACAAGCCCTCGACACTCCTCTTCCCCCCGAGCTGCTAGAATGTTCTCGCTCTCTAACTTGAAAACATTCGCCTTCATTTCAGTGTTGAACGCATGTCGATGTTGTGTTATTTTCACTGGAGACAAACATTTTTTTTTTTAGTCTTAGGAGGCTATGCTGGCAGAACTGGATTTGATTGTCAAGTCTTCAGGGTCTCAACCCTGACAGTAGCCGGGGACGTTGTAATCGATCATTTAATTTAATGGAACAAAACCTTGACTTGATGGCTGCAAATTGCTTTTTTTTTTCTTCAGGTCAAGTTAAATAAAACAACAGTCACCGCACATATATTCACAAACGTATTATTATGATAATACACAAACAATAAATACAATTAACAGCAGTAGCACAGATTATATATATATATATATTTATATATTACTACCAATTTGTGTGCTAAACAATAATAAAGAAAAGAAAAAAACAAGGTTCATAAAGTTTTGAGGAAAACAAAAACATCCAGCTATACAATGTGGACAGTTGCGATCCAACACACATTATCATCATCCATACAGCAACAGTGTGATTTGGCTTCATGAAATGCCGACACACAAAAGTCCCAAAGCAGACTTTTGGCATTAGCATACATGCTGCATGTTTCTGATAAGTATGTTTGATAAAGTATGATTTAATTTTTCTATTGTGACTCTCTGGTTAGTGTGGCTGTGCTGGGTCTCTACTGTAATAGACCGGCCTTGACGTGTGTGTGTTGGCGTCTGATTGGACAGACCTGTTTTCTTGTCTTCAGAGTGTTTGTTGTTGGGGGTTTGAGGTTTTTCATAGTTGTTGAGTTGGGCTTCGTGAGTCCACACACCTCTGGCTCTTCTGACTTCCAGTTACATTTGCCTTTGAAATCAGAATTGGGAAGGAGGAGTGTTGTCACATTCAAGTTGTTCCAGTTTTAAGAGGAAAAGCGAGTTTGGCGACTTGTCAGCATTGTTGGTAACAGTGCTGTTGAGAGAGGGTTCGGGGGGAGGAGGGGGGGTACTTTCAATGACCCATCAGTTAAAGTGGCCCCATAAAAAGTACCGGAAGTCTGAGTGTTCCATTCACAAAACACACATGCACGCACTAGCGTTGGGTTAAAATGACCTCAACCAGACCCAGCAGGCTGTGAGGCGCACGTCATTAAACAGCAGGTGGCGATGTTTCCTCCTCGCGTTAAGGACATGCTGACCAGTCAGAGGTAGATGAGCACAGTGGTCTCATGTGACTGAGTGGCGGTGGAGCTGGGCTCCTTCTGACTGGAATTTAAAGTGAATTCAGCAGCAGAAGACACCGTGTGACACCTGCTCCTCGTTGTGGCAGGACAATAGACGCACGTTGTCCCGCTAGAAGGCTCAAACTGACAGTCTGCCTGTTGTTTTAGCTTAGAGTGTCCTGAACTTGACCTGTTTACACCAAGCGGACGGTCAGGAAATAGATGAGTGATAGCTGGAATGGGTGGAGTCAGTCCCTGCAGACCAATCGCATTGTCTCGACCGTCCTTCGTTGCTCTTACTGGAAATTTTGTGCTCGAGGGGGCCGAACTTGTGGAATGTGTGTCAGCTGTTCCCCCAGAAATCGCGTGGACGACCTGAATCTGTTGTCGCGACACGCTGACCCGTTAGAGCCAGCTGACCGGCGGCTCACTGTTCAGTTCAGTGAGAAATTAGTTGGATTATCAGTTTTATCAGTTTTCCGCGGGCGAGGTCGACTAACTGCTGCATCAACGCAGCCTTTACCCAACATACAGTGGAACGCTATTGGAGAGTCTGTTGCACATAATGCTGAACGCACGCGAGCTGATTGTCAATTGTTCTTCCCCTGAAGTTGTCTGTGTGTGTGTCTGTGTGTGTCCTTCCTGCCAAACTGAAGGTCACGGTAAAACCCCCAAGGATGCGGCGTCAGTGCGGGCCACCCACCCAATCCCAGCAGCCTGCGGGGTTTACTACTTCGAGGTGAAGATCATCAGCAAAGGCCGAGACGGGTAGGCAAACACACACACACTCTCTCTCACACACAGACACACAGACACACACACACACACACGCACGCACGCACGCACGCACGCACGCACGCACGCACGCACGCACGCACACACACACTGGCGGGACTCAACACTTCACCGAAACAGTGGGCACTGATGTAACCTGACATGCGTGGGTGCACCTAACAGGTTTGCTCGGCCTGCTTGACACTGTCGAGATGCAGGGGTCACCAACGTGGGGTCGCCCCCGAAGACCACCAGTCGCCCACAGGCCTGTTCTAAAAATAGCTTGACTCGTTGAGCTGCATGTAAAATTCAGTTGTGTCCAACCTCGTTAAAGCAGCTCAATGTAACTTCTCCACCATAAAATGATGATTCCATACTCAGTAAAGCGGTAGATAAACGATTAATAGGATCAACGGTGCCGCCTCGGCAGCAAGAGGGGTGGGGGGGATGCCGGCTGTAACTGCACTGCGCAAGTTTATAATAAAAGTGTTGAACGTTTCGTAGCAAACTGGTAGCGAGCTCAAGTTACCGCGAGCTGCTTTAAGTCCATCTAGCCATTTTCAATGCCCACTTCACCCTGCACTCAGGGTTGCGGCGGTCTGCTGAAACCCATCTATTAGCTATCTATTAACATTATCTATGATCAGTATCAATAATAACATATCTGAGAAAATGCGTTACTTCAGATGAGTGTAGCAAACTGGGTTCCCTTCATATGACTCAGGACCCATGAAGTTGCTCCCAGGTTCAGGGTTGGTGACTCCTGGTCTGAAGCATCAACAAGGTTAAAAACATTACAGCCTCCAGTCTGTGTGACGCTCCAGTTGCTGGCGTCGGGTTCGGCACCAGCGGAAACGTTCACCTGTTTGGAGGCACCCACGACGTTGCTCCAGTAGCTGTTTGCTTTCTCTGGCGCCTTTCTATCCAATCAAAGTGTCTCCTGTCCGTCCCACAGGTACATGGGCATCGGCCTCTCAGCTCAGGGCGTCAACATGAACAGACTTCCAGGTAAGACCGCTGTGCGTGCGTGCGTACGTGCGTGCGTGTCCACAGTTCTTTGTTTGTTCGTCTTCCACGTGCTGCGTTAAACTGAAACGTGTGTTTCTCTCGAGTGGTTTTGTCACTAGGTGGCAGTATAGGCGACATGGCTGTGAAATGTAGAGGAAGTCCAGTGAAAGTATAGAGCAATAGTTAACCTGGCAACAGCCATACGTTCATTATAATAACTGGATACTGCATTTCCAATAAGGCAGCGTGGGCAATTATTTTCCCCATCCAGTGGCTAGTTGAGGTACTGCAGCCAAAAATCTCATTCAGTCCAAAAAGCATTTTTCCCATAGACGCCAATACAAAGATCAGTGCCTGTAAAAGGGTTGACCGTAAGGCGGTTTATAGCACATGATTCTATTGTTGTGTTGTTAAGTGATGAGTCTAAAACATTTCTAATGGCCAGAAAATCCCCCCCGAAAAGAGTTCATTCACCGCGTGACGCCATGCGCTGTCTGGCCTTGTTGCAATGCATCATGGGAGTCACAGATGAATTGCGGGAAGTGACACCACTGCACATGCTCTATGGGCCGCATGATGTGGAGGTCACCCGGAAGCCAATCCCAAGATGGCACATGCGCCCAGGGGTCAACTCCACTGAAATCAATGGGCCGCCGTCTTCCATAACTGTTCTCGGTATGATGAGGATTCTATGCAGGGTGAATCTGAGCGATCGTCTTGAGATCATCAAGTGTTCTGGAGAAACCAGGACGACGGCGTCACCAGTAAAACGCTGTCTGGCAGCAGTCAGGAAAAACAGCTGAAACAAAAAATAAAAGCAGTTCCTGCGAAAAAGGTCGGCTGAGTGCCACAGATGAGGCTCCTAAATGACCCAGAGGAGGAAGTCCAGCCAGTGTGACGGCTGCTGCTGGCTGCGTGTTGAGGCTGGAGGTTATCAGGAGGCTCCTCCTCCCCAGCGAGGGGGTCCTGCTGGGTGGAGCAGAGATAAGATGAGGCCCTCGGCGACCTGCAGTGAAAACCAAATTGCAACAGATTGTTATGGGAAATAATGAGTACGGTGCAGAGTGGCTGCAGAGGTGAATGCCTTTAATTTTCTTTCAATAAAGTTCAGCAAGACCAAGTAGAAAACCTGGAGGGGCCGTGCCTTCTCTGTTGCTGCCCCCCCCACAACCCTCTGGAACCCACTCCCAACTTAACATCCATGACTGTGCTGACCTGCAAGCAGTCAAACCACTACTCAAAACTAGGGCTGCAACGATTGGTCGGCGTAATCGAGTACGTCGGCAACATAAATTCGTTGATGCGTAAATTGAAACGTTGTGTCTCGTTGTTGTTATCGCGAATTGATGAATGCTAAAATCACACTCTGGCTATATGCTCATTTGTAGCTGCAGTGCGGTACTGAGCGCTGAGGGTGGCAGTGTTGCTCTGTGTTTACACCCTGCAAAAGACAGAAGAAGATCATTATCATTATTATTGTTATTATTGTTATTGTTATGTCTGCGCTCCAGTGTTGCTGCTCTGCTCTCCGCTCACTCGTGGCTTCAGCCACTGCTCAGTGTCTCACTGTGACGCGTTGCTCCCTCCAGGTTGGGACAAGCACTCGTACGGTTACCATGGAGACGACGGCCACTCCTTCTGCTCCTCCGGTACCGGCCAGCCGTACGGACCCACGTTCACGACGGGCGACGTGATTGGCTGCTGCGTCAACCTCATCAACAACACCTGCTTCTACACCAAGAATGGCCACAGCCTGGGTAGGGAGGCGTTTGTGTGTTTGTTTGTTTTTTTTTGTTTTTGTTTTTTGCCCTTGGGTGGCGTTGACGTGGGTGGCGACACTGACGCACTCCGTTTCTCTGTTTCTCTCTCCTCAGGTATCGCCTTCACTGACCTCCCGGTAAGTCTTCACCTCGTCCAGCCACTCTGGTGTAAAGAAGCATTTTGATCATTTATATGGGTGGAAGGGGGGGATCACACCAAAGATGTTTTCCTCTGTCTTTGCCGCTGGGAATTCTGCTGAAGGCTTTAAAAAAAAAAAAAAAAACTTGAGCTGAGCATGTAAATGTAACCAGACACAGCAGATGGAACTGGAATTATTCCACACGTCCATCTGGGAAATCTGGATCTGTGGTATGAGATGGAAGCCTGGACTGTGCTTAGGTGGTAGAGGAGGGGTCTGTCTTTCACATTCAAGGCTAACGCGTCCGCTTTCTTGCCAAGGTCGGACCAGTTTTTTTTCTTTCCTATATGGTTGCTGGGCGAGCGGAGATTCTGTCCGAGGCCCGACGAGACCGCCTCGTCACCTGGCTCTTGCAGCTCCGACAAAAACACTCGCACCGCTGTGCACCGAGCCGCTCACGTCTGCGTGAATCAACCGTACCCAGGCGGCGGAGAGATGCTTGGAAATGTGTCCTCCCCTGCCTCCCGCCCTCTCGCTCCCGGGTTTTTTTTCACGGGAGAAGAGAATAAGAGTCTTAGCCACAACAATAATCCATTGAGCTGCAGAACAGGCCTGGCGCCCGGCCACACATTCATGTTGCCGGAGTGCCCAGAGCCGGAGTGCGTCACCTCGGAGCAGCTGACGTTCCTGCTCATTAAACCGTGACAGAGGCGACACACACACACACACACACACACACACACACACACACACACACACACACACACACACACACACACACCTTGTGGGGCTGGCTGCTGTGAGCTGTGATCAGCAGGTCCTCGCACTGTGTCGATTCCATCTGCTCTGTCGCCTTGACAATGTTCTGCGCCGCAGCGCTTCGAAGGCTCCACTGCAGGCCACCTTCACCTTGTGGCCGCTGTTTTTCCCTGCCAGTAACCCCAGTTTCTGTGACCTCTTGACCCCCCCCCCCCTGCAGCCCAATCTGTACCCCACCGTGGGCCTGCAGACGCCCGGCGAGGTGGTGGACGCCAACTTTGGCCAGCACCCCTTTGTGTTCGACATCGAGGACTACATGCGCGAGTGGAGGACAAAGATCCAGTCGCAGATCGACCGCTTCCCCATCGGGGAGCGCGAGGGCGAGTGGCAGTCCATGATCCAGAAGTAAGCTGCTGCTGCTGCTGCTGCTGCTGCTGCTCTCACTCCCACACTTCCAACACAGTCGGCCGTTGGGTTTAATGGTCTAATGCAATTTGCTTCACGCTTGTTGCGCTTTTGTTTTTTACGAGTACAAAATTTAATTTTTATGATGTTTTAAAAAAAGAACCCAATTAAGATGAAACGCAAACAAAACTGCACAAAACAGTGGAAAACAAGTTTAGAAAAGATGCGCAGAACCAGAAGGTTTTAGAAGTGACTGCCCCCTCTGAAAAAGGGGCCAATGTTTTACAAAACTATCTTAGCACCGTACACTGAATAAAATGATTCGCTTGGAAATGTTTATTTTAAGCTAATATATCTATTGAATTGAATTTTGCAAAGAAATATTTTTGAATAATAGTGAAAAAAAACACAGATGTATTAAAAATCTATAAACTTTTGTTTCTGCTTTTTTGGAATGCAAATAATGTTGAGCATGTTTCACTTTGAAGGCTGAAGCTGTTCCACAGTTCAGCCCTGTGATACCAAAATGAAAGTTTGCAACTGCGGTTCAGAAGACGGTTGTTGAACTGCAACAGAAGTTTTGTTTTAAGTGAGAAGGAAGTTGAGCGTTGACTCTGTGACTCTGTGACTCTGCCCTTCTCCTGCCAGGATGGTGGCCTCCTACCTGGTGCACCACAGCTACTGTGCCACCGCCGAAGCCTTCGCCAAATCCACGGACCAGGCCGTGCAGGAGGAGCTGGCCTCCATCAAGAACCGACAGAGTGAGTTGCTCCCCGATCTTGACCTGAAGTTGGTTTCCTCTCCTTTTACCAACCTCCACGACATTGGAGTGGCCACGGGTGCTGTAAAACGGAGCGCTGACGTTTCTGTCGGTGTTGTGTTGGCACTGACGCTGTGTGCCGTGACCCGCAGAGATCCAGAAGCTGGTGCTGTCGGGCAGGATGGGCGAGGCCATCGAAACCACCCAGCAGCTCTACCCCAACCTCCTGGAGAGGAACCCAGACCTGCTCTTCATGCTCAAGTCAGTCACCATCCACCACAGCCTCCTTCTCACCATTTACACCACAGTCAGACAGTTGTGATGGCAAATCCCAAGTTTGAAGAAGAGCCGACTGACTGAATGAATGATTCACCCAGTGTAACGCAGCTGGAAGCAGGTTTTCTCACTGAGTTGTGATGACGAGTTGAGATTGAAGCATTTTTTTTCTCTCTGGTAGTTGCACAGAAAGACAAGGAGAGTCAAATATTTCACTGTGGCGCCAACTACTGGCAAGACTTGCAGCGTTTTAAACCTGTCTGGAGTGTTTGCTACTCCAGTTGCTTGTTGCTTGTGTCGTCGCTGTGCTCCTCGACCCCTCAAAGCCGTTGTCCTCTTGTCCTCTGGTCCAGGGTGAGGCAGTTCATCGAGATGGTGAACGGGACGGACAGCGAGGTCAGGTGTCTGGGAGGCCGCAGCCCAAAGTCTCAGGACAGTTACCCCGGCTCGCCCCGCCCCTTCAGCCCCAGCCACAAAACCAGCGGCTCCCAGCCCTACCTGCCAGGTACGCCCCGCCAACCCAGCCCTGCACGCCCCGCCCACCCAGCCGGCTCCACACCTGTCCGTCTCCAGTGCGCTTACGGCCGTTTGTGGCTGTTTCTTTGTCTTTAGGGTTCGACAGCAACTGCTGTAATGGCGTGGCCTCCACCAAGAGCCACAGCTCCTCCCCTCACAGTCACAAGCCCAGCCCCCCCGGCTCTGGCCCCGCCCTCCCCACCTCAGACGTCAGCCTCAACGGGAGCCGCAGTCAGCAGCCAGTAACCAGGTACCCGAAGACCTGCAGTGGAGGAAGAGACATTGTTCTACAAATGACCTGCAAAAATATTGTTTTGTGTGTTACTATAAGTTGCAAGTACATTTAAAGGCACATGGCTTATTTATTTTTAATTTGAGAAGAAGAGGAGCTCTGCCCTCTAAATGAAGTCCAGGAAGTGCAGGGAGAGAAGAGACGGAGCTCCTAGTGCACCATCTTAACTCAAAGAGGGTGAAACCAAGAGTTTAGTCCAGACTTGTCGTCACACACACACACACCGCGAGCTGCCCCCCTGACTAACGCTGCTGCTGCGTCTCCTTCACACAGCAGCGACGTGGACATGGAAGTGGACCACTTCACCAACGGAGTGACGGAATCCTCCTCCAACGGCTTCCTCAACGGCAGCTCCAAGCACGCCGGCGAGCCCGACAACTGCGACGCCGACATGGGTGAGTAGCAGCAGCAGCAGCAGCGGCAGTGTTGCTTCCCTTTGCGTCTGCGGCGAGACGAGACTCAGCCCGGCTGCTTTTGGCTCGGCAGAGGTGGAGTCGGTCCAGGCCAAGAGGCAGCTGTGCGGCGGCAGCCAGGCGGCCATCGAGAGGATGATCCACTTCGGCAGGGAGCTGCAGAGCATGAGCGAACACCTCCGCCGCGAGTGCGGCAAGAACTCGGCCAATAAGAAGATGCTGAAGGTAACGAGCGGGTCAAAGTTCTCAGCGACGGCGATTTCCGATGTCCGGCGCCTTGACGCCTGTGCTTTCTCCGCAGGACGCCTTCAGCCTGCTGGCTTACTCGGACCCCTGGAGCAGCCCCGTGGGTTACCAGCTGGACGCCATCCAGAGGGAGCCCGTCTGCTCCACCCTCAACAGTGCAATACTAGGTAGGTCCGAGTCTGCCCCGCGGCACCAATCACAATCTCTGTTCTCTGTTGCCGAAGCAGGCGACCCCGCTGGGGAAGACGGAAGAGGTGAAGCCTGTGAACAGATACAGCAGGGGTGCCCAAACTTTTTTCAATGGGGGGCCAGAACAGATAACGTAAAAAGATCCGCGGGCCATCGCCGCGGAGATCACGTCCATTGACATGGGGGGGTGGTCACCGCATTTTGGGCTTTAGACTCCAGGGGGTGCTGTTTCGCTGTCACTTCAACAAACTGAGCAGAGGCGAGGCCTTCCTGCTGTTTTGCTTTCTTTGTTTGTTTGTCTTTTGTTGTGAACGAGTCCCTCACTCCTCCTTGGTCTTTGTCCCCTGCAGAGACTCACAACCTGCCCAAGCAGCCTCCGCTCGCCCAGGCTGTCGGCCAGGCGGCCCAGTGTCTCACCATCATGGCACGGACTGGCAGCGGCTCCTGCGCCTTCGCCTCTGTAGACGATTACCTGCACTAGCCCTTGGTGCACGCACACACGCACGCACGCACGCACACACACACACACACACACACACACACACACACACACACACGCGCGCGCACGCACATACACACACATATTCACAAACTGAGGACCTGCCCAGGAGTGACTCCAGCAGACGAGCTGTAGACCCCCTGACTTCCTGTCCCTGACTTCCTGTTGAAACCCCCCCACACACACCCTCCCCCCATGTTTTTCAAACACGGCTGAAGATCAGGAGACCCTCCTGAGCAGTTCCACACACACACACACACACACACACACACACACACACACACACACCCCGCTCCATTGCAGTTCCGAACATAAGCCTCCTTCTCGGTTGGTCCTTGAAAATGCGCCACCTGCAGGCCCCCTGAGGCATCTGCGTCACTCTGACAGACAGTTGAGGGGGGGGGCGGTGGGGGCAGCCAACCGTAGCCGATTTGAAAACACTGGGGGAGGGGAGCCGAACTCTCCTGCCGATACTCACTCTCGTCCACCGGGGGGCGTCCCGCAGGGCCGATTGGCAAAGTTGACGGCCGTCGCCCTCCAACGGCGTGTGTGACTGCGAGCAAACAGGAAACTGAACCTAACCGGGAGGCGGGACCTTAGTCTATTGGTCGCCCCCGGAGATCCCACCCACCCACTCGCCCTCCCTGCACTGACTCCTCCCTCCTGCGCGACTGGAGGACGTGGGCGGGGCTTTGTGCAGCGCATGTGGACTTTGAAGAAGCCGAAAAGGGAGCACGACCTCGACTCATCCTTCCCCGTTTTTAACCTTCTTTCGCTTTGTGTTCTTCACCTGCCAAGGGAGGGGGACAGGGGGGGGGGGCGGTCACCTGGCTCTTTTTTTTTGTTTTGTTTTTCGTTCCCCCCAGGTTTACATGGCATGGTACAGATGACTTATTGTTATTATTATTATTATTATTATTGTTATTATTCTAATTCTAATTATCATCATATTAATGATTTGCTACTTGCATTCACAGTATATTCGTTGAGCGTCGGCAAGAGCAAAAATCCCCACAACTTTAAATAAATAAATAAATAAATAAATGAATAAATAAAGGTCCCAATTCCACCGATGAGCAGTGTGTGTGAATTGAACCAAGTGGACTAGAATCACCAGAGCGACACCAGCAGAACAGAACACTGTGCTGAGACTGAAAGTCGTTCATCCGTGTGAGTTCTGACGATTATTTTCGAACTGGGGGGGACTGAAAGGTTCCTGCTGCTGTGAAGTTTGTGGGAGCCGCGATGCGGCCGCTGCCGGTCCTCTCTGTCTGAGCCCTCGGCTCCACTGCTGCTGTTCTTCTCACTCTCTCACTATCGGATGGTCTATGATGCTAAACCCACCGCCCCCAAAACGCTCAGGAGCCAATCAACCCCCTGTTCCTCCTCCTCCTCCTCACTTCAGGAGAGGAATGTCCATCCAGACCCCCCTGGTCTTCCATTACAATTTGGCTTTGTTTGTTTGTTTTTTAATTCATTTTGTGTGTTACAGCGTCGGGCTTTTCAACCTTGAATTTCTACTTGGAAGGCAACAGCAGAACTGCAGCTACAGCGTTGTTGTCGTTTGCTTGTTGTGGTCAAAGTGTAAATTTTGAAGTTTGGTTCTTTTTTTTTTTTCTTATGGAAATTATTAAAAAGTATTATTTAGGAAATGTTTCCCACAGAGTGCGAGCGTTGCAAAATATCAAGTTCCATGGAAGGCTGCTTGCGGACAAGCGCTGTTGAAATAGCAGTTAGTGATGCTAGCTAGCCTGATGGCTCAGTTGATGGTCAGGCTTCTCTCGGCTCGTGAGCACTGGCGCAGTTTGCCAGTGGTTGTGGCTGGCTGCTGTCAGACACGCCAACGCGCTGCCAGGTGTGCTGTTGACGTCCAGCTCAGCTGCGAGAAGCCGTCGAGCCGACAGCGTCCACCCTGCGGCTGAGACGAGGTTCCTCAGGGTTCGCAGCCTTCTCGACTGCGTCAGCGAGGACGGGAACGCCAGACCAGTCATACGTCATCAAAAGTTGCAAATACGAAACTAAGAACCAAATATTTTTCAAGGGGCGACGTCACACTTTGTTTCCAGGGTCTGGAGTTTTTTTCCGATGGTGGAGCCAAGATTTTCTTATTTTTGGTTTTGGTTTCCTTTATTTCTCCCCTCACTCTCCCGCTGATCGAAAACAGTCACGGCATCGTTTAGAAAACTTCTTAGACAAAGTGTCTGTTGTCTATTTCTGAGTAAGGTCTGAAACCTATGCATGCCATAGTAAAGTGGTGGTAAGATCCAGTTTGATGTCTCCTATTTTATTCGGGGTTTTTTTTCTTTTTTTTTTTTTAGCCAGTTCAGTGTATAAGGAAAGATGTCAAACAGTAAGTTGTCCTCTGCTGACTGTGTGTCCATTTGGAGATAAAAAAAAAGAAGAAAAAAGGTGCAATTTATGTGCGGGTGAAAAGATTTATATTAAAAATGACAAATAAGTTGCCACGTGTCTGGATGCTGCGTGACGTCTGGTCAGAAGAGCACCTAACCTGCAGTCGGTTCGTTCCAGCTCAGTGGTGTTTAAAATCATCCGTTTATTGTCCAAAAAGACAACTTCGCTAAAATCTGACTTATTGCTTTCTTCCTTTCCCTCGAAATAGTGAAGATTTGAAATTTGCCATACAGTCTAGAAGGTAGACTGAGTGGGGGGTATTGAATAAAATGAATAAAAAAAAATAAAAATAGGCGACAGAAATTTACGCTTCACATATACAATATTTTATTTAGGAAGAAAAACATTTAGAAAGGCAAAATAGGTCAAAAATCTTAGATATTTCTTCTCCTGTTGTGTCTAATCAGTACAGATGAAGTTGAAGATCTAGGACAGGTTGTCAGCGGCAAGTCAGGACGGTGTTCTAGACGCATCACCAGCAGAGAAACACTGATGGACCAAACATCACCTCAGAGTTCGGTGTAGAGAAAATAGTCCCGTCTGACCTGCAGCAGACCAGGTGCTGGTGTTCACTGAAGAGAATCTGCTGTTGAGTGTCTTGAGCTCTTGTCAGACTGGAGAAGAGACCCAAACCCCTGCAGCTGACGTCCTTCACGCCCGGCAGTCTGGTCTGCTGCCCGGCTGCCACAAGCTCCTCCACTCGCCTCAAAACCTCGGTGACCTAACAGGAAGTGGAAGTCTGCCTCCGTCTCCGGTCCCAGTTGGTGTGACGAGTCGTGAGGAGGAGGAGCAGCTGCGGTCTGGGGACCATCAGGACTGGAGCTTCTGCTTGTGGATCCACTTCTTCTTTATTTTGGTCGCTTTGGCTTTTTCTTTACTGGCTGCAGGGAGAGAGAGGAGGGGTGAGAGTGAGCGAAGATGATGATGATGGATTGATGCTGGATTTCTGTGAATCGAAATTCTCACAGTTGCAATCAACCCAACACTGAGAGGTGCTCTGGTTTAATGAGTGCAGGCAGGTGAAGAGCTACTTTAGTCTACGCACCCCAGTTGGCCTTGACAAACTGCACCGCTGCACTCTTGATCCGGCCACTTTTGTTCTGGAGGGACAGCAGCTCGTTATCTGAGGGGAGATGCACAGAATCCATGAGCAGGTTGGACTGAAGGACAAAACGCTGCCGTCGTCTCTCCACTGGAAGTTGTCCTGCGTTGCTGGGGCAATAATTAAAGCTTCCCACCCTGTCAGCAGAGTTCATTTGTCAGTGACATTGTTTAACCCCCAAGTATTCCATCTGTGGCACCTGTTTGCCCCCTGCTGGCAGGTTGCAGTACAGCTCATTTATGCTACCGTTTCTTCCACACAGACAAAACAGGACTAGAAACTGACTGTAGGTGTTGGCTGGTTTCCATTGCCCCCGTCACCCTGATGTTAGGTTAACCCAGGAGGTCACGCCCCCCTTCCACCCCTCCTTCCGATACTCGTGCCCAATTGGCTCCTTCTTACTTGTCGTCCTGTGACTTCCTGGCCCGTACAGTTGGGACTGGATGAAGGCTTCTGCTGCCTTTTGCTGGATGGAAGCCAAGCTGTCCTTCCTCACCACAGTCACTGTGTATTTTTTATCGAGTCTGAAATGAAAGGGAACAATCACATGGACCTGCAGCAAATACACGCCAGCCTCTGCTTAGAGGACGGCAGGGAGGGAATAGGCAGGAAATGGGAAGATTCTGTTTTACACACTTGCGTTTCCGCAGCAGCTGCTTCTTGCTCTGGCTTTTGTCTTTTGCCTTGCTCACTCCCTCCTCAGTCTTTTCTTGCACCCTTTCAAAATTAAACAGGTTGACTTTTTCACTCTGCTGGAGACCAAAGATTTGCAGAAGCCGAAGCCAGCGCACTTACTCTGGAGGAGCCGAGTCAATTTCCTGCAGCACTTCATCTGATAGGAGTTTCCGTTTCTAGTAGAAACAATTTTTTTTTTTTTTTAGTTCCATTGACTTTTCAGTGAATTAAAAACATCCATCAGAGCCATCAGCAATGTTATGGACAAGATATGGACGTTAGCCTGACAATGGAATTGCAGTGATACAGCAGAAAAGCTTTTGTCTTCATTAAACTGAGAAATACTGAAATACTGGAGGCTACTGGGATCTGGTTGAAGTCACAGGAAGCAGTTGAACCAACCTTCTGTTCCTGGAATCTCTCTTGTCTCTTTCTCCTCTTCTCCTTCAGCTCTTCCTTTTCCCTGGGAAAGTCCAGAAACACACGGTTGACTTCAGGGAAAACACACAAACATGTACAGGGCTGTTCATCCACTTATTTGACTGATGTTTAGGGAGAAGTGAAGCAAAGCTACGGCTTGAACCGCGGACTGGCTGAAACAGTCAGTTTGCGTCAACGTGTTTATATTGGTGCTCCCTCGCCGAAAGCAGCTCTTGGCTGTGTTATCCCTGATCTCCCCTGCACTCGTCTGTCGCAGTCGATTAAATTGCGTTTTGACCTGATCAGGGCCACCGAGCGGGCCGCAATCACACCAATATCAAGGGCGACCACAAAAAATACAACGTCAAAGCCTTCGCGAAGAAGTTACTCTGCTCACAGTCCCAAAGACGTGTTGTTTTGAATGGAGCCTGGTGCGCTGCTAACAAGCTAGCTACCTTTTGGCCGAGTCCAGGGCCAGTTTGATGCTCTGCAGAGCCGCAGCCTTGGAGTCTTCGAACGTCACCTCATCTGGCGCCTCGTCGTCGCTGGAGGAGAGACATGGGCCCAACAGTTCCGCCCGTATGACGGTTTCGGATGGCTTTGCCTTCGAGGCTGCTTTCCCACGCTGCCTTTTCGCCATGTTGGAGAGCTGTGTGACGTCATCACGTCGCGCCGACCGGTACTCTGCGATGTAAAAAATAAATAAATAAATAAAATGGAAAAATGCGTTTATTCAGTTTTGACTTTTCAAATATGCATGAAGTTAATTTGTTTAAATTTAATTTTCTTGATTTAGCCCCAATGAAAGATGCGAGTGTTCTTGGCTTGACGTTGTTTTGCTTATGACGATTCACAAACAAGAATCAAGCTAGCTAGTTGGATCACTCTATTGTGTGCGTAGGAGATTTCAGAATAATAGCAGGGAAATAAGCAGGACCCTATTTTGTAGTTATTGTTGTTTTTGTTTTTTGTTTTTTTTAATCTCCTCCAGAAAGACAGAAACAAACACACGCAGTTATTACATTAACATTACACCAAAAATCTTTTGAATAAATCTTTGTTGGAGTGATTGATTTTCTCAAGGAAAAAGGTTTAGAAGATCTACGGGTATGATTATTTATATTATGCTCACATTACTATTGAATTGCCTGGCGTAACGTTCAGGTATATTCGTTTTCAAAGTGTATGTATCAATTAATTTACACTCTTTTGTTTTGGTTTTCCTTGAAGAATGTTGAATCTTATTTTGTAATTTGCTACGGAAACAGTTCCTATCTGGTTTAACGGCACAGGCCAGCAGTAGCAGAAGCATCAGCGGCAGCAGGTGCAGTCCGCTTTGTCGGCTAACGGGACTCTGTGAGGTTCTATGGTCAACATGCACCTTCTGCTGTTTGTACTCCTGGCCGCTGTTGGGGCGACTGCCCTCGGCCTCCCCGGACTCGGCTCTCCGACGGCTACCGGGCCCTGCGACGCCCCAGTGCAGTGGGAGGGGAGGTGGGTCGTATACGACCACGGCACCGGCAGAAACAACCGAGCGGCCGTCTCCTACGACGGCCTCAACCGGAGGATGCGTGTCCTGCAGCAGCACAAGAAACACACCCCGTGTCAGAAGTACGTTGCCCACTCCGCTGCTGCTTTAATTGGCTCGCTCATAGTTAAGAGCAAATTTCCTATGTTGCGAATATAAAAACATGTAATGGTAGTTGCGCAAAAGGCACATTAATTGCGTGATGAGGTTTGAAAAACATTGTTTACAACTTAAAAAAATAAAATAATAATCCAAAAAAATCATAAATGAACGGGACCACCATACTTCAGCCTGTACAGCGTTTTAGCTCTTCTGCCACGTTGTCAAGTTGACACATGTGCTTCATGCTTTATCATTTTAGATAATTGGATGTTAATGCATATTATTATTATTATTATTATTATTATTATTATTATTATTATTATTATTATTAAAATTACAACTTTGAACATGTCACATATATACATCTGTTGCCCATATGGATGTGGTCGGGTTCCTTCTGTTTAGAGAGGAGCTCTAAACAGAGTGCGGTTCGTTCGTTGCTTCCAGATTGTTCTCTTGCCACTGACCTTAAAAGTCCAGCAGGAATATTTGTGAGTTTAGCTGTGATGCAACAATAAACCAACATCGACTCTGTGCTGGGACTAAAGTCTGAAGTTGCAAAGCACTCTGGTGGTCCAATACCAGCTGGTCATTTGTTAAACCTTGAACTAACCTTGGAAAGCCTTCCCCTTTCCAAACTTGTTCTCTTTACCTGATGTACAAGTGAAATAAATCCAGAGGATGAATAAATGTCACACACCTGATGTTCCCTCTCTGTCTTGTCCAGGTTTTTTGAGTACATCTACTTGTACGAGAGCATGGTGTTGTTTCAGATTGATCAGAAGACCAAGGACTGCTCCAAGATCACTCTGGTAGAGGACTGGGACCCTTTCGACATCCCAGCCAACTCCACATTCGAGGACCAGTACATCATTGGAGGCCCCGGAGACAACGTTGAGGTTCAGGAGTGGTCCGACAGGAAGCCGGCACGCAAGCGTGAGTCCACTTAGCTGACCATTAGCTACTTGAGCAAACACCATTGCACCATTTAAAATGGTAAGCTCAATGATTCTGACTGCCAAGCACGATTTGTTCAAGTCTTCAGTGCTGTTGCCTATAGTCCTCTAAAGTGGAATAACACAACAGGAAGAGAGGGAGTTAGCTGGTTACCCCTGTTGGATGAGGTTAACGGTGAATTCAGTTATCTTTAGAAGTTAGATTTTACCAAGTTTGAAGTCAGAATGCTTTTAATCCGCAATGTCACACTGAGAATTATTTTATTTAAGTCTCTTGATATAGGTGTTTTGATATAGGTCTCTATCTTTTACATATATATTTTTTTTACTAACTTAACTATATTTTTCTATTTAGTTATGCTTGCATAATGACAATAAAAGATCTCAAATCTCTTGAATAAAAAAATCTTGAGAAGTCAGTGGAACCTCAATTCACTCATAGCCCCAAATTCCAACTTCTGAAAAAACATTAGTTGTTGGTAGACCTAAAACTCCACTTCTTCTCTGTGCATCTCCTCGTTGTTCCTACCAGATGAGACTTGGGTGGGCATCTACACGCTGAAGGACTGCTACCCGGTGCAGGAGACCTACACCAGGAACAGCAGCGTCACCACCTCCACACGCTTCTTCAACCTCCAGCTGGGCATCAGCGACCCAGAGGTCTTCACCCCTCCCAGCACCTGCCAGTCAGCCAAACCCAGGAGGATGGCAGAGTTCCACTGCTGAGGCCTTCCTGCTTCGACGCCAATACTGACCCCAGTCTGAAATCAGCCCTTGTGCACTCACACTAGTTCACACACACAATTAACACTAAAGGCTCGAGTTTTGTTGACTGGCGTACTTCGTTCTACCTGTTGAACATTAGAATCAGCTGAGAGGAGTGTTAGCAGGAAGTTGTCTGCGCCACGAACCTCACCCATGAAACTGCTCGATATTTTTGTTAAATGCTGCTGTGTTGGAGATCTGGATTAAGGTTCACACATTAGACATTTTTTTTTTGTGTTTATTGCAGCTGCCTGCAGAAAGGGTCTAAGTGTGACAGAGCAAATCTGTGGCTCAGGTGGCTGGGAGTGGTCCCTGACCACAGAGCAGATGTTCTGTCCTTTTTACAGCGTCTCTCCAGAGTCCAGACCACCTTAACTTGGCTCACACATTATTTTAATGTGTCTGTATCTTAAATATACTTAATAAATAAGTACATGTAGACAATCTACAAACTAATCTTCTTTTGGGTCTGTCTTCTGTCTGTGATAGTTTATTGTGTGTATTCTTTCACATCAGTTGTCTTGATTAAATAAAGTGTCATTTAAATGCTCATAATTGTCCATGGTTTACCTGTCAGTTAAGTGCAGATATTCTTCTAACCACAAGGGTTCAGTCTCTTCATATGAAACATGAAGAGGTTTACTTTTTTTAAATGCTTGTTTTCAGGAAAGCCTCGGGATTACATTTACACAATATTCTATTGATCTATTAATTTTGTGTGAATTGTTTTCCTGCCTTTAGGAATTGATTCGTCAAAAAAGAATATTATAGACCCTTAAAAATACAGAAAATAACTGGAGATTAAAAGGACATAAAAGGAAATAAATAGGGTGACCGACCTCCTGTTTTCAGGAGGACGTAAAGTCCTGCAGCTGGTGGTGAAAAGGATAAACTGTCTAAAATAAACTGATAAAGTGCCAGCAGCCGCCAGCTTTTGGTCGGTGAAAAAAGAAAACCCGATGACGTCACTTTTACTTTGAACACATTAGAGCCGAAGCCTAAAGTGACAAATATAATACATTTCATGCTTTCGTCTTTGCCTTCACAATATTTGTAATATTTTATAATACGTGTATACGCTAATATTGGTGACGGTTGATTAAAATAGCATGTAAAAATCTACAGTTATATTATCTGACCGAAGAAATACAGGGCAGAAAAAAATTAGCACGAAAAACAGAAATAATTACACTGAAAAACGTGAAAAAGATTTTTATATTTATTTTTATTTGCCAAGTGAATGCAATACGCTTCCGTAATAAAGTTCCTACAACAAGACATTTTAATTATTTTCATCTCATTTTTTACATTTTTTTACGGTTAACGTCGACTCGTGAATCTACTGGTGGAAAATGCGTTTTTATTCATCCAACACGCGTGGAAACAGCGACCTGACCGTACCTTATTTTGAAAGATCGCCTTCCGCCTTCCACCGTTAAGCTGTTGGCAGCAGCTGAGACAACGAGAGAGACACTGCAGTGTTTTAGAGCATCGTCGCCGGGGTTTGCTGGCTCCTCTCCGTCCGGACGTGGTGGTGTTGTTTATGATTTTTTTTTTTTTCAACCCCGAACGACGATTTTTGTCGATTTTGACCTTCTTCTCTTTTTCTTTTTTTTAACACTCGACCCGGGGGATTTACATGGAAGCCGCCTACTGGGAGCTGCGGCTGGTGCGGTGGTAGACAGAACTGGAAGATGAGATGATGCCCTTGATTCAGGGACGAGGAGACGGAGGAGGCGGAGGAGGAGGAATTTGGGGCAGAAAGCCGAGCTCCATCGTCTAACAACGCAGCCGAGCGAGCAACATCCCAACCAGAAGCGTCTCCTTTCGGTAGGCTGCTCCGGGATGCTCCGCCGCTTCACGTCACCGCAGCAGCGCCCCGCCGTCAGGAGCCGTCCAGGCGAGATGCGTCTTCCGGCAGCCTCGGCCCGAGAGCGGCTGCGCTGGTCAAGCTGAGGAGGCCCGAGTGGACGCGCCACCTCCGGATTACATGGTGACAGGGAACAAATGTGCGTGAGGAGATAAAGGGAGCCAGAGGCTGCGCTGCCTGCACTGCAGATAAGCGAGAGGCTGCTGCGGGTTGACTTTCTCTCTGCTGCCTCTCATTGTTGGGGCCTTCTGTGCGTGCCAGACTCTTTGTGGGAGTAGATGCTCCTATTAATAATAAATGCGACGGACGGCAGCCCCTGAACTGTAGATGCTTGCTTGAAACGAGGGGGCAGCTTGACTCTTTCACAAGGTAGAAACAATGATGGCAGACCACGAGGACGCCGAGTTGTCCGAGTCCCTGCAGAAAGAGGAGGAATTCTCCAGCGAGCAGGAGGAGTCTGGCGCAAACTTCAAATCCAAAAGTTTGCCCGTTCTGAACGAGGAAGGTCCCCAGGAGGAGACCTTGTTAGCTAGCTCGGCGCATGTGTCCCTCGCGGCCGAGGAGAGCGCAGAGTTCATCCAGCTCCCGGCCAGGACTGAGTCCTTCCAGGCCGAGTCGCCCACCAGAACAAACTACCTGCCCAAGCCGGGCAAGTCTGCGCTGAACAGGCCCAGCTCCTACATGGAGAACACGGAGAACCGCCGTAGTAAACACCTGGCCAGGAGGAAGCCCCAGGGACTATTCACCTCTAGGCTGGCTCAGATGCGTTTGCCCAGCAGGAAGTACCTGGGCCTCATCCTGCAGGACTCACGCTGTTTCCTGTTCTGCATGTGCTACCTGACGTTCATCCAGTCGCTGATGGTGTCCGGCTACCTGAGCAGCGTCATCACCACCATCGAGAAGAGATACAGCCTGAGGAGCTCTGAGTCGGGCCTGCTCGTCAGCTGCTTCGACATAGGGAGCCTCCTGGTGGTCGTCTTCATCAGCTACTTTGGTGGCCGGGGCCAAAGGCCTCGTTGGCTGGCGGTGGGCGGGGTGTTCATCGCTGTGGGCGCCGCCCTCTTCTCCTTACCTCACTTCATCTCGCCGCCGTACCAAATCCAGGAGGTCAACTCGTCCACGGGCAACGAGGGCCTGTGCATGAACAGCAACGCCAGCGGCAGGGACCGCGTCGACATCACTTCCTGTCCCCGGGACCAGGAGGGCAACGAGCATAACCTGTACGTGGCGCTGTTCATCATCGCCCAGATCTTGGTGGGCATGGGGTCGACGCCCATCTACACGCTGGGCCCCACCTACCTGGATGACAACGTCAAGAAGGAGAACGCCTCCCTGTATCTAGGTAAGAAAATGGCAGTAGTCAAGAAGCACTGAGGTGTGTTGGTGAGCACGTCCATGTATCTGGTTGGACAAGACAAACACGTTTATATTGTCCACATGGTGGCCAATTGTGGAACTGCTGCCAGAATTGAGCATCCACCATTGAGATGCAACCGGTTCTGTCTATTATTAAGAAGGGAAATGCTTCAGAAGTCAGATTTGTCCGAACACGTCCCGTTTATGGTAGCAGGGGCCCTTTTTTTTTTTTTTTTTTTTTAAATCAAAACACTGGGAAAAATGCACAAAAAGGAAATTAAAGATTAATGGCAAGAGACACACTGGTGGAGCTTTGGTGGTAATGCAGGACATTTGCCACCGCGTCATACATGCTTCCTGTGGCAGAAACACAGATGTTGAGAAGCTGCTCCAGTGAAGACGAGACTCCAGCAAGCGACAGGACAGCAGCCTCAGTCAAAAGAAAATCTGTTACCCACTGATTTAATAACCATTCTAGTCGTGTTTCCCAGGAAAAATGCCAAACATGCGCTGGTGCCAACCTCTTAAAGGACCATTTCAATGCAGTATTCCCTCCCTCCACCAGTGTTTTCTGGGATAACCAGAGTCTCTGTCCAGCCAGGTGTTGGCTCCACCCACTGAGGCCGCCTCGTTTCTATCCTCTTCCAAACACATGGAAGGTCCAACAAGCAAAATGTTGAACCTCTAGCTGCCTGGATTTGTAGTTTTTATCTTGTCTTTCCTGCAATTAGTCTTTGGTGCTTGGACTGAACAGTATTTGAGAGCAGTTGTTGTTTTGCGGCACAGATCAATGAATGATCAGATGACTCAGCGTGGCCTACAACCTCTGAACCTATTTCCCTTTCACACGCCGCCCCAGAGCTTCTCGGCCCAGTGAACTCGAACAAGCTGAATCCTGATTAAACCAACAAATGAGAGCGGCCTTATAAAGGAGAGTCCGCTGAAGGACAACATTCCAATGTGGCGGCCCAAAACCTCATTTCTACCCTGGAAAATAAACGGCAGCAAATATAAAAGACCCCGTTCAAAAAACTTGACGCGTTAACATTTGAAGCCAGACCAGCTGCTTCACGTTGAGGGGTCACACCCTGACGTGGAACAGGCCACTGGAAGGCCACGCCCTTGGTCAGCATGAGGATCTGACCAGGTTCAGCTGGTGGTTCTCGATTTGCGTAAAGTTTCCTAAACGTGCCGACACAACACCCGAGGACTTGTGAATTTGTTCAGATGAAGAGGTATGAGCAGTGAGAATTGTTTTCTTAAAGAAGCAGTACACTGAAAATTCAGCTTTTCCCAAAGTTATGTTAAGTTTATTCTTTACAACGCCGCCTGTCACTTCATGTATGTGTAGCAGTATGATGAGAAATGTCTTCCAGCAGCTTTACCATTGGACAGACCCCAATATGGAGCTGTGGTATTGCGGCTTGTGGCAGTTGGCTACAGATCTGCACTGCGTCTCATTGAGCAGAACATGTGCACAAAGGGCCGACTGTGGCGGCGTAGGCCTCTTATGCTACTTAACCTACTTGGGTTATTATGTTAGTGGCCGAACATGAGACAAGAGGAGACGCATGATGTATTCGGTGGATGTGCAGCTAGAAATGCCAGTGGACGGAGTGTTGCTCTGCTTCAGCCCCATACCTGGGTCGCCCGCTCAGCGCTCACACTCTCCAGTTGTCAGGATGTCCTGCGGTTCCTGAATTGGCCACAGTGCCACTCTGTTGAGCAGCCTAAATTGAATTTGTCTTCTTTTGTCACTGTGGCAGCCTGCTGAATGTTTTGACCTCCACGATAGACGATATCGGCTAACGAGCCACTAGCTAGTTGTGAGCAGAGCCCAACGGTGGGCGGAGTTTAACTGCAGTGTCTCCACATCCCATCAGCAGCGGACAAAGGCCCCGTCATTACCGCCACTTTAGCGTCGTATCCGCAAAGGTTTTTGCTCGAAAGTTATGCAGGCGCAAAAACGCCCAGAGTAGTCAGGAGTGCAGTCAATTGCAGTCTGGTAACCATTTTGCGGTTGAGATGGTTAGATAAATACAAATATGCCAAAAAAACGTGTTTACACGAAGACCCATTTAAAAAAAAAGAAGAAAAAAAAGATGTAGTACCTATGCCCGGCCTGGTGTGGCGCTGCAAGTTTATTCCTTGAAGGCGGAAGAAGAAGAAGAAGAAGAAGAAGAACGCCTGAAGCACGCCGTGCTTACAGAAGCTGTAGCTCGCTAAAAACAAGCGCCACAGAGAACAGAAAGGAAGATCGCTCTTGAGAACACGTTGTGGATAAACGACAGAGTTCAACGTCTGTTCGCTAACATTTTTGCATTTCCTGCCTCAACATCCTGGTCCGCCGACCCAAAGTAAAACAGGATGTTTGCAAAGCAAGTGCGTTGCGCACGTAATTACGTCATCAACACGAGTTTATCGTTATTACCGCGAGATGACATATTCTTACCGCAGTGAATCTTTTGACGATAGGTCCCAAACGCTGATATATCGCCCATCCCTACTCACGGCTCCTACAGCACGTGAGCAACATGCGTTAATGCGAGTTAAAGTAATTGTCGGCGTTTATAAATAAATGAGTTAACGAGATAATAACGCATTAACTTGCCCAGCCCATGTGTATGTATATGTATATATATATATATATATATATATATATATATATATATATATATATATATATATATACATATATATGTATATATATATATCATTCACACCTCATCAGTTAAAAGAAGAGAGTGTCATTTAGCGCGAAATGACCGATTAATCCAAATGAGTCTGGCGCAGCCCTGCCGCTAAATGCGGCCCAGTGCCAGGTAATTTGCTCTGTGGATCTAGCCCAAAATCCTCCAGTGCCTTTTAGTTGTTTGCTCCTCTTGTCACTGGAGGTCAGACTGACTGCTGCAGCTTCCTCGCTGACACTGTCTACACTGCAGCATCCACGCTGACAAGCTGGCAGCAGCTTCCTATGTCCGTCACGGCTGAACCCCGGCTGTAGCGCCGCCTATCTCCCCTCAGAGACTGCTGATTGGTGCACTCATAATGAGGAAATGTCTGATTGTGCGATCGTACTGGCCAGCCATAATGCAGCATGCACGCTGAGTTTTAGCATGATGTTGGAGGCCAGCTGCTGGCTGTGGAAAAGCAGACGCTGCTGTGTCCGTGGTGGTGTCATCCCACTGTGATGGTCGCCATCAGGTTGCGTAACCCTGCGGCCACACGGCAGCAGCGGCCGGATGAGGGATTATCCCCGATGCTGCCGGCGTCCCTCGGAAAGCCCCAGTGCTCAATCCCGATGCTGCGACGGCGGCCCCTGGCTGTCGCTCTGCTTGTGATGTAACAGTGGCGAGCTGCACCAGACACGCACAAAGATGTTTGGACAAATCAGACAGGACGGACGCCGACGTCCGGTTGTCGCTCGGCTGACCTCCACCTCATTCACCTCCACTCGTGCTTGGATCAGTCAGCGACACACAGTGTTGGGAAGATGTAGTTAGCTAGCCCAACTTTTTCAATTACTTTATCAAAGTAATGTAACTGATTACATTTTGATTTCTTTTCTAAATTTTGAATAAATGCTCTCAACTGTTTGGACTTGACAGTGTTCAGCTTTCAGCAGTATTCAAAACACAGACAATTCAGTTGGCAGGCAAGTGGTGGGACGCTGCAATTCCAAACTTTACAGGAGAACCAATCAGAAGCAAACAGATGTCCCTATTCCATCGCAAGCCAATCGGAGCAGAGCCAATCGGAACTGATTTCAACTGGGGTCCCTTGCCGATTAATAGCGGGACTGCATTACGTTTTTTGGTCAGTGGAAAAGGGGCTAGAGAAACAGAAAAGGACCAGTGCACAAGAAAACCATGCAAAGCAACAAAAATAAAACTATTAAACATAAACTCTGACCTTTAAAAAAAATAATTAAAAAAAATTAGTCTGAGGTTTTCACGCAGACCGGCAGAACCAACTGATGCTGGCAGGGAATCGGGTTTCCCTGCTTGACACCAGGGGCCCCGTTTCAGCCTGGATTCCAGCAGAGTGGCTTCGCACCATTGGTGGAAATGAACCCGGCGCCCCCACCAGGTTCCCACTACGGTTAGATAAGTTCTAAAGTCACGCCACCAAAATTTTTTCTCGTCCGCTTTCAACTCCAGCCAGAGACTTTAAGATTTTAATTCCTTCTAATTGGAGAAATCTTGTTCTCGGCCTCCTTCTCAGGCCCCTCATTACATGGTCATATGACCCTGTACACATGACCCGCACACATGGCCTTTTGTACCGCGCTGCTAATGCAGCTGCTGCCGCTGCTTAGTGGTGATTATTTTGCTCGGGCCGTTACATAAGGTTCAGCTCCTGAATTTTGGCAGCTGTGACAAAGACGAGGTGATTCATTTGTTGGTACTGAGGCTGATATATGTGTCAAAACCAGCTTCCAGGTCTCGTATGGTGGCCCATTCGTTTGAATGGATGGAGTTGCTCACCCAGCGCATACCCCCACAAAGTTTATGGATTCCGCATTGTGCTGCCCATAGAGCATGAACAGTAGTGTCACTTCTCATTGGGCCCCTGGAATGCACATTATACATCGGGACGCATCAGCCAACCAGAACAATGCGAGACACAGCACGTGCAACGCCGGGATGTCACATTGGAAATAGACTCTTTTCTGGTGATTTTCTGGCCTTCAGAATTAGTTTTGAAAGATGTGGAAAATCTACAACAGAAAGATTCTTTACGAACCGTGTTTCAGTTTGCAGTCGTCCTGTCAGCTGTTTTACAGCCGTTTTTATATTGCTGTCTATGGGGAAAATGCCTTTTGGGCCGAATGTGGTCTTAGGCTGCAGTACCTAAAATGACCACTGGAAGCAAATCGCTGTGCCGTGATATTGCCAGTCCGTTATCCAGTTCTTATAATACATCCATGGTCAAAACTCTACGTGTCCTCCATGTTAAGATGAGCGTTGGAACAGTGCATCCACTAGCGGTCGCCATTTGGAGCTGTTTTCCTGCAACCGGCCACCAGGGGTTGACAAATAGCTTTGTCCAGACGAGTGTTTTTTTTATTTTCCCCTTAAAACTTTGCATCCGTCTCTCTGCAGCCGTCATGTACGTGATGGGTGCTCTGGGTCCGGCCGCTGGCTACCTGCTTGGGGGCGTCCTCATCGGCTTCTACGTCGACCCCAAGACGGCGGTGAACATAGACCAGAGCGACCCGCGCTTCATCGGCAACTGGTGAGAACCGCCCCAACGTCTCTTCCAGGTCTTTGGGATGTTTCACTCGTCTGTTGTGCCTGGTGGTCCTCATCACGCACACAGTCACATAATCTGTTGTAACCCCACCCTTCTTCCTTGCCCCTTTCCCACCCTTCCTTCAGGTGGAGCGGTTTCCTGCTCTGCGCCGTGGCCATGCTGCTGGTCATCTTCCCCATGTTCGCCTTCCCCAAGAAACTGCCGCCACGGCACAAGAAGAAGAAGAAGAGGAGGAAAAAGCTGAGCCTGGACAACATGTCAAGCGACGATGATGTCCTGAAGGAGAAGAGCAACAATGGCAAGAGCCAGGCAGTGTCGTCGTCCATGGGCTTCGGAAAGGACATCAAAGGTAGCGGCGAAATGCCAAATCTGGGAGAGCGTTTCAGAGTGGACACTTTGAATTTGAAGAGAGAGCTTACATCTGAGTTCAAATATGTAATATTTGACAAGCCAAGCTGATGATAGTGAGCCAGCCTGTCCTGTACTACCGCTCTCTCCCACTAGAGGCCACAGTTTGTGTCTTGTGTGGAGATGTAAAAGGTCAAACTCTTCTCCTTCTTCCCATCAGACCTGCCCAGAGCAGCTGTGAGGATCCTCAGCAACGTCACCTTCCTGTTCGTCAGTCTGTCCTACACGGCCGAGAGCGCCATCGTCACCGCCTTCATCACCTTCATCCCCAAGTTCATTGAGTCACAGTTTGGCATCCCGGCTTCCAGCGCCAGCATCTACACCGGTGAATTGACAGCACAATCTGTTGTGAAGCCTTGAGCTTCAGCGGGAAAGAGAAAAACCTCACCTGGGGCGAACATTCCCAGTGGCTCGGTAATGTGATGTTGGAATTTAGGAAAAAACAAAGCTGATTTTTGGTGCTGTCACCCAGCTGTCTGGCCCCTCCTGGCAGCACCAGACGGCAGACCATAATAACCGTCTGTCACTCCCTGCCAGGTTAACGCCGCTCTGCTAAGCACATTAATAATAGAGGAGGTGCTGGTCTGCAAATGAAGGTTTGGGTGGGGGAGGCAGGGGTCACCTGGGACACAGGGCGTTGAGTGCACTGTAGTGCACACTCACAAGCACTTCCACAGTCACGTGAGCTGATGGAGGTCAGCCAGTTGATTTTAACACATGTTAAAATGCTAAAAGTGATTTCTTGTTAAGACCACAATGATATTCTAAAGGGCTCTTGCCGCTGACTGGCTGCAGCTCATTGAGCGGCTACCTCGGTTAGCGCGAGGTTAGGATTTAGGCCAGTTGTGACAGCAACTAAATAATTTAATGCAAACCATTTGATTGAAGTAGCTGATGGCAGAAATAAGATGAGATAAAATGAGTTTACTTTGGCAGCTCTGAGATGGATAGCTGGATAGATAGATACTTTATTGATCTTCAGGAAGAATTTTCATTAGCTAGACGCTACCGACTGACATTATCTCTGCCAACACACACACACACACACACACACACACACACACACACACACAAAAGCTAGCTATGATGGACATAAAATATGTGCTGTGTTGGCAGGCATGAGATGAAAGTGGAACACACACAAGCTAACCTTGGTAGCAGCTATCCTGCTAGCCGCTGCTGCAGACAGATGAAGCATTCTGGAGCAGGCAATGCAGGTGAATGTCCGACTCCAGGCTGTTTTCATTTCTGACCCCACCACATGCTCCCTGTCCAGGTGTGATCATCGTGCCGAGCGCTGGCGTCGGCATCGTCCTGGGCGGCTACATCATCAAGAAGCTGAAGCTGGGGGCCCGCGAGTCGGCCAAGTTGGCGATGATCTGCAGCGGCGTCTCGCTGCTCTGCTTCTCCACACTCTTCATTGTGGGCTGCGAGAGCATCAACCTGGGAGGGATCAACATCCCCTACACCACCGGGTGAGCAGGTCGACGAGGACGGAAGCACGCTGGGTCTCCACCCACAGGCGGAGTTTTTTTTTTAATTTGTTGTTGTTTTTTCTTTTTGCTGTATGTTGTTTGCATGGTGACACGTTGGGACAAGAGAAAGACAGCAGAAACAGACCAAAACTGTAACAAAACAAAAAAAAGATCATAAACAGCTCAAGAGAGGATGCTTAAGATTGCCAAACCTCTAGGGGGCACTGCAGGCACTGCGGTAGAAAATGTGCATTTCAGCCTCCTTTGCCTTCAGTTCACTCTGTGCATCAGGACGTTGGGTTATTTCTCTCATTCATCCCGGAGAGCGGCGTCAGCTATGGCAGCCGTCCAATGAGGAGCCTGGGGTGGTGGGGGGAGGAGGGGCAGAGCTCCGTGGCAGCCACTCTGCTGGCCATCTGTCGCTCACCCCTCCCCTCGTTTATAATCTCCGCCCTGTCTTTCCTCTTTTACCCACCCCTCCACTTCACTCTGGTCTTTCCCGTCTTCCCTTCTTCTTCTTCCGTCTCTCCTCGGCCGCCTGTTCTGCTGAAATCTTGTGCTGTAAATGACTGTTTACCTCTGACCATTAGATTTACGTTACAAATGTTTTAAGCTGCGCAGGTCGTGCGGCTTATGGCCTGTGTTACAGTTTTCCAGGCCATGTTGCCCATGTCCATGTTGCTGGTTTTCATTTCCTGAAGAACACCAGTTCCAGGTTCTCCTTGCTCCTCCTCTTCTTCTAGAGTCGTTCTCACCCCCAGACAAAGACTGAAGCTATCTGAGCTCCTTCAGCCGGACGTAGATTTAATGTCTTCTCACATTACTCTCTTCTCCAATATTTCTTTCATCAGTATGGCATTTTCTGCAGAAGGACGATGTTTTTGAAGCGATCTGTGAACACACCATTCCCTCCCTCTCCCTCCCCACCCCCTGCAGACCGACTCTCACCATGACCCAGAGGAACTTGACGGGCGGCTGCAACGTCAACTGCGGCTGTAAGATCCACGAGTACGCTCCGGTCTGCGGCTCGGATGGCATCACCTACTTCAACCCGTGCCTGGCGGGCTGCAGCAGCGTGGCTAACGACAGCAGCGGGGTACCAGCACTGCCGCCGCCGCACATCCTCAAACCACAACCTTAGAACTGATTGTAGAGCCGTCTCAACATGTGGTACAAACCGAACATGTGAAATAAGCTGACTTCCTGTTCAATTGAATTTACAATGCACAGTAACTGTTTGCATCCTCTCCTGTTATTTATTTTACACTGCATTATTCTTATTTTACTTTATTTTTGCACTAAATTTATGTACTTGTAATATACTTATCTCATCCACCCCGTCACACTGAGCTCAGGACAAAGTGGGTATCGAAACTGGATGGATGGAATTATTCCATCCATTTTCGGTACCCACTTCTTCCTGCACTCAGGGTTGTGGGGGTCTGCTGGAGCCTCTCCCAGCTGTCAGAAAGTGAAGGCAGGGTGACACCCTGGACAAGTCGCCAGTTCATTGCTGGGTCACATAGAGACAAACAACCATTCGCACTACACACCAGTGGTCAATGTAGAGTTCCCAATTCACATCACATGCATGTTTTTGGAGTGTGGGAGGAAGCTGGAGAACCCGGAGAGAACCCACGCAGACACAAGGAGAACATGCAAACTCCACACAGAAAGGCCTTAGGCCAGGAATTGAACCCACAACCTACGACAATGAAGGCTTCTGATTCTGATTCTGATTTCCCTCTCTGATGGTTTTCTCCACCCACCAGATCCGGAACTACTCGGACTGCGCCTGTGTCCAGAGCCGGCAGGTCATCACGCCGTCGTCTGGCTCTCAGGGTGCCAACCAGCTGCAGCTGGTCATCGTCAAGACCTACCTGAACGAGAACGGCTACGCCGTGTCAGGGAAGTGCAACCGCACCTGCAGCACCCTCATCCCTTTCCTTGTCTTCCTCTTCATCGTCACACTCATCACAGCGTGCGCCCAGCCCTCCGCCATCATCGTCACCCTAAGGTAGGAGGCGTAGCGGCAGGGCGGAAGGGGAGGGCGGAGCTTGGCCAAGCGCCCACTGATGATTGGTGGCTTGTGTTGCAGGTCGGTGGCGGAGCAGGAGAGGCCCTTCGCTCTGGGAATGCAGTTTGTTCTCCTCAGGACTCTCGGTGAGCATTGCTTGGTTAAGGGGGTGGAGCCTATTGTTTTCAAGAGTTCCGTCGGGTTTTGTGAACAAATTAAAAAAACTTGACTTTTCACTTTTGAGGGTTAAGTTGAGGCAACTGGACTGGTATTGCTATCTTTTTTATGTTTTGCCTCCCATCCAGAAGAATTCTTCATTTCTAAAAAGGTTAGACTCCCACTTATTTAACCACCAGGAGGAGGTTGGAGGTGGGCCTCAAACATGAGTCACCAACCTTTTTGATCCTGAGAGCTACTTCGTGAGTCATTTGAAGGACAACTATATACGGTAGTTTGCTCCACTCTCCTGAAGTGATAAACTTTCCCAGTTATATAATACTATTAATGATACAATTATACAATAATGAACAATGGCTGAACAAGGTTGGATGTAATTGAATTTTAGACGCAGCTCAACGAGTGGTGCTATTTTTAGAGCAGGCCAGCAGGCGACTCATGTGGTCCTTGGGGGCGACCTGGTTGACGTTGGTGACCTCTGGCCTAAATGCTTCCCCCTTCAAGATGTTATGTTATGCTTATCAGGTGAAACCCATGTCAGTTGTAATAGGGCATATGCTAATAGGAGGGACCAATAGCCTTTAGTCCCACCAAAACATGGAATGCATGAGAGGTGAAACGTCTTCGAGATCTCAAAACCAGTGGAGTTGCCTCAACTTGACTCCCCTGCACTCAGAAGATCTGGACCACTGAGAACCTTCCACGGATGTATTATAAGAACTGGGTACCAGACTGGCAATAAGGCGGTGTACCAATTTTTCCCAGTAGCCTTTCGAGGTACTGCAGCAATAAGCAAAAAAACCAAAAAGCATTTCATCCATAGACCGCAATATCAAAAATAAAGGCCTCTAAAACAGCTGACAGCACGACCTGTGACCTTATTAGCAAATCCCTCCAATGCAGAAGTCAAAAACATTTTCAGTGTGTGCGCTGGGTGAGCAACTACATTGAAATGAATGGGCCGCCATATTGGGGTCTGTTGGCCTGGAACCTTCAGACATTTTCGCTTTGAGGTGACCTCAACATGGCTAGAAGGGGGTGGGAGGGGCTGTAGGAGGGCGGGTATTGGATGCATTGCATCATGGGAACTCAAGGTCGAGCTGCAAAAACGACTCTCTCTCTCTCTGTCTCTCTCTCCCTTTCTCTCCCCCTCTCTCTCTGTCTCTCTCTTCCTCTCTCCCCCTCCCGCTCCACCAGCCTACATCCCGACGCCCATCTACTTCGGCGCCGTCATCGACACCACGTGCATGCTGTGGCAGCAAGACTGTGGCGTGCACGGCTCCTGCTGGGAGTACGACGTCACCTCGCTGCGCTTCGTCTACTTCGGCCTGGCCGCCAGCCTCAAGTTCCTGGGCTTCCTCTTCATCTTCCTCACCTGGTACTCCATCAAGTACAAGGAGGAGCGTGTGGAGCGCTGGCTCAAGCGCCACCTGTCGCCCGCCGACACGGTGGGCAGCCTGGTGTGCCACCCGGGCGGCCACAAGGGCCATGCCCGCACCCGCTCCTGCCCCGTCAACATCCCCCGGACCGAGCCCGGCGCCCTGCATGCCAGCGCCCCGCCCCGCGCCGGCGCCCTCAACCGCGGCGTCAGCACGCAGAGTTGCCCCGGGAACGAGCTCAAAGCAATAAGTCCTCCCCCGGCAGCGGCGGCGCCGTCGCCCGGGATGACGCCCATTCCGACGCCCACGCCCACGCCGGCCCGCTCGCTGGAACAGGTTTCACTCAGAGTCTGAGCCTCTCGTTCGACAGAGCAAAAGATCCGCTGGATGTTTCGGCGAAATCGGGGGTGCGGCGAACGGCTCGTCCAGGGACCATCGGATGGAGAGCCGGGCGCCCGTCAGGCCTGGAGTGGTCGTCCCAGAGTGGGAGGGACTTTAAAAGGAAACAAACGGCGTTCCACCGCCAGGCCACGCCCTCTTCCCCTCCCCTTGCCTCACCTTCACCCCCTGCAACACGTGCCTTCTGTCACCACAGTCCTCACTCGCATAGCAACACACACTAACACACCCGCTCCCTGGACGTCTGTCAAACTGGAGTCACATGACCAGATACCTCAGTTGCCCCGCCTCCCGGATCTCCTCCGATCGTGTTTGTCAGATTTTTTGTTTATTTTTATCAACCCCCGCCACCTCAGACCAAGAACAGGTAGAGACTGACTTCCTGCTGACCGCTGGTGACCCTGCTGGCACTTTTGTGTGTGTGGTGGTGGGAACCAATCAGAGAACAACCGGTCAAGTGGGCGGAGCCAGTCATCGGAACAGCGCTAGGCCCCCCACTGCTGCCTGAACACGGTGACTACTGATCCTTCAGTACATAGCTCAGCTCAGGCTCACGCCATCACGCTGACAGCAGGATAACGGCTCCCCCTGCTGGACAGAAGACTGCAAGAACACACGCAGGTCACCGTTGGTCGTGGTTGGCTGCTTTTAGTTCTTCATCGGGTTCAAAGCTGCTTGTCGTCTCAGATCTTTCCTCCACGCTGCAGCCCCGCCCGCCTCTCTCCCATTGGCATATGGCGAATGTCCAGTGTTTCACCAATAGGAAGCCTCCACTGGCAGTAAAATGTTTCTTCGTCCCGACTGAATGTTTGAATTTTTTTTACATTTTTTGACAAAAAACGTTCTTTGAATTATTTTTTGGGCCCTTCCCCATGTGAAATAAGTGCCAGTTTATTAAGAGACGAGACTCTGTTGCATCTGCAAAGCAAATTTCCAAATTGTTTAAGCTTAGTCAGTCATCTTTGCATAAACAATGCATTAAAGAAAATCTTTATCGAAGACAACAGAGGGTTGTTTACATAAAAAAGAAAAGATTCTTACATGAGAAATAAATGTGAGCCGATAGTTCAAATCTTTAATCTGTAGGTAGATAAAATTAGAAGCCTGTGTGTGTTTTTTATCATCTTGATCAATTTTGAAGAGACGTAAGGATAATGATGTTATAATGGGGGGGAAAAAATGAAAATAATAAACAGGATTTAGGGAAACGTAGACAATATTAAAGAAATAGTCAAATCATTTCTTTTGATCTTTGATCTGTGCATTAAAGGAAAAAAATGTCTTGAGAAAATGAAAGAAAAAAAACACTAATTTACTTAACAGAGACAACTTCATGCTAAGCTAAACTAAATGCTAAATACTGACACTACACAGTTTAACTGATAATTAAAATCAACACTTGAAACAAATATGAGCAGCTAAAACTTCCTGGAAATGTGTTCAGGGAGAATTTATGTTACAAATGTTCTCAGCTGCATAGGTCCTGTGGCTTATGGCCTGTGCTCCAGTTCCCCGGCCCCAAAACAGTGTTTATGTTGACCTAATGCTAGGTTTTATGCAGTCCCCCATCAGACGGTCAATAGTTCCTCTTACTTGTTGTAATTACTTTCTCAGCTAAATTTTATGCTGTAAACGACTGTTTACCTCCGACCATTAGTTGTCTGTTTTTTTCTTCTCCTCCCTTTTTCAACCATCATGTTGCTGGTTTTCTCAGATTTCCTAAAACACAAGTTCCAGGTTCTCTTTGCTCCTCCTCTTCTTCTAGTCATTCTCACTCCCAGACAAAGACTGAAGCTGTCTGAGCTCCTTCAGCCGGACGTAGATTTAGTGTCTTCTCACTTTACTCTGTTCTCCAGTATTTCTTTAATCAGTATGGCATTTTCTGCAGAAGGACGATGTTTTTGAAGCGATCTGTGAACACACCATTGACGCGCACCTCGGATACTTGAGTTCTGTCAATAAACGTGAAAAATAAAACCAAGCTGAGTTACAGAAGCTGCACCCTTGTGAGACTCAGTTCTTCTCAGTGCAAATTTGTCGTCATTATCATAATTATCATCACCATCTATTAATGACCATGAGCTTTCCAATGGTACCCATAAAAGTCTGTGTGATCGTAAGCCCTGGGGTCCAATACCCAAACGTAAGCCTGAAACTAGGGTTAGGATTTTGGGGTTCCTCAAGTAATAGAACTCCCAAATCTGTCGTGGGCGCTTCTTGGGGGCTCCTGATGAAAAAGCAAGTGGCCCCATGTCTCTAGGACAAAGTTGAAATTTCACCCCATAGACTTGCATTGAATTAGGGTTGGGATAAGACTGAAGCTCGGGTTAAGATTAGGGTTTTGGGGTTCCTCAAGTACTAGAAGTCCCAAATTTGGCGTGGGTGCTTCTTGGGGGCTCCTGATGAAAAAGCAAGTGGCCCCATGTCTCTAGGACAAAGTTGAAATTTCACACCATAGACTTGCATTGAATTAGGGTTAACGATAAGCCTGAAACTAGTGTTAGGGTTTTGGGGTTCCTCAAGTACTAGAAGTCCCAAATTTGGCGTGGGCGCTTCTTGGGGGCTCCTGATGAAAAAGCAAGTGGCCCCATGTCTCTAGGACAAAGTTGAAATTTCGTGAGTCATTTGAAGGACAACTATATACTGTAGTTTGCTACACTCTCCTGAAGTGATA
This sequence comes from Nelusetta ayraudi, assembly GCF_046127955.1. Lineage (NCBI taxonomy): Eukaryota > Metazoa > Chordata > Actinopteri > Tetraodontiformes > Monacanthidae > Nelusetta > Nelusetta ayraudi. The sequence goes on from NW_027466061.1 coordinate 26,060,069, forward strand.
AACTTTCCCAGTTATATAATACTATTAATGATACAATTATACAATAATGAACAATGACTGAACAAGGTTGGATGTAATTGAATTTTAGACGCAGCTCAACGAGTGGTGCTATTTTTAGAACAGGCCAGCAGGCGACTCATGTGGTCCTTGGGGGCGACCTGGTTGACGTTGGTGACCTCTGGCCTAAATGCTTCCCCCTTCAAGATGTTATGTTATGCTTATCAGGTGAAACCCATGTCAGTCATAATAGGGCATATGCTAATAGGAGGGACCAATAGCCTTTAGTCCCACCAAAACATGGAATGCATGAGAGGTGAAACGTCTTCGAGATCTCAAAACCAGTGGAGTTGCCTAAACTTGACTCTCCTGCACTCAGAAGATCTGGACCACTGAGAACCTTCCACGGATGTATTATAAGAACTGGGTACCAGACTGGCAATAAGGCGGTGCACCAATTTTTCCCAGTAGCCTTTCGAGGTACTGCAGCAATAAAATCCCATTGGGCCCAAAAAGCATTTCATCCATAGACCGCAATACCAAAAATAAAGGCCTCTAAAACAGCTGAAAGCACGACCTGTGACCTTATTAGCAAATCCCTCCAATGCAGAAGTCAAAAACATTTTCAGTGTGTGCGCTGGGTGAGCAACTACATTGAAATGAATGGGCCGCCATATTGGGGTCTGTTGGCCTGGAACCTTCAGACATTTTCGCTTTGAGGTGACCTCAACATGGCTAGAAGGGGGTCGGAGGGGCTGTAGGAGGGTGGGTATTGGATGCATTGCATCATGGGAACTCAAGGTCGAGCTGCAAAAACGACTCTCTCTCTCTCTCTGTCTCTCTCTCCCTTTCTCTCCCCCTCTCTCTCTGTCTCTCTCTTCCTCTCTCCCCCTCCCGCTCCACCAGCCTACATCCCAACGCCCATCTACTTTGGCGCCGTCATCGACACCACGTGCATGCTGTGGCAGCAAGACTGTGGCGTGCACGGCTCCTGCTGGGAGTACGACGTCACCTCGCTGCGCTTCGTCTACTTCGGCCTGGCCGCCAGCCTCAAGTTCCTGGGCTTCCTCTTCATCTACATGTCTCTAGGACAAAGTTGAAATTTCACTCCATAGACTTGAATAGAATTAGGGTTAACAATAAGCCTGAAACTAGGGTTAGGGTTTTGGGGTTCCTCAAGTACTAGAAGTCCCAAATTTGGCGTGGGCGCTTCTTGGGGGCTACTGATGAAAAAGCAAGTGGCCCCATGTCTCTAGGACAAAGTTGAAATTTCACCCCATAGACTTGCAATGAATTAGGGTTGGGATAAGACTGAAGCTCGGGTTAAGATTAGGGTTTTGGGGTTCCTCAAGTTCTAGAAGTCCCAAATTTGGCGTGGGTGCTTCTTGGGGGCTCCTGATGAAAAAGCAAGTGGCCCCATGTCTCTAGGACAAAGTTGAAATTTCACACCATAGACTTGCATTGAATTAGGGTTAACGATAAGCCTGAAACTAGTGTTAGGGTTTTGGGGTTCCTCAAGTACTAGAAGTCCCAAATTTGGCGTGGGCGTTTCTTGGGGGCTCCTGATGAAAAAGCAAGTGGCCCCATGTCTCTAGGACAAAGTTGAAATTTCGTGAGTCATTTGAAGGACAACTATATACTGTAGTTTGCTACACTCTCCTGAAGTGATAAACTTTCCCAGTTATATAATACTATTAATGATACAATTATACAATAATGAACAATGACTGAACAAGGTTGGATGTAATTGAATTTTAGACGCAGCTCAACGAGTGGTGCTATTTTTAGAACAGGCCAGCAGGCGACTCATGTGGTCCTTGGGGGCGACCTGGTTGACGTTGGTGACCTCTGGCCTAAATGCTTCCCCCTTCAAGATGTTATGTTATGCTTATCAGGTGAAATCCATGTCAGTCATAATAGGGCATATGCTAATAGGAGGGACCAATAGCCTTTAGTCCCACCAAAACATGGAATGCATGAGAGGTGAAACGTCTTCGAGATCTCAAAACCAGTGGAGTTGCCTCAACTTGACTCTCCTGCACTCAGAAGATCTGGACCACTGAGAACCTTCCACGGATGTATTATAAGAACTGGGTACCAGACTGGCAATAAGGCGGTGCACCAATTTTTCCCAGTAGCCTTTCGAGGTACTGCAGCAATAAAATCCCATTGGGCCCAAAAAGCATTTCATCCATAGACCGCAATACCAAAAATAAAGGCCTCTAAAACAGCTGACAGCACGACTTGTGACCTTATTAGCAAATCCCTCCAATGCAGAAGTCAAAAACATTTTCAGTGTGTGCGCTGGGTGAGCAACTACATTGAAATGAATGGGCCGCCATATTGGGGTCTGTTGGCCTGGAACCTTCAGACATTTTCGCTTTGAGGTGACCTAGACATGGCTAGAAGGGGGTGGGAGGGGCTGTAGGAGGGTGGGTATTGGATGCATTGCATCATGGGAACTCAAGGTCGAGCTGCAAAAACGACTCTCTCTCTCTCTCTGTCTCTCTCTCCCTTTCTCTCCCCCTCTCTCTCTGTCTCTCTCTTCCTCTCTCTCCCTCCCGCTCCACCAGCCTACATCCCGACGCCCATCTACTTTGGCGCCGTCATCGACACCACGTGCATGCTGTGGCAGCAAGACTGTGGCGTGCACGGCTCCTGCTGGGAGTACGACGTCACCTCGCTGCGATTCGTCTACTTCGGCCTGGCCGCCAGCCTCAAGTTCCTGGGCTTCCTCTTCATCTACATGTCTCTAGGACAAAGTTGAAATTTCACTCCATAGACTTGAATTGAATTAGGGTTAACAATAAGCCTGAAACTAGGGTTAGGGTTTTGGAGTTCCTCAAGTACTAGAAGTCCCAAATTTGGCGGGGGCGCTTCTTGGGGGCTACTGATGAAAAAGCAAGTGGCCCCATGTCTCTAGGACAAAGTTGAAATTTCACCCCATACACTTGCATTGAATTAGGGTTGGGATAAGGCTGAAGCTAGGGTTAGGGTTAGGGTTAGTGTTAGGGTTTCGGGGTTCCTCAAGTACTAGAAGTCCCAAATTTGGCGTGGGTGCTTCTTGGGGGCTCCTGTTGAAAAAGCAAGTGGCCCCATGTCTCTAGGACAAAGTTGAAATTTCACCCCATTGACTTGCATCGAATTAGGGTTGGGATAAGGCTGAAGCTAGGGTTAGGGTTAGGGTTAGGGTTAGTGTTAGGGTTTCGGGGTTCCTCAAGTACTAGGAGTCCCAAATTTGGCGTGGGCGCTTCTTGGGGGCTACTGATGAAAAAGCAAGTGGCCCCATGTCTCTAGGACAAAGTTGAAATTTCACCCCATAGACTTATATTGAATTAGGGTTGGAATAAGGCTGAAGCTAGGGTTAGGGTTAGTGTTAGGGTTTTGGGGTTCCTCAAGTACTAGAAGTCCCAAATTTGGCGTTTGCGCTTCTTCGGGGCTCCTGATGAAAAAGCAAGTGGCCCCATGTCTCTAGGACAAAGTTGAAATTTCACCCCATAGACTTGCATTGAATTAGGGTTGGGATAAGGCTGAAGCTAGGGTTAGGGTTAGGGTTAGTGTTAGGGTTTTGGGGTTCCTCAAGTACTAGAAGTCCCAAATTTGGCGTGGGCGCTTCTTGGGGGCTCCTGATGAAAAAGCAAGTGGCCCCATGTCTCTAGGACAAAGTTGAAATTTCACCCCATAGACTTGCATTGAATTAGGGTTGGGATAAGGCTGAAGCTAGGGTTAGGGTTAGGGTTTCGGGGTTCCTCAAGTACTAGAAGTCCCAAATTTGGCGTGGGCGCTTCTTGGGGGCTCCTGATGAAAAAGCAAGTGGCCCCATGTCTCTAGGACAAAGTTGAAATTTCACCCCATAGACTTATATTGAATTAGGGTTGGAATAAGGCTGAAGCTAGGGTTAGGGTTAGTGTTAGGGTTTCGGGGTTCCTCAAGTACTAGAAGTCCCAAATTTGGCGTTTGCGCTTCTTCGGGGCTCCTGATGAAAAAGCAAGTGGCCCCATGTCTCTAGGACAAAGTTGAAATTTCACCCCATAGACTTGCATTGAATTAGGGTTGGGATAAGGCTGAAGCTAGTGTTAGGGTTAGGGTTAGGGTTAGTGTTAGGGTTTCGGAGTTCCTCAAGTACTAGAAGTCCCAAATTTGGCGTGGGCGCTTCTTGGGGGCTACTGATGAAAAAGCAAGTGGCCCCATGTCTCTAGGACAAAGTTGAAATTTCACCCCATAGACTTATATTGAATTAGGGTTGGAATAAGGCTGAAGCTAGGGTTAGGGTTAGGGTTTCGTGGTTCCTCAAGTACTAGAAGTCCCAAATTTGGCGTGGGCGCTTCTTGGGGGCTCCTGATGAAAAAGCAAGTGGCCCCATGTCTCTAGGACAAAGTTGAAATTTCACCCCATAGACTTGCATTGAATTAGGGTTGGGATAAGGCTGAAGCTAGGGTTAGGGTTAGGGTTAGTGTTAGGGTTTCGGGGTTCCTCAAGTACTAGAAGTCCCAAATTTGGCGTGGGCGCTTCTTGGGTGGCCCCATGTCTCTAGGACAAAGTTGAAATTTCACCCCATAGACTTGCAATGAATTAGGGTTGGGATAAGACTGAAGCTCGGGTTAAGATTAGGGTTTTGGGGTTCCTCAAGTTCTAGAAGTCCCAAATTTGGCGTGGGTGCTTCTTGGGGGCTCCTGATGAAAAAGCAAGTGGCCCCATGTCTCTAGGACAAAGTTGAAATTTCACACCATAGACTTGCATTGAATTAGGGTTAACGATAAGCCTGAAACTAGTGTTAGGGTTTTGGGGTTCCTCAAGTACTAGAAGTCCCAAATTTGGCGTGGGCGTTTCTTGGGGGCTCCTGATGAAAAAGCAAGTGGCCCCATGTCTCTAGGACAAAGTTGAAATTTCGTTAGTCATTTGAAGGACAACTATATACTGTAGTTTGCTACACTCTCCTGAAGTGATAAACTTTCCCAGTTATATAATACTATTAATGATACAATTATACAATAATGAACAATGACTGAACAAGGTTGGATGTAATTGAATTTTAGACGCAGCTCAACGAGTGGTGCTATTTTTAGAACAGGCCAGCAGGCGACTCATGTGGTCCTTGGGGGCGACCTGGTTGACGTTGGTGACCTCTGGCCTAAATGCTTCCCCCTTCAAGATGTTATGTTATGCTTATCAGGTGAAATCCATGTCAGTCATAATAGGGCATATGCTAATAGGAGGGACCAATAGCCTTTAGTCCCACCAAAACATGGAATGCATGAGAGGTGAAACGTCTTCGAGATCTCAAAACCAGTGGAGTTGCCTCAACTTGACTCTCCTGCACTCAGAAGATCTGGACCACTGAGAACCTTCCACGGATGTATTATAAGAACTGGGTACCAGACTGGCAATAAGGCGGTGCACCAATTTTTCCCAGTAGCCTTTCGAGGTACTGCAGCAATAAAATCCCATTGGGCCCAAAAAGCATTTCATCCATAGACCGCAATACCAAAAATAAAGGCCTCTAAAACAGCTGACAGCACGACTTGTGACCTTATTAGCAAATCCCTCCAATGCAGAAGTCAAAAACATTTTCAGTGTGTGCGCTGGGTGAGCAACTACATTGAAATGAATGGGCCGCCATATTGGGGTCTGTTGGCCTGGAACCTTCAGACATTTTCGCTTTGAGGTGACCTAGACATGGCTAGAAGGGGGTGGGAGGGGCTGTAGGAGGGTGGGTATTGGATGCATTGCATCATGGGAACTCAAGGTCGAGCTGCAAAAACGACTCTCTCTCTCTCTCTGTCTCTCTCTCCCTTTCTCTCCCCCTCTCTCTCTGTCTCTCTCTTCCTCTCTCTCCCTCCCGCTCCACCAGCCTACATCCCGACGCCCATCTACTTTGGCGCCGTCATCGACACCACGTGCATGCTGTGGCAGCAAGACTGTGGCGTGCACGGCTCCTGCTGGGAGTACGACGTCACCTCGCTGCGATTCGTCTACTTCGGCCTGGCCGCCAGCCTCAAGTTCCTGGGCTTCCTCTTCATCTACATGTCTCTAGGACAAAGTTGAAATTTCACTCCATAGACTTGAATTGAATTAGGGTTAACAATAAGCCTGAAACTAGGGTTAGGGTTTTGGAGTTCCTCAAGTACTAGAAGTCCCAAATTTGGCGGGGGCGCTTCTTGGGGGCTACTGATGAAAAAGCAAGTGGCCCCATGTCTCTAGGACAAAGTTGAAATTTCACCCCATACACTTGCATTGAATTAGGGTTGGGATAAGGCTGAAGCTAGGGTTAGGGTTAGGGTTAGTGTTAGGGTTTCGGGGTTCCTCAAGTACTAGAAGTCCCAAATTTGGCGTGGGTGCTTCTTGGGGGCTCCTGTTGAAAAAGCAAGTGGCCCCATGTCTCTAGGACAAAGTTGAAATTTCACCCCATTGACTTGCATCGAATTAGGGTTGGGATAAGGCTGAAGCTAGGGTTAGGGTTAGGGTTAGGGTTAGTGTTAGGGTTTCGGGGTTCCTCAAGTACTAGGAGTCCCAAATTTGGCGTGGGCGCTTCTTGGGGGCTACTGATGAAAAAGCAAGTGGCCCCATGTCTCTAGGACAAAGTTGAAATTTCACCCCATAGACTTATATTGAATTAGGGTTGGAATAAGGCTGAAGCTAGGGTTAGGGTTAGTGTTAGGGTTTTGGGGTTCCTCAAGTACTATAAGTCCCAAATTTGGCGTTTGCGCTTCTTCGGGGCTCCTGATGAAAAAGCAAGTGGCCCCATGTCTCTAGGACAAAGTTGAAATTTCACCCCATAGACTTGCATTGAATTAGGGTTGGGATAAGGCTGAAGCTAGGGTTAGGGTTAGGGTTAGTGTTAGGGTTTTGGGGTTCCTCAAGTACTAGAAGTCCCAAATTTGGCGTGGGCGCTTCTTGGGGGCTCCTGATGAAAAAGCAAGTGGCCCCATGTCTCTAGGACAAAGTTGAAATTTCACCCCATAGACTTGCATTGAATTAGGGTTGGGATAAGGCTGAAGCTAGGGTTAGGGTTAGGGTTTCGGGGTTCCTCAAGTACTAGAAGTCCCAAATTTGGCGTGGGCGCTTCTTGGGGGCTCCTGATGAAAAAGCAAGTGGCCCCATGTCTCTAGGACAAAGTTGAAATTTCACCCCATAGACTTATATTGAATTAGGGTTGGAATAAGGCTGAAGCTAGGGTTAGGGTTAGTGTTAGGGTTTCGGGGTTCCTCAAGTACTAGAAGTCCCAAATTTGGCGTTTGCGCTTCTTCGGGGCTCCTGATGAAAAAGCAAGTGGCCCCATGTCTCTAGGACAAAGTTGAAATTTCACCCCATAGACTTGCATTGAATTAGGGTTGGGATAAGGCTGAAGCTAGTGTTAGGGTTAGGGTTAGGGTTAGTGTTAGGGTTTCGGAGTTCCTCAAGTACTAGAAGTCCCAAATTTGGCGTGGGCGCTTCTTGGGGGCTACTGATGAAAAAGCAAGTGGCCCCATGTCTCTAGGACAAAGTTGAAATTTCACCCCATAGACTTATATTGAATTAGGGTTGGAATAAGGCTGAAGCTAGGGTTAGGGTTAGGGTTTCGTGGTTCCTCAAGTACTAGAAGTCCCAAATTTGGCGTGGGCGCTTCTTGGGGGCTCCTGATGAAAAAGCAAGTGGCCCCATGTCTCTAGGACAAAGTTGAAATTTCACCCCATAGACTTGCATTGAATTAGGGTTGGGATAAGGCTGAAGCTAGGGTTAGGGTTAGGGTTAGTGTTAGGGTTTCGGGGTTCCTCAAGTACTAGAAGTCCCAAATTTGGCGTGGGCGCTTCTTGGGTGGCCCCATGTCTCTAGGACAAAGTTGAAATTTCACCCCATAGACTTGCAATGAATTAGGGTTGGGATAAGACTGAAGCTCGGGTTAAGATTAGGGTTTTGGGGTTCCTCAAGTTCTAGAAGTCCCAAATTTGGCGTGGGTGCTTCTTGGGGGCTCCTGATGAAAAAGCAAGTGGCCCCATGTCTCTAGGACAAAGTTGAAATTTCACACCATAGACTTGCATTGAATTAGGGTTAACGATAAGCCTGAAACTAGTGTTAGGGTTTTGGGGTTCCTCAAGTACTAGAAGTCCCAAATTTGGCGTGGGCGTTTCTTGGGGGCTCCTGATGAAAAAGCAAGTGGCCCCATGTCTCTAGGACAAAGTTGAAATTTCGTTAGTCATTTGAAGGACAACTATATACTGTAGTTTGCTACACTCTCCTGAAGTGATAAACTTTCCCAGTTATATAATACTATTAATGATACAATTATACAATAATGAACAATGACTGAACAAGGTTGGATGTAATTGAATTTTAGACGCAGCTCAACGAGTGGTGCTATTTTTAGAACAGGCCAGCAGGCGACTCATGTGGTCCTTGGGGGCGACCTGGTTGACGTTGGTGACCTCTGGCCTAAATGCTTCCCCCTTCAAGATGTTATGTTATGCTTATCAGGTGAAATCCATGTCAGTCATAATAGGGCATATGCTAATAGGAGGGACCAATAGCCTTTAGTCCCACCAAAACATGGAATGCATGAGAGGTGAAACGTCTTCGAGATCTCAAAACCAGTGGAGTTGCCTCAACTTGACTCTCCTGCACTCAGAAGATCTGGACCACTGAGAACCTTCCACGGATGTATTATAAGAACTGGGTACCAGACTGGCAATAAGGCGGTGCACCAATTTTTCCCAGTAGCCTTTGGAGGTACTGCAGCAATAAAATCCCATTGGGCCCAAAAAGCATTTCATCCATAGACCGCAATACCAAAAATAAAGGCCTCTAAAACAGCTGACAGCACGACTTGTGACCTTATTAGCAAATCCCTCCAATGCAGAAGTCAAAAACATTTTCAGTGTGTGCGCTGGGTGAGCAACTACATTGAAATGAATGGGCCGCCATATTGGGGTCTGTTGGCCTGGAACCTTCAGACATTTTCGCTTTGAGGTGACCTAGACATGGCTAGAAGGGGGTGGGAGGGGCTGTAGGAGGGTGGGTATTGGATGCATTGCATCATGGGAACTCAAGGTCGAGCTGCAAAAACGACTCTCTCTCTCTCTCTGTCTCTCTCTCCCTTTCTCTCCCCCTCTCTCTCTGTCTCTCTCTTCCTCTCTCTCCCTCCCGCTCCACCAGCCTACATCCCGACGCCCATCTACTTTGGCGCCGTCATCGACACCGCGTGCATGCTGTGGCAGCAAGACTGTGGCGTGCACGGCTCCTGCTGGGAGTACGACGTCACCTCGCTGCGATTCGTCTACTTCGGCCTGGCCGCCAGCCTCAAGTTCCTGGGCTTCCTCTTCATCTACATGTCTCTAGGACAAAGTTGAAATTTCACTCCATAGACTTGAATTGAATTAGGGTTAACAATAAGCCTGAAACTAGGGTTAGGGTTTTGGAGTTCCTCAAGTACTAGAAGTCCCAAATTTGGCGTGGGCGCTTCTTGGGGGCTACTGATGAAAAAGCAAGTGGCCCCATGTCTCTAGGACAAAGTTGAAATTTCACCCCATACACTTGCATTGAATTAGGGTTGGGATAAGGCTGAAGCTAGGGTTAGGGTTAGGGTTAGTGTTAGGGTTTCGGGGTTCCTCAAGTACTAGAAGTCCCAAATTTGGCGTGGGTGCTTCTTGGGGGCTCCTGATGAAAAAGCAAGTGGCCCCATGTCTCTAGGACAAAGTTGAAATTTCACCCCATTGACTTGCATCGAATTAGGGTTGGGATAAGGCTGAAGCTAGGGTTAGGGTTAGGGTTAGGGTTAGTGTTAGGGTTTCGGGGTTCCTCAAGTACTAGGAGTCCCAAATTTGGCGTGGGCGCTTCTTGGGGGCTACTGATGAAAAAGCAAGTGGCCCCATGTCTCTAGGACAAAGTTGAAATTTCACCCCATAGACTTATATTGAATTAGGGTTGGAATAAGGCTGAAGCTAGGGTTAGGGTTAGTGTTAGGGTTTCGGGGTTCCTCAAGTACTAGAAGTCCCAAATTTGGCGTTTGCGCTTCTTCGGGGCTCCTGATGAAAAAGCAAGTGGCCCCATGTCTCTAGGACAAAGTTGAAATTTCACCCCATAGACTTGCATTGAATTAGGGTTGGGATAAGGCTGAAGCTAGGGTTAGGGTTAGGGTTAGTGTTAGGGTTTTGGGGTTCCTCAAGTACTAGAAGTCCCAAATTTGGCGTGGGCGCTTCTTGGGGGCTCCTGATGAAAAAGCAAGTGGCCCCATGTCTCTAGGACAAAGTTGAAATTTCACCCCATAGACTTGCATTGAATTAGGGTTGGGATAAGGCTGAAGCTAGGGTTAGGGTTAGGGTTTCGGGGTTCCTCAAGTACTAGAAGTCCCAAATTTGGCGTGGGCGCTTCTTGGGGGCTCCTGATGAAAAAGCAAGTGGCCCCATGTCTCTAGGACAAAGTTGAAATTTCACCCCATAGACTTATATTGAATTAGGGTTGGAATAAGGCTGAAGCTAGGGTTAGGGTTAGTGTTAGGGTTTCGGGGTTCCTCAAGTACTAGAAGTCCCAAATTTGGCGTTTGCGCTTCTTCGGGGCTCCTGATGAAAAAGCAAGTGGCCCCATGTCTCTAGGACAAAGTTGAAATTTCACCCCATAGACTTGCATTGAATTAGGGTTGGGATAAGGCTGAAGCTAGTGTTAGGGTTAGGGTTAGGGTTAGTGTTAGGGTTTCGGGGTTCCTCAAGTACTAGAAGTCCCAAATTTGGCGTGGGCGCTTCTTGGGGGCTACTGATGAAAAAGCAAGTGGCCCCATGTCTCTAGGACAAAGTTGAAATTTCACCCCATAGACTTATATTGAATTAGGGTTGGAATAAGGCTGAAGCTAGGGTTAGGGTTAGGGTTTCGGGGTTCCTCAAGTACTAGAAGTCCCAAATTTGGCGTGGGCGCTTCTTGGGGGCTCCTGATGAAAAAGCAAGTGGCCCCATGTCTCTAGGACAAAGTTGAAATTTCACCCCATAGACTTGCATTGAATTAGGGTTGGGATAAGGCTGAAGCTAGGGTTAGGGTTAGGGTTAGTGTTAGGGTTTCGGGGTTCCTCAAGTACTAGAAGTCCCAAATTTGGCGTGGGCGCTTCTTGGGGGCTCCTGATGAAAAAGCAAGTGGCCCCATGTCTCTAGGACAAAGTTGAAATTTCACCCCATAGACTTGCATTGAATTAGGGTTGGGATAAGGCTGAAGCTAGGGTTAGGGTTAGGGTTAGTGTTAGGGTTTCGGGGTTCCTCAAGTACTAGAAGTCCCAAATTTGGCGTGGGCGCTTCTTGGGGGCTCCTGATGAAAAATCAAGTGGCCCCATGTCTCTAGGAAAAAGTTGAAATTTCACCCCATAGACTTGCATTGAATTAGGGTTGGGATAAGGCTGAAGCTAGGGTTAGGGTTAGGGTTAGTGTTAGGGTTTCGGGGTTCCTCAAGTACTAGAAGTCCCAAATTTGGCGTGGGTGCTTCTTGGGGGCTCCTGTTGAAAAAGCAAGTGGCCCCATGTCTCTAGGACAAAGTTGAAATTTCACCCCATTGACTTGCATCGAATTAGGGTTGGGATAAGGCTGAAGCTAGGGTTAGGGTTAGGGTTAGGGTTTTGGGCTTCTTCAAGTACTAGAAGTCCCAAATTTGGCGTGGGCGCTTCTTGGGGAATCCGGATGAAAAAGCAAGTGGCCCCATGTCTCTAGGATAAAGTTGAAATTTCACCCCATTGACTTGCATCGAATTAGGGTTGGGATAAGGCTGAAGCTAGGGTTAGGGTTAGGGTTAGGGTTTTGGGCTTCTTCAAGTACTAGAAGTCCCAAATTTGGCGTGGGCGCTTCTTGGGGAATCCGGATGAAAAAGCAAGTGGCCCCATGTCTCTAGGATAAAGTTGAAATTTCACCCCATAGACTTGCATTGAATTAGGGTTGGGATAAGGCTGAAGCTAGGGTTAGGGTTAGGGTTTCGGGGTTCCTCAAGTACTAGAAGTCCCAAATTTGGCGTGGGCGCTTCTTGGGGGCTCCTGATGAAAAAGCAAGTGGCCCCATGTCTCTAGGACAAAGTTGAAATTTCACCCCATAGACTTGCATTGAATTAGGGTTGGGATAAGGCTGAAGCTAGGGTTAGGGTTAGGGTTAGTGTTAGGGTTTCGGGGTTCCTCAAGTACTAGAAGTCCCAAATTTGGCGTGGGCGCTTCTTGGGGGCTCCTGATGAAAAAGCAAGTGGCCCCATGTCTCTAGGACAAAGTTGAAATTTCATCCCATAGACTTGCATTGAATTAGGGTTGGGATAAGGCTGAAGCTAGGGTTAGGGTTAGTGTTAGGGTTTTGGGCTTCTTCAAGTACTAGAAGTCCCAAATTTGGCGTGGGCGCTTCTTGGGGAATCCGGATGAAAAAGCAAGTGGCCCCATGTCTCTAGGATAAAGATGAAATTTCACCCCATAGACTTGCATTGAATTAGGGTTGGGATAAGGCTGAAGCTAGGGTTAGGGTTAAGGTTTCGGGGTTCCTCAAGTACTAGAAGTCCCAAATTTGGCATGGGCGCTTCTTGGGGGCTCCTGATGAAAAAGCAAGTGGCCCCATGTCTCTAGGATAAAGTTGAAATTTCACCCCATTGACTTGCATTGAATTAGGGTTGGGATAAGGCTGAAGCTAGGGTTAGGGTTAGGGTTAGGGTTAGTGTTAGGGTTTCGCTGTTCCTCAAGTACTGGAAGTCCCAAATTTGGCGTGGGCGCTTCTTGGGGGCTCCTGATGAAAAAGCAAGTGGCCCCATGTCTCTAGGACAAAGTTGAAATTTCACCCCATAGACTTGCATTGAATTAGGGTTGGGATAAGGCTGAAGCTAGGGTTAGGGTTAGGGTTAGGGTTAGTGTTAGGGTTTCGGGGTTCCTCAAGTACTAGAAGTCCCAAATTTGGCGTGGGTGCTTCTTGGGGGCTCCTGATGTAAAAGCAAGTGGCCCCATGTCTCTAGGACAAAGTTGAAATTTCACCCCTTAGACTTGCATTGAATTAGGGTTGGGATAAGGCTGAGGCTCAGGTTAGGGTTAGGGTTTCGGGGTTCCTCAAGTACTAGAAGTCCCAAATTTGGCGTGGGTGCTTCTTGGGGGCTCCTGATGAAAAAGCAAGTGGCCCCATGTCTCTAGGACAAAGTTGAAATTTAACCCCATTGACTTGTATTGAATTAGGGTTGGGATAAGGCTGAAGCTAGGGTTAGGGTTAGGGTTAGTGTTAGGGTTTCTGGGTTCCTCAAGTACTAGAAGTCCCAAATTTGGCGTGGGCGCTTCTTGGGGGCTCCTGATTAAAAAGCAAGTGGCCCCATGTCTCTTGGACAAAGTTGAAATTTCACCCCATAGACTTGCATTGAATTAGGGTTGGGATAAGACTGAAGCTAGGGTTAGGGTTAGGGTTAGTGTCAGGGTTTCGGGGTTCCTCAAGTACTAGGAGTCCCAAATTTGGCGTGGGCGCTTCTTGGGGGCTACTGATGAAAAAGCAAGTGGCCCCATGTCTCTAGGACAAAGTTGAAATTTCACCCCATACACTTATATTGAATTAGGGTTGGAATAAGGCTGAAGCTAGGGTTAGGGTTAGTGTTAGGGTTTCGGGGTTCCTCAAGTACTAGAAGTCCCAAATTTGGCGTTTGCGCTTCTTCGGGGCTCCTGATGAAAAAGCAAGTGGCCCCATGTCTCTAGGACAAAGTTGAAATTTCACCCCATAGACTTGCATTGAATTAGGGTTGGGATAAGGCTGAAGCTAGGGTTAGGGTTAGGGTTAGTGTTAGGGTTTTGGGGTTCCTCAAGTACTAGAAGTCCCAAATTTGGCGTGGGCGCTTCTTGGGGGCTCCTGATGAAAAAGCAAGTGGCCCCATGTCTCTAGGACAAAGTTGAAATTTCACCCCATAGACTTGCATTGAATTAGGGTTGGGATAAGGCTGAAGCTAGGGTTAGGGTTAGGGTTTCGGGGTTCCTCAAGTACTAGAAGTCCCAAATTTGGCGTGGGCGCTTCTTGGGGGCTCCTGATGAAAAAGCAAGTGGCCCCATGTCTCTAGGACAAAGTTGAAATTTCACCCCATAGACTTATATTGAATTAGGGTTGGAATAAGGCTGAAGCTAGGGTTAGGGTTAGTGTTAGGGTTTCGGGGTTCCTCAAGTACTAGAAGTCCCAAATTTGGCGTTTGCGCTTCTTCGGGGCTCCTGATGAAAAAGCAAGTGGCCCCATGTCTCTAGGACAAAGTTGAAATTTCACCCCATAGACTTGCATTGAATTAGGGTTGGGATAAGGCTGAAGCTAGTGTTAGGGTTAGGGTTAGGGTTAGTGTTAGGGTTTCGGGGTTCCTCAAGTACTAGAAGTCCCAAATTTGGCGTGGGCGCTTCTTGGGGGCTACTGATGAAAAAGCAAGTGGCCCCATGTCTCTAGGACAAAGTTGAAATTTCACCCCATAGACTTGCATTGAATTAGGGTTGGGATAAGGCTGAAGCTAGGGTTAGGGTTAGGGTTAGTGTTAGGGTTTCGGGGTTCCTCAAGTACTAGAAGTCCCAAATTTGGCGTGGGCGCTTCTTGGGGGCTCCTGATGAAAAAGCAAGTGGCCCCATGTCTCTAGGACAAAGTTGAAATTTCACCCCATAGACTTGCATTGAATTAGGGTTGGGATAAGGCTGAAGCTAGGGTTAGGGTTAGGGTTAGTGTTAGGGTTTCGGGGTTCCTCAAGTACTAGAAGTCCCAAATTTGGCGTGGGCGCTTCTTGGGGGCTCCTGATGAAAAATCAAGTGGCCCCATGTCTCTAGGAAAAAGTTGAAATTTCACCCCATAGACTTGCATTGAATTAGGGTTGGGATAAGGCTGAAGCTAGGGTTAGGGTTAGGGTTAGTGTTAGGGTTTCGGGGTTCCTCAAGTACTAGAAGTCCCAAATTTGGCGTGGGTGCTTCTTGGGGGCTCCTGTTGAAAAAGCAAGTGGCCCCATGTCTCTAGGACAAAGTTGAAATTTCACCCCATTGACTTGCATCGAATTAGGGTTGGGATAAGGCTGAAGCTAGGGTTAGGGTTAGGGTTAGGGTTTTGGGCTTCTTCAAGTACTAGAAGTCCCAAATTTGGCGTGGGCGCTTCTTGGGGAATCCGGATGAAAAAGCAAGTGGCCCCATGTCTCTAGGATAAAGTTGAAATTTCACCCCATTGACTTGCATCGAATTAGGTTTGGGATAAGGCTGAAGCTAGGGTTAGGGTTAGGGTTAGGGTTTTGGGCTTCTTCAAGTACTAGAAGTCCCAAATTTGGCGTGGGCGCTTCTTGGGGAATCCAGATGAAAAAGCAAGTGGCCCCATGTCTCTAGGATAAAGTTGAAATTTCACCCCATAGACTTGCATTGAATTAGGGTTGGGATAAGGCTGAAGCTAGGGTTAGGGTTAGGGTTTCGGGGTTCCTCAAGTACTAGAAGTCCCAAATTTGGCGTGGGCGCTTCTTGGGGGCTCCTGATGAAAAAGCAAGTGGCCCCATGTCTCTAGGACAAAGTTGAAATTTCACCCCATAGACTTGCATTGAATTAGGGTTGGGATAAGGCTGAAGCTAGGGTTAGGGTTAGGGTTAGTGTTAGGGTTTCGGGGTTCCTCAAGTACTAGAAGTCCCAAATTTGGCGTGGGCGCTTCTTGGGGGCTCCTGATGAAAAAGCAAGTGGCCCCATGTCTCTAGGACAAAGTTGAAATTTCATCCCATAGACTTGCATTGAATTAGGGTTGGGATAAGGCTGAAGCTAGGGTTAGGGTTAGGGTTAGGGTTTTGGGCTTCTTCAAGTACTAGAAGTCCCAAATTTGGCGTGGGCGCTTCTTGGGGGCTCCTGATTAAAAAGCAAGTGGCCCCATGTCTCTTGGACAAAGTTGAAATTTCACCCCATAGACTTGCATTGAATTAGGGTTGGGATAAGACTGAAGCTAGGGTTAGGGTTAGGGTTAGTGTCAGGGTTTCGGGGTTCCTCAAGTACTAGGAGTCCCAAATTTGGCGTGGGCGCTTCTTGGGGGCTACTGATGAAAAAGCAAGTGGCCCCATGTCTCTAGGACAAAGTTGAAATTTCACCCCATACACTTATATTGAATTAGGGTTGGAATAAGGCTGAAGCTAGGGTTAGGGTTAGTGTTAGGGTTTCGGGGTTCCTCAAGTACTAGAAGTCCCAAATTTGGCGTTTGCGCTTCTTCGGGGCTCCTGATGAAAAAGCAAGTGGCCCCATGTCTCTAGGACAAAGTTGAAATTTCACCCCATAGACTTGCATTGAATTAGGGTTGGGATAAGGCTGAAGCTAGGGTTAGGGTTAGGGTTAGTGTTAGGGTTTTGGGGTTCCTCAAGTACTAGAAGTCCCAAATTTGGCGTGGGCGCTTCTTGGGGGCTCCTGATGAAAAAGCAAGTGGCCCCATGTCTCTAGGACAAAGTTGAAATTTCACCCCATAGACTTGCATTGAATTAGGGTTGGGATAAGGCTGAAGCTAGGGTTAGGGTTAGGGTTTCGGGGTTCCTCAAGTACTAGAAGTCCCAAATTTGGCGTGGGCGCTTCTTGGGGGCTCCTGATGAAAAAGCAAGTGGCCCCATGTCTCTAGGACAAAGTTGAAATTTCACCCCATAGACTTATATTGAATTAGGGTTGGAATAAGGCTGAAGCTAGGGTTAGGGTTAGTGTTAGGGTTTCGGGGTTCCTCAAGTACTAGAAGTCCCAAATTTGGCGTTTGCGCTTCTTCGGGGCTCCTGATGAAAAAGCAAGTGGCCCCATGTCTCTAGGACAAAGTTGAAATTTCACCCCATAGACTTGCATTGAATTAGGGTTGGGATAAGGCTGAAGCTAGTGTTAGGGTTAGGGTTAGGGTTAGTGTTAGGGTTTCGGGGTTCCTCAAGTACTAGAAGTCCCAAATTTGGCGTGGGCGCTTCTTGGGGGCTACTGATGAAAAAGCAAGTGGCCCCATGTCTCTAGGACAAAGTTGAAATTTCACCCCATAGACTTGCATTGAATTAGGGTTGGGATAAGGCTGAAGCTAGGGTTAGGGTTAGGGTTAGTGTTAGGGTTTCGGGGTTCCTCAAGTACTAGAAGTCCCAAATTTGGCGTGGGCGCTTCTTGGGGGCTCCTGATGAAAAAGCAAGTGGCCCCATGTCTCTAGGACAAAGTTGAAATTTCACCCCATAGACTTGCATTGAATTAGGGTTGGGATAAGGCTGAAGCTAGGGTTAGGGTTAGGGTTAGTGTTAGGGTTTCGGGGTTCCTCAAGTACTAGAAGTCCCAAATTTGGCGTGGGCGCTTCTTGGGGGCTCCTGATGAAAAATCAAGTGGCCCCATGTCTCTAGGAAAAAGTTGAAATTTCACCCCATAGACTTGCATTGAATTAGGGTTGGGATAAGGCTGAAGCTAGGGTTAGGGTTAGGGTTAGTGTTAGGGTTTCGGGGTTCCTCAAGTACTAGAAGTCCCAAATTTGGCGTGGGTGCTTCTTGGGGGCTCCTGTTGAAAAAGCAAGTGGCCCCATGTCTCTAGGACAAAGTTGAAATTTCACCCCATTGACTTGCATCGAATTAGGGTTGGGATAAGGCTGAAGCTAGGGTTAGGGTTAGGGTTAGGGTTTTGGGCTTCTTCAAGTACTAGAAGTCCCAAATTTGGCGTGGGCGCTTCTTGGGGAATCCGGATGAAAAAGCAAGTGGCCCCATGTCTCTAGGATAAAGTTGAAATTTCACCCCATTGACTTGCATCGAATTAGGTTTGGGATAAGGCTGAAGCTAGGGTTAGGGTTAGGGTTAGGGTTTTGGGCTTCTTCAAGTACTAGAAGTCCCAAATTTGGCGTGGGCGCTTCTTGGGGAATCCAGATGAAAAAGCAAGTGGCCCCATGTCTCTAGGATAAAGTTGAAATTTCACCCCATAGACTTGCATTGAATTAGGGTTGGGATAAGGCTGAAGCTAGGGTTAGGGTTAGGGTTTCGGGGTTCCTCAAGTACTAGAAGTCCCAAATTTGGCGTGGGCGCTTCTTGGGGGCTCCTGATGAAAAAGCAAGTGGCCCCATGTCTCTAGGACAAAGTTGAAATTTCACCCCATAGACTTGCATTGAATTAGGGTTGGGATAAGGCTGAAGCTAGGGTTAGGGTTAGGGTTAGTGTTAGGGTTTCGGGGTTCCTCAAGTACTAGAAGTCCCAAATTTGGCGTGGGCGCTTCTTGGGGGCTCCTGATGAAAAAGCAAGTGGCCCCATGTCTCTAGGACAAAGTTGAAATTTCATCCCATAGACTTGCATTGAATTAGGGTTGGGATAAGGCTGAAGCTAGGGTTAGGGTTAGGGTTAGGGTTTTGGGCTTCTTCAAGTACTAGAAGTCCCAAATTTGGCGTGGGCGCTTCTTGGGGAATCCGGATGAAAAAGCAAGTGGCCCCATGTCTCTAGGATAAAGTTGAAATTTCACCCCATAGACTTGCATTGAATTAGGGTTGGGATAAGGCTGAAGCTAGGGTTAGGGTTAGGGTTTCGGGGTTCCTCAAGTACTAGAAGTCCCAAATTTGGCATGGTCGCTTCTTGGGGGCTCCTGATGAAAAAGCAAGTGGCCCCATGTCTCTAGGATAAAGTTGAAATTTCACCCCATTGACTTGCATTGAATTAGGGTTGGGATAAGGCTGAAGCTAGGGTTAGGGTTAGGGTTAGGGTTAGTGTTAGGGTTTCGCTGTTCCTCAAGTACTGGAAGTCCCAAATTTGGCGTGGGCGCTTCTTGGGGGCTCCTGATGAAAAAGCAAGTGGCCCCATGTCTCTAGGACAAAGTTGAAATTTCACCCCATAGACTTGCATTGAATTAGGGTTGGGATAAGGCTGAAGCTAGGGTTAGGGTTAGGGTTAGTGTTAGGGTTTCTGGGTTCCTCAAGTACTAGAAGTCCCAAATTTGGCGTGGGCGCTTCTTGGGGGCTCCTGATTAAAAAGCAAGTGGCCCCATGTCTCTTGGACAAAGTTGAAATTTCACCCCATAGACTTGCATTGAATTAGGGTTGGGATAAGACTGAAGCTAGGGTTAGGGTTAGGGTTAGTGTCAGGGTTTCGGGGTTCCTCAAGTACTAGAAGTCCCAAATTTGGCGTGGGCGCTTCTTGGGGAATCCTGATGAAAAAGCATTTGGCCCCATGTCTCTAGGACAAAGTTGAAATTTCACCCCATAGACTTGCATTGAATTAGGGTTGGGATAAGGCTGAAGCTAGGGTTAGGGTTAGGGTTAGTGTTAGGGTTTCGCTGTTCCTCAAGTACTAGAAGTCCCAAATTTGGCGTGGGCGCTTCTTGGGGACCCCTGATGAAAAAGCAAGTGGCCCCATGTCTCTAGGACAAAGTTGAAATTTCACCCTATACACTTG
The DNA here is from genome assembly GCF_046127955.1 of Nelusetta ayraudi. Lineage (NCBI taxonomy): Eukaryota > Metazoa > Chordata > Actinopteri > Tetraodontiformes > Monacanthidae > Nelusetta > Nelusetta ayraudi. Next base: position 26,079,344 of record NW_027466061.1, read on the forward strand.
CATTGAATTAGGGTTGGGATAAGGCTGAAGCTAGGGTTAGGGTTAGTGTTAGGGTTTCTGGGTTCCTCAAGTACTAGAAGTCCCAAATTTGGCGTGGGCGCTTCTTGGGGGCTCCTGATTAAAAAGCAAGTGGCCCAATGTCTCTAGGACAAAGTTGAAATTTCACCCCATAGACTTGCATTGAATTAGGGTTGGGATAAGGCTGAAGCTAGGGTTAGGGTTAGGGTTAGTGTTAGGGTTTTGGGCTTCTTCAAGTACTAGAAGTCCCAAATTTGGCGCGGGTGCTTCTTGGGGGCTCCTGATGAAAAAGCAAGTGGCCCCATGTCTCTAGGACAAAGTTGAAATTTCACCCCATTGACTTGCATTGAATTAGGGTTGGGATAAGGCTGAAGCTAGGGTTAGGGTTAGGGTTAGTGTTAGGGTTTAGGGGTTCCTCAAGTACTAGAAGTCCCAAATTTGGCGTGGGTGCTTCTTGGGGAATCCTGATGAAAAAGCAAGTGGCCCCATGTTTCTAGGACAAAGTTGAAATTTCACCCCATTGACTTGCATTGAATTAGGGTTGGGATAAGGCTGAAGCTAGGGTTAGGGTTAGGATTAGGGTTAGTGTTAGGGTTTCGCTGTTCCTCAAGTACTAGAAGTCCCAAATTTGGCGTGGGCGCTTCTTGGGGGCTCCTGATGAAAAAGGAAGTGGCCCCATGTCTCTAGGACAAAGTTGAAATTTCACCCCATTGACTTGCATTGAATTAGGGTTGGGATAAGGCTGAAGCTAGGGTTAGGGTTAGGGTTAGGGTTTCGGGGTTCCTCAAGTACTAGAAGTCCCAAATTTGGCGTGGGTGCTTCTTGGGGGCTCCTGATGTAAAAGCAAGTGGCCCCATGTCTCTAGGACAAAGTTGAAATTTCACCCCATTGACTTGCATTGAATTAGGGTTGGGATAAGGCTGAAGCTAGGGTTAGGGTTAGGGTTAGTGTTAGGGTTTTGGGCTTCTTCAAGTACTAGAAGTCCCAAATTTGGCATGGGCGCTTCTTGGGGAGTCCTGATGAAAAAGCAAGTGGCCCCATGTCTCTAGGACAAAGTTGAAATTTCACCCCTTAGACTTGCATTGAATTAGGGTTGGGATAAGGCTGAGGCTCAGGTTAGGGTTAGGGTTAGTGTTAGGGTTTCTGGGTTCCTCAAGTACTAGAAGTCCCAAATTTGGCGTGGGCGCTTCTTGGGGGCTCCTGATTAAAAAGCAAGTGGCCCCATGTCTCTTGGACAAAGTTGAAATTTCACCCCATAGACTTGCATTGAATTAGGGTTGGGATAAGACTGAAGCTAGGGTTAGGGTTAGGGTTAGTGTCAGGGTTTCGGGGTTCCTCAAGTACTAGAAGTCCCAAATTTGGCGTGGGCGCTTCTTGGGGAATCCTGATGAAAAAGCATTTGGCCCCATGTCTCTAGGACAAAGTTGAAATTTCACCCCATAGACTTGCATTGAATTAGGGTTGGGATAAGGCTGAAGCTAGGGTTAGGGTTAGGGTTAGTGTTAGGGTTTCTGGGTTCCTCAAGTACTAGAAGTCCCAAATTTGGCGTGGGCGCTTCTTGGGGGCTCCTGATTAAAAAGCAAGTGGCCCCATGTCTCTAGGACAAAGTTGAAATTTCACCCCATAGACTTGCATTGAATTAGGGTTGGGATAAGGCTGAAGCTAGGGTTAGGGTTAGGGTTAGTGTCAGGGTTTCGGGGTTCCTCAAGTACTAGAAGTCCCAAATTTGGCGTGGGCGCTTCTTGGGGAATCCTGATGAAAAAGCAAGTGGCCCCATGTCTCTAGGACAAAGTTGAAATTTCACCCCATAGACTTGCATTGAATTAGGGTTGGGATAAGGCTGAAGCTAGGGTTAGGGTTAGGGTTAGTGTTAGGGTTTCGCTGTTCCTCAAGTACTAGAAGTCCCAAATCTGGCGTGGGCGCTTCTTGGGGGCTCCTGATGAAAAAGCAAGTGGCCCCATGTCTCTAGGACAAAGTTGAAATTTCACCCCATTGACTTGCATTGAATTAGGGTTGGGATAAGGCTGAAGCTAGGGTTAGGGTTAGGGTTAGTGTTAGGGTTTAGGGGTTCCTCAAGTACTAGAAGTCCCAAATTTGGCGTGGGTGCTTCTTGGGGAATCCTGATGAAAAAGCAAGTGGCCCCATGTTTCTAGGACAAAGTTGAAATTTCACCCCATTGACTTGCATTGAATTAGGGTTGGGATAAGGCTGAAGCTAGGGTTAGGGTTAGGGTTAGGGTTAGTGTTAGGGTTTCGCTGTTCCTCAAGTACTAGAAGTCCCAAATTTGGCGTGGGTGCTTCTTGGGGAATCCTGATGAAAAAGCAAGTGGCCCCATGTTTCTAGGACAAAGTTGAAATTTCACCCCATAGACTTGCATTGAATTAGGGTTGGGATAAGGCTGAAGCTAGGGTTAGGGTTAGGGTTAGGGTTAGTGTTAGGGTTTCGCTGTTCCTCAAGTACTGGAAGTCCCAAATTTGGCGTGGGCGCTTCTTGGGGGCTCCTGATGAAAAAGCAAGTGGCCCCATGTCTCTAGGACAAAGTTGAAATTTCACCCCATAGACTTGCATTGAATTAGGGTTGGGATAAGGCTGAAGCTAGGGTTAGGGTTAGGGTTAGTGTTAGGGTTTCGGGGTTCCTCAAGTACTAGAAGTCCCAAATTTGGCGTCGGTGCTTCTTGGGGGCTCCTGATGAAAAAGCAAGTGGCCCCATGTCTCTAGGACAAATTTGAAATTTCTCCCCATTGACTTGCATTGAATTAGGGTAGGGATAAGGCTGAAGCTAGGGTTAGGGTTAGGGTTAGGGTTAGTGTTAGGGTTTCGGGGTTCCTCAAGTACTAGAAGTCCCAAATTTGGCGTGGGTGCTTCTTGGGGGCTCCTGATGTAAAAGCAAGTGGCCCCATGTCTCTAGGACAAAGTTGAAATTTCACCCCATTGACTTGCATTGAATTAGGGTTGGGATAAGGCTGAAGCTAGGGTTAGGGTTAGTGTTAGGGTTTTGGGCTTCTTCAAGTACTAGAAGTCCCAAATTTGGCGTGGGTGCTTCTTGGGGGCTCCTGATGAAAAAGCAAGTGGCCCCATGTCTCTAGGACAAAGTTGAAATTTAACCCCATTGACTTGTATTGAATTAGGGTTGGGATAAGGCTGAAGCTAGGGTTAGGGGTAGGGTTAGTGTTAGGGTTTCTGGGTTCCTCAAGTACTAGAAGTCCCAAATTTGGCGTGGGCGCTTCTTGGGGGCTCCTGATTAAAAAGCAAGTGGCCCCATGTCTCTAGGACAAAGTTGAAATTTCACCCCATAGACTTGCATTGAATTAGGGTTGGGATAAGGCTGAAGCTAGGGTTAGGGTTAGGTTTAGTGTCAGGGTTTCGGGGTTCCTCAAGTACTAGAAGTCCCAAATTTGACGTGGGCGCTTCTTGGGGAATCCTGATGAAAAAGCAAGTGGCCCCATGTCTCTAGGACAAAGTTGAAATTTCACCCCATAGACTTGCATTGAATTAGGGTTGGGATAAGGCTGAAGCTAGGGTTAGGGTTAGGGTTAGTGTTAGGGTTTCGGGGTTCCTCAAGTACTAGAAGTCCCAAATTTGGCGTGGGTGCTTCTTGGGGGCTCCTGTTGAAAAAGCAAGTGGCCCCATGTCTCTAGGACAAAGTTGAAATTTCACCCCATTGACTTGCATCGAATTAGGGTTGGGATAAGGCTGAAGCTAGGGTTAGGGTTAGGGTTAGGGTTTTGGGCTTCTTCAAGTACTAGAAGTCCCAAATTTGGCGTGGGCGCTTCTTGGGGAATCCGGATGAAAAAGCAAGTGGCCCCATGTCTCTAGGATAAAGTTGAAATTTCACCCCATAGACTTGCATTGAATTAGGGTTGGGATAAGGCTGAAGCTAGGGTTAGGGTTAGGGTTTCGGGGGTTCCTCAAGTACTAGAAGTCCCAAATTTGGCGTGGGCGCTTCTTGGGGGCTCCTGATGAAAAAGCAAGTGGCCCCATGTCTCTAGGACAAAGTTGAAATTTCACCCCATAGACTTGCATTGAATTAGGGTTGGGATAAGGCTGAAGCTAGGGTTAGGGTTAGGGTTAGTGTTAGGGTTTCGGGGTTCCTCAAGTACTAGAAGTCCCAAATTTGGCGTGGGCGCTTCTTGGGGGCTCCTGATGAAAAACCAAGTGGCCCCATGTCTCTAGGACAAAGTTGAAATTTCATCCCATAGACTTGCATTGAATTAGGTTTGGGATAAGGCTGAAGCTAGGGTTAGGGTTAGGGTTAGGGTTTTGGGCTTCTTCAAGTACTAGAAGTCCCAAATTTGGCGTGGGCGCTTCTTGGGGAATCCGGATGAAAAAGCAAGTGGCCCCATGTCTCTAGGATAAAGTTGAAATTTCACCCCATAGACTTGCATTGAATTAGGGTTGGGATAAGGCTGAAGCTAGGGTTAGGGTTAGGGTTAGTGTTAGGGTTTTGGGGTTCCTCAAGTACTAGAAGTCCCAAATTTGGCGTGGGTGCTTCTTGGGGAATCCTGATGAAAAAGCAAGTGGCCCCATGTTTCTAGGACAAAGTTGAAATTTCACCCCATAGACTTGCATTGAATTAGGGTTGGGATAAGGCTGAAGCTAGGGTTAGGGTTAGGGTTAGGGTTAGTGTTAGGGTTTCGCTGTTCCTCAAGTACTGGAAGTCCCAAATTTGGCGTGGGCGCTTCTTGGGGGCTCCTGATGAAAAAGCAAGTGGCCCCATGTCTCTAGGACAAAGTTGAAATTTCACCCCATAGACTTGCATTGAATTAGGGTTGGGATAAGGCTGAAGCTAGGGTTAGGGTTAGGGTTAGTGTTAGGGTTTCGGGCTTCCTCAAGTACTAGAAGTCCCAAATTTGGCGTCGGTGCTTCTTGGGGGCTCCTGATGAAAAAGCAAGTGGCCCCATGTCTCTAGGACAAATTTGAAATTTCTCCCCATTGACTTGCATTGAATTAGGGTAGGGATAAGGCTGAAGCTAGGGTTAGGGTTAGGGTTAGGGTTAGTGTTAGGGTTTCGGGGTTCCTCAAGTACTAGAAGTCCCAAATTTGGCGTGGGTGCTTCTTGGGGGCTCCTGATGTAAAAGCAAGTGGCCCCATGTCTCTAGGACAAAGTTGAAATTTCACCCCATTGACTTGCATTGAATTAGGGTTGGGATAAGGCTGAAGCTAGGGTTAGGGTTAGTGTTAGGGTTTTGGGCTTCTTCAAGTACTAGAAGTCCCAAATTTGGCATGGGCGCTTCTTGGGGAGTCCTGATCAAAAAGCAAGTGGCCCCATGTCTCTAGGACAAAGTTGAAATTTCACCCCTTAGACTTGCATTGAATTAGGGTTGGGATAAGGCTGAGGCTCAGGTTAGGGTTAGGGTTTCGGGGTTCCTCAAGTACTAGAAGTCCCAAATTTGGCGTGGGTGCTTCTTGGGGAATCCTGATGAAAAAGCATTTGGCCCCATGTCTCTAGGACAAAGTTGAAATTTCACCCCATAGACTTGCATTGAATTAGGGTTGGGATAAGGCTGAAGCTAGGGTTAGGGTTAGGGTTAGTGTTAGGGTTTCTGGGTTCCTCAAGTACTAGAAGTCCCAAATTTGGCGTGGGCGCTTCTTGGGGGCTCCTGATTAAAAAGCAAGTGGCCCCATGTCTCTAGGACAAAGTTGAAATTTCACCCCATAGACTTGCATTGAATTAGGGTTGGGATAAGGCTGAAGCTAGGGTTAGGGTTAGGGTTAGTGTCAGGGTTTCGGGGTTCCTCAAGTACTAGAAGTCCCAAATTTGGCGTGGGCGCTTCTTGGGGAATCCTGATGAAAAAGCAAGTGGCCCCATGTCTCTAGGACAAAGTTGAAATTTCACCCCATAGACTTGCATTGAATTAGGGTTGGGATAAGGCTGAAGCTAGGGTTAGGGTTAGGGTTAGTGTTAGGGTTTTGGGCTTCTTCAAGTACTAGAAGTCCCAAATTTGGCATGGGCGCTTCTTGGGGAGTCCTGATGAAAAAGCAAGTGGCCCCATGTCTCTAGGACAAAGTTGAAATTTCACCCCTTAGACTTGCATTGAATTAGGGTTGGGATAAGGCTGAGGCTCAGGTTAGGGTTAGGGTTTCGGGGTTCCTCAAGTACTAGAAGTCCCAAATTTGGCGTGGGTGCTTCTTGGGGGCTCCTGATGAAAAAGCAAGTGGCCCCATGTCTCTAGGACAAAGTTGAAATTTAACCCCATTGACTTGTATTGAATTAGGGTTGGGATAAGGCTGAAGCTAGGGTTAGGGTTAGGGTTAGTGTTAGGGTTTCTGGGTTCCTCAAGTACTAGAAGTCCCAAATTTGGCGTGGGCGCTTCTTGGGGGCTCCTGATTAAAAAGCAAGTGGCCCCATGTCTCTAGGACAAAGTTGAAATTTCACCCCATAGACTTGCATTGAATTAGGGTTGGGATAAGGCTGAAGCTAGGGTTAGGGTTAGGGTTAGGGTTAGTGTTAGGGTTTCGCTGTTCCTCAAGTACTGAAAGTCCCAAATTTGGCGTGGGCGCTTCTTGGGGGCTCCTGATGAAAAAGCAAGTGGCCCCATGTCTCTAGGACAAAGTTGAAATTTCACCCCATAGACTTGCATTGAATTAGGGTTGGGATAAGGCTGAAGCTAGGGTTAGGGTTAGGGTTAGTGTTAGGGTTTCGGGCTTCCTCAAGTACTAGAAGTCCCAAATTTGGCGTCGGTGCTTCTTGGGGGCTCCTGATGAAAAAGCAAGTGGCCCCATGTCTCTAGGACAAATTTGAAATTTCTCCCCATTGACTTGCATTGAATTAGGGTAGGGATAAGGCTGAAGCTAGGGTTAGGGTTAGGGTTAGGGTTAGTGTTAGGGTTTCGGGGTTCCTCAAGTACTAGAAGTCCCAAATTTGGCGTGGGTGCTTCTTGGGGGCTCCTGATGTAAAAGCAAGTGGCCCCATGTCTCTAGGACAAAGTTGAAATTTCACCCCATTGACTTGCATTGAATTAGGGTTGGGATAAGGCTGAAGCTAGGGTTAGGGTTAGTGTTAGGGTTTTGGGCTTCTTCAAGTACTAGAAGTCCCAAATTTGGCATGGGCGCTTCTTGGGGAGTCCTGATCAAAAAGCAAGTGGCCCCATGTCTCTAGGACAAAGTTGAAATTTCACCCCTTAGACTTGCATTGAATTAGGGTTGGGATAAGGCTGAGGCTCAGGTTAGGGTTAGGGTTTCGGGGTTCCTCAAGTACTAGAAGTCCCAAATTTGGCGTGGGTGCTTCTTGGGGAATCCTGATGAAAAAGCATTTGGCCCCATGTCTCTAGGACAAAGTTGAAATTTCACCCCATAGACTTGCATTGAATTAGGGTTGGGATAAGGCTGAAGCTAGGGTTAGGGTTAGGGTTAGTGTTAGGGTTTCTGGGTTCCTCAAGTACTAGAAGTCCCAAATTTGGCGTGGGCGCTTCTTGGGGGCTCCTGATTAAAAAGCAAGTGGCCCCATGTCTCTAGGACAAAGTTGAAATTTCACCCCATAGACTTGCATTGAATTAGGGTTGGGATAAGGCTGAAGCTAGGGTTAGGGTTAGGGTTAGTGTCAGGGTTTCGGGGTTCCTCAAGTACTAGAAGTCCCAAATTTGGCGTGGGCGCTTCTTGGGGAATCCTGATGAAAAAGCAAGTGGCCCCATGTCTCTAGGACAAAGTTGAAATTTCACCCCATAGACTTGCATTGAATTAGGGTTGGGATAAGGCTGAAGCTAGGGTTAGGGTTAGGGTTAGTGTTAGGGTTTTGGGCTTCTTCAAGTACTAGAAGTCCCAAATTTGGCATGGGCGCTTCTTGGGGAGTCCTGATGAAAAAGCAAGTGGCCCCATGTCTCTAGGACAAAGTTGAAATTTCACCCCTTAGACTTGCATTGAATTAGGGTTGGGATAAGGCTGAGGCTCAGGTTAGGGTTAGGGTTTCGGGGTTCCTCAAGTACTAGAAGTCCCAAATTTGGCGTGGGTGCTTCTTGGGGGCTCCTGATGAAAAACCAAGTGGCCCCATGTCTCTAGGACAAAGTTGAAATTTCATCCCATAGACTTGCATTGAATTAGGTTTGGGATAAGGCTGAAGCTAGGGTTAGGGTTAGGGTTAGGGTTTTGGGCTTCTTCAAGTACTAGAAGTCCCAAATTTGGCGTGGGCGCTTCTTGGGGAATCCGGATGAAAAAGCAAGTGGCCCCATGTCTCTAGGATAAAGTTGAAATTTCACCCCATAGACTTGCATTGAATTAGGGTTGGGATAAGGCTGAAGCTAGGGTTAGGGTTAGGGTTAGTGTTAGGGTTTTGGGGTTCCTCAAGTACTAGAAGTCCCAAATTTGGCGTGGGTGCTTCTTGGGGAATCCTGATGAAAAAGCAAGTGGTCCCATGTTTCTAGGACAAAGTTGAAATTTCACCCCATAGACTTGCATTGAATTAGGGTTGGGATAAGGCTGAAGCTAGGGTTAGGGTTAGGGTTAGGGTTAGTGTTAGGGTTTCGCTGTTCCTCAAGTACTGGAAGTCCCAAATTTGGCGTGGGCGCTCCTTGGGGGCTCCTGATGAAAAAGCAAGTGGCCCCATGTCTCTAGGACAAAGTTGAAATTTCACCCCATTGAATTAGGGTTGGGATAAGGCTGAAGCTAGGGTTAGGGTTAGGGTTAGTGTTAGGGTTTCGGGCTTCCTCAAGTACTAGAAGTCCCAAATTTGGCGTCGGTGCTTCTTGGGGGCTCCTGATGAAAAAGCAAGTGGCCCCATGTCTCTAGGACAAATTTGAAATTTCTCCCCATTGACTTGCATTGAATTAGGGTAGGGATAAGGCTGAAGCTAGGGTTAGGGTTAGGGTTAGGGTTAGTGTTAGGGTTTCGGGGTTCCTCAAGTACTAGAAGTCCCAAATTTGGCGTGGGTGCTTCTTGGGGGCTCCTGATGTAAAAGCAAGTGGCCCCATGTCTCTAGGACAAAGTTGAAATTTCACCCCATTGACTTGCATTGAATTAGGGTTGGGATAAGGCTGAAGCTAGGGTTAGGGTTAGTGTTAGGGTTTTGGGCTTCTTCAAGTACTAGAAGTCCCAAATTTGGCATGGGCGCTTCTTGGGGAGTCCTGATCAAAAAGCAAGTGGCCCCATGTCTCTAGGACAAAGTTGAAATTTCACCCCATAGACTTGCATTGAATTAGGGTTGGGATAAGGCTGAAGCTAGGGTTAGGGTTAGGGTTAGGGTTAGTGTTAGGGTTTCGCTGTTCCTCAAGTACTGAAAGTCCCAAATTTGGCGTGGGCGCTTCTTGGGGGCTCCTGATGAAAAAGCAAGTGGCCCCATGTCTCTAGGACAAAGTTGAAATTTCACCCCATAGACTTGCATTGAATTAGGGTTGGGATAAGGCTGAAGCTAGGGTTAGGGTTAGGGTTAGTGTTAGGGTTTCGGGCTTCCTCAAGTACTAGAAGTCCCAAATTTGGCGTCGGTGCTTCTTGGGGGCTCCTGATGAAAAAGCAAGTGGCCCCATGTCTCTAGGACAAATTTGAAATTTCTCCCCATTGACTTGCATTGAATTAGGGTAGGGATAAGGCTGAAGCTAGGGTTAGGGTTAGGGTTAGGGTTAGTGTTAGGGTTTCGGGGTTCCTCAAGTACTAGAAGTCCCAAATTTGGCGTGGGTGCTTCTTGGGGGCTCCTGATGTAAAAGCAAGTGGCCCCATGTCTCTAGGACAAAGTTGAAATTTCACCCCATTGACTTGCATTGAATTAGGGTTGGGATAAGGCTGAAGCTAGGGTTAGGGTTAGTGTTAGGGTTTTGGGCTTCTTCAAGTACTAGAAGTCCCAAATTTGGCATGGGCGCTTCTTGGGGAGTCCTGATCAAAAAGCAAGTGGCCCCATGTCTCTAGGACAAAGTTGAAATTTCACCCCTTAGACTTGCATTGAATTAGGGTTGGGATAAGGCTGAGGCTCAGGTTAGGGTTAGGGTTTCGGGGTTCCTCAAGTACTAGAAGTCCCAAATTTGGCGTGGGTGCTTCTTGGGGAATCCTGATGAAAAAGCATTTGGCCCCATGTCTCTAGGACAAAGTTGAAATTTCACCCCATAGACTTGCATTGAATTAGGGTTGGGATAAGGCTGAAGCTAGGGTTAGGGTTAGGGTTAGTGTTAGGGTTTCTGGGTTCCTCAAGTACTAGAAGTCCCAAATTTGGCGTGGGCGCTTCTTGGGGGCTCCTGATTAAAAAGCAAGTGGCCCCATGTCTCTAGGACAAAGTTGAAATTTCACCCCATAGACTTGCATTGAATTAGGGTTGGGATAAGGCTGAAGCTAGGGTTAGGGTTAGGGTTAGTGTCAGGGTTTCGGGGTTCCTCAAGTACTAGAAGTCCCAAATTTGGCGTGGGCGCTTCTTGGGGAATCCTGATGAAAAAGCAAGTGGCCCCATGTCTCTAGGACAAAGTTGAAATTTCACCCCATAGACTTGCATTGAATTAGGGTTGGGATAAGGCTGAAGCTAGGGTTAGGGTTAGGGTTAGTGTTAGGGTTTTGGGCTTCTTCAAGTACTAGAAGTCCCAAATTTGGCATGGGCGCTTCTTGGGGAGTCCTGATCAAAAAGCAAGTGGCCCCATGTCTCTAGGACAAAGTTGAAATTTCACCCCTTAGACTTGCATTGAATTAGGGTTGGGATAAGGCTGAGGCTCAGGTTAGGGTTAGGGTTTCGGGGTTCCTCAAGTACTAGAAGTCCCAAATTTGGCGTGGGTGCTTCTTGGGGAATCCTGATGAAAAAGCATTTGGCCCCATGTCTCTAGGACAAAGTTGAAATTTCACCCCATAGACTTGCATTGAATTAGGGTTGGGATAAGGCTGAAGCTAGGGTTAGGGTTAGGGTTAGTGTTAGGGTTTCTGGGTTCCTCAAGTACTAGAAGTCCCAAATTTGGCGTGGGCGCTTCTTGGGGGCTCCTGATTAAAAAGCAAGTGGCCCCATGTCTCTAGGACAAAGTTGAAATTTCACCCCATAGACTTGCATTGAATTAGGGTTGGGATAAGGCTGAAGCTAGGGTTAGGGTTAGGGTTAGTGTCAGGGTTTCGGGGTTCCTCAAGTACTAGAAGTCCCAAATTTGGCGTGGGCGCTTCTTGGGGAATCCTGATGAAAAAGCAAGTGGCCCCATGTCTCTAGGACAAAGTTGAAATTTCACCCCATAGACTTGCATTGAATTAGGGTTGGGATAAGGCTGAAGCTAGGGTTAGGGTTAGGGTTAGTGTTAGGGTTTTGGGCTTCTTCAAGTACTAGAAGTCCCAAATTTGGCATGGGCGCTTCTTGGGGAGTCCTGATGAAAAAGCAAGTGGCCCCATGTCTCTAGGACAAAGTTGAAATTTCACCCCTTAGACTTGCATTGAATTAGGGTTGGGATAAGGCTGAGGCTCAGGTTAGGGTTAGGGTTTCGGGGTTCCTCAAGTACTAGAAGTCCCAAATTTGGCGTGGGTGCTTCTTGGGGGCTCCTGATGAAAAAGCAAGTGGCCCCATGTCTCTAGGACAAAGTTGAAATTTAACCCCATTGACTTGTATTGAATTAGGGTTGGGATAAGGCTGAAGCTAGGGTTAGGGTTAGGGTTAGTGTTAGGGTTTCTGGGTTCCTCAAGTACTAGAAGTCCCAAATTTGGCGTGGGCGCTTCTTGGGGGCTCCTGATTAAAAAGCAAGTGGCCCCATGTCTCTAGGACAAAGTTGAAATTTCACCCCATAGACTTGCATTGAATTAGGGTTGGGATAAGGCTGAAGCTAGGGTTAGGGTTAGGGTTAGGGTTAGTGTTAGGGTTTCGCTGTTCCTCAAGTACTGAAAGTCCCAAATTTGGCGTGGGCGCTTCTTGGGGGCTCCTGATGAAAAAGCAAGTGGCCCCATGTCTCTAGGACAAAGTTGAAATTTCACCCCATAGACTTGCATTGAATTAGGGTTGGGATAAGGCTGAAGCTAGGGTTAGGGTTAGGGTTAGTGTTAGGGTTTCGGGCTTCCTCAAGTACTAGAAGTCCCAAATTTGGCGTCGGTGCTTCTTGGGGGCTCCTGATGAAAAAGCAAGTGGCCCCATGTCTCTAGGACAAATTTGAAATTTCTCCCCATTGACTTGCATTGAATTAGGGTAGGGATAAGGCTGAAGCTAGGGTTAGGGTTAGGGTTAGGGTTAGTGTTAGGGTTTCGGGGTTCCTCAAGTACTAGAAGTCCCAAATTTGGCGTGGGTGCTTCTTGGGGGCTCCTGATGTAAAAGCAAGTGGCCCCATGTCTCTAGGACAAAGTTGAAATTTCACCCCATTGACTTGCATTGAATTAGGGTTGGGATAAGGCTGAAGCTAGGGTTAGGGTTAGTGTTAGGGTTTTGGGCTTCTTCAAGTACTAGAAGTCCCAAATTTGGCATGGGCGCTTCTTGGGGAGTCCTGATCAAAAAGCAAGTGGCCCCATGTCTCTAGGACAAAGTTGAAATTTCACCCCTTAGACTTGCATTGAATTAGGGTTGGGATAAGGCTGAGGCTCAGGTTAGGGTTAGGGTTTCGGGGTTCCTCAAGTACTAGAAGTCCCAAATTTGGCGTGGGTGCTTCTTGGGGAATCCTGATGAAAAAGCATTTGGCCCCATGTCTCTAGGACAAAGTTGAAATTTCACCCCATAGACTTGCATTGAATTAGGGTTGGGATAAGGCTGAAGCTAGGGTTAGGGTTAGGGTTAGTGTTAGGGTTTCTGGGTTCCTCAAGTACTAGAAGTCCCAAATTTGGCGTGGGCGCTTCTTGGGGGCTCCTGATTAAAAAGCAAGTGGCCCCATGTCTCTAGGACAAAGTTGAAATTTCACCCCATAGACTTGCATTGAATTAGGGTTGGGATAAGGCTGAAGCTAGGGTTAGGGTTAGGGTTAGTGTCAGGGTTTCGGGGTTCCTCAAGTACTAGAAGTCCCAAATTTGGCGTGGGCGCTTCTTGGGGAATCCTGATGAAAAAGCAAGTGGCCCCATGTCTCTAGGACAAAGTTGAAATTTCACCCCATAGACTTGCATTGAATTAGGGTTGGGATAAGGCTGAAGCTAGGGTTAGGGTTAGGGTTAGTGTTAGGGTTTTGGGCTTCTTCAAGTACTAGAAGTCCCAAATTTGGCATGGGCGCTTCTTGGGGAGTCCTGATGAAAAAGCAAGTGGCCCCATGTCTCTAGGACAAAGTTGAAATTTCACCCCTTAGACTTGCATTGAATTAGGGTTGGGATAAGGCTGAGGCTCAGGTTAGGGTTAGGGTTTCGGGGTTCCTCAAGTACTAGAAGTCCCAAATTTGGCGTGGGTGCTTCTTGGGGGCTCCTGATGAAAAACCAAGTGGCCCCATGTCTCTAGGACAAAGTTGAAATTTCATCCCATAGACTTGCATTGAATTAGGTTTGGGATAAGGCTGAAGCTAGGGTTAGGGTTAGGGTTAGGGTTTTGGGCTTCTTCAAGTACTAGAAGTCCCAAATTTGGCGTGGGCGCTTCTTGGGGAATCCGGATGAAAAAGCAAGTGGCCCCATGTCTCTAGGATAAAGTTGAAATTTCACCCCATAGACTTGCATTGAATTAGGGTTGGGATAAGGCTGAAGCTAGGGTTAGGGTTAGGGTTAGTGTTAGGGTTTTGGGGTTCCTCAAGTACTAGAAGTCCCAAATTTGGCGTGGGTGCTTCTTGGGGAATCCTGATGAAAAAGCAAGTGGTCCCATGTTTCTAGGACAAAGTTGAAATTTCACCCCATAGACTTGCATTGAATTAGGGTTGGGATAAGGCTGAAGCTAGGGTTAGGGTTAGGGTTAGGGTTAGTGTTAGGGTTTCGCTGTTCCTCAAGTACTGGAAGTCCCAAATTTGGCGTGGGCGCTCCTTGGGGGCTCCTGATGAAAAAGCAAGTGGCCCCATGTCTCTAGGACAAAGTTGAAATTTCACCCCATTGAATTAGGGTTGGGATAAGGCTGAAGCTAGGGTTAGGGTTAGGGTTAGTGTTAGGGTTTCGGGCTTCCTCAAGTACTAGAAGTCCCAAATTTGGCGTCGGTGCTTCTTGGGGGCTCCTGATGAAAAAGCAAGTGGCCCCATGTCTCTAGGACAAATTTGAAATTTCTCCCCATTGACTTGCATTGAATTAGGGTAGGGATAAGGCTGAAGCTAGGGTTAGGGTTAGGGTTAGGGTTAGTGTTAGGGTTTCGGGGTTCCTCAAGTACTAGAAGTCCCAAATTTGGCGTGGGTGCTTCTTGGGGGCTCCTGATGTAAAAGCAAGTGGCCCCATGTCTCTAGGACAAAGTTGAAATTTCACCCCATTGACTTGCATTGAATTAGGGTTGGGATAAGGCTGAAGCTAGGGTTAGGGTTAGTGTTAGGGTTTTGGGCTTCTTCAAGTACTAGAAGTCCCAAATTTGGCATGGGCGCTTCTTGGGGAGTCCTGATCAAAAAGCAAGTGGCCCCATGTCTCTAGGACAAAGTTGAAATTTCACCCCTTAGACTTGCATTGAATTAGGGTTGGGATAAGGCTGAGGCTCAGGTTAGGGTTAGGGTTTCGGGGTTCCTCAAGTACTAGAAGTCCCAAATTTGGCGTGGGTGCTTCTTGGGGAATCCTGATGAAAAAGCATTTGGCCCCATGTCTCTAGGACAAAGTTGAAATTTCACCCCATAGACTTGCATTGAATTAGGGTTGGGATAAGGCTGAAGCTAGGGTTAGGGTTAGGGTTAGTGTTAGGGTTTCTGGGTTCCTCAAGTACTAGAAGTCCCAAATTTGGCGTGGGCGCTTCTTGGGGGCTCCTGATTAAAAAGCAAGTGGCCCCATGTCTCTAGGACAAAGTTGAAATTTCACCCCATAGACTTGCATTGAATTAGGGTTGGGATAAGGCTGAAGCTAGGGTTAGGGTTAGGGTTAGTGTTAGGGTTTTGGGGTTCCTCAAGTACTAGAAGTCCCAAATTTGGCGTGGGTGCTTCTTGGGGAATCCTGATGAAAAAGCAAGTGGTCCCATGTTTCTAGGACAAAGTTGAAATTTCACCCCATAGACTTGCATTGAATTAGGGTTGGGATAAGGCTGAAGCTAGGGTTAGGGTTAGGGTTAGGGTTAGTGTTAGGGTTTCGCTGTTCCTCAAGTACTGGAAGTCCCAAATTTGGCGTGGGCGCTCCTTGGGGGCTCCTGATGAAAAAGCAAGTGGCCCCATGTCTCTAGGACAAAGTTGAAATTTCACCCCATTGAATTAGGGTTGGGATAAGGCTGAAGCTAGGGTTAGGGTTAGGGTTAGTGTTAGGGTTTCGGGCTTCCTCAAGTACTAGAAGTCCCAAATTTGGCGTCGGTGCTTCTTGGGGGCTCCTGATGAAAAAGCAAGTGGCCCCATGTCTCTAGGACAAATTTGAAATTTCTCCCCATTGACTTGCATTGAATTAGGGTAGGGATAAGGCTGAAGCTAGGGTTAGGGTTAGGGTTAGGGTTAGTGTTAGGGTTTCGGGGTTCCTCAAGTACTAGAAGTCCCAAATTTGGCGTGGGTGCTTCTTGGGGGCTCCTGATGTAAAAGCAAGTGGCCCCATGTCTCTAGGACAAAGTTGAAATTTCACCCCATTGACTTGCATTGAATTAGGGTTGGGATAAGGCTGAAGCTAGGGTTAGGGTTAGTGTTAGGGTTTTGGGCTTCTTCAAGTACTAGAAGTCCCAAATTTGGCATGGGCGCTTCTTGGGGAGTCCTGATCAAAAAGCAAGTGGCCCCATGTCTCTAGGACAAAGTTGAAATTTCACCCCTTAGACTTGCATTGAATTAGGGTTGGGATAAGGCTGAGGCTCAGGTTAGGGTTAGGGTTTCGGGGTTCCTCAAGTACTAGAAGTCCCAAATTTGGCGTGGGTGCTTCTTGGGGAATCCTGATGAAAAAGCATTTGGCCCCATGTCTCTAGGACAAAGTTGAAATTTCACCCCATAGACTTGCATTGAATTAGGGTTGGGATAAGGCTGAAGCTAGGGTTAGGGTTAGGGTTAGTGTTAGGGTTTCTGGGTTCCTCAAGTACTAGAAGTCCCAAATTTGGCGTGGGCGCTTCTTGGGGGCTCCTGATTAAAAAGCAAGTGGCCCCATGTCTCTAGGACAAAGTTGAAATTTCACCCCATAGACTTGCATTGAATTAGGGTTGGGATAAGGCTGAAGCTAGGGTTAGGGTTAGGGTTAGGGTTAGTGTTAGGGTTTCGCTGTTCCTCAAGTACTGGAAGTCCCAAATTTGGCGTGGGCGCTTCTTGGGGGCTCCTGATGAAAAAGCAAGTGGCCCCATGTCTCTAGGACAAAGTTGAAATTTCACCCCATAGACTTGCATTGAATCAGGGTTGGGATAAGGCTGAAGCTAGGGTTAGGGTTAGGGTTAGTGTTAGGGTTTCGGGCTTCCTCAAGTACTAGAAGTCCCAAATTTGGCGTCGGTGCTTCTTGGGGGCTCCTGATGAAAAAGCAAGTGGCCCCATGTCTCTAGGACAAATTTGAAATTTCTCCCCATTGACTTGCATTGAATTAGGGTAGGGATAAGGCTGAAGCTAGGGTTAGGGTTAGGGTTAGGGTTAGTGTTAGGGTTTCGGGGTTCCTCAAGTACTAGAAGTCCCAAATTTGGCGTGGGTGCTTCTTGGGGGCTCCTGATGTAAAAGCAAGTGGCCCCATGTCTCTAGGACAAAGTTGAAATTTCACCCCATTGACTTGCATTGAATTAGGGTTGGGATAAGGCTGAAGCTAGGGTTAGGGTTAGTGTTAGGGTTTTGGGCTTCTTCAAGTACTAGAAGTCCCAAATTTGGCATGGGCGCTTCTTGGGGAGTCCTGATCAAAAAGCAAGTGGCCCCATGTCTCTAGGACAAAGTTGAAATTTCACCCCTTAGACTTGCATTGAATTAGGGTTGGGATAAGGCTGAGGCTCAGGTTAGGGTTAGGGTTTCGGGGTTCCTCAAGTACTAGAAGTCCCAAATTTGGCGTGGGTGCTTCTTGGGGAATCCTGATGAAAAAGCATTTGGCCCCATGTCTCTAGGACAAAGTTGAAATTTCACCCCATAGACTTGCATTGAATTAGGGTTGGGATAAGGCTGAAGCTAGGGTTAGGGTTAGGGTTAGTGTTAGGGTTTCTGGGTTCCTCAAGTACTAGAAGTCCCAAATTTGGCGTGGGCGCTTCTTGGGGGCTCCTGATTAAAAAGCAAGTGGCCCCATGTCTCTAGGACAAAGTTGAAATTTCACCCCATAGACTTGCATTGAATTAGGGTTGGGATAAGGCTGAAGCTAGGGTTAGGGTTAGGGTTAGTGTCAGGGTTTCGGGGTTCCTCAAGTACTAGAAGTCCCAAATTTGGCGTGGGCGCTTCTTGGGGAATCCTGATGAAAAAGCAAGTGGCCCCATGTCTCTAGGACAAAGTTGAAATTTCACCCCATAGACTTGCATTGAATTAGGGTTGGGATAAGGCTGAAGCTAGGGTTAGGGTTAGGGTTAGTGTTAGGGTTTTGGGCTTCTTCAAGTACTAGAAGTCCCAAATTTGGCATGGGCGCTTCTTGGGGAGTCCTGATGAAAAAGCAAGTGGCCCCATGTCTCTAGGACAAAGTTGAAATTTCACCCCTTAGACTTGCATTGAATTAGGGTTGGGATAAGGCTGAGGCTCAGGTTAGGGTTAGGGTTTCGGGGTTCCTCAAGTACTAGAAGTCCCAAATTTGGCGTGGGTGCTTCTTGGGGGCTCCTGATGAAAAACCAAGTGGCCCCATGTCTCTAGGACAAAGTTGAAATTTCATCCCATAGACTTGCATTGAATTAGGTTTGGGATAAGGCTGAAGCTAGGGTTAGGGTTAGGGTTAGGGTTTTGGGCTTCTTCAAGTACTAGAAGTCCCAAATTTGGCGTGGGTGCTTCTTGGGGAATCCTGATGAAAAAGCAAGTGGTCCCATGTTTCTAGGACAAAGTTGAAATTTCACCCCATAGACTTGCATTGAATTAGGGTTGGGATAAGGCTGAAGCTAGGGTTAGGGTTAGGGTTAGGGTTAGTGTTAGGGTTTCGCTGTTCCTCAAGTACTGGAAGTCCCAAATTTGGCGTGGGCGCTCCTTGGGGGCTCCTGATGAAAAAGCAAGTGGCCCCATGTCTCTAGGACAAAGTTGAAATTTCACCCCATAGACTTGCATTGAATTAGGGTTGGGATAAGGCTGAAGCTAGGGTTAGGGTTAGGGTTAGTGTTAGGGTTTCGGGCTTCCTCAAGTACTAGAAGTCCCAAATTTGGCGTCGGTGCTTCTTGGGGGCTCCTGATGAAAAAGCAAGTGGCCCCATGTCTCTAGGACAAATTTGAAATTTCTCCCCATTGACTTGCATTGAATTAGGGTAGGGATAAGGCTGAAGCTAGGGTTAGGGTTAGGGTTAGGGTTAGTGTTAGGGTTTCGGGGTTCCTCAAGTACTAGAAGTCCCAAATTTGGCGTGGGTGCTTCTTGGGGGCTCCTGATGTAAAAGCAAGTGGCCCCATGTCTCTAGGACAAAGTTGAAATTTCACCCCATTGACTTGCATTGAATTAGGGTTGGGATAAGGCTGAAGCTAGGGTTAGGGTTAGTGTTAGGGTTTTGGGCTTCTTCAAGTACTAGAAGTCCCAAATTTGGCATGGGCGCTTCTTGGGGAGTCCTGATCAAAAAGCAAGTGGCCCCATGTCTCTAGGACAAAGTTGAAATTTCACCCCTTAGACTTGCATTGAATTAGGGTTGGGATAAGGCTGAGGCTCAGGTTAGGGTTAGGGTTTCGGGGTTCCTCAAGTACTAGAAGTCCCAAATTTGGCGTGGGTGCTTCTTGGGGAATCCTGATGAAAAAGCATTTGGCCCCATGTCTCTAGGACAAAGTTGAAATTTCACCCCATAGACTTGCATTGAATTAGGGTTGGGATAAGGCTGAAGCTAGGGTTAGGGTTAGGGTTAGTGTTAGGGTTTCTGGGTTCCTCAAGTACTAGAAGTCCCAAATTTGGCGTGGGCGCTTCTTGGGGGCTCCTGATTAAAAAGCAAGTGGCCCCATGTCTCTAGGACAAAGTTGAAATTTCACCCCATAGACTTGCATTGAATTAGGGTTGGGATAAGGCTGAAGCTAGGGTTAGGGTTAGGGTTAGTGTCAGGGTTTCGGGGTTCCTCAAGTACTAGAAGTCCCAAATTTGGCGTGGGCGCTTCTTGGGGAATCCTGATGAAAAAGCAAGTGGCCCCATGTCTCTAGGACAAAGTTGAAATTTCACCCCATAGACTTGCATTGAATTAGGGTTGGGATAAGGCTGAAGCTAGGGTTAGGGTTAGGGTTAGTGTTAGGGTTTTGGGCTTCTTCAAGTACTAGAAGTCCCAAATTTGGCATGGGCGCTTCTTGGGGAGTCCTGATGAAAAAGCAAGTGGCCCCATGTCTCTAGGACAAAGTTGAAATTTCACCCCTTAGACTTGCATTGAATTAGGGTTGGGATAAGGCTGAGGCTCAGGTTAGGGTTAGGGTTTCGGGGTTCCTCAAGTACTAGAAGTCCCAAATTTGGCGTGGGTGCTTCTTGGGGGCTCCTGATGAAAAACCAAGTGGCCCCATGTCTCTAGGACAAAGTTGAAATTTCATCCCATAGACTTGCATTGAATTAGGTTTGGGATAAGGCTGAAGCTAGGGTTAGGGTTAGGGTTAGGGTTTTGGGCTTCTTCAAGTACTAGAAGTCCCAAATTTGGCGTGGGTGCTTCTTGGGGAATCCTGATGAAAAAGCAAGTGGTCCCATGTTTCTAGGACAAAGTTGAAATTTCACCCCATAGACTTGCATTGAATTAGGGTTGGGATAAGGCTGAAGCTAGGGTTAGGGTTAGGGTTAGGGTTAGTGTTAGGGTTTCGCTGTTCCTCAAGTACTGGAAGTCCCAAATTTGGCGTGGGCGCTCCTTGGGGGCTCCTGATGAAAAAGCAAGTGGCCCCATGTCTCTAGGACAAAGTTGAAATTTCACCCCATAGACTTGCATTGAATTAGGGTTGGGATAAGGCTGAAGCTAGGGTTAGGGTTAGGGTTAGTGTTAGGGTTTCGGGCTTCCTCAAGTACTAGAAGTCCCAAATTTGGCGTCGGTGCTTCTTGGGGGCTCCTGATGAAAAAGCAAGTGGCCCCATGTCTCTAGGACAAATTTGAAATTTCTCCCCATTGACTTGCATTGAATTAGGGTAGGGATAAGGCTGAAGCTAGGGTTAGGGTTAGGGTTAGGGTTAGTGTTAGGGTTTCGGGGTTCCTCAAGTACTAGAAGTCCCAAATTTGGCGTGGGTGCTTCTTGGGGGCTCCTGATGTAAAAGCAAGTGGCCCCATGTCTCTAGGACAAAGTTGAAATTTCACCCCATTGACTTGCATTGAATTAGGGTTGGGATAAGGCTGAAGCTAGGGTTAGGGTTAGTGTTAGGGTTTTGGGCTTCTTCAAGTACTAGAAGTCCCAAATTTGGCATGGGCGCTTCTTGGGGAGTCCTGATCAAAAAGCAAGTGGCCCCATGTCTCTAGGACAAAGTTGAAATTTCACCCCTTAGACTTGCATTGAATTAGGGTTGGGATAAGGCTGAGGCTCAGGTTAGGGTTAGGGTTTCGGGGTTCCTCAAGTACTAGAAGTCCCAAATTTGGCGTGGGTGCTTCTTGGGGAATCCTGATGAAAAAGCATTTGGCCCCATGTCTCTAGGACAAAGTTGAAATTTCACCCCATAGACTTGCATTGAATTAGGGTTGGGATAAGGCTGAAGCTAGGGTTAGGGTTAGGGTTAGTGTTAGGGTTTCTGGGTTCCTCAAGTACTAGAAGTCCCAAATTTGGCGTGGGCGCTTCTTGGGGGCTCCTGATTAAAAAGCAAGTGGCCCCATGTCTCTAGGACAAAGTTGAAATTTCACCCCATAGACTTGCATTGAATTAGGGTTGGGATAAGGCTGAAGCTAGGGTTAGGGTTAGTGTTAGGGTTTCGCTGTTCCTCAAGTACTGGAAGTCCCAAATTTGGCGTGGGCGCTTCTTGGGGGCTCCTGATGAAAAAGCAAGTGGCCCCATGTCTCTAGGACAAAGTTGAAATTTCACCCCATAGACTTGCATTGAATTAGGGTTGGGATAAGGCTGAAGCTAGGGTTAGGGTTAGGGTTAGTGTTAGGGTTTCGGGCTTCCTCAAGTACTAGAAGTCCCAAATTTGGCGTCGGTGCTTCTTGGGGGCTCCTGATGAAAAAGCAAGTGGCCCCAAGTCTCTAGGACAAATTTGAAATTTCTCCCCATTGACTTGCATTGAATTAGGGTAGGGATAAGGCTGAAGCTAGGGTTAGGGTTAGGGTTAGGGTTAGTGTTAGGGTTTCGGGGTTCCTCAAGTACTAGAAGTCCCAAATTTGGCGTGGGTGCTTCTTGGGGGCTCCTGATGTAAAAGCAAGTGGCCCCATGTCTCTAGGACAAAGTTGAAATTTCACCCCATTGACTTGCATTGAATTAGGGTTGGGATAAGGCTGAAGCTAGGGTTAGGGTTAGTGTTAGGGTTTTGGGCTTCTTCAAGTACTAGAAGTCCCAAATTTGGCATGGGCGCTTCTTGGGGAGTCCTGATCAAAAAGCAAGTGGCCCCATGTCTCTAGGACAAAGTTGAAATTTCACCCCATAGACTTGCATTGAATTAGGGTTGGGATAAGGCTGAAGCTAGGGTTAGGGTTAGGGTTAGTGTTAGGGTTTCGGGGTTCCTCAAGTACTAGAAGTCCCAAATTTGGCGTGGGCGCTTCTTGGGGGCTCCTGATGAAAAACCAAGTGGCCCCATGTCTCTAGGACAAAGTTGAAATTTCATCCCATAGACTTGCATTGAATTAGGTTTGGGATAAGGCTGAAGCTAGGGTTAGGGTTAGGGTTAGGGTTTTGGGCTTCTTCAAGTACTAGAAGTCCCAAATTTGGCGTGGGCGCTTCTTGGGGAAT
This sequence comes from Nelusetta ayraudi, assembly GCF_046127955.1. Taxonomy (NCBI): domain Eukaryota; kingdom Metazoa; phylum Chordata; class Actinopteri; order Tetraodontiformes; family Monacanthidae; genus Nelusetta; species Nelusetta ayraudi. Next base: position 26,101,144 of record NW_027466061.1, read on the forward strand.
CCGGATGAAAAAGCAAGTGGCCCCATGTCTCTAGGATAAAGTTGAAATTTCACCCCATAGACTTGCATTGAATTAGGGTTGGGATAAGGCTGAAGCTAGGGTTAGGGTTAGGGTTAGTGTTAGGGTTTTGGGGTTCCTCAAGTACTAGAAGTCCCAAATTTGGCGTGGGTGCTTCTTGGGGAATCCTGATGAAAAAGCAAGTGGCCCCATGTTTCTAGGACAAAGTTGAAATTTCACCCCATAGACTTGCATTGAATTAGGGTTGGGATAAGGCTGAAGCTAGGGTTAGGGTTAGGGTTAGTGTTAGGGTTTCGGGCTTCCTCAAGTACTAGAAGTCCCAAATTTGGCGTCGGTGCTTCTTGGGGGCTCCTGATGAAAAAGCAAGTGGCCCCATGTCTCTAGGACAAATTTGAAATTTCTCCCCATTGACTTGCATTGAATTAGGGTAGGGATAAGGCTGAAGCTAGGGTTAGGGTTAGGGTTAGGGTTAGTGTTAGGGTTTCGGGGTTCCTCAAGTACTAGAAGTCCCAAATTTGGCGTGGGTGCTTCTTGGGGGCTCCTGATGTAAAAGCAAGTGGCCCCATGTCTCTAGGACAAAGTTGAAATTTCACCCCATTGACTTGCATTGAATTAGGGTTGGGATAAGGCTGAAGCTAGGGTTAGGGTTAGTGTTAGGGTTTTGGGCTTCTTCAAGTACTAGAAGTCCCAAATTTGGCATGGGCGCTTCTTGGGGAGTCCTGATCAAAAAGCAAGTGGCCCCATGTCTCTAGGACAAAGTTGAAATTTCACCCCTTAGACTTGCATTGAATTAGGGTTGGGATAAGGCTGAGGCTCAGGTTAGGGTTAGGGTTTCGGGGTTCCTCAAGTACTAGAAGTCCCAAATTTGGCGTGGGTGCTTCTTGGGGAATCCTGATGAAAAAGCATTTGGCCCCATGTCTCTAGGACAAAGTTGAAATTTCACCCCATAGACTTGCATTGAATTAGGGTTGGGATAAGGCTGAAGCTAGGGTTAGGGTTAGGGTTAGTGTTAGGGTTTCTGGGTTCCTCAAGTACTAGAAGTCCCAAATTTGGCGTGGGCGCTTCTTGGGGGCTCCTGATTAAAAAGCAAGTGGCCCCATGTCTCTAGGACAAAGTTGAAATTTCACCCCATAGACTTGCATTGAATTAGGGTTGGGATAAGGCTGAAGCTAGGGTTAGGGTTAGTGTTAGGGTTTCGCTGTTCCTCAAGTACTGGAAGTCCCAAATTTGGCGTGGGCGCTTCTTGGGGGCTCCTGATGAAAAAGCAAGTGGCCCCATGTCTCTAGGACAAAGTTGAAATTTCACCCCATAGACTTGCATTGAATTAGGGTTGGGATAAGGCTGAAGCTAGGGTTAGGGTTAGGGTTAGTGTTAGGGTTTCGGGCTTCCTCAAGTACTAGAAGTCCCAAATTTGGCGTCGGTGCTTCTTGGGGGCTCCTGATGAAAAAGCAAGTGGCCCCAAGTCTCTAGGACAAATTTGAAATTTCTCCCCATTGACTTGCATTGAATTAGGGTAGGGATAAGGCTGAAGCTAGGGTTAGGGTTAGGGTTAGGGTTAGTGTTAGGGTTTCGGGGTTCCTCAAGTACTAGAAGTCCCAAATTTGGCGTGGGTGCTTCTTGGGGGCTCCTGATGTAAAAGCAAGTGGCCCCATGTCTCTAGGACAAAGTTGAAATTTCACCCCATTGACTTGCATTGAATTAGGGTTGGGATAAGGCTGAAGCTAGGGTTAGGGTTAGTGTTAGGGTTTTGGGCTTCTTCAAGTACTAGAAGTCCCAAATTTGGCATGGGCGCTTCTTGGGGAGTCCTGATCAAAAAGCAAGTGGCCCCATGTCTCTAGGACAAAGTTGAAATTTCACCCCATAGACTTGCATTGAATTAGGGTTGGGATAAGGCTGAAGCTAGGGTTAGGGTTAGGGTTAGTGTTAGGGTTTCGGGGTTCCTCAAGTACTAGAAGTCCCAAATTTGGCGTGGGCGCTTCTTGGGGGCTCCTGATGAAAAACCAAGTGGCCCCATGTCTCTAGGACAAAGTTGAAATTTCATCCCATAGACTTGCATTGAATTAGGTTTGGGATAAGGCTGAAGCTAGGGTTAGGGTTAGGGTTAGGGTTTTGGGCTTCTTCAAGTACTAGAAGTCCCAAATTTGGCGTGGGCGCTTCTTGGGGAATCCGGATGAAAAAGCAAGTGGCCCCATGTCTCTAGGATAAAGTTGAAATTTCACCCCATAGACTTGCATTGAATTAGGGTTGGGATAAGGCTGAAGCTAGGGTTAGGGTTAGGGTTAGTGTTAGGGTTTTGGGGTTCCTCAAGTACTAGAAGTCCCAAATTTGGCGTGGGTGCTTCTTGGGGAATCCTGATGAAAAAGCAAGTGGCCCCATGTTTCTAGGACAAAGTTGAAATTTCACCCCATAGACTTGCATTGAATTAGGGTTGGGATAAGGCTGAAGCTAGGGTTAGGGTTAGGGTTAGTGTTAGGGTTTCGGGGTTCCTCAAGTACTAGAAGTCCCAAATTTGGCGTGGGCGCTTCTTGGGGGCTCCTGATGAAAAACCAAGTGGCCCCATGTCTCTAGGACAAAGTTGAAATTTCATCCCATAGACTTGCATTGAATTAGGTTTGGGATAAGGCTGAAGCTAGGGTTAGGGTTAGGGTTAGGGTTTTGGGCTTCTTCAAGTACTAGAAGTCCCAAATTTGGCGTGGGCGCTTCTTGGGGAATCCGGATGAAAAAGCAAGTGGCCCCATGTCTCTAGGATAAAGTTGAAATTTCACCCCATAGACTTGCATTGAATTAGGGTTGGGATAAGGCTGAAGCTAGGGTTAGGGTTAGGGTTAGTGTTAGGGTTTTGGGGTTCCTCAAGTACTAGAAGTCCCAAATTTGGCGTGGGTGCTTCTTGGGGAATCCTGATGAAAAAGCAAGTGGCCCCATGTTTCTAGGACAAAGTTGAAATTTCACCCCATAGACTTGCATTGAATTAGGGTTGGGATAAGGCTGAAGCTAGGGTTAGGGTTAGGGTTAGGGTTAGTGTTAGGGTTTCGCTGTTCCTCAAGTACTGGAAGTCCCAAATTTGGCGTGGGCGCTTCTTGGGGGCTCCTGATGAAAAAGCAAGTGGCCCCATGTCTCTAGGACAAAGTTGAAATTTCACCCCATAGACTTGCATTGAATTAGGGTTGGGATAAGGCTGAAGCTAGGGTTAGGGTTAGGGTTAGTGTTAGGGTTTCGGGCTTCCTCAAGTACTAGAAGTCCCAAATTTGGCGTCGGTGCTTCTTGGGGGCTCCTGATGAAAAAGCAAGTGGCCCAATGTCTCTAGGACAAATTTGAAATTTCTCCCCATTGACTTGCATTGAATTAGGGTAGGGATAAGGCTGAAGCTAGGGTTAGGGTTAGGGTTAGGGTTAGTGTTAGGGTTTCGGGGTTCCTCAAGTACTAGAAGTCCCAAATTTGGCGTGGGTGCTTCTTGGGGGCTCCTGATGTAAAAGCAAGTGGCCCCATGTCTCTAGGACAAAGTTGAAATTTCACCCCATTGACTTGCATTGAATTAGGGTTGGGATAAGGCTGAAGCTAGGGTTAGGGTTAGTGTTAGGGTTTTGGGCTTCTTCAAGTACTAGAAGTCCCAAATTTGGCATGGGCGCTTCTTGGGGAGTCCTGATCAAAAAGCAAGTGGCCCCATGTCTCTAGGACAAAGTTGAAATTTCACCCCTTAGACTTGCATTGAATTAGGGTTGGGATAAGGCTGAGGCTCAGGTTAGGGTTAGGGTTTCGGGGTTCCTCAAGTACTAGAAGTCCCAAATTTGGCGTGGGTGCTTCTTGGGGAATCCTGATGAAAAAGCATTTGGCCCCATGTCTCTAGGACAAAGTTGAAATTTCACCCCATAGACTTGCATTGAATTAGGGTTGGGATAAGGCTGAAGCTAGGGTTAGGGTTAGGGTTAGTGTTAGGGTTTCTGGGTTCCTCAAGTACTAGAAGTCCCAAATTTGGCGTGGGCGCTTCTTGGGGGCTCCTGATTAAAAAGCAAGTGGCCCCATGTCTCTAGGACAAAGTTGAAATTTCACCCCATAGACTTGCATTGAATTAGGGTTGGGATAAGGCTGAAGCTAGGGTTAGGGTTAGGGTTAGTGTCAGGGTTTCGGGGTTCCTCAAGTACTAGAAGTCCCAAATTTGGCGTGGGCGCTTCTTGGGGAATCCTGATGAAAAAGCAAGTGGCCCCATGTCTCTAGGACAAAGTTGAAATTTCACCCCATAGACTTGCATTGAATTAGGGTTGGGATAAGGCTGAAGCTAGGGTTAGGGTTAGGGTTAGTGTTAGGGTTTTGGGCTTCTTCAAGTACTAGAAGTCCCAAATTTGGCATGGGCGCTTCTTGGGGAGTCCTGATGAAAAAGCAAGTGGCCCCATGTCTCTAGGACAAAGTTGAAATTTCACCCCTTAGACTTGCATTGAATTAGGGTTGGGATAAGGCTGAGGCTCAGGTTAGGGTTAGGGTTTCGGGGTTCCTCAAGTACTAGAAGTCCCAAATTTGGCGTGGGTGCTTCTTGGGGGCTCCTGATGAAAAAGCAAGTGGCCCCATGTCTCTAGGACAAAGTTGAAATTTAACCCCATTGACTTGTATTGAATTAGGGTTGGGATAAGGCTGAAGCTAGGGTTAGGGTTAGGGTTAGTGTTAGGGTTTCTGGGTTCCTCAAGTACTAGAAGTCCCAAATTTGGCGTGGGCGCTTCTTGGGGGCTCCTGATTAAAAAGCAAGTGGCCCCATGTCTCTAGGACAAAGTTGAAATTTCACCCCATAGACTTGCATTGAATTAGGGTTGGGATAAGGCTGAAGCTAGGGTTAGGGTTAGGGTTTCGGGGTTCCTCAAGTACTAGAAGTCCCAAATTTGGCGTGGGCGCTTCTTGGGGGCTCCTGATGAAAAAGCAAGTGGCCCCATGTCTCTAGGACAAAGTTGAAATTTCACCCCATAGACTTGCATTGAATTAGGGTTGGGATAAGGCTGAAGCTAGGGTTAGGGTTAGTGTTAGGGTTTTGGGGTTCCTCAAGTACTAGAAGTCCCAAATTTGGCGTGGGTGCTTCTTGGGGAATCCTGATGAAAAAGCAAGTGGCCCCATGTTTCTAGGACAAAGTTGAAATTTCACCCCATTGACTTGCATTGAATTAGGGTTGGGATAAGGCTGAAGCTAGGGTTAGGGTTAGGGTTAGGGTTAGTGTTAGGTTTTCGCTGTTCCTCAAGTACTGGAAGTCCCAAATTTGGCGTGGGCGCTTCTTGGGGGCTCCTGATGAAAAAGCAAGTGGCCCCATGTCTCTAGGACAAAGTTGAAATTTCACCCCATAGACTTGCATTGAATTAGGGTTGGGATAAGGCTGAAGCTAGGGTTAGGGTTAGGGTTAGTGTTAGGGTTTCGGGGTTCCTCAAGTACTAGAAGTCCCAAATTTGGCGTCGGTGCTTCTTGGGGGCTCCTGATGAAAAAGCAAGTGGCCCCATGTCTCTAGGACAAATTTGAAATTTCTCCCCATTGACTTGCATTGAATTAGGGTAGGGATAAGGCTGAAGCTAGGGTTAGGGTTAGGGTTAGGGTTAGTGTTAGGGTTTCGGGGTTCCTCAAGTACTAGAAGTCCCAAATTTGGTGTGGGTGCTTCTTGGGGGCTCCTGATGTAAAAGCAAGTGGCCCCATGTCTCTAGGACAAAGTTGAAATTTCACCCCATTGACTTGCATTGAATTAGGGTTGGGATAAGGCTGAAGCTAGGGTTAGGGTTAGTGTTAGGGTTTTGGGCTTCTTCAAGTACTAGAAGTCCCAAATTTGGCATGGGCGCTTCTTGGGGAGTCCTGATCAAAAAGCAAGTGGCCCCATGTCTCTAGGACAAAGTTGAAATTTCACCCCTTAGACTTGCATTGAATTAGGGTTGGGATAAGGCTGAGGCTCAGGTTAGGGTTAGGGTTTCGGGGTTCCTCAAGTACTAGAAGTCCCAAATTTGGCGTGGGTGCTTCTTGGGGGCTCCTGATGAAAAAGCAAGTGGCCCCATGTCTCTAGGACAAAGTTGAAATTTAACCCCATTGACTTGTATTGAATTAGGGTTGGGATAAGGCTGAAGCTAGGGTTAGGGTTAGGGTTAGTGTTAGGGTTTCTGGGTTCCTCAAGTACTAGAAGTCCCAAATTTGGCGTGGGCGCTTCTTGGGGGCTCCTGATTAAAAAGCAAGTGGCCCCATGTCTCTAGGACAAAGTTGAAATTTCACCCCATAGACTTGCATTGAATTAGGGTTGGGATAAGACTGAAGCTAGGGTTAGGGTTAGGGTTAGTGTCAGGGTTTCGGGGTTCCTCAAGTACTAGAAGTCCCAAATTTGGCGTGGGCGCTTCTTGGGGAATCCTGATGAAAAAGCATTTGGCCCCATGTCTCTAGGACAAAGTTGAAATTTCACCCCATAGACTTGCATTGAATTAGGGTTGGGATAAGGCTGAAGCTAGGGTTAGGGTTAGGGTTAGTGTTAGGGTTTCTGGGTTCCTCAAGTACTAGAAGTCCCAAATTTGGTGTGGGCGCTTCTTGGGGAATCCTGATGAAAAAGCAAGTGGCCCCATGTCTCTAGGACAAAGTTGAAATTTCACCCCATAGACTTGCATTGAATTAGGGTTGGGATAAGGCTGAAGCTAGGGTTAGGGTTAGGGTTAGTGTTAGGGTTTCGCTGTTCCTCAAGTACTAGAAGTCCCAAATCTGGCGTGGGCGCTTCTTGGGGGCTCCTGATGAAAAAGCAAGTGGCCCCATGTCTCTAGGACAAAGTTGAAATTTCACCCCATAGACTTGCATTGAATTAGGGTTGGGATAAGGCTGAAGCTAGGGTTAGGGTTAGTGTTAGGGTTTCTGTGTTCCTCAAGTACTAGAAGTCCCAAATTTGGCGTGGGCGCTTCTTGGGGGCTCCTGATTAAAAAGCAAGTGGCCCAATGTCTCTAGGACAAAGTTGAAATTTCACCCCATAGACTTGCATTGAATTAGGGTTGGGATAAGGCTGAAGCTAGGGTTAGGGTTAGGGTTAGTGTTAGGGTTTTGGGCTTCTTCAAGTACTAGAAGTCCCAAATTTGGCGCGGGTGCTTCTTGGGGGCTCCTGATGAAAAAGCAAGTGGCCCCATGTCTCTAGGACAAAGTTGAAATTTCACCCCATTGACTTGCATTGAATTAGGATTGGGATAAGGCTGAAGCTAGGGTTAGGGTTAGGGTTAGGGTTAGTGTTAGGGTTTCGCTGTTCCTCAAGTACTAGAAGTCCCAAATTTGGCGTGGGCGCTTCTTGGGGGCTCCTGATGAAAAAGCAAGTGGCCCCATGTCTCTAGGACAAAGTTGAAATTTCACCCCATTGACTTGCATTGAATTAGGGTTGGGATAAGGCTGAAGCTAGGGTTAGGGTTAGGGTTAGGGTTAGTGTTAGGTTTTCGCTGTTCCTCAAGTACTGGAAGTCCCAAATTTGGCGTGGGCGCTTCTTGGGGGCTCCTGATGAAAAAGCAAGTGGCCCCATGTCTCTAGGACAAAGTTGAAATTTCACCCCATAGACTTGCATTGAATTAGGGTTGGGATAAGGCTGAAGCTAGGGTTAGGGTTAGGGTTAGTGTTAGGGTTTCGGGGTTCCTCAAGTACTAGAAGTCCCAAATTTGGCGTCGGTGCTTCTTGGGGGCTCCTGATGAAAAAGCAAGTGGCCCCATGTCTCTAGGACAAATTTGAAATTTCTCCCCATTGACTTGCATTGAATTAGGGTAGGGATAAGGCTGAAGCTAGGGTTAGGGTTAGGGTTAGGGTTAGTGTTAGGGTTTCGGGGTTCCTCAAGTACTAGAAGTCCCAAATTTGGTGTGGGTGCTTCTTGGGGGCTCCTGATGTAAAAGCAAGTGGCCCCATGTCTCTAGGACAAAGTTGAAATTTCACCCCATTGACTTGCATTGAATTAGGGTTGGGATAAGGCTGAAGCTAGGGTTAGGGTTAGTGTTAGGGTTTTGGGCTTCTTCAAGTACTAGAAGTCCCAAATTTGGCATGGGCGCTTCTTGGGGAGTCCTGATCAAAAAGCAAGTGGCCCCATGTCTCTAGGACAAAGTTGAAATTTCACCCCTTAGACTTGCATTGAATTAGGGTTGGGATAAGGCTGAGGCTCAGGTTAGGGTTAGGGTTTCGGGGTTCCTCAAGTACTAGAAGTCCCAAATTTGGCGTGGGTGCTTCTTGGGGGCTCCTGATGAAAAAGCATTTGGCCCCATGTCTCTAGGACAAAGTTGAAATTTAACCCCATTGACTTGTATTGAATTAGGGTTGGGATAAGGCTGAAGCTAGGGTTAGGGTTAGGGTTAGTGTTAGGGTTTCTGGGTTCCTCAAGTACTAGAAGTCCCAAATTTGGCGTGGGCGCTTCTTGGGGGCTCCTGATTAAAAAGCAAGTGGCCCCATGTCTCTAGGACAAAGTTGAAATTTCACCCCATAGACTTGCATTGAATTAGGGTTGGGATAAGACTGAAGCTAGGGTTAGGGTTAGGGTTAGTGTCAGGGTTTCGGGGTTCCTCAAGTACTAGAAGTCCCAAATTTGGCGTGGGCGCTTCTTGGGGAATCCTGATGAAAAAGCATTTGGCCCCATGTCTCTAGGACAAAGTTGAAATTTCACCCCATAGACTTGCATTGAATTAGGGTTGGGATAAGGCTGAAGCTAGGGTTAGGGTTAGGGTTAGTGTTAGGGTTTCTGGGTTCCTCAAGTACTAGAAGTCCCAAATTTGGTGTGGGCGCTTCTTGGGGAATCCTGATGAAAAAGCAAGTGGCCCCATGTCTCTAGGACAAAGTTGAAATTTCACCCCATAGACTTGCATTGAATTAGGGTTGGGATAAGGCTGAAGCTAGGGTTAGGGTTAGGGTTAGTGTTAGGGTTTCGCTGTTCCTCAAGTACTAGAAGTCCCAAATCTGGCGTGGGCGCTTCTTGGGGGCTCCTGATGAAAAAGCAAGTGGCCCCATGTCTCTAGGACAAAGTTGAAATTTCACCCCATAGACTTGCATTGAATTAGGGTTGGGATAAGGCTGAAGCTAGGGTTAGGGTTAGTGTTAGGGTTTCTGTGTTCCTCAAGTACTAGAAGTCCCAAATTTGGCGTGGGCGCTTCTTGGGGGCTCCTGATTAAAAAGCAAGTGGCCCAATGTCTCTAGGACAAAGTTGAAATTTCACCCCATAGACTTGCATTGAATTAGGGTTGGGATAAGGCTGAAGCTAGGGTTAGGGTTAGGGTTAGTGTTAGGGTTTTGGGCTTCTTCAAGTACTAGAAGTCCCAAATTTGGCGCGGGTGCTTCTTGGGGGCTCCTGATGAAAAAGCAAGTGGCCCCATGTCTCTAGGACAAAGTTGAAATTTCACCCCATTGACTTGCATTGAATTAGGGTTGGGATAAGGCTGAAGCTAGGGTTAGGGTTAGGGTTAGTGTTAGGGTTTCGGGGTTCCTCAAGTACTAGAAGTCCCAAATTTGGCGTGGGCGCTTCTTGGTGGCTCCTGATGAAAAAGCAAGTGGCCCCATGTTTCTAGGACAAAGTTGAAATTTCACCCCATTGACTTGCATTGAAATAGGATTGGGATAAGGCTGAAGCTAGGGTTAGGGTTAGGGTTAGGGTTTCGCTGTTCCTCAAGTACTAGAAGTCCCAAATTTGGCGTGGGCGCTTCTTGGGGGCTCCTGATGAAAAAGCAAGTGGCCCCATGTCTCTAGGACAAAGTTGAAATTTCACCCCATTGACTTGCATTGAATTAGGGTTGGGATAAGGCTGAAGCTAGGGTTAGGGTTAGGGTTAGTGTTAGGGTTTCGGGGTTCCTCAAGTACTAGAAGTCCCAAATTTGGTGTGGGTGCTTCTTGGGGGCTCCTGATTAAAAAGCAAGTGGCCCCATGTCTCTAGGACAAATTTGAAATTTCTCCCCATTGACTTGCATTGAATTAGGGTAGGGATAAGGCTGAAGCTAGGGTTAGGGTTAGGGTTAGGGTTAGTGTTAGGGTTTCGGGGTTCCTCAAGTACTAGAAGTCCCAAATTTGGCGTGGGTGCTTCTTGGGGGCTCCTGATGTAAAAGCAAGTGGCCCCATGTCTCTAGGACAAAGTTGAAATTTCACCCCATTGACTTGCATTGAATTAGGGTTGGGATAAGGCTGAAGCTAGGGTTAGGGTTAGGGTTAGTGTTAGGGTTTTGGGCTTCTTCAAGTACTAGAAGTCCCAAATTTGGCATGGGCGCTTCTTGGGGAGTCCTGATGAAAAAGCAAGTGGCCCCATGTCTCTAGGACAAAGTTGAAATTTCACCCCTTAGACTTGCATTGAATTAGGGTTGGGATAAGGCTGAGGCTCAGGTTAGGGTTAGGGTTTCGGGGTTCCTCAAGTACTAGAAGTCCCAAATTTGGCGTGGGTGCTTCTTGGGGGCTCCTGATGAAAAAGCAAGTGGCCCCATGTCTCTAGGACAAAGTTGAAATTTAACCCCATTGACTTGTATTGAATTAGGGTTGGGATAAGGCTGAAGCTAGGGTTAGGGTTAGGGTTAGTGTTAGGGTTTCTGGGTTCCTCAAGTACTAGAAGTCCCAAATTTGGCGTGGGCGCTTCTTGGGGGCTCCTGATTAAAAAGCAAGTGGCCCCATGTCTCTAGGACAAAGTTGAAATTTCACCCCATAGACTTGCATTGAATTAGGGTTGGGATAAGGCTGAAGCTAGGGTTAGGGTTAGGTTTAGTGTCAGGGTTTCGGGGTTCCTCAAGTACTAGAAGTCCCAAATTTGGCGTGGGCGCTTCTTGGGGAATCCTGATGAAAAAGCAAGTGGCCCCATGTCTCTAGGACAAAGTTGAAATTTCACCCCATAGACTTGCATTGAATTAGGGTTGGGATAAGGCTGAAGCTAGGGTTAGGGTTAGGGTTAGTGTTAGGGTTTCGGGGTTCCTCAAGTACTAGAAGTCCCAAATTTGGCGTGGGTGCTTCTTGGGGGCTCCTGTTGAAAAAGCAAGTGGCCCCATGTCTCTAGGACAAAGTTGAAATTTCACCCCATTGACTTGCATCGAATTAGGGTTGGGATAAGGCTGAAGCTAGGGTTAGGGTTAGGGTTAGGGTTTTGGGCTTCTTCAAGTACTAGAAGTCCCAAATTTGGCGTGGGCGCTTCTTGGGGAATCCGGATGAAAAAGCAAGTGGCCCCATGTCTCTAGGATAAAGTTGAAATTTCACCCCATAGACTTGCATTGAATTAGGGTTGGGATAAGGCTGAAGCTAGGGTTAGGGTTAGGGTTTCGGGGTTCCTCAAGTACTAGAAGTCCCAAATTTGGCGTGGGCGCTTCTTGGGGGCTCCTGATGAAAAAGCAAGTGGCCCCATGTCTCTAGGACAAAGTTGAAATTTCACCCCATAGACTTGCATTGAATTAGGGTTGGGATAAGGCTGAAGCTAGGGTTAGGGTTAGGGTTAGTGTTAGGGTTTCGGGGTTCCTCAAGTACTAGAAGTCCCAAATTTGGCGTGGGCGCTTCTTGGGGGCTCCTGATGAAAAACCAAGTGGCCCCATGTCTCTAGGACAAAGTTGAAATTTCATCCCATAGACTTGCATTGAATTAGGGTTGGGATAAGGCTGAAGCTAGGGTTAGGGTTAGGGTTAGGGTTTTGGGCTTCTTCAAGTACTAGAAGTCCCAAATTTGGCGTGGGCGCTTCTTGGGGAATCCGGATGAAAAAGCAAGTGGCCCCATGTCTCTAGGATAAAGTTGAAATTTCACCCCATAGACTTGCATTGAATTAGGGTTGGGATAAGGCTGAAGCTAGGGTTAGGGTTAGGGTTTCGGGGTTCCTCAAGTACTAGAAGTCCCAAATTTGGCATGGGCGCTTCTTGGGGGCTCCTGATGAAAAAGCAAGTGGCCCCATGTCTCTAGGACAAAGTTGAAATTTCACCCCATAGACTTGCATTGAATTAGGGTTGGGAAAAGGCTGAAGCTAGGGTTAGGGTTAGGGTTAGTGTTAGGGTTTTGGGGTTCCTCAAGTACTAGAAGTCCCAAATTTGGCGTGGGTGCTTCTTGGGGGCTCCTGATGAAAAAGCAAGTGGCCCCATGTTTCTAGGACAAAGTTGAAATTTCACCCCATTGACTTGCATTGAATTAGGGTTGGGATAAGGCTGAAGCTAGGGTTAGGGTTAGGGTTAGGGTTAGTGTTAGGGTTTCGCTGTTCCTCAAGTACTGGAAGTCCCAAATTTGGTGTGGGTGCTTCTTGGGGGCTCCTGATGTAAAAGCAAGTGGCCCCATGTCTCTAGGACAAAGTTGAAATTTCACCCCATTGACTTGCATTGAATTAGGGTTGGGATAAGGCTGAAGCTAGGGTTAGGGTTAGGGTTAGTGTTAGGGTTTAGGGGTTCCTCAAGTACTAGAAGTCCCAAATTTGGCGTGGGTGCTTCTTGGGGAATCCTGATGAAAAAGCAAGTGGCCCCATGTTTCTAGGACAAAGTTGAAATTTCACCCCATTGACTTGCATTGAATTAGGGTTGGGATAAGGCTGAAGCTAGGGTTAGGGTTAGGGTTTCGGGGGTTCCTCAAGTACTAGAAGTCCCAAATTTGGCGTGGGCGCTTCTTGGGGGCTCCTGATGAAAAAGCAAGTGGCCCCATGTCTCTAGGACAAAGTTGAAATTTCACCCCATAGACTTGCATTGAATTAGGGTTGGGATAAGGCTGAAGCTAGGGTTAGGGTTAGGGTTAGTGTTAGGGTTTCGGGGTTCCTCAAGTACTAGAAGTCCCAAATTTGGCGTGGGTGCTTCTTGGGGAATCCTGATGAAAAAGCAAGTGGCCCCATGTTTCTAGGACAAAGTTGAAATTTCACCCCATTGACTTGCATTGAATTAGGGTTGGGATAAGGCTGAAGCTAGGGTTAGGGTTAGGGTTAGGGTTAGTGTTAGGGTTTCGCTGTTCCTCAAGTACTAGAAGTCCCAAATCTGGCGTGGGCGCTTCTTGGGGGCTCCTGATGAAAAAGCAAGTGGCCCCATGTCTCTAGGACAAAGTTGAAATTTCACCCCATAGACTTGCATTGAATTAGGGTTGGGATAAGGCTGAAGCTAGGGTTAGGGTTAGGGTTAGTGTTAGGGTTTCGGGGTTCCTCAAGTACTAGAAGTCCCAAATTTGGCGTGGGTGCTTCTTGGGGGCTCCTGATTAAAAAGCAAGTGGCCCCATGTCTCTAGGACAAATTTGAAATTTCTCCCCATTGACTTGCATTGAATTAGGGTAGGGATAAGGCTGAAGCTAGGGTTAGGGTTAGGGTTAGTGTTAGGGTTTTGGGCTTCTTCAAGTACTAGAAGTCCCAAATTTGGCGTGGGTGCTTCTTGGGGGCTCCTGATGTAAAAGCAAGTGGCCCCATGTCTCTAGGACAAAGTTGAAATTTCACCCCATTGACTTGCATTGAATTAGGGTTGGGATAAGGCTGAAGCTAGGGTTAGGGTTAGGGTTAGTGTTAGGGTTTTGGGCTTCTTCAAGTACTAGAAGTCCCAAATTTGGCATGGGCGCTTCTTGGGGAGTCCTGATCAAAAAGCAAGTGGCCCCATGTCTCTAGGACAAAGTTGAAATTTCACCCCTTAGACTTGCATTGAATTAGGGTTGGGATAAGGCTGAGGCTCAGGTTAGGGTTAGGGTTTCGGGGTTCCTCAAGTACTAGAAGTCCCAAATTTGGCGTGGGTGCTTCTTGGGGGCTCCTGATGAAAAAGCAAGTGGCCCCATGTCTCTAGGACAAAGTTGAAATTTAACCCCATTGACTTGTATTGAATTAGGGTTGGGATAAGGCTGAAGCTAGGGTTAGGGTTAGGGTTAGTGTTAGGGTTTCTGGGTTCCTCAAGTACTAGAAGTCCCAAATTTGGCGTGGGCGCTTCTTGGGGGCTCCTGATTAAAAAGCAAGTGGCCCCATGTCTCTAGGACAAAGTTGAAATTTCACCCCATAGACTTGCATTGAATTAGGGTTGGGATAAGACTGAAGCTAGGGTTAGGGTTAGGGTTAGTGTCAGGGTTTCGGGGTTCCTCAAGTACTAGAAGTCCCAAATTTGGCGTGGGCGCTTCTTGGGGAATCCTGATGAAAAAGCATTTGGCCCCATGTCTCTAGGACAAAGTTGAAATTTCACCCCATAGACTTGCATTGAATTAGGGTTGGGATAAGGCTGAAGCTAGGGTTAGGGTTAGGGTTAGTGTTAGGGTTTCTGGGTTCCTCAAGTACTAGAAGTCCCAAATTTGGCGTGGGCGCTTCTTGGGGGCTCCTGATTAAAAAGCAAGTGGCCCCATGTCTCTAGGACAAAGTTGAAATTTCACCCCATAGACTTGCATTGAATTAGGGTTGGGATAAGGCTGAAGCTAGGGTTAGGGTTAGGGTTAGTGTTAGGGTTTTGGGCTTCTTCAAGTACTAGAAGTCCCAAATTTGGCGCGGGTGCTTCTTGGGGGCTCCTGATGAAAAAGCAAGTGGCCCCATGTCTCTAGGACAAAGTTGAAATTTCACCCCATTGACTTGCATTGAATTAGGGTTGGGATAAGGCTGAAGCTAGGGTTAGGGTTAGGGTTAGTGTTAGGGTTTAGGGGTTCCTCAAGTACTAGAAGTCCCAAATTTGGCGTGGGTGCTTCTTGGGGAATCCTGATGAAAAAGCAAGTGGCCCCATGTTTCTAGGACAAAGTTGAAATTTCACCCCATTGACTTGCATTGAATTAGGGTTGGGATAAGGCTGAAGCTAGGGTTAGGGTTAGGGTTAGGGTTAGTGTTAGGGTTTCGCTGTTCCTCAAGTACTAGAAGTCCCAAATTTGGCGTGGGCGCTTCTTGGGGGCTCCTGATGAAAAAGCAAGTGGCCCCATGTCTCTAGGACAAAGTTGAAATTTCACCCCATAGACTTGCATTGAATTAGGGTTGGGATAAGGCTGAAGCTAGGGTTAGGGTTAGGGTTAGTGTTAGGGTTTCGGGGTTCCTCAAGTACTAGAAGTCCCAAATTTGGCGTGGGTGCTTCTTGGGGGCTCCTGATTAAAAAGCAAGTGGCCCCATGTCTCTAGGACAAATTTGAAATTTCTCCCCATTGACTTGCATTGAATTAGGGTAGGGATAAGGCTGAAGCTAGGGTTAGGGTTAGTGTTAGGGTTAGTGTTAGGGTTTCGGGGTTCCTCAAGTACTAGAAGTCCCAAATTTGGCGTGGGTGCTTCTTGGGGGCTCCTGATGTAAAAGCAAGTGGCCCCATGTCTCTAGGACAAAGTTGAAATTTCACCCCATTGACTTGCATTGAATTATGGTTGGGATAAGGCTGAAGCTAGGGTTAGGGTTAGGGTTAGTGTTAGGGTTTTGGGCTTCTTCAAGTACTAGAAGTCCCAAATTTGGCATGGGCGCTTCTTGGGGAGTCCTGATGAAAAAGCAAGTTGCCCCATGTCTCTAGGACAAAGTTGAAATTTCACCCCTTAGACTTGCATTGAATTAGGGTTGGGATAAGGCTGAGGCTCAGGTTAGGGTTAGGGTTTCGGGGTTCCTCAAGTACTAGAAGTCCCAAATTTGGCGTGGGTGCTTCTTGGGGGCTCCTGATGAAAAAGCAAGTGGCCCCATGTCTCTAGGACAAAGTTGAAATTTAACCCCATTGACTTGTATTGAATTAGGGTTGGGATAAGGCTGAAGCTAGGGTTAGGGTTAGGGTTAGTGTTAGGGTTTCTGGGTTCCTCAAGTACTAGAAGTCCCAAATTTGGCGTGGGCGCTTCTTGGGGGCTCCTGATTAAAAAGCAAGTGGCCCCATGTCTCTAGGACAAAGTTGAAATTTCACCCCATACACTTGCATTGAATTAGGGTTGGGATAAGGCTGAAGCTAGGGTTAGGGTTAGGTTTAGTGTCAGGGTTTCGGGGTTCCTCAAGTACTAGAAGTCCCAAATTTGGCGTGGGCGCTTCTTGGGGAATCCTGATGAAAAAGCAAGTGGCCCCATGTCTCTAGGACAAAGTTGAAATTTCACCCCATAGACTTGCATTGAATTAGGGTTGGGATAAGGCTGAAGCTAGGGTTAGGGTTAGGGTTAGTGTTAGGGTTTCTGGGTTCCTCAAGTACTAGAAGTCCCAAATTTGGCGTGGGCGCTTCTTGGGGGCTCCTGATTAAAAAGCAAGTGGCCCCATGTCTCTAGGACAAAGTTGAAATTTCACCCCATAGACTTGCATTGAATTAGGGTTGGGATAAGGCTGAAGCTAGGGTTAGGGTTAGGGTTAGTGTCAGGGTTTCGGGGTTCCTCAAGTACTAGAAGTCCCAAATTTGGCGTGGGCGCTTCTTGGGGAATCCTGATGAAAAAGCAAGTGGCCCCATGTCTCTAGGACAAAGTTGAAATTTCACCCCATAGACTTGCATTGAATTAGGGTTGGGATAAGGCTGAAGCTAGGGTTAGGGTTAGGGTTAGTGTTAGGGTTTCGCTGTTCCTCAAGTACTAGAAGTCCCAAATCTGGCGTGGGCGCTTCTTGGGGGCTCCTGATGAAAAAGCAAGTGGCCCCATGTCTCTAGGACAAAGTTGAAATTTCACCCCATAGACTTGCATTGAATTAGGGTTGGGATAAGGCTGAAGCTAGGGTTAGGGTTAGTGTTAGGGTTTCGGGGTTCCTCAAGTACTAGAAGTCCCAAATTTGGCGTGGGCGCTTCTTGGGGGCTCCTGATTAAAAAGCAAGTGGCCCCATGTCTCTAGGACAAAGTTGAAATTTCACCCCATAGACTTGCATTGAATTAGGGTTGGGATAAGGCTGAAGCTAGGGTTAGGGTTAGGGTTAGTGTTAGGGTTTTGGGCTTCTTCAAGTACTAGAAGTCCCAAATTTGGCATGGGCGCTTCTTGGGGAGTCCTGATCAAAAAGCAAGTGGCCCCATGTCTCTAGGACAAAGTTGAAATTTCACCCCTTAGACTTGCATTGAATTAGGGTTGGGATAAGGCTGAGGCTCAGGTTAGGGTTAGGGTTTCGGGGTTCCTCAAGTACTAGAAGTCCCAAATTTGGCGTGGGTGCTTCTTGGGGGCTCCTGATGAAAAAGCAAGTGGCCCCATGTCTCTAGGACAAAGTTGAAATTTAACCCCATTGACTTGTATTGAATTAGGGTTGGGATAAGGCTGAAGCTAGGGTTAGGGTTAGGGTTAGTGTTAGGGTTTCTGGGTTCCTCAAGTACTAGAAGTCCCAAATTTGGCGTGGGCGCTTCTTGGGGGCTCCTGATTAAAAAGCAAGTGGCCCCATGTCTCTAGGACAAAGTTGAAATTTCACCCCATAGACTTGCATTGAATTAGGGTTGGGATAAGACTGAAGCTAGGGTTAGGGTTAGGGTTAGTGTCAGGGTTTCGGGGTTCCTCAAGTACTAGAAGTCCCAAATTTGGCGTGGGCGCTTCTTGGGGAATCCTGATGAAAAAGCATTTGGCCCCATGTCTCTAGGACAAAGTTGAAATTTCACCCCATAGACTTGCATTGAATTAGGGTTGGGATAAGGCTGAAGCTAGGGTTAGGGTTAGGGTTAGTGTTAGGGTTTCTGGGTTCCTCAAGTACTAGAAGTCCCAAATTTGGCGTGGGCGCTTCTTGGGGGCTCCTGATTAAAAAGCAAGTGGCCCCATGTCTCTAGGACAAAGTTGAAATTTCACCCCATAGACTTGCATTGAATTAGGGTTGGGATAAGGCTGAAGCTAGGGTTAGGGTTAGGGTTAGTGTCAGGGTTTCGGGGTTCCTCAAGTACTAGAAGTCCCAAATTTGGCGTGGGCGCTTCTTGGGGAATCCGGATGAAAAAGCAAGTGGCCCCATGTCTCTAGGATAAAGTTGAAATTTCACCCCATAGACTTGCATTGAATTAGGGTTGGGATAAGGCTGAAGCTAGGGTTAGGGTTAGGGTTTCGGGGTTCCTCAAGTACTAGAAGTCCCAAATTTGGCGTGGGCGCTTCTTGGGGGCTCCTGATGAAAAAGCAAGTGGCCCCATGTCTCTAGGACAAAGTTGAAATTTCACCCCATAGACTTGCATTGAATTAGGGTTGGGATAAGGCTGAAGCTAGGGTTAGGGTTAGGGTTAGTGTTAGGGTTTCGGGGTTCCTCAAGTACTAGAAGTCCCAAATTTGGCGTGGGCGCTTCTTGGGGGCTCCTGATGAAAAACCAAGTGGCCCCATGTCTCTAGGACAAAGTTGAAATTTCATCCCATAGACTTGCATTGAATTAGGGTTGGGATAAGGCTGAAGCTAGGGTTAGGGTTAGGGTTAGGGTTTTGGGCTTCTTCAAGTACTAGAAGTCCCAAATTTGGCGTGGGCGCTTCTTGGGGAATCCGGATGAAAAAGCAAGTGGCCCCATGTCTCTAGGACAAAGTTGAAATTTCACCCCATAGACTTGCATTGAATTAGGGTTGGGATAAGGCTGAAGCTAGGGTTAGGGTTAGGGTTAGTGTTAGGGTTTCGGGGTTCCTCAAGTACTAGAAGTCCCAAATTTGGCGTGGGCGCTTCTTGGGGGCTCCTGATTAAAAAGCAAGTGGCCCCATGTCTCTAGGACAAAGTTGAAATTTCATCCCATAGACTTGCATTGAATTAGGGTTGGGATAAGGCTGAAGCTAGGGTTAGGGTTAGGGTTAGGGTTTTGGGCTTCTTCAAGTACTAGAAGTCCCAAATTTGGCGTGGGCGCTTCTTGGGGAATCCGGATGAAAAAGCAAGTGGCCCCATGTCTCTAGGATAAAGTTGAAATTTCACCCCATAGACTTGCATTGAATTAGGGTTGGGATAAGGCTGAAGCTAGGGTTAGGGTTAGGGTTTCGGGGTTCCTCAAGTACTAGAAGTCCCAAATTTGGCATGGGCGCTTCTTGGGGGCTCCTGATGAAAAAGCAAGTGGCCCCATGTCTCTAGGACAAAGTTGAAATTTCACCCCATAGACTTGCATTGAATTAGGGTTGGGAAAAGGCTGAAGCTAGGGTTAGGGTTAGGGTTAGTGTTAGGGTTTTGGGGTTCCTCAAGTACTAGAAGTCCCAAATTTGGCGTGGGTGCTTCTTGGGGGCTCCTGATGAAAAAGCAAGTGGCCCCATGTTTCTAGGACAAAGTTGAAATTTCACCCCATTGACTTGCATTGAATTAGGGTTGGGATAAGGCTGAAGCTAGGGTTAGGGTTAGGGTTAGGGTTAGTGTTAGGGTTTCGCTGTTCCTCAAGTACTGGAAGTCCCAAATTTGGCGTGGGCGCTTCTTGGGGGCTCCTGATGAAAAAGCAAGTGGCCCCATGTCTCTAGGACAAAGTTGAAATTTCACCCCATAGACTTGCATTGAATTAGGGTTGGGATAAGGCTGAAGCTAGGGTTAGGGTTAGGGTTAGTGTTAGGGTTTCGGGGTTCCTCAAGTACTAGAAGTCCCAAATTTGGCGTCGGTGCTTCTTGGGGGCTCCTGATGAAAAAGCAAGTGGCCCCATGTCTCTAGGACAAATTTGAAATTTCTCCCCGTTGACTTGCATTGAATTAGGGTAGGGATAAGGCTGAAGCTAGGGTTAGGGTTAGTGTTAGGGTTTTGGGCTTCTTCAAGTACTAGAAGTCCCAAATTTGGCATGGGCGCTTCTTGGGGAGTCCTGATTAAAAAGCAAGTGGCCCCATGTCTCTAGGACAAAGTTGAAATTTCACCCCTTAGACTTGCATTGAATTAGGGTTGGGATAAGGCTGAAGCTAGGGTTAGGGTTAGGGTTAGTGTTAGGGTTTCGCTGTTCCTCAAGTACTAGAAGTCCCAAATCTGGCGTGGGCGCTTCTTGGGGGCTCCTGATGAAAAAGCAAGTGGCCCCATGTCTCTAGGACAAAGTTGAAATTTCACCCCTTAGACTTGCATTGAATTAGGGTTGGGATAAGGCTGAAGCTAGGGTTAGGGTTAGGGTTAGTGTTAGGGTTTCGCTGTTCCTCAAGTACTAGAAGTCCCAAATCTGGCGTGGGCGCTTCTTGGGGGCTCCTGATGAAAAAGCAAGTGGCCCCATGTCTCTAGGACAAAGTTGAAATTTCACCCCATAGACTTGCATTGAATTAGGGTTGGGATAAGGCTGAAGCTAGGGTTAGGGTTAGGGTTAGTGTTAGGGTTTTGGGCTTCTTCAAGTACTAGAAGTCCCAAATTTGGCGCGGGTGCTTCTTGGGGGCTCCTGATGAAAAAGCAAGTGGCCCCATGTCTCTAGGACAAAGTTGAAATTTCACCCCATTGACTTGCATTGAATTAGGGTTGGGATAAGGCTGAAGCTAGGGTTAGGGTTAGGGTTAGTGTTAGGGTTTAGGGGTTCCTCAAGTACTAGAAGTCCCAAATTTGGCGTGGGTGCTTCTTGGGGAATCCTGATGAAAAAGCAAGTGGCCCCATGTTTCTAGGACAAAGTTGAAATTTCACCCCATTGACTTGCATTGAATTAGGGTTGGGATAAGGCTGAAGCTAGGGTTAGGGTTAGGGTTTCGGGGGTTCCTCAAGTACTAGAAGTCCCAAATTTGGCGTGGGCGCTTCTTGGGGGCTCCTGATGAAAAAGCAAGTGGCCCCATGTCTCTATGACAAAGTTGAAATTTCACCCCATAGACTTGCATTGAATTAGGGTTGGGATAAGGCTGAAGCTAGGGTTAGGGTTAGGGTTAGTGTTAGGGTTTCGGGGTTCCTCAAGTACTAGAAGTCCCAAATTTGGCGTGGGTGCTTCTTGGGTAATCCTGATGAAAAAGCAAGTGGCCCCATGTTTCTAGGACAAAGTTGAAATTTCACCCCATTGACTTGCATTGAATTAGGGTTGGGATAAGGCTGAAGCTAGGGTTAGGGTTAGGGTTAGGGTTAGTGTTAGGGTTTCGCTGTTCCTCAAGTACTAGAAGTCCCAAATCTGGCGTGGGCGCTTCTTGGGGGCTCCTGATGAAAAAGCAAGTGGCCCCATGTCTCTAGGACAAAGTTGAAATTTCACCCCATAGACTTGCATTGAATTAGGGTTGGGATAAGGCTGAAGCTAGGGTTAGGGTTAGGGTTAGTGTTAGGGTTTCGGGGTTCCTCAAGTACTAGAAGTCCCAAATTTGGCGTGGGTGCTTCTTGGGGGCTCCTGATTAAAAAGCAAGTGGCCCCATGTCTCTAGGACAAATTTGAAATTTCTCCCCATTGACTTGCATTGAATTAGGGTAGGGATAAGGCTGAAGCTAGGGTTAGGGTTAGGGTTAGTGTTAGGGTTTTGGGCTTCTTCAAGTACTAGAAGTCCCAAATTTGGCGTGGGTGCTTCTTGGGGGCTCCTGATGTAAAAGCAAGTGGCCCCATGTCTCTAGGACAAAGTTGAAATTTCACCCCATTGACTTGCATTGAATTAGGGTTGGGATAAGGCTGAAGCTAGGGTTAGGGTTAGGGTTAGTGTTAGGGTTTTGGGCTTCTTCAAGTACTAGAAGTCCCAAATTTGGCATGGGCGCTTCTTGGGGAGTCCTGATCAAAAAGCAAGTGGCCCCATGTCTCTAGGACAAAGTTGAAATTTCACCCCTTAGACTTGCATTGAATTAGGGTTGGGATAAGGCTGAGGCTCAGGTTAGGGTTAGGGTTTCGGGGTTCCTCAAGTACTAGAAGTCCCAAATTTGGCGTGGGTGCTTCTTGGGGGCTCCTGATGAAAAAGCAAGTGGCCCCATGTCTCTAGGACAAAGTTGAAATTTAACCCCATTGACTTGTATTGAATTAGGGTTGGGATAAGGCTGAAGCTAGGGTTAGGGTTAGGGTTAGTGTTAGGGTTTCTGGGTTCCTCAAGTACTAGAAGTCCCAAATTTGGCGTGGGCGCTTCTTGGGGGCTCCTGATTAAAAAGCAAGTGGCCCCATGTCTCTAGGACAAAGTTGAAATTTCACCCCATAGACTTGCATTGAATTAGGGTTGGGATAAGACTGAAGCTAGGGTTAGGGTTAGGGTTAGTGTCAGGGTTTCGGGGTTCCTCAAGTACTAGAAGTCCCAAATTTGGCGTGGGCGCTTCTTGGGGAATCCTGATGAAAAAGCATTTGGCCCCATGTCTCTAGGACAAAGTTGAAATTTCACCCCATAGACTTGCATTGAATTAGGGTTGGGATAAGGCTGAAGCTAGGGTTAGGGTTAGGGTTAGTGTTAGGGTTTCTGGGTTCCTCAAGTACTAGAAGTCCCAAATTTGGCGTGGGCGCTTCTTGGGGGCTCCTGATTAAAAAGCAAGTGGCCCCATGTCTCTAGGACAAAGTTGAAATTTCACCCCATAGACTTGCATTGAATTAGGGTTGGGATAAGGCTGAAGCTAGGGTTAGGGTTAGGGTTAGTGTCAGGGTTTCGGGGTTCCTCAAGTACTAGAAGTCCCAAATTTGGCGTGGGCGCTTCTTGGGGAATCCTGATGAAAAAGCAAGTGGCCCCATGTCTCTAGGCCAAAGTTGAAATTTCACCCCATAGACTTGCATTGAATTAGGGTTGGGATAAGGCTGAAGCTAGGGTTAGGGTTAGGGTTAGTGTTAGGGTTTCGCTGTTCCTCAAGTACTAGAAGTCCCAAATCTGGCGTGGGCGCTTCTTGGGGGCTCCTGATGAAAAAGCAAGTGGCCCCATGTCTCTAGGACAAAGTTGAAATTTCACCCCATAGACTTGCATTGAATTAGGGTTGGGATAAGGCTGAAGCTAGGGTTAGGGTTAGGGTTAGTGTTAGGGTTTTGGGCTTCTTCAAGTACTAGAAGTCCCAAATTTGGCGCGGGTGCTTCTTGGGGGCTCCTGATGAAAAAGCAAGTGGCCCCATGTCTCTAGGACAAAGTTGAAATTTCACCCCATTGACTTGCATTGAATTAGGGTTGGGATAAGGCTGAAGCTAGGGTTAGGGTTAGGGTTAGTGTTAGGGTTTAGGGGTTCCTCAAGTACTAGAAGTCCCAAATTTGGCGTGGGTGCTTCTTGGGGAATCCTGATGAAAAAGCAAGTGGCCCCATGTTTCTAGGACAAAGTTGAAATTTCACCCCATTGACTTGCATTGAATTAGGGTTGGGATAAGGCTGAAGCTAGGGTTAGGGTTAGGGTTAGTGTTAGTGTTAGGGTTTCGCTGTTCCTCAAGTACTAGAAGTCCCAAATTTGGCGTGGGCGCTTCTTGGGGGCTCCTGATGAAAAAGCAAGTGGCCCCATGTCTCTAGGACAAAGTTGAAATTTCACCCCATAGACTTGCATTGAATTAGGGTTGGGATAAGGCTGAAGCTAGGGTTAGGGTTAGGGTTAGTGTTAGGGTTTCGGGGTTCCTCAAGTACTAGAAGTCCCAAATTTGGCGTGGGTGCTTCTTGGGGGCTCCTGATTAAAAAGCAAGTGGCCCCATGTCTCTAGGACAAATTTGAAATTTCTCCCCATTGACTTGCATTGAATTAGGGTAGGGATAAGGCTGAAGCTAGGGTTAGGGTTAGTGTTAGGGTTAGTGTTAGGGTTTCGGGGTTCCTCAAGTACTAGAAGTCCCAAATTTGGCGTGGGTGCTTCTTGGGGGCTCCTGATGTAAAAGCAAGTGGCCCCATGTCTCTAGGACAAAGTTGAAATTTCACCCCATTGACTTGCATTGAATTATGGTTGGGATAAGGCTGAAGCTAGGGTTAGGGTTAGGGTTAGTGTTAGGGTTTTGGGCTTCTTCAAGTACTAGAAGTCCCAAATTTGGCATGGGCGCTTCTTGGGGAGTCCTGATGAAAAAGCAAGTTGCCCCATGTCTCTAGGACAAAGTTGAAATTTCACCCCTTAGACTTGCATTGAATTAGGGTTGGGATAAGGCTGAGGCTCAGGTTAGGGTTAGGGTTTCGGGGTTCCTCAAGTACTAGAAGTCCCAAATTTGGCGTGGGTGCTTCTTGGGGGCTCCTGATGAAAAAGCAAGTGGCCCCATGTCTCTAGGACAAAGTTGAAATTTAACCCCATTGACTTGTATTGAATTAGGGTTGGGATAAGGCTGAAGCTAGGGTTAGGGTTAGGGTTAGTGTTAGGGTTTCTGGGTTCCTCAAGTACTAGAAGTCCCAAATTTGGCGTGGGCGCTTCTTGGGGGCTCCTGATTAAAAAGCAAGTGGCCCCATGTCTCTAGGACAAAGTTGAAATTTCACCCCATACACTTGCATTGAATTAGGGTTGGGATAAGGCTGAAGCTAGGGTTAGGGTTAGGTTTAGTGTCAGGGTTTCGGGGTTCCTCAAGTACTAGAAGTCCCAAATTTGGCGTGGGCGCTTCTTGGGGAATCCTGATGAAAAAGCAAGTGGCCCCATGTCTCTAGGACAAAGTTGAAATTTCACCCCATAGACTTGCATTGAATTAGGGTTGGGATAAGGCTGAAGCTAGGGTTAGGGTTAGGGTTAGTGTTAGGGTTTCTGGGTTCCTCAAGTACTAGAAGTCCCAAATTTGGCGTGGGCGCTTCTTGGGGGCTCCTGATTAAAAAGCAAGTGGCCCCATGTCTCTAGGACAAAGTTGAAATTTCACCCCATAGACTTGCATTGAATTAGGGTTGGGATAAGGCTGAAGCTAGGGTTAGGGTTAGGGTTAGTGTCAGGGTTTCGGGGTTCCTCAAGTACTAGAAGTCCCAAATTTGGCGTGGGCGCTTCTTGGGGAATCCTGATGAAAAAGCAAGTGGCCCCATGTCTCTAGGACAAAGTTGAAATTTCACCCCATAGACTTGCATTGAATTAGGGTTGGGATAAGGCTGAAGCTAGGGTTAGGGTTAGGGTTAGTGTTAGGGTTTCGCTGTTCCTCAAGTACTAGAAGTCCCAAATCTGGCGTGGGCGCTTCTTGGGGGCTCCTGATGAAAAAGCAAGTGGCCCCATGTCTCTAGGACAAAGTTGAAATTTCACCCCATAGACTTGCATTGAATTAGGGTTGGGATAAGGCTGAAGCTAGGGTTAGGGTTAGTGTTAGGGTTTCGGGGTTCCTCAAGTACTAGAAGTCCCAAATTTGGCGTGGGCGCTTCTTGGGGGCTCCTGATTAAAAAGCAAGTGGCCCCATGTCTCTAGGACAAAGTTGAAATTTCACCCCATAGACTTGCATTGAATTAGGGTTGGGATAAGGCTGAAGCTAGGGTTAGGGTTAGGGTTAGTGTTAGGGTTTTGGGCTTCTTCAAGTACTAGAAGTCCCAAATTTGGCATGGGCGCTTCTTGGGGAGTCCTGATCAAAAAGCAAGTGGCCCCATGTCTCTAGGACAAAGTTGAAATTTCACCCCTTAGACTTGCATTGAATTAGGGTTGGGATAAGGCTGAGGCTCAGGTTAGGGTTAGGGTTTCGGGGTTCCTCAAGTACTAGAAGTCCCAAATTTGGCGTGGGTGCTTCTTGGGGGCTCCTGATGAAAAAGCAAGTGGCCCCATGTCTCTAGGACAAAGTTGAAATTTAACCCCATTGACTTGTATTGAATTAGGGTTGGGATAAGGCTGAAGCTAGGGTTAGGGTTAGGGTTAGTGTTAGGGTTTCTGGGTTCCTCAAGTACTAGAAGTCCCAAATTTGGCGTGGGCGCTTCTTGGGGGCTCCTGATTAAAAAGCAAGTGGCCCCATGTCTCTAGGACAAAGTTGAAATTTCACCCCATAGACTTGCATTGAATTAGGGTTGGGATAAGACTGAAGCTAGGGTTAGGGTTAGGGTTAGTGTCAGGGTTTCGGGGTTCCTCAAGTACTAGAAGTCCCAAATTTGGCGTGGGCGCTTCTTGGGGAATCCTGATGAAAAAGCATTTGGCCCCATGTCTCTAGGACAAAGTTGAAATTTCACCCCATAGACTTGCATTGAATTAGGGTTGGGATAAGGCTGAAGCTAGGGTTAGGGTTAGGGTTAGTGTTAGGGTTTCTGGGTTCCTCAAGTACTAGAAGTCCCAAATTTGGCGTGGGCGCTTCTTGGGGGCTCCTGATTAAAAAGCAAGTGGCCCCATGTCTCTAGGACAAAGTTGAAATTTCACCCCATAGACTTGCATTGAATTAGGGTTGGGATAAGGCTGAAGCTAGGGTTAGGGTTAGGGTTAGTGTCAGGGTTTCGGGGTTCCTCAAGTACTAGAAGTCCCAAATTTGGCGTGGGCGCTTCTTGGGGAATCCTGATGAAAAAGCAAGTGGCCCCATGTCTCTAGGCCAAAGTTGAAATTTCACCCCATAGACTTGCATTGAATTAGGGTTGGGATAAGGCTGAAGCTAGGGTTAGGGTTAGGGTTAGTGTTAGGGTTTCGCTGTTCCTCAAGTACTAGAAGTCCCAAATCTGGCGTGGGCGCTTCTTGGGGGCTCCTGATGAAAAAGCAAGTGGCCCCATGTCTCTAGGACAAAGTTGAAATTTCACCCCATAGACTTGCATTGAATTAGGGTTGGGATAAGGCTGAAGCTAGGGTTAGGGTTAGGGTTAGTGTTAGGGTTTTGGGCTTCTTCAAGTACTAGAAGTCCCAAATTTGGCGCGGGTGCTTCTTGGGGGCTCCTGATGAAAAAGCAAGTGGCCCCATGTCTCTAGGACAAAGTTGAAATTTCACCCCATTGACTTGCATTGAATTAGGGTTGGGATAAGGCTGAAGCTAGGGTTAGGGTTAGGGTTAGTGTTAGGGTTTAGGGGTTCCTCAAGTACTAGAAGTCCCAAATTTGGCGTGGGTGCTTCTTGGGGAATCCTGATGAAAAAGCAAGTGGCCCCATGTTTCTAGGACAAAGTTGAAATTTCACCCCATTGACTTGCATTGAATTAGGGTTGGGATAAGGCTGAAGCTAGGGTTAGGGTTAGGGTTAGGGTTAGTGTTAGGGTTTCGCTGTTCCTCAAGTACTAGAAGTCCCAAATTTGGCGTGGGCGCTTCTTGGGGGCTCCTGATGAAAAAGCAAGTGGCCCCATGTCTCTAGGACAAAGTTGAAATTTCACCCCATAGACTTGCATTGAATTAGGGTTGGGATAAGGCTGAAGCTAGGGTTAGGGTTAGGGTTAGTGTTAGGGTTTCGGGGTTCCTCAAGTACTAGAAGTCCCAAATTTGGCGTGGGTGCTTCTTGGGGGCTCCTGATTAAAAAGCAAGTGGCCCCATGTCTCTAGGACAAATTTGAAATTTCTCCCCATTGACTTGCATTGAATTAGGGTAGGGATAAGGCTGAAGCTAGGGTTAGGGTTAGGGTTAGGGTTTCGGGGTTCCTCAAGTACTAGAAGTCCCAAATTTGGCGTGGGTGCTTCTTGGGGGCTCCTGATGTAAAAGCAAGTGGCCCCATGTCTCTAGGACAAAGTTGAAATTTCACCCCATTGACTTGCATTGAATTATGGTTGGGATAAGGCTGAAGCTAGGGTTAGGGTTAGGGTTAGTGTTAGGGTTTTGGGCTTCTTCAAGTACTAGAAGTCCCAAATTTGGCATGGGCGCTTCTTGGGGAGTCCTGATGAAAAAGCAAGTTGCCCCATGTCTCTAGGACAAAGTTGAAATTTCACCCCTTAGACTTGCATTGAATTAGGGTTGGGATAAGGCTGAGGCTCAGGTTAGGGTTAGGGTTTCGGGGTTCCTCAAGTACTAGAAGTCCCAAATTTGGCGTGGGTGCTTCTTGGGGGCTCCTGATGAAAAAGCAAGTGGCCCCATGTCTCTAGGACAAAGTTGAAATTTAACCCCATTGACTTGTATTGAATTAGGGTTGGGATAAGGCTGAAGCTAGGGTTAGGGTTAGGGTTAGTGTTAGGGTTTCTGGGTTCCTCAAGTACTAGAAGTCCCAAATTTGGCGTGGGCGCTTCTTGGGGGCTCCTGATTAAAAAGCAAGTGGCCCCATGTCTCTAGGACAAAGTTGAAATTTCACCCCATACACTTGCATTGAATTAGGGTTGGGATAAGGCTGAAGCTAGGGTTAGGGTTAGGTTTAGTGTCAGGGTTTCGGGGTTCCTCAAGTACTAGAAGTCCCAAATTTGGCGTGGGCGCTTCTTGGGGAATCCTGATGAAAAAGCAAGTGGCCCCATGTCTCTAGGACAAAGTTGAAATTTCACCCCATAGACTTGCATTGAATTAGGGTTGGGATAAGGCTGAAGCTAGGGTTAGGGTTAGGGTTAGTGTTAGGGTTTCTGGGTTCCTCAAGTACTAGAAGTCCCAAATTTGGCGTGGGCGCTTCTTGGGGGCTCCTGATTAAAAAGCAAGTGGCCCCATGTCTCTAGGACAAAGTTGAAATTTCACCCCATAGACTTGCATTGAATTAGGGTTGGGATAAGGCTGAAGCTAGGGTTAGGGTTAGGGTTAGTGTCAGGGTTTCGGGGTTCCTCAAGTACTAGAAGTCCCAAATTTGGCGTGGGCGCTTCTTGGGGAATCCTGATGAAAAAGCAAGTGGCCCCATGTCTCTAGGACAAAGTTGAAATTTCACCCCATAGACTTGCATTGAATTAGGGTTGGGATAAGGCTGAAGCTAGGGTTAGGGTTAGGGTTAGTGTTAGGGTTTCGCTGTTCCTCAAGTACTAGAAGTCCCAAATCTGGCGTGGGCGCTTCTTGGGGGCTCCTGATGAAAAAGCAAGTGGCCCCATGTCTCTAGGACAAAGTTGAAATTTCACCCCATAGACTTGCATTGAATTAGGGTTGGGATAAGGCTGAAGCTAGGGTTAGGGTTAGTGTTAGGGTTTCGGGGTTCCTCAAGTACTAGAAGTCCCAAATTTGGCGTGGGCGCTTCTTGGGGGCTCCTGATTAAAAAGCAAGTGGCCCCATGTCTCTAGGACAAAGTTGAAATTTCACCCCATAGACTTGCATTGAATTAGGGTTGGGATAAGGCTGAAGCTAGGGTTAGGGTTAGGGTTAGTGTTAGGGTTTTGGGCTTCTTCAAGTACTAGAAGTCCCAAATTTGGCGTGGGTGCTTCTTGGGGGCTCCTGATGAAAAAGCAAGTGGCCCCATGTCTCTAGGACAAAGTTGAAATTTCACCCCATTGACTTGCATTGAATTAGGGTTGGGATAAAGCTGAAGCTAGGGTTAGGGTTAGGGTTAGTGTTAGGGTTTTGGGCTTCTTCAAGTACTAGAAGTCCCAAATTTGGCGTGGGTGCTTCTTGGGGGCTCCTGATGAAAAAGCAAGTGGCCCCATGTCTCTAGGACAAAGTTGAAATTTCACCCCATAGACTTGCATTGAATTAGGGTTGGGATAAGGCTGAAGCTAGGGTTAGGGTTAGTGTTAGGGTTTCGGGGTTCCTCAAGTACTAGAAGTCCCAAATTTGGCGTGGGCGCTTCTTGGGGGCTCCTGATTAAAAAGCAAGTGGCCCCATGTCTCTAGGACAAAGTTGAAATTTCACCCCATAGACTTGCATTGAATTAGGGTTGGGATAAGGCTGAAGCTAGGGTTAGGGTTAGGGTTAGTGTTAGGGTTTTGGGCTTCTTCAAGTACTAGAAGTCCCAAATTTGGCGTGGGTGCTTCTTGGGGGCTCCTGATGAAAAAGCAAGTGGCCCCATGTCTCTAGGACAAAGTTGAAATTTCACCCCATTGACTTGCATTGAATTAGGGTTGGGATAAAGCTGAAGCTAGGGTTAGGGTTAGGGTTAGTGTTAGGGTTTTGGGCTTCTTCAAGTACTAGAAGTCCCGAATTTGGCGTGGGCACTTCTTGGGGGCTACTGATGAAAAAGCAAGTGGCCCCATGTCTCTAGGACAAATTTGAAATTTCTCCCCATTGACTTGCATTGAATTAGGGTAGGGATAAGGCTGAAGCTAGGGTTAGGGTTAGGGTTAGTGTTAGGGTTTCGGGGTTCCTCAAGTACTAGAAGTCCCAAATTTGGCGTGGGTGCTTCTTGGGGGCTCCTGATTAAAAAGCAAGTGGCCCCATGTCTCTAGGACAAATTTGAAATTTCTCCCCATTGACTTGCATTGAATTAGGGTAGGGATAAGGCTGAAGCTAGGGTTAGGGTTAGGGTTAGGGTTAGTGTTAGGGTTTCGGGGTTCCTCAAGTACTAGAAGTCCCAAATTTGGCGTGGGTGCTTCTTGGGGGCTCCTGATGTAAAAGCAAGTGGCCCCATGTCTCTAGGACAAATTTGAAATTTCTCCCCATTGACTTGCATTGAATTAGGGTTGGGATAAGGCTGAAGCTAGGGTTAGGGTTAGGGTTAGGGTTTTGGGCTTCTTCAAGTACTAGAAGTCCCAAATTTGGCATGGGCGCTTCTTGGGGAGTCCTGATCAAAAAGCAAGTGGCCCCATGTCTCTAGGACAAAGTTGAAATTTCACCCCTTAGACTTGCATTGAATTAGGGTTGGGATAAGGCTGAGGCTCAGGTTAGGGTTAGGGTTTCGGGGTTCCTCAAGTACTAGAAGTCCCAAATTTGGCGTGGGTGCTTCTTGGGGGCTCCTGATGAAAAAGCAAGTGGCCCCATGTCTCTAGGACAAAGTTGAAATTTAACCCCATTGACTTGTATTGAATTAGGGTTGGGATAAGGCTGAAGCTAGGGTTAGGGTTAGGGTTATTGTTAGGGTTTCTGGGTTCCTCAAGTACTAGAAGTCCCAAATTTGGCGTGGGCGCTTCTTGGGGGCTCCTGATTAAAAAGCAAGTGGCCCCATGTCTCTAGGACAAAGTTGAAATTTCACCCCATAGACTTGCATTGAATTAGGGTTGGGATAAGACTGAAGCTAGGGTTAGGGTTAGGGTTAGTGTCAGGGTTTCGGGGTTCCTCAAGTACTAGAAGTCCCAAATTTGGCGTGGGCGCTTCTTGGGGAATCCTGATGAAAAAGCATTTGGCCCCATGTCTCTAGGACAAAGTTGAAATTTCACCCCATAGACTTGCATTGAATTAGGGTTGGGATAAGGCTGAAGCTAGGGTTAGGGTTAGGGTTAGTGTTAGGGTTTCTGGGTTCCTCAAGTACTAGAAGTCCCAAATTTGGCGTGGGCGCTTCTTGGGGGCTCCTGATTAAAAAGCAAGTGGCCCCATGTCTCTAGGACAAAGTTGAAATTTCACCCCATAGACTTGCATTGAATTAGGGTTGGGATAAGGCTGAAGCTAGGGTTAGGGTTAGGGTTAGTGTCAGGGTTTCGGGGTTCCTCAAGTACTAGAAGTCCCAAATTTGGCGTGGGCGCTTCTTGGGGAATCCTGATGAAAAAGCACGTGGCCCCATGTCTCTAGGCCAAAGTTGAATTTTCACCCCATAGACTTGCATTGAATTAGGGTTGGGATAAGGCTGAAGCTAGGGTTAGGGTTAGGGTTAGTGTTAGGGTTTCGCTGTTCCTCAAGTACTAGAAGTCCCAAATCTGGCGTGGGCGCTTCTTGGGGGCTCCTGATGAAAAAGCAAGTGGCCCCATGTCTCTAGGACAAAGTTGAAATTTCACCCCATAGACTTGCATTGAATTAGGGTTGGGATAAGGCTGAAGCTAGGGTTAGGGTTAGGGTTAGTGTTAGGGTTTTGGGCTTCTTCAAGTACTAGAAGTCCCGAATTTGGCGTGGGCACTTCTTGGGGGCTACTGATGAAAAAGCAAGTGGCCCCATGTCTCTAGGACAAATTTGAAATTTCTCCCCATTGACTTGCATTGAATTAGGGTAGGGATAAGGCTGAAGCTAGGGTTAGGGTTAGGGTTAGTGTTAGGGTTTCGGGGTTCCTCAAGTACTAGAAGTCCCAAATTTGGCGTGGGTGCTTCTTGGGGGCTCCTGATTAAAAAGCAAGTGGCCCCATGTCTCTAGGACAAATTTGAAATTTCTCCCCATTGACTTGCATTGAATTAGGGTAGGGATAAGGCTGAAGCTAGGGTTAGGGTTAGGGTTAGGGTTAGTGTTAGGGTTTCGGGGTTCCTCAAGTACTAGAAGTCCCAAATTTGGCGTGGGTGCTTCTTGGGGGCTCCTGATGTAAAAGCAAGTGGCCCCATGTCTCTAGGACAAATTTGAAATTTCTCCCCATTGACTTGCATTGAATTAGGGTTGGGATAAGGCTGAAGCTAGGGTTAGGGTTAGGGTTAGGGTTTTGGGCTTCTTCAAGTACTAGAAGTCCCAAATTTGGCATGGGCGCTTCTTGGGGAGTCCTGATCAAAAAGCAAGTGGCCCCATGTCTCTAGGACAAAGTTGAAATTTCACCCCTTAGACTTGCATTGAATTAGGGTTGGGATAAGGCTGAGGCTCAGGTTAGGGTTAGGGTTTCGGGGTTCCTCAAGTACTAGAAGTCCCAAATTTGGCGTGGGTGCTTCTTGGGGGCTCCTGATGAAAAAGCAAGTGGCCCCATGTCTCTAGGACAAAGTTGAAATTTAACCCCATTGACTTGTATTGAATTAGGGTTGGGATAAGGCTGAAGCTAGGGTTAGGGTTAGGGTTATTGTTAGGGTTTCTGGGTTCCTCAAGTACTAGAAGTCCCAAATTTGGCGTGGGCGCTTCTTGGGGGCTCCTGATTAAAAAGCAAGTGGCCCCATGTCTCTAGGACAAAGTTGAAATTTCACCCCATAGACTTGCATTGAATTAGGGTTGGGATAAGACTGAAGCTAGGGTTAGGGTTAGGGTTAGTGTCAGGGTTTCGGGGTTCCTCAAGTACTAGAAGTCCCAAATTTGGCGTGGGCGCTTCTTGGGGAATCCTGATGAAAAAGCATTTGGCCCCATGTCTCTAGGACAAAGTTGAAATTTCACCCCATAGACTTGCATTGAATTAGGGTTGGGATAAGGCTGAAGCTAGGGTTAGGGTTAGGGTTAGTGTTAGGGTTTCTGGGTTCCTCAAGTACTAGAAGTCCCAAATTTGGCGTGGGCGCTTCTTGGGGGCTCCTGATTAAAAAGCAAGTGGCCCCATGTCTCTAGGACAAAGTTGAAATTTCACCCCATAGACTTGCATTGAATTAGGGTTGGGATAAGGCTGAAGCTAGGGTTAGGGTTAGGGTTAGTGTCAGGGTTTCGGGGTTCCTCAAGTACTAGAAGTCCCAAATTTGGCGTGGGCGCTTCTTGGGGAATCCTGATGAAAAAGCACGTGGCCCCATGTCTCTAGGCCAAAGTTGAATTTTCACCCCATAGACTTGCATTGAATTAGGGTTGGGATAAGGCTGAAGCTAGGGTTAGGGTTAGGGTTAGTGTTAGGGTTTCGCTGTTCCTCAAGTACTAGAAGTCCCAAATCTGGCGTGGGCGCTTCTTGGGGGCTCCTGATGAAAAAGCAAGTGGCCCCATGTCTCTAGGACAAAGTTGAAATTTCACCCCATAGACTTGCATTGAATTAGGGTTGGGATAAGGCTGAAGCTAGGGTTAGGGTTAGTGTTAGGGTTTCTGGGTTCCTCAAGTACTAGAAGTCCCAAATTTGGCGTGGGCGCTTCTTGGGGGCTCCTGATTAAAAAGCAAGTGGCCCAATGTCTCTAGGACAAAGTTGAAATTTCACCCCATAGACTTGCATTGAATTAGGGTTGGGATAAGGCTGAAGCTAGGGTTAGGGTTAGGGTTAGTGTTAGGGTTTTGGGCTTCTTCAAGTACTAGAAGTCCCAAATTTGGCGCGGGTGCTTCTTGGCGGCTCCTGATGAAAAAGCAAGTGGCCCCATGTCTCTAGGACAAAGTTGAAATTTCACCCCATTGAGTTGCATTGAATTAGGGTTGGGATAAGGCTGAAGCTAGGGTTAGGGTTAGGGTTAGTGTTAGGGTTTAGGGGTTCCTCAAGTACTAGAAGTCCCAAATTTGGCGTGGGTGCTTCTTGGGGGCTCCTGATTAAAAAGCAAGTGGCCCCATGTCTCTAGGACAAAGTTGAAATTTCACCCCATAGACTTGCATTGAATTAGGGTTGGGATAAGGCTGAGGCTCAGGTTAGGGTTAGGGTTTCGGGGTTCCTCAAGTACTAGAAGTCCCAAATTTGGCGTGGGTGCTTCTTGGGGGCTCCTGATGAAAAAGCAAGTGGCCCCATGTCTCTAGGACAAAGTTGAAATTTAACCCCATTGACTTGTATTGAATTAGGGTTGGGATAAGGCTGAAGCTAGGGTTAGGGTTAGGGTTAGTGTTAGGGTTTCTGGGTTCCTCAAGTACTAGAAGTCCCAAATTTGGCGTGGGCGCTTCTTGGGGGCTCCTGATTAAAAAGCAAGTGGCCCCATGTCTCTAGGACAAAGTTGAAATTTCACCCCATAGACTTGCATTGAATTAGGGTTGGGATAAGACTGAAGCTAGGGTTAGGGTTAGGGTTAGTGTCAGGGTTTCGGGGTTCCTCAAGTACTAGAAGTCCCAAATTTGGCGTGGGCGCTTCTTGGGGAATCCTGATGAAAAAGCATTTGGCCCCATGTCTCTAGGACAAAGTTGAAATTTCACCCCATAGACTTGCATTGAATTAGGGTTGGGATAAGGCTGAAGCTAGGGTTAGGGTTAGGGTTAGTGTTAGGGTTTCTGGGTTCCTCAAGTACTAGAAGTCCCAAATTTGGCGTGGGCGCTTCTTGGGGGCTCCTGATTAAAAAGCAAGTGGCCCCATGTCTCTAGGACAAAGTTGAAATTTCACCCCATAGACTTGCATTGAATTAGGGTTGGGATAAGGCTGAAGCTAGGGTTAGGGTTAGGGTTAGTGTCAGGGTTTCGGGGTTCCTCAAGTACTAGAAGTCCCAAATTTGGCGTGGGCGCTTCTTGGGGAATCCTGATGAAAAAGCAAGTGGCCCCATGTCTCTAGGCCAAAGTTGAAATTTCACCCCATAGACTTGCATTGAATTAGGGTTGGGATAAGGCTGAAGCTAGGGTTAGGGTTAGGGTTAGTGTTAGGGTTTCGCTGTTCCTCAAGTACTAGAAGTCCCAAATCTGGCGTGGGCGCTTCTTGGGGGCTCCTGATGAAAAAGCAAGTGGCCCCATGTCTCTAGGACAAAGTTGAAATTTCACCCCATAGACTTGCATTGAATTAGGGTTGGGATAAGGCTGAAGCTAGGGTTAGGGTTAGGGTTAGTGTTAGGGTTTTGGGCTTCTTCAAGTACTAGAAGTCCCAAATTTGGCGCGGGTGCTTCTTGGGGGCTCCTGATGAAAAAGCAAGTGGCCCCATGTCTCTAGGACAAAGTTGAAATTTCACCCCATTGACTTGCATTGAATTAGGGTTGGGATAAGGCTGAAGCTAGGGTTAGGGTTAGGGTTAGTGTTAGGGTTTAGGGGTTCCTCAAGTACTAGAAGTCCCAAATTTGGCGTGGGTGCTTCTTGGGGAATCCTGATGAAAAAGCAAGTGGCCCCATGTTTCTAGGACAAAGTTGAAATTTCACCCCATTGACTTGCATTGAATTAGGGTTGGGATAAGGCTGAAGCTAGGGTTAGGGTTAGGGTTAGGGTTAGTGTTAGGGTTTCGCTGTTCCTCAAGTACTAGAAGTCCCAAATTTGGCGTGGGCGCTTCTTGGGGGCTCCTGATGAAAAAGCAAGTGGCCCCATGTCTCTAGGACAAAGTTGAAATTTCACCCCATAGACTTGCATTGAATTAGGGTTGGGATAAGGCTGAAGCTAGGGTTAGGGTTAGGGTTAGTGTTAGGGTTTCGGGGTTCCTCAAGTACTAGAAGTCCCAAATTTGGCGTGGGTGCTTCTTGGGGGCTCCTGATTAAAAAGCAAGTGGCCCCATGTCTCTAGGACAAATTTGAAATTTCTCCCCATTGACTTGCATTGAATTAGGGTAGGGATAAGGCTGAAGCTAGGGTTAGGGTTAGGGTTAGGGTTTCGGGGTTCCTCAAGTACTAGAAGTCCCAAATTTGGCGTGGGTGCTTCTTGGGGAATCCTGATGAAAAAGCAAGTGGCCCCATGTTTCTAGGACAAAGTTGAAATTTCACCCCATTGACTTGCATTGAATTAGGGTTGGGATAAGGCTGAAGCTAGGGTTAGGGTTAGGGTTAGGGTTAGTGTTAGGGTTTCGCTGTTCCTCAAGTACTAGAAGTCCCAAATTTGGCGTGGGCGCTTCTTGGGGGCTCCTGATGAAAAAGCAAGTGGCCCCATGTCTCTAGGACAAAGTTGAAATTTCACCCCATAGACTTGCATTGAATTAGGGTTGGGATAAGGCTGAAGCTAGGGTTAGGGTTAGGGTTAGTGTTAGGGTTTCGGGGTTCCTCAAGTACTAGAAGTCCCAAATTTGGCGTGGGTGCTTCTTGGGGGCTCCTGATTAAAAAGCAAGTGGCCCCATGTCTCTAGGACAAATTTGAAATTTCTCCCCATTGACTTGCATTGAATTAGGGTAGGGATAAGGCTGAAGCTAGGGTTAGGGTTAGGGTTAGGGTTTCGGGGTTCCTCAAGTACTAGAAGTCCCAAATTTGGCGTGGGTGCTTCTTGGGGGCTCCTGATGTAAAAGCAAGTGGCCCCATGTCTCTAGGACAAAGTTGAAATTTCACCCCATTGACTTGCATTGAATTATGGTTGGGATAAGGCTGAAGCTAGGGTTAGGGTTAGGGTTAGTGTTAGGGTTTTGGGCTTCTTCAAGTACTAGAAGTCCCAAATTTGGCATGGGCGCTTCTTGGGGAGTCCTGATGAAAAAGCAAGTTGCCCCATGTCTCTAGGACAAAGTTGAAATTTCACCCCTTAGACTTGCATTGAATTAGGGTTGGGATAAGGCTGAGGCTCAGGTTAGGGTTAGGGTTTCGGGGTTCCTCAAGTACTAGAAGTCCCAAATTTGGCGTGGGTGCTTCTTGGGGGCTCCTGATGAAAAAGCAAGTGGCCCCATGTCTCTAGGACAAAGTTGAAATTTAACCCCATTGACTTGTATTGAATTAGGGTTGGGATAAGGCTGAAGCTAGGGTTAGGGTTAGGGTTAGTGTTAGGGTTTCTGGGTTCCTCAAGTACTAGAAGTCCCAAATTTGGCGTGGGCGCTTCTTGGGGGCTCCTGATTAAAAAGCAAGTGGCCCCATGTCTCTAGGACAAAGTTGAAATTTCACCCCATACACTTGCATTGAATTAGGGTTGGGATAAGGCTGAAGCTAGGGTTAGGGTTAGGTTTAGTGTCAGGGTTTCGGGGTTCCTCAAGTACTAGAAGTCCCAAATTTGGCGTGGGCGCTTCTTGGGGAATCCTGATGAAAAAGCAAGTGGCCCCATGTCTCTAGGACAAAGTTGAAATTTCACCCCATAGACTTGCATTGAATTAGGGTTGGGATAAGGCTGAAGCTAGGGTTAGGGTTAGGGTTAGTGTTAGGGTTTCTGGGTTCCTCAAGTACTAGAAGTCCCAAATTTGGCGTGGGCGCTTCTTGGGGGCTCCTGATTAAAAAGCAAGTGGCCCCATGTCTCTAGGACAAAGTTGAAATTTCACCCCATAGACTTGCATTGAATTAGGGTTGGGATAAGGCTGAAGCTAGGGTTAGGGTTAGGGTTAGTGTCAGGGTTTCGGGGTTCCTCAAGTACTAGAAGTCCCAAATTTGGCGTGGGCGCTTCTTGGGGAATCCTGATGAAAAAGCAAGTGGCCCCATGTCTCTAGGACAAAGTTGAAATTTCACCCCATAGACTTGCATTGAATTAGGGTTGGGATAAGGCTGAAGCTAGGGTTAGGGTTAGGGTTAGTGTTAGGGTTTCGCTGTTCCTCAAGTACTAGAAGTCCCAAATCTGGCGTGGGCGCTTCTTGGGGGCTCCTGATGAAAAAGCAAGTGGCCCCATGTCTCTAGGACAAAGTTGAAATTTCACCCCATAGACTTGCATTGAATTAGGGTTGGGATAAGGCTGAAGCTAGGGTTAGGGTTAGTGTTAGGGTTTCGGGGTTCCTCAAGTACTAGAAGTCCCAAATTTGGCGTGGGCGCTTCTTGGTGGCTCCTGATTAAAAAGCAAGTGGCCCCATGTCTCTAGGACAAAGTTGAAATTTCACCCCATAGACTTGCATTGAATTAGGGTTGGGATAAGGCTGAAGCTAGGGTTAGGGTTAGGGTTAGTGTTAGGGTTTTGGGCTTCTTCAAGTACTAGAAGTCCCAAATTTGGCGTGGGTGCTTCTTGGGGGCTCCTGATGAAAAAGCAAGTGGCCCCATGTCTCTAGGACAAAGTTGAAATTTCACCCCATTGACTTGCATTGAATTAGGGTTGGGATAAAGCTGAAGCTAGGGTTAGGGTTAGGGTTAGTGTTAGGGTTTTGGGCTTCTTCAAGTACTAGAAGTCCCAAATTTGGCGTGGGTGCTTCTTGGGGGCTCCTGATGAAAAAGCAAGTGGCCCCATGTCTCTAGGACAAAGTTGAAATTTCACCCCATAGACTTGCATTGAATTAGGGTTGGGATAAGGCTGAAGCTAGGGTTAGGGTTAGGGTTAGTGTTAGGGTTTCGCTGTTCCTCAAGTACTAGAAGTCCCAAATCTGGCGTGGGCGCTTCTTGGGGGCTCCTGATGAAAAAGCAAGTGGCCCCATGTCTCTAGGACAAAGTTGAAATTTCACCCCATAGACTTGCATTGAATTAGGGTTGGGATAAGGCTGAAGCTAGGGTTAGGGTTAGGGTTAGTGTTAGGGTTTTGGGCTTCTTCAAGTACTAGAAGTCCCGAATTTGGCGTGGGCACTTCTTGGGGGCTACTGATGAAAAAGCAAGTGGCCCCATGTCTCTAGGACAAATTTGAAATTTCTCCCCATTGACTTGCATTGAATTAGGGTAGGGATAAGGCTGAAGCTAGGGTTAGGGTTAGGGTTAGTGTTAGGGTTTCGGGGTTCCTCAAGTACTAGAAGTCCCAAATTTGGCGTGGGTGCTTCTTGGGGGCTCCTGATTAAAAAGCAAGTGGCCCCATGTCTCTAGGACAAATTTGAAATTTCTCCCCATTGACTTGCATTGAATTAGGGTAGGGATAAGGCTGAAGCTAGGGTTAGGGTTAGGGTTAGGGTTAGTGTTAGGGTTTCGGGGTTCCTCAAGTACTAGAAGTCCCAAATTTGGCGTGGGTGCTTCTTGGGGGCTCCTGATGTAAAAGCAAGTGGCCCCATGTCTCTAGGACAAATTTGAAATTTCTCCCCATTGACTTGCATTGAATTAGGGTTGGGATAAGGCTGAAGCTAGGGTTAGGGTTAGGGTTAGGGTTTTGGGCTTCTTCAAGTACTAGAAGTCCCAAATTTGGCATGGGCGCTTCTTGGGGAGTCCTGATCAAAAAGCAAGTGGCCCCATGTCTCTAGGACAAAGTTGAAATTTCACCCCTTAGACTTGCATTGAATTAGGGTTGGGATAAGGCTGAGGCTCAGGTTAGGGTTAGGGTTTCGGGGTTCCTCAAGTACTAGAAGTCCCAAATTTGGCGTGGGTGCTTCTTGGGGGCTCCTGATGAAAAAGCAAGTGGCCCCATGTCTCTAGGACAAAGTTGAAATTTAACCCCATTGACTTGTATTGAATTAGGGTTGGGATAAGGCTGAAGCTAGGGTTAGGGTTAGGGTTATTGTTAGGGTTTCTGGGTTCCTCAAGTACTAGAAGTCCCAAATTTGGCGTGGGCGCTTCTTGGGGGCTCCTGATTAAAAAGCAAGTGGCCCCATGTCTCTAGGACAAAGTTGAAATTTCACCCCATAGACTTGCATTGAATTAGGGTTGGGATAAGACTGAAGCTAGGGTTAGGGTTAGGGTTAGTGTCAGGGTTTCGGGGTTCCTCAAGTACTAGAAGTCCCAAATTTGGCGTGGGCGCTTCTTGGGGAATCCTGATGAAAAAGCATTTGGCCCCATGTCTCTAGGACAAAGTTGAAATTTCACCCCATAGACTTGCATTGAATTAGGGTTGGGATAAGGCTGAAGCTAGGGTTAGGGTTAGGGTTAGTGTTAGGGTTTCTGGGTTCCTCAAGTACTAGAAGTCCCAAATTTGGCGTGGGCGCTTCTTGGGGGCTCCTGATTAAAAAGCAAGTGGCCCCATGTCTCTAGGACAAAGTTGAAATTTCACCCCATAGACTTGCATTGAATTAGGGTTGGGATAAGGCTGAAGCTAGGGTTAGGGTTAGGGTTAGTGTCAGGGTTTCGGGGTTCCTCAAGTACTAGAAGTCCCAAATTTGGCGTGGGCGCTTCTTGGGGAATCCTGATGAAAAAGCACGTGGCCCCATGTCTCTAGGCCAAAGTTGAATTTTCACCCCATAGACTTGCATTGAATTAGGGTTGGGATAAGGCTGAAGCTAGGGTTAGGGTTAGGGTTAGTGTTAGGGTTTCGCTGTTCCTCAAGTACTAGAAGTCCCAAATCTGGCGTGGGCGCTTCTTGGGGGCTCCTGATGAAAAAGCAAGTGGCCCCATGTCTCTAGGACAAAGTTGAAATTTCACCCCATAGACTTGCATTGAATTAGGGTTGGGATAAGGCTGAAGCTAGGGTTAGGGTTAGTGTTAGGGTTTCTGGGTTCCTCAAGTACTAGAAGTCCCAAATTTGGCGTGGGCGCTTCTTGGGGGCTCCTGATTAAAAAGCAAGTGGCCCAATGTCTCTAGGACAAAGTTGAAATTTCACCCCATAGACTTGCATTGAATTAGGGTTGGGATAAGGCTGAAGCTAGGGTTAGGGTTAGGGTTAGTGTTAGGGTTTTGGGCTTCTTCAAGTACTAGAAGTCCCAAATTTGGCGCGGGTGCTTCTTGGCGGCTCCTGATGAAAAAGCAAGTGGCCCCATGTCTCTAGGACAAAGTTGAAATTTCACCCCATAGACTTGCATTGAATTAGGGTTGGGATAAGGCTGAAGCTAGGGTTAGGGTTAGGGTTAGTGTTAGGGTTTTGGGCTTCTTCAAGTACTAGAAGTCCCAAATTTGGCGCGGGTGCTTCTTGGGGGCTCCTGATGAAAAAGCAAGTGGCCCCATGTCTCTAGGACAAAGTTGAAATTTCACCCCATTGACTTGCATTGAATTAGGGTTGGGATAAGGCTGAAGCTAGGGTTAGGGTTAGGGTTAGTGTTAGGGTTTAGGGGTTCCTCAAGTACTAGAAGTCCCAAATTTGGCGTGGGTGCTTCTTGGGGAATCCTGATGAAAAAGCAAGTGGCCCCATGTTTCTAGGACAAAGTTGAAATTTCACCCCATTGACTTGCATTGAATTAGGGTTGGGATAAGGCTGAAGCTAGGGTTAGGGTTAGGGTTAGTGTTAGGGTTTTGGGCTTCTTCAAGTACTAGAAGTCCCAAATTTGGCGCGGGTGCTTCTTGGGGGCTCCTGATGAAAAAGCAAGTGGCCCCATGTCTCTAGGACAAAGTTGAAATTTCACCCCATTGACTTGCATTGAATTAGGGTTGGGATAAGGCTGAAGCTAGGGTTAGGGTTAGGGTTAGTGTTAGGGTTTAGGGGTTCCTCAAGTACTAGAAGTCCCAAATTTGGCGTGGGTGCTTCTTGGGGAATCCTGATGAAAAAGCAAGTGGCCCCATGTTTCTAGGACAAAGTTGAAATTTCACCCCATTGACTTGCATTGAATTAGGGTTGGGATAAGGCTGAAGCTAGGGTTAGGGTTAGGGTTAGGGTTAGTGTTAGGGTTTCGCTGTTCCTCAAGTACTAGAAGTCCCAAATTTGGCGTGGGCGCTTCTTGGGGGCTCCTGATGAAAAAGCAAGTGGCCCCATGTCTCTAGGACAAAGTTGAAATTTCACCCCATAGACTTGCATTGAATTAGGGTTGGGATAAGGCTGAAGCTAGGGTTAGGGTTAGGGTTAGTGTTAGGGTTTCGGGGTTCCTCAAGTACTAGAAGTCCCAAATTTGGCGTGGGTGCTTCTTGGGGGCTCCTGATTAAAAAGCAAGTGGCCCCATGTCTCTAGGACAAATTTGAAATTTCTCCCCATTGACTTGCATTGAATTAGGGTAGGGATAAGGCTGAAGCTAGGGTTAGGGTTAGTGTTAGGGTTAGTGTTAGGGTTTCGGGGTTCCTCAAGTACTAGAAGTCCCAAATTTGGCGTGGGTGCTTCTTGGGGGCTCCTGATGTAAAAGCAAGTGGCCCCATGTCTCTAGGACAAAGTTGAAATTTCACCCCATTGACTTGCATTGAATTATGGTTGGGATAAGGCTGAAGCTAGGGTTAGGGTTAGGGTTAGTGTTAGGGTTTTGGGCTTCTTCAAGTACTAGAAGTCCCAAATTTGGCATGGGCGCTTCTTGGGGAGTCCTGATGAAAAAGCAAGTTGCCCCATGTCTCTAGGACAAAGTTGAAATTTCACCCCTTAGACTTGCATTGAATTAGGGTTGGGATAAGGCTGAGGCTCAGGTTAGGGTTAGGGTTTCGGGGTTCCTCAAGTACTAGAAGTCCCAAATTTGGCGTGGGTGCTTCTTGGGGGCTCCTGATGAAAAAGCAAGTGGCCCCATGTCTCTAGGACAAAGTTGAAATTTAACCCCATTGACTTGTATTGAATTAGGGTTGGGATAAGGCTGAAGCTAGGGTTAGGGTTAGGGTTAGTGTTAGGGTTTCTGGGTTCCTCAAGTACTAGAAGTCCCAAATTTGGCGTGGGCGCTTCTTGGGGGCTCCTGATTAAAAAGCAAGTGGCCCCATGTCTCTAGGACAAA
This sequence comes from Nelusetta ayraudi, assembly GCF_046127955.1. Classification (NCBI taxonomy): domain Eukaryota; kingdom Metazoa; phylum Chordata; class Actinopteri; order Tetraodontiformes; family Monacanthidae; genus Nelusetta; species Nelusetta ayraudi. The sequence continues at coordinate 26,143,170 of NW_027466061.1, forward strand.
GTTGAAATTTCACCCCATACACTTGCATTGAATTAGGGTTGGGATAAGGCTGAAGCTAGGGTTAGGGTTAGGTTTAGTGTCAGGGTTTCGGGGTTCCTCAAGTACTAGAAGTCCCAAATTTGGCGTGGGCGCTTCTTGGGGAATCCTGATGAAAAAGCAAGTGGCCCCATGTCTCTAGGACAAAGTTGAAATTTCACCCCATAGACTTGCATTGAATTAGGGTTGGGATAAGGCTGAAGCTAGGGTTAGGGTTAGGGTTAGTGTTAGGGTTTCTGGGTTCCTCAAGTACTAGAAGTCCCAAATTTGGCGTGGGCGCTTCTTGGGGGCTCCTGATTAAAAAGCAAGTGGCCCCATGTCTCTAGGACAAAGTTGAAATTTCACCCCATAGACTTGCATTGAATTAGGGTTGGGATAAGGCTGAAGCTAGGGTTAGGGTTAGGGTTAGTGTCAGGGTTTCGGGGTTCCTCAAGTACTAGAAGTCCCAAATTTGGCGTGGGCGCTTCTTGGGGAATCCTGATGAAAAAGCAAGTGGCCCCATGTCTCTAGGACAAAGTTGAAATTTCACCCCATAGACTTGCATTGAATTAGGGTTGGGATAAGGCTGAAGCTAGGGTTAGGGTTAGGGTTAGTGTTAGGGTTTCGCTGTTCCTCAAGTACTAGAAGTCCCAAATCTGGCGTGGGCGCTTCTTGGGGGCTCCTGATGAAAAAGCAAGTGGCCCCATGTCTCTAGGACAAAGTTGAAATTTCACCCCATAGACTTGCATTGAATTAGGGTTGGGATAAGGCTGAAGCTAGGGTTAGGGTTAGTGTTAGGGTTTCGGGGTTCCTCAAGTACTAGAAGTCCCAAATTTGGCGTGGGCGCTTCTTGGGGGCTCCTGATTAAAAAGCAAGTGGCCCCATGTCTCTAGGACAAAGTTGAAATTTCACCCCATAGACTTGCATTGAATTAGGGTTGGGATAAGGCTGAAGCTAGGGTTAGGGTTAGGGTTAGTGTTAGGGTTTTGGGCTTCTTCAAGTACTAGAAGTCCCAAATTTGGCATGGGCGCTTCTTGGGGAGTCCTGATCAAAAAGCAAGTGGCCCCATGTCTCTAGGACAAAGTTGAAATTTCACCCCTTAGACTTGCATTGAATTAGGGTTGGGATAAGGCTGAGGCTCAGGTTAGGGTTAGGGTTTCGGGGTTCCTCAAGTACTAGAAGTCCCAAATTTGGCGTGGGTGCTTCTTGGGGGCTCCTGATGAAAAAGCAAGTGGCCCCATGTCTCTAGGACAAAGTTGAAATTTAACCCCATTGACTTGTATTGAATTAGGGTTGGGATAAGGCTGAAGCTAGGGTTAGGGTTAGGGTTAGTGTTAGGGTTTCTGGGTTCCTCAAGTACTAGAAGTCCCAAATTTGGCGTGGGCGCTTCTTGGGGGCTCCTGATTAAAAAGCAAGTGGCCCCATGTCTCTAGGACAAAGTTGAAATTTCACCCCATAGACTTGCATTGAATTAGGGTTGGGATAAGACTGAAGCTAGGGTTAGGGTTAGGGTTAGTGTCAGGGTTTCGGGGTTCCTCAAGTACTAGAAGTCCCAAATTTGGCGTGGGCGCTTCTTGGGGAATCCTGATGAAAAAGCATTTGGCCCCATGTCTCTAGGACAAAGTTGAAATTTCACCCCATAGACTTGCATTGAATTAGGGTTGGGATAAGGCTGAAGCTAGGGTTAGGGTTAGGGTTAGTGTTAGGGTTTCTGGGTTCCTCAAGTACTAGAAGTCCCAAATTTGGCGTGGGCGCTTCTTGGGGGCTCCTGATTAAAAAGCAAGTGGCCCCATGTCTCTAGGACAAAGTTGAAATTTCACCCCATAGACTTGCATTGAATTAGGGTTGGGATAAGGCTGAAGCTAGGGTTAGGGTTAGGGTTAGTGTCAGGGTTTCGGGGTTCCTCAAGTACTAGAAGTCCCAAATTTGGCGTGGGCGCTTCTTGGGGAATCCGGATGAAAAAGCAAGTGGCCCCATGTCTCTAGGATAAAGTTGAAATTTCACCCCATAGACTTGCATTGAATTAGGGTTGGGATAAGGCTGAAGCTAGGGTTAGGGTTAGGGTTTCGGGGTTCCTCAAGTACTAGAAGTCCCAAATTTGGCGTGGGCGCTTCTTGGGGGCTCCTGATGAAAAAGCAAGTGGCCCCATGTCTCTAGGACAAAGTTGAAATTTCACCCCATAGACTTGCATTGAATTAGGGTTGGGATAAGGCTGAAGCTAGGGTTAGGGTTAGGGTTAGTGTTAGGGTTTCGGGGTTCCTCAAGTACTAGAAGTCCCAAATTTGGCGTGGGCGCTTCTTGGGGGCTCCTGATGAAAAACCAAGTGGCCCCATGTCTCTAGGACAAAGTTGAAATTTCATCCCATAGACTTGCATTGAATTAGGGTTGGGATAAGGCTGAAGCTAGGGTTAGGGTTAGGGTTAGGGTTTTGGGCTTCTTCAAGTACTAGAAGTCCCAAATTTGGCGTGGGCGCTTCTTGGGGAATCCGGATGAAAAAGCAAGTGGCCCCATGTCTCTAGGACAAAGTTGAAATTTCACCCCATAGACTTGCATTGAATTAGGGTTGGGATAAGGCTGAAGCTAGGGTTAGGGTTAGGGTTAGTGTTAGGGTTTCGGGGTTCCTCAAGTACTAGAAGTCCCAAATTTGGCGTGGGCGCTTCTTGGGGGCTCCTGATTAAAAAGCAAGTGGCCCCATGTCTCTAGGACAAAGTTGAAATTTCATCCCATAGACTTGCATTGAATTAGGGTTGGGATAAGGCTGAAGCTAGGGTTAGGGTTAGGGTTAGGGTTTTGGGCTTCTTCAAGTACTAGAAGTCCCAAATTTGGCGTGGGCGCTTCTTGGGGAATCCGGATGAAAAAGCAAGTGGCCCCATGTCTCTAGGATAAAGTTGAAATTTCACCCCATAGACTTGCATTGAATTAGGGTTGGGATAAGGCTGAAGCTAGGGTTAGGGTTAGGGTTTCGGGGTTCCTCAAGTACTAGAAGTCCCAAATTTGGCATGGGCGCTTCTTGGGGGCTCCTGATGAAAAAGCAAGTGGCCCCATGTCTCTAGGACAAAGTTGAAATTTCACCCCATAGACTTGCATTGAATTAGGGTTGGGAAAAGGCTGAAGCTAGGGTTAGGGTTAGGGTTAGTGTTAGGGTTTTGGGGTTCCTCAAGTACTAGAAGTCCCAAATTTGGCGTGGGTGCTTCTTGGGGGCTCCTGATGAAAAAGCAAGTGGCCCCATGTTTCTAGGACAAAGTTGAAATTTCACCCCATTGACTTGCATTGAATTAGGGTTGGGATAAGGCTGAAGCTAGGGTTAGGGTTAGGGTTAGGGTTAGTGTTAGGGTTTCGCTGTTCCTCAAGTACTGGAAGTCCCAAATTTGGCGTGGGCGCTTCTTGGGGGCTCCTGATGAAAAAGCAAGTGGCCCCATGTCTCTAGGACAAAGTTGAAATTTCACCCCATAGACTTGCATTGAATTAGGGTTGGGATAAGGCTGAAGCTAGGGTTAGGGTTAGGGTTAGTGTTAGGGTTTCGGGGTTCCTCAAGTACTAGAAGTCCCAAATTTGGCGTCGGTGCTTCTTGGGGGCTCCTGATGAAAAAGCAAGTGGCCCCATGTCTCTAGGACAAATTTGAAATTTCTCCCCGTTGACTTGCATTGAATTAGGGTAGGGATAAGGCTGAAGCTAGGGTTAGGGTTAGTGTTAGGGTTTTGGGCTTCTTCAAGTACTAGAAGTCCCAAATTTGGCATGGGCGCTTCTTGGGGAGTCCTGATTAAAAAGCAAGTGGCCCCATGTCTCTAGGACAAAGTTGAAATTTCACCCCTTAGACTTGCATTGAATTAGGGTTGGGATAAGGCTGAAGCTAGGGTTAGGGTTAGGGTTAGTGTTAGGGTTTCGCTGTTCCTCAAGTACTAGAAGTCCCAAATCTGGCGTGGGCGCTTCTTGGGGGCTCCTGATGAAAAAGCAAGTGGCCCCATGTCTCTAGGACAAAGTTGAAATTTCACCCCTTAGACTTGCATTGAATTAGGGTTGGGATAAGGCTGAAGCTAGGGTTAGGGTTAGGGTTAGTGTTAGGGTTTCGCTGTTCCTCAAGTACTAGAAGTCCCAAATCTGGCGTGGGCGCTTCTTGGGGGCTCCTGATGAAAAAGCAAGTGGCCCCATGTCTCTAGGACAAAGTTGAAATTTCACCCCATAGACTTGCATTGAATTAGGGTTGGGATAAGGCTGAAGCTAGGGTTAGGGTTAGGGTTAGTGTTAGGGTTTTGGGCTTCTTCAAGTACTAGAAGTCCCAAATTTGGCGCGGGTGCTTCTTGGGGGCTCCTGATGAAAAAGCAAGTGGCCCCATGTCTCTAGGACAAAGTTGAAATTTCACCCCATTGACTTGCATTGAATTAGGGTTGGGATAAGGCTGAAGCTAGGGTTAGGGTTAGGGTTAGTGTTAGGGTTTAGGGGTTCCTCAAGTACTAGAAGTCCCAAATTTGGCGTGGGTGCTTCTTGGGGAATCCTGATGAAAAAGCAAGTGGCCCCATGTTTCTAGGACAAAGTTGAAATTTCACCCCATTGACTTGCATTGAATTAGGGTTGGGATAAGGCTGAAGCTAGGGTTAGGGTTAGGGTTTCGGGGGTTCCTCAAGTACTAGAAGTCCCAAATTTGGCGTGGGCGCTTCTTGGGGGCTCCTGATGAAAAAGCAAGTGGCCCCATGTCTCTATGACAAAGTTGAAATTTCACCCCATAGACTTGCATTGAATTAGGGTTGGGATAAGGCTGAAGCTAGGGTTAGGGTTAGGGTTAGTGTTAGGGTTTCGGGGTTCCTCAAGTACTAGAAGTCCCAAATTTGGCGTGGGTGCTTCTTGGGTAATCCTGATGAAAAAGCAAGTGGCCCCATGTTTCTAGGACAAAGTTGAAATTTCACCCCATTGACTTGCATTGAATTAGGGTTGGGATAAGGCTGAAGCTAGGGTTAGGGTTAGGGTTAGGGTTAGTGTTAGGGTTTCGCTGTTCCTCAAGTACTAGAAGTCCCAAATCTGGCGTGGGCGCTTCTTGGGGGCTCCTGATGAAAAAGCAAGTGGCCCCATGTCTCTAGGACAAAGTTGAAATTTCACCCCATAGACTTGCATTGAATTAGGGTTGGGATAAGGCTGAAGCTAGGGTTAGGGTTAGGGTTAGTGTTAGGGTTTCGGGGTTCCTCAAGTACTAGAAGTCCCAAATTTGGCGTGGGTGCTTCTTGGGGGCTCCTGATTAAAAAGCAAGTGGCCCCATGTCTCTAGGACAAATTTGAAATTTCTCCCCATTGACTTGCATTGAATTAGGGTAGGGATAAGGCTGAAGCTAGGGTTAGGGTTAGGGTTAGTGTTAGGGTTTTGGGCTTCTTCAAGTACTAGAAGTCCCAAATTTGGCGTGGGTGCTTCTTGGGGGCTCCTGATGTAAAAGCAAGTGGCCCCATGTCTCTAGGACAAAGTTGAAATTTCACCCCATTGACTTGCATTGAATTAGGGTTGGGATAAGGCTGAAGCTAGGGTTAGGGTTAGGGTTAGTGTTAGGGTTTTGGGCTTCTTCAAGTACTAGAAGTCCCAAATTTGGCATGGGCGCTTCTTGGGGAGTCCTGATCAAAAAGCAAGTGGCCCCATGTCTCTAGGACAAAGTTGAAATTTCACCCCTTAGACTTGCATTGAATTAGGGTTGGGATAAGGCTGAGGCTCAGGTTAGGGTTAGGGTTTCGGGGTTCCTCAAGTACTAGAAGTCCCAAATTTGGCGTGGGTGCTTCTTGGGGGCTCCTGATGAAAAAGCAAGTGGCCCCATGTCTCTAGGACAAAGTTGAAATTTAACCCCATTGACTTGTATTGAATTAGGGTTGGGATAAGGCTGAAGCTAGGGTTAGGGTTAGGGTTAGTGTTAGGGTTTCTGGGTTCCTCAAGTACTAGAAGTCCCAAATTTGGCGTGGGCGCTTCTTGGGGGCTCCTGATTAAAAAGCAAGTGGCCCCATGTCTCTAGGACAAAGTTGAAATTTCACCCCATAGACTTGCATTGAATTAGGGTTGGGATAAGACTGAAGCTAGGGTTAGGGTTAGGGTTAGTGTCAGGGTTTCGGGGTTCCTCAAGTACTAGAAGTCCCAAATTTGGCGTGGGCGCTTCTTGGGGAATCCTGATGAAAAAGCATTTGGCCCCATGTCTCTAGGACAAAGTTGAAATTTCACCCCATAGACTTGCATTGAATTAGGGTTGGGATAAGGCTGAAGCTAGGGTTAGGGTTAGGGTTAGTGTTAGGGTTTCTGGGTTCCTCAAGTACTAGAAGTCCCAAATTTGGCGTGGGCGCTTCTTGGGGGCTCCTGATTAAAAAGCAAGTGGCCCCATGTCTCTAGGACAAAGTTGAAATTTCACCCCATAGACTTGCATTGAATTAGGGTTGGGATAAGGCTGAAGCTAGGGTTAGGGTTAGGGTTAGTGTCAGGGTTTCGGGGTTCCTCAAGTACTAGAAGTCCCAAATTTGGCGTGGGCGCTTCTTGGGGAATCCTGATGAAAAAGCAAGTGGCCCCATGTCTCTAGGCCAAAGTTGAAATTTCACCCCATAGACTTGCATTGAATTAGGGTTGGGATAAGGCTGAAGCTAGGGTTAGGGTTAGGGTTAGTGTTAGGGTTTCGCTGTTCCTCAAGTACTAGAAGTCCCAAATCTGGCGTGGGCGCTTCTTGGGGGCTCCTGATGAAAAAGCAAGTGGCCCCATGTCTCTAGGACAAAGTTGAAATTTCACCCCATAGACTTGCATTGAATTAGGGTTGGGATAAGGCTGAAGCTAGGGTTAGGGTTAGGGTTAGTGTTAGGGTTTTGGGCTTCTTCAAGTACTAGAAGTCCCAAATTTGGCGCGGGTGCTTCTTGGGGGCTCCTGATGAAAAAGCAAGTGGCCCCATGTCTCTAGGACAAAGTTGAAATTTCACCCCATTGACTTGCATTGAATTAGGGTTGGGATAAGGCTGAAGCTAGGGTTAGGGTTAGGGTTAGTGTTAGGGTTTAGGGGTTCCTCAAGTACTAGAAGTCCCAAATTTGGCGTGGGTGCTTCTTGGGGAATCCTGATGAAAAAGCAAGTGGCCCCATGTTTCTAGGACAAAGTTGAAATTTCACCCCATTGACTTGCATTGAATTAGGGTTGGGATAAGGCTGAAGCTAGGGTTAGGGTTAGGGTTAGTGTTAGTGTTAGGGTTTCGCTGTTCCTCAAGTACTAGAAGTCCCAAATTTGGCGTGGGCGCTTCTTGGGGGCTCCTGATGAAAAAGCAAGTGGCCCCATGTCTCTAGGACAAAGTTGAAATTTCACCCCATAGACTTGCATTGAATTAGGGTTGGGATAAGGCTGAAGCTAGGGTTAGGGTTAGGGTTAGTGTTAGGGTTTCGGGGTTCCTCAAGTACTAGAAGTCCCAAATTTGGCGTGGGTGCTTCTTGGGGGCTCCTGATTAAAAAGCAAGTGGCCCCATGTCTCTAGGACAAATTTGAAATTTCTCCCCATTGACTTGCATTGAATTAGGGTAGGGATAAGGCTGAAGCTAGGGTTAGGGTTAGTGTTAGGGTTAGTGTTAGGGTTTCGGGGTTCCTCAAGTACTAGAAGTCCCAAATTTGGCGTGGGTGCTTCTTGGGGGCTCCTGATGTAAAAGCAAGTGGCCCCATGTCTCTAGGACAAAGTTGAAATTTCACCCCATAGACTTGCATTGAATTAGGGTTGGGATAAGACTGAAGCTAGGGTTAGGGTTAGGGTTAGTGTCAGGGTTTCGGGGTTCCTCAAGTACTAGAAGTCCCAAATTTGGCGTGGGCGCTTCTTGGGGAATCCTGATGAAAAAGCATTTGGCCCCATGTCTCTAGGACAAAGTTGAAATTTCACCCCATAGACTTGCATTGAATTAGGGTTGGGATAAGGCTGAAGCTAGGGTTAGGGTTAGGGTTAGTGTTAGGGTTTCTGGGTTCCTCAAGTACTAGAAGTCCCAAATTTGGCGTGGGCGCTTCTTGGGGGCTCCTGATTAAAAAGCAAGTGGCCCCATGTCTCTAGGACAAAGTTGAAATTTCACCCCATAGACTTGCATTGAATTAGGGTTGGGATAAGGCTGAAGCTAGGGTTAGGGTTAGGGTTAGTGTCAGGGTTTCGGGGTTCCTCAAGTACTAGAAGTCCCAAATTTGGCGTGGGCGCTTCTTGGGGAATCCTGATGAAAAAGCAAGTGGCCCCATGTCTCTAGGCCAAAGTTGAAATTTCACCCCATAGACTTGCATTGAATTAGGGTTGGGATAAGGCTGAAGCTAGGGTTAGGGTTAGGGTTAGTGTTAGGGTTTCGCTGTTCCTCAAGTACTAGAAGTCCCAAATCTGGCGTGGGCGCTTCTTGGGGGCTCCTGATGAAAAAGCAAGTGGCCCCATGTCTCTAGGACAAAGTTGAAATTTCACCCCATAGACTTGCATTGAATTAGGGTTGGGATAAGGCTGAAGCTAGGGTTAGGGTTAGGGTTAGTGTTAGGGTTTTGGGCTTCTTCAAGTACTAGAAGTCCCAAATTTGGCGCGGGTGCTTCTTGGGGGCTCCTGATGAAAAAGCAAGTGGCCCCATGTCTCTAGGACAAAGTTGAAATTTCACCCCATTGACTTGCATTGAATTAGGGTTGGGATAAGGCTGAAGCTAGGGTTAGGGTTAGGGTTAGTGTTAGGGTTTAGGGGTTCCTCAAGTACTAGAAGTCCCAAATTTGGCGTGGGTGCTTCTTGGGGAATCCTGATGAAAAAGCAAGTGGCCCCATGTTTCTAGGACAAAGTTGAAATTTCACCCCATTGACTTGCATTGAATTAGGGTTGGGATAAGGCTGAAGCTAGGGTTAGGGTTAGGGTTAGTGTTAGTGTTAGGGTTTCGCTGTTCCTCAAGTACTAGAAGTCCCAAATTTGGCGTGGGCGCTTCTTGGGGGCTCCTGATGAAAAAGCAAGTGGCCCCATGTCTCTAGGACAAAGTTGAAATTTCACCCCATAGACTTGCATTGAATTAGGGTTGGGATAAGGCTGAAGCTAGGGTTAGGGTTAGGGTTAGTGTTAGGGTTTCGGGGTTCCTCAAGTACTAGAAGTCCCAAATTTGGCGTGGGTGCTTCTTGGGGGCTCCTGATTAAAAAGCAAGTGGCCCCATGTCTCTAGGACAAATTTGAAATTTCTCCCCATTGACTTGCATTGAATTAGGGTAGGGATAAGGCTGAAGCTAGGGTTAGGGTTAGTGTTAGGGTTAGTGTTAGGGTTTCGGGGTTCCTCAAGTACTAGAAGTCCCAAATTTGGCGTGGGTGCTTCTTGGGGGCTCCTGATGTAAAAGCAAGTGGCCCCATGTCTCTAGGACAAAGTTGAAATTTCACCCCATTGACTTGCATTGAATTATGGTTGGGATAAGGCTGAAGCTAGGGTTAGGGTTAGGGTTAGTGTTAGGGTTTTGGGCTTCTTCAAGTACTAGAAGTCCCAAATTTGGCATGGGCGCTTCTTGGGGAGTCCTGATGAAAAAGCAAGTTGCCCCATGTCTCTAGGACAAAGTTGAAATTTCACCCCTTAGACTTGCATTGAATTAGGGTTGGGATAAGGCTGAGGCTCAGGTTAGGGTTAGGGTTTCGGGGTTCCTCAAGTACTAGAAGTCCCAAATTTGGCGTGGGTGCTTCTTGGGGGCTCCTGATGAAAAAGCAAGTGGCCCCATGTCTCTAGGACAAAGTTGAAATTTAACCCCATTGACTTGTATTGAATTAGGGTTGGGATAAGGCTGAAGCTAGGGTTAGGGTTAGGGTTAGTGTTAGGGTTTCTGGGTTCCTCAAGTACTAGAAGTCCCAAATTTGGCGTGGGCGCTTCTTGGGGGCTCCTGATTAAAAAGCAAGTGGCCCCATGTCTCTAGGACAAAGTTGAAATTTCACCCCATACACTTGCATTGAATTAGGGTTGGGATAAGGCTGAAGCTAGGGTTAGGGTTAGGTTTAGTGTCAGGGTTTCGGGGTTCCTCAAGTACTAGAAGTCCCAAATTTGGCGTGGGCGCTTCTTGGGGAATCCTGATGAAAAAGCAAGTGGCCCCATGTCTCTAGGACAAAGTTGAAATTTCACCCCATAGACTTGCATTGAATTAGGGTTGGGATAAGGCTGAAGCTAGGGTTAGGGTTAGGGTTAGTGTTAGGGTTTCTGGGTTCCTCAAGTACTAGAAGTCCCAAATTTGGCGTGGGCGCTTCTTGGGGGCTCCTGATTAAAAAGCAAGTGGCCCCATGTCTCTAGGACAAAGTTGAAATTTCACCCCATAGACTTGCATTGAATTAGGGTTGGGATAAGGCTGAAGCTAGGGTTAGGGTTAGGGTTAGTGTCAGGGTTTCGGGGTTCCTCAAGTACTAGAAGTCCCAAATTTGGCGTGGGCGCTTCTTGGGGAATCCTGATGAAAAAGCAAGTGGCCCCATGTCTCTAGGACAAAGTTGAAATTTCACCCCATAGACTTGCATTGAATTAGGGTTGGGATAAGGCTGAAGCTAGGGTTAGGGTTAGGGTTAGTGTTAGGGTTTCGCTGTTCCTCAAGTACTAGAAGTCCCAAATCTGGCGTGGGCGCTTCTTGGGGGCTCCTGATGAAAAAGCAAGTGGCCCCATGTCTCTAGGACAAAGTTGAAATTTCACCCCATAGACTTGCATTGAATTAGGGTTGGGATAAGGCTGAAGCTAGGGTTAGGGTTAGTGTTAGGGTTTCGGGGTTCCTCAAGTACTAGAAGTCCCAAATTTGGCGTGGGCGCTTCTTGGGGGCTCCTGATTAAAAAGCAAGTGGCCCCATGTCTCTAGGACAAAGTTGAAATTTCACCCCATAGACTTGCATTGAATTAGGGTTGGGATAAGGCTGAAGCTAGGGTTAGGGTTAGGGTTAGTGTTAGGGTTTTGGGCTTCTTCAAGTACTAGAAGTCCCAAATTTGGCATGGGCGCTTCTTGGGGAGTCCTGATCAAAAAGCAAGTGGCCCCATGTCTCTAGGACAAAGTTGAAATTTCACCCCTTAGACTTGCATTGAATTAGGGTTGGGATAAGGCTGAGGCTCAGGTTAGGGTTAGGGTTTCGGGGTTCCTCAAGTACTAGAAGTCCCAAATTTGGCGTGGGTGCTTCTTGGGGGCTCCTGATGAAAAAGCAAGTGGCCCCATGTCTCTAGGACAAAGTTGAAATTTAACCCCATTGACTTGTATTGAATTAGGGTTGGGATAAGGCTGAAGCTAGGGTTAGGGTTAGGGTTAGTGTTAGGGTTTCTGGGTTCCTCAAGTACTAGAAGTCCCAAATTTGGCGTGGGCGCTTCTTGGGGGCTCCTGATTAAAAAGCAAGTGGCCCCATGTCTCTAGGACAAAGTTGAAATTTCACCCCATAGACTTGCATTGAATTAGGGTTGGGATAAGACTGAAGCTAGGGTTAGGGTTAGGGTTAGTGTCAGGGTTTCGGGGTTCCTCAAGTACTAGAAGTCCCAAATTTGGCGTGGGCGCTTCTTGGGGAATCCTGATGAAAAAGCATTTGGCCCCATGTCTCTAGGACAAAGTTGAAATTTCACCCCATAGACTTGCATTGAATTAGGGTTGGGATAAGGCTGAAGCTAGGGTTAGGGTTAGGGTTAGTGTTAGGGTTTCTGGGTTCCTCAAGTACTAGAAGTCCCAAATTTGGCGTGGGCGCTTCTTGGGGGCTCCTGATTAAAAAGCAAGTGGCCCCATGTCTCTAGGACAAAGTTGAAATTTCACCCCATAGACTTGCATTGAATTAGGGTTGGGATAAGGCTGAAGCTAGGGTTAGGGTTAGGGTTAGTGTCAGGGTTTCGGGGTTCCTCAAGTACTAGAAGTCCCAAATTTGGCGTGGGCGCTTCTTGGGGAATCCTGATGAAAAAGCAAGTGGCCCCATGTCTCTAGGCCAAAGTTGAAATTTCACCCCATAGACTTGCATTGAATTAGGGTTGGGATAAGGCTGAAGCTAGGGTTAGGGTTAGGGTTAGTGTTAGGGTTTCGCTGTTCCTCAAGTACTAGAAGTCCCAAATCTGGCGTGGGCGCTTCTTGGGGGCTCCTGATGAAAAAGCAAGTGGCCCCATGTCTCTAGGACAAAGTTGAAATTTCACCCCATAGACTTGCATTGAATTAGGGTTGGGATAAGGCTGAAGCTAGGGTTAGGGTTAGGGTTAGTGTTAGGGTTTTGGGCTTCTTCAAGTACTAGAAGTCCCAAATTTGGCGCGGGTGCTTCTTGGGGGCTCCTGATGAAAAAGCAAGTGGCCCCATGTCTCTAGGACAAAGTTGAAATTTCACCCCATTGACTTGCATTGAATTAGGGTTGGGATAAGGCTGAAGCTAGGGTTAGGGTTAGGGTTAGTGTTAGGGTTTAGGGGTTCCTCAAGTACTAGAAGTCCCAAATTTGGCGTGGGTGCTTCTTGGGGAATCCTGATGAAAAAGCAAGTGGCCCCATGTTTCTAGGACAAAGTTGAAATTTCACCCCATTGACTTGCATTGAATTAGGGTTGGGATAAGGCTGAAGCTAGGGTTAGGGTTAGGGTTAGGGTTAGTGTTAGGGTTTCGCTGTTCCTCAAGTACTAGAAGTCCCAAATTTGGCGTGGGCGCTTCTTGGGGGCTCCTGATGAAAAAGCAAGTGGCCCCATGTCTCTAGGACAAAGTTGAAATTTCACCCCATAGACTTGCATTGAATTAGGGTTGGGATAAGGCTGAAGCTAGGGTTAGGGTTAGGGTTAGTGTTAGGGTTTCGGGGTTCCTCAAGTACTAGAAGTCCCAAATTTGGCGTGGGTGCTTCTTGGGGGCTCCTGATTAAAAAGCAAGTGGCCCCATGTCTCTAGGACAAATTTGAAATTTCTCCCCATTGACTTGCATTGAATTAGGGTAGGGATAAGGCTGAAGCTAGGGTTAGGGTTAGGGTTAGGGTTTCGGGGTTCCTCAAGTACTAGAAGTCCCAAATTTGGCGTGGGTGCTTCTTGGGGGCTCCTGATGTAAAAGCAAGTGGCCCCATGTCTCTAGGACAAAGTTGAAATTTCACCCCATTGACTTGCATTGAATTATGGTTGGGATAAGGCTGAAGCTAGGGTTAGGGTTAGGGTTAGTGTTAGGGTTTTGGGCTTCTTCAAGTACTAGAAGTCCCAAATTTGGCATGGGCGCTTCTTGGGGAGTCCTGATGAAAAAGCAAGTTGCCCCATGTCTCTAGGACAAAGTTGAAATTTCACCCCTTAGACTTGCATTGAATTAGGGTTGGGATAAGGCTGAGGCTCAGGTTAGGGTTAGGGTTTCGGGGTTCCTCAAGTACTAGAAGTCCCAAATTTGGCGTGGGTGCTTCTTGGGGGCTCCTGATGAAAAAGCAAGTGGCCCCATGTCTCTAGGACAAAGTTGAAATTTAACCCCATTGACTTGTATTGAATTAGGGTTGGGATAAGGCTGAAGCTAGGGTTAGGGTTAGGGTTAGTGTTAGGGTTTCTGGGTTCCTCAAGTACTAGAAGTCCCAAATTTGGCGTGGGCGCTTCTTGGGGGCTCCTGATTAAAAAGCAAGTGGCCCCATGTCTCTAGGACAAAGTTGAAATTTCACCCCATACACTTGCATTGAATTAGGGTTGGGATAAGGCTGAAGCTAGGGTTAGGGTTAGGTTTAGTGTCAGGGTTTCGGGGTTCCTCAAGTACTAGAAGTCCCAAATTTGGCGTGGGCGCTTCTTGGGGAATCCTGATGAAAAAGCAAGTGGCCCCATGTCTCTAGGACAAAGTTGAAATTTCACCCCATAGACTTGCATTGAATTAGGGTTGGGATAAGGCTGAAGCTAGGGTTAGGGTTAGGGTTAGTGTTAGGGTTTCTGGGTTCCTCAAGTACTAGAAGTCCCAAATTTGGCGTGGGCGCTTCTTGGGGGCTCCTGATTAAAAAGCAAGTGGCCCCATGTCTCTAGGACAAAGTTGAAATTTCACCCCATAGACTTGCATTGAATTAGGGTTGGGATAAGGCTGAAGCTAGGGTTAGGGTTAGGGTTAGTGTCAGGGTTTCGGGGTTCCTCAAGTACTAGAAGTCCCAAATTTGGCGTGGGCGCTTCTTGGGGAATCCTGATGAAAAAGCAAGTGGCCCCATGTCTCTAGGACAAAGTTGAAATTTCACCCCATAGACTTGCATTGAATTAGGGTTGGGATAAGGCTGAAGCTAGGGTTAGGGTTAGGGTTAGTGTTAGGGTTTCGCTGTTCCTCAAGTACTAGAAGTCCCAAATCTGGCGTGGGCGCTTCTTGGGGGCTCCTGATGAAAAAGCAAGTGGCCCCATGTCTCTAGGACAAAGTTGAAATTTCACCCCATAGACTTGCATTGAATTAGGGTTGGGATAAGGCTGAAGCTAGGGTTAGGGTTAGTGTTAGGGTTTCGGGGTTCCTCAAGTACTAGAAGTCCCAAATTTGGCGTGGGCGCTTCTTGGGGGCTCCTGATTAAAAAGCAAGTGGCCCCATGTCTCTAGGACAAAGTTGAAATTTCACCCCATAGACTTGCATTGAATTAGGGTTGGGATAAGGCTGAAGCTAGGGTTAGGGTTAGGGTTAGTGTTAGGGTTTTGGGCTTCTTCAAGTACTAGAAGTCCCAAATTTGGCGTGGGTGCTTCTTGGGGGCTCCTGATGAAAAAGCAAGTGGCCCCATGTCTCTAGGACAAAGTTGAAATTTCACCCCATTGACTTGCATTGAATTAGGGTTGGGATAAAGCTGAAGCTAGGGTTAGGGTTAGGGTTAGTGTTAGGGTTTTGGGCTTCTTCAAGTACTAGAAGTCCCAAATTTGGCGTGGGTGCTTCTTGGGGGCTCCTGATGAAAAAGCAAGTGGCCCCATGTCTCTAGGACAAAGTTGAAATTTCACCCCATAGACTTGCATTGAATTAGGGTTGGGATAAGGCTGAAGCTAGGGTTAGGGTTAGTGTTAGGGTTTCGGGGTTCCTCAAGTACTAGAAGTCCCAAATTTGGCGTGGGCGCTTCTTGGGGGCTCCTGATTAAAAAGCAAGTGGCCCCATGTCTCTAGGACAAAGTTGAAATTTCACCCCATAGACTTGCATTGAATTAGGGTTGGGATAAGGCTGAAGCTAGGGTTAGGGTTAGGGTTAGTGTTAGGGTTTTGGGCTTCTTCAAGTACTAGAAGTCCCAAATTTGGCGTGGGTGCTTCTTGGGGGCTCCTGATGAAAAAGCAAGTGGCCCCATGTCTCTAGGACAAAGTTGAAATTTCACCCCATTGACTTGCATTGAATTAGGGTTGGGATAAAGCTGAAGCTAGGGTTAGGGTTAGGGTTAGTGTTAGGGTTTTGGGCTTCTTCAAGTACTAGAAGTCCCGAATTTGGCGTGGGCACTTCTTGGGGGCTACTGATGAAAAAGCAAGTGGCCCCATGTCTCTAGGACAAATTTGAAATTTCTCCCCATTGACTTGCATTGAATTAGGGTAGGGATAAGGCTGAAGCTAGGGTTAGGGTTAGGGTTAGTGTTAGGGTTTCGGGGTTCCTCAAGTACTAGAAGTCCCAAATTTGGCGTGGGTGCTTCTTGGGGGCTCCTGATTAAAAAGCAAGTGGCCCCATGTCTCTAGGACAAATTTGAAATTTCTCCCCATTGACTTGCATTGAATTAGGGTAGGGATAAGGCTGAAGCTAGGGTTAGGGTTAGGGTTAGGGTTAGTGTTAGGGTTTCGGGGTTCCTCAAGTACTAGAAGTCCCAAATTTGGCGTGGGTGCTTCTTGGGGGCTCCTGATGTAAAAGCAAGTGGCCCCATGTCTCTAGGACAAATTTGAAATTTCTCCCCATTGACTTGCATTGAATTAGGGTTGGGATAAGGCTGAAGCTAGGGTTAGGGTTAGGGTTAGGGTTTTGGGCTTCTTCAAGTACTAGAAGTCCCAAATTTGGCATGGGCGCTTCTTGGGGAGTCCTGATCAAAAAGCAAGTGGCCCCATGTCTCTAGGACAAAGTTGAAATTTCACCCCTTAGACTTGCATTGAATTAGGGTTGGGATAAGGCTGAGGCTCAGGTTAGGGTTAGGGTTTCGGGGTTCCTCAAGTACTAGAAGTCCCAAATTTGGCGTGGGTGCTTCTTGGGGGCTCCTGATGAAAAAGCAAGTGGCCCCATGTCTCTAGGACAAAGTTGAAATTTAACCCCATTGACTTGTATTGAATTAGGGTTGGGATAAGGCTGAAGCTAGGGTTAGGGTTAGGGTTATTGTTAGGGTTTCTGGGTTCCTCAAGTACTAGAAGTCCCAAATTTGGCGTGGGCGCTTCTTGGGGGCTCCTGATTAAAAAGCAAGTGGCCCCATGTCTCTAGGACAAAGTTGAAATTTCACCCCATAGACTTGCATTGAATTAGGGTTGGGATAAGACTGAAGCTAGGGTTAGGGTTAGGGTTAGTGTCAGGGTTTCGGGGTTCCTCAAGTACTAGAAGTCCCAAATTTGGCGTGGGCGCTTCTTGGGGAATCCTGATGAAAAAGCATTTGGCCCCATGTCTCTAGGACAAAGTTGAAATTTCACCCCATAGACTTGCATTGAATTAGGGTTGGGATAAGGCTGAAGCTAGGGTTAGGGTTAGGGTTAGTGTTAGGGTTTCTGGGTTCCTCAAGTACTAGAAGTCCCAAATTTGGCGTGGGCGCTTCTTGGGGGCTCCTGATTAAAAAGCAAGTGGCCCCATGTCTCTAGGACAAAGTTGAAATTTCACCCCATAGACTTGCATTGAATTAGGGTTGGGATAAGGCTGAAGCTAGGGTTAGGGTTAGGGTTAGTGTCAGGGTTTCGGGGTTCCTCAAGTACTAGAAGTCCCAAATTTGGCGTGGGCGCTTCTTGGGGAATCCTGATGAAAAAGCACGTGGCCCCATGTCTCTAGGCCAAAGTTGAATTTTCACCCCATAGACTTGCATTGAATTAGGGTTGGGATAAGGCTGAAGCTAGGGTTAGGGTTAGGGTTAGTGTTAGGGTTTCGCTGTTCCTCAAGTACTAGAAGTCCCAAATCTGGCGTGGGCGCTTCTTGGGGGCTCCTGATGAAAAAGCAAGTGGCCCCATGTCTCTAGGACAAAGTTGAAATTTCACCCCATAGACTTGCATTGAATTAGGGTTGGGATAAGGCTGAAGCTAGGGTTAGGGTTAGGGTTAGTGTTAGGGTTTTGGGCTTCTTCAAGTACTAGAAGTCCCGAATTTGGCGTGGGCACTTCTTGGGGGCTACTGATGAAAAAGCAAGTGGCCCCATGTCTCTAGGACAAATTTGAAATTTCTCCCCATTGACTTGCATTGAATTAGGGTAGGGATAAGGCTGAAGCTAGGGTTAGGGTTAGGGTTAGTGTTAGGGTTTCGGGGTTCCTCAAGTACTAGAAGTCCCAAATTTGGCGTGGGTGCTTCTTGGGGGCTCCTGATTAAAAAGCAAGTGGCCCCATGTCTCTAGGACAAATTTGAAATTTCTCCCCATTGACTTGCATTGAATTAGGGTAGGGATAAGGCTGAAGCTAGGGTTAGGGTTAGGGTTAGGGTTAGTGTTAGGGTTTCGGGGTTCCTCAAGTACTAGAAGTCCCAAATTTGGCGTGGGTGCTTCTTGGGGGCTCCTGATGTAAAAGCAAGTGGCCCCATGTCTCTAGGACAAATTTGAAATTTCTCCCCATTGACTTGCATTGAATTAGGGTTGGGATAAGGCTGAAGCTAGGGTTAGGGTTAGGGTTAGGGTTTTGGGCTTCTTCAAGTACTAGAAGTCCCAAATTTGGCATGGGCGCTTCTTGGGGAGTCCTGATCAAAAAGCAAGTGGCCCCATGTCTCTAGGACAAAGTTGAAATTTCACCCCTTAGACTTGCATTGAATTAGGGTTGGGATAAGGCTGAGGCTCAGGTTAGGGTTAGGGTTTCGGGGTTCCTCAAGTACTAGAAGTCCCAAATTTGGCGTGGGTGCTTCTTGGGGGCTCCTGATGAAAAAGCAAGTGGCCCCATGTCTCTAGGACAAAGTTGAAATTTAACCCCATTGACTTGTATTGAATTAGGGTTGGGATAAGGCTGAAGCTAGGGTTAGGGTTAGGGTTATTGTTAGGGTTTCTGGGTTCCTCAAGTACTAGAAGTCCCAAATTTGGCGTGGGCGCTTCTTGGGGGCTCCTGATTAAAAAGCAAGTGGCCCCATGTCTCTAGGACAAAGTTGAAATTTCACCCCATAGACTTGCATTGAATTAGGGTTGGGATAAGACTGAAGCTAGGGTTAGGGTTAGGGTTAGTGTCAGGGTTTCGGGGTTCCTCAAGTACTAGAAGTCCCAAATTTGGCGTGGGCGCTTCTTGGGGAATCCTGATGAAAAAGCATTTGGCCCCATGTCTCTAGGACAAAGTTGAAATTTCACCCCATAGACTTGCATTGAATTAGGGTTGGGATAAGGCTGAAGCTAGGGTTAGGGTTAGGGTTAGTGTTAGGGTTTCTGGGTTCCTCAAGTACTAGAAGTCCCAAATTTGGCGTGGGCGCTTCTTGGGGGCTCCTGATTAAAAAGCAAGTGGCCCCATGTCTCTAGGACAAAGTTGAAATTTCACCCCATAGACTTGCATTGAATTAGGGTTGGGATAAGGCTGAAGCTAGGGTTAGGGTTAGGGTTAGTGTCAGGGTTTCGGGGTTCCTCAAGTACTAGAAGTCCCAAATTTGGCGTGGGCGCTTCTTGGGGAATCCTGATGAAAAAGCACGTGGCCCCATGTCTCTAGGCCAAAGTTGAATTTTCACCCCATAGACTTGCATTGAATTAGGGTTGGGATAAGGCTGAAGCTAGGGTTAGGGTTAGGGTTAGTGTTAGGGTTTCGCTGTTCCTCAAGTACTAGAAGTCCCAAATCTGGCGTGGGCGCTTCTTGGGGGCTCCTGATGAAAAAGCAAGTGGCCCCATGTCTCTAGGACAAAGTTGAAATTTCACCCCATAGACTTGCATTGAATTAGGGTTGGGATAAGGCTGAAGCTAGGGTTAGGGTTAGTGTTAGGGTTTCTGGGTTCCTCAAGTACTAGAAGTCCCAAATTTGGCGTGGGCGCTTCTTGGGGGCTCCTGATTAAAAAGCAAGTGGCCCAATGTCTCTAGGACAAAGTTGAAATTTCACCCCATAGACTTGCATTGAATTAGGGTTGGGATAAGGCTGAAGCTAGGGTTAGGGTTAGGGTTAGTGTTAGGGTTTTGGGCTTCTTCAAGTACTAGAAGTCCCAAATTTGGCGCGGGTGCTTCTTGGCGGCTCCTGATGAAAAAGCAAGTGGCCCCATGTCTCTAGGACAAAGTTGAAATTTCACCCCATTGAGTTGCATTGAATTAGGGTTGGGATAAGGCTGAAGCTAGGGTTAGGGTTAGGGTTAGTGTTAGGGTTTAGGGGTTCCTCAAGTACTAGAAGTCCCAAATTTGGCGTGGGTGCTTCTTGGGGGCTCCTGATTAAAAAGCAAGTGGCCCCATGTCTCTAGGACAAAGTTGAAATTTCACCCCATAGACTTGCATTGAATTAGGGTTGGGATAAGGCTGAGGCTCAGGTTAGGGTTAGGGTTTCGGGGTTCCTCAAGTACTAGAAGTCCCAAATTTGGCGTGGGTGCTTCTTGGGGGCTCCTGATGAAAAAGCAAGTGGCCCCATGTCTCTAGGACAAAGTTGAAATTTAACCCCATTGACTTGTATTGAATTAGGGTTGGGATAAGGCTGAAGCTAGGGTTAGGGTTAGGGTTAGTGTTAGGGTTTCTGGGTTCCTCAAGTACTAGAAGTCCCAAATTTGGCGTGGGCGCTTCTTGGGGGCTCCTGATTAAAAAGCAAGTGGCCCCATGTCTCTAGGACAAAGTTGAAATTTCACCCCATAGACTTGCATTGAATTAGGGTTGGGATAAGACTGAAGCTAGGGTTAGGGTTAGGGTTAGTGTCAGGGTTTCGGGGTTCCTCAAGTACTAGAAGTCCCAAATTTGGCGTGGGCGCTTCTTGGGGAATCCTGATGAAAAAGCATTTGGCCCCATGTCTCTAGGACAAAGTTGAAATTTCACCCCATAGACTTGCATTGAATTAGGGTTGGGATAAGGCTGAAGCTAGGGTTAGGGTTAGGGTTAGTGTTAGGGTTTCTGGGTTCCTCAAGTACTAGAAGTCCCAAATTTGGCGTGGGCGCTTCTTGGGGGCTCCTGATTAAAAAGCAAGTGGCCCCATGTCTCTAGGACAAAGTTGAAATTTCACCCCATAGACTTGCATTGAATTAGGGTTGGGATAAGGCTGAAGCTAGGGTTAGGGTTAGGGTTAGTGTCAGGGTTTCGGGGTTCCTCAAGTACTAGAAGTCCCAAATTTGGCGTGGGCGCTTCTTGGGGAATCCTGATGAAAAAGCAAGTGGCCCCATGTCTCTAGGCCAAAGTTGAAATTTCACCCCATAGACTTGCATTGAATTAGGGTTGGGATAAGGCTGAAGCTAGGGTTAGGGTTAGGGTTAGTGTTAGGGTTTCGCTGTTCCTCAAGTACTAGAAGTCCCAAATCTGGCGTGGGCGCTTCTTGGGGGCTCCTGATGAAAAAGCAAGTGGCCCCATGTCTCTAGGACAAAGTTGAAATTTCACCCCATAGACTTGCATTGAATTAGGGTTGGGATAAGGCTGAAGCTAGGGTTAGGGTTAGGGTTAGTGTTAGGGTTTTGGGCTTCTTCAAGTACTAGAAGTCCCAAATTTGGCGCGGGTGCTTCTTGGGGGCTCCTGATGAAAAAGCAAGTGGCCCCATGTCTCTAGGACAAAGTTGAAATTTCACCCCATTGACTTGCATTGAATTAGGGTTGGGATAAGGCTGAAGCTAGGGTTAGGGTTAGGGTTAGTGTTAGGGTTTAGGGGTTCCTCAAGTACTAGAAGTCCCAAATTTGGCGTGGGTGCTTCTTGGGGAATCCTGATGAAAAAGCAAGTGGCCCCATGTTTCTAGGACAAAGTTGAAATTTCACCCCATTGACTTGCATTGAATTAGGGTTGGGATAAGGCTGAAGCTAGGGTTAGGGTTAGGGTTAGGGTTAGTGTTAGGGTTTCGCTGTTCCTCAAGTACTAGAAGTCCCAAATTTGGCGTGGGCGCTTCTTGGGGGCTCCTGATGAAAAAGCAAGTGGCCCCATGTCTCTAGGACAAAGTTGAAATTTCACCCCATAGACTTGCATTGAATTAGGGTTGGGATAAGGCTGAAGCTAGGGTTAGGGTTAGGGTTAGTGTTAGGGTTTCGGGGTTCCTCAAGTACTAGAAGTCCCAAATTTGGCGTGGGTGCTTCTTGGGGGCTCCTGATTAAAAAGCAAGTGGCCCCATGTCTCTAGGACAAATTTGAAATTTCTCCCCATTGACTTGCATTGAATTAGGGTAGGGATAAGGCTGAAGCTAGGGTTAGGGTTAGGGTTAGGGTTTCGGGGTTCCTCAAGTACTAGAAGTCCCAAATTTGGCGTGGGTGCTTCTTGGGGGCTCCTGATGTAAAAGCAAGTGGCCCCATGTCTCTAGGACAAAGTTGAAATTTCACCCCATTGACTTGCATTGAATTATGGTTGGGATAAGGCTGAAGCTAGGGTTAGGGTTAGGGTTAGTGTTAGGGTTTTGGGCTTCTTCAAGTACTAGAAGTCCCAAATTTGGCATGGGCGCTTCTTGGGGAGTCCTGATGAAAAAGCAAGTTGCCCCATGTCTCTAGGACAAAGTTGAAATTTCACCCCTTAGACTTGCATTGAATTAGGGTTGGGATAAGGCTGAGGCTCAGGTTAGGGTTAGGGTTTCGGGGTTCCTCAAGTACTAGAAGTCCCAAATTTGGCGTGGGTGCTTCTTGGGGGCTCCTGATGAAAAAGCAAGTGGCCCCATGTCTCTAGGACAAAGTTGAAATTTAACCCCATTGACTTGTATTGAATTAGGGTTGGGATAAGGCTGAAGCTAGGGTTAGGGTTAGGGTTAGTGTTAGGGTTTCTGGGTTCCTCAAGTACTAGAAGTCCCAAATTTGGCGTGGGCGCTTCTTGGGGGCTCCTGATTAAAAAGCAAGTGGCCCCATGTCTCTAGGACAAAGTTGAAATTTCACCCCATACACTTGCATTGAATTAGGGTTGGGATAAGGCTGAAGCTAGGGTTAGGGTTAGGTTTAGTGTCAGGGTTTCGGGGTTCCTCAAGTACTAGAAGTCCCAAATTTGGCGTGGGCGCTTCTTGGGGAATCCTGATGAAAAAGCAAGTGGCCCCATGTCTCTAGGACAAAGTTGAAATTTCACCCCATAGACTTGCATTGAATTAGGGTTGGGATAAGGCTGAAGCTAGGGTTAGGGTTAGGGTTAGTGTTAGGGTTTCTGGGTTCCTCAAGTACTAGAAGTCCCAAATTTGGCGTGGGCGCTTCTTGGGGGCTCCTGATTAAAAAGCAAGTGGCCCCATGTCTCTAGGACAAAGTTGAAATTTCACCCCATAGACTTGCATTGAATTAGGGTTGGGATAAGGCTGAAGCTAGGGTTAGGGTTAGGGTTAGTGTCAGGGTTTCGGGGTTCCTCAAGTACTAGAAGTCCCAAATTTGGCGTGGGCGCTTCTTGGGGAATCCTGATGAAAAAGCAAGTGGCCCCATGTCTCTAGGACAAAGTTGAAATTTCACCCCATAGACTTGCATTGAATTAGGGTTGGGATAAGGCTGAAGCTAGGGTTAGGGTTAGGGTTAGTGTTAGGGTTTCGCTGTTCCTCAAGTACTAGAAGTCCCAAATCTGGCGTGGGCGCTTCTTGGGGGCTCCTGATGAAAAAGCAAGTGGCCCCATGTCTCTAGGACAAAGTTGAAATTTCACCCCATAGACTTGCATTGAATTAGGGTTGGGATAAGGCTGAAGCTAGGGTTAGGGTTAGTGTTAGGGTTTCGGGGTTCCTCAAGTACTAGAAGTCCCAAATTTGGCGTGGGCGCTTCTTGGTGGCTCCTGATTAAAAAGCAAGTGGCCCCATGTCTCTAGGACAAAGTTGAAATTTCACCCCATAGACTTGCATTGAATTAGGGTTGGGATAAGGCTGAAGCTAGGGTTAGGGTTAGGGTTAGTGTTAGGGTTTTGGGCTTCTTCAAGTACTAGAAGTCCCAAATTTGGCGTGGGTGCTTCTTGGGGGCTCCTGATGAAAAAGCAAGTGGCCCCATGTCTCTAGGACAAAGTTGAAATTTCACCCCATTGACTTGCATTGAATTAGGGTTGGGATAAAGCTGAAGCTAGGGTTAGGGTTAGGGTTAGTGTTAGGGTTTTGGGCTTCTTCAAGTACTAGAAGTCCCAAATTTGGCGTGGGTGCTTCTTGGGGGCTCCTGATGAAAAAGCAAGTGGCCCCATGTCTCTAGGACAAAGTTGAAATTTCACCCCATAGACTTGCATTGAATTAGGGTTGGGATAAGGCTGAAGCTAGGGTTAGGGTTAGGGTTAGTGTTAGGGTTTCGCTGTTCCTCAAGTACTAGAAGTCCCAAATCTGGCGTGGGCGCTTCTTGGGGGCTCCTGATGAAAAAGCAAGTGGCCCCATGTCTCTAGGACAAAGTTGAAATTTCACCCCATAGACTTGCATTGAATTAGGGTTGGGATAAGGCTGAAGCTAGGGTTAGGGTTAGGGTTAGTGTTAGGGTTTTGGGCTTCTTCAAGTACTAGAAGTCCCGAATTTGGCGTGGGCACTTCTTGGGGGCTACTGATGAAAAAGCAAGTGGCCCCATGTCTCTAGGACAAATTTGAAATTTCTCCCCATTGACTTGCATTGAATTAGGGTAGGGATAAGGCTGAAGCTAGGGTTAGGGTTAGGGTTAGTGTTAGGGTTTCGGGGTTCCTCAAGTACTAGAAGTCCCAAATTTGGCGTGGGTGCTTCTTGGGGGCTCCTGATTAAAAAGCAAGTGGCCCCATGTCTCTAGGACAAATTTGAAATTTCTCCCCATTGACTTGCATTGAATTAGGGTAGGGATAAGGCTGAAGCTAGGGTTAGGGTTAGGGTTAGGGTTAGTGTTAGGGTTTCGGGGTTCCTCAAGTACTAGAAGTCCCAAATTTGGCGTGGGTGCTTCTTGGGGGCTCCTGATGTAAAAGCAAGTGGCCCCATGTCTCTAGGACAAATTTGAAATTTCTCCCCATTGACTTGCATTGAATTAGGGTTGGGATAAGGCTGAAGCTAGGGTTAGGGTTAGGGTTAGGGTTTTGGGCTTCTTCAAGTACTAGAAGTCCCAAATTTGGCATGGGCGCTTCTTGGGGAGTCCTGATCAAAAAGCAAGTGGCCCCATGTCTCTAGGACAAAGTTGAAATTTCACCCCTTAGACTTGCATTGAATTAGGGTTGGGATAAGGCTGAGGCTCAGGTTAGGGTTAGGGTTTCGGGGTTCCTCAAGTACTAGAAGTCCCAAATTTGGCGTGGGTGCTTCTTGGGGGCTCCTGATGAAAAAGCAAGTGGCCCCATGTCTCTAGGACAAAGTTGAAATTTAACCCCATTGACTTGTATTGAATTAGGGTTGGGATAAGGCTGAAGCTAGGGTTAGGGTTAGGGTTATTGTTAGGGTTTCTGGGTTCCTCAAGTACTAGAAGTCCCAAATTTGGCGTGGGCGCTTCTTGGGGGCTCCTGATTAAAAAGCAAGTGGCCCCATGTCTCTAGGACAAAGTTGAAATTTCACCCCATAGACTTGCATTGAATTAGGGTTGGGATAAGACTGAAGCTAGGGTTAGGGTTAGGGTTAGTGTCAGGGTTTCGGGGTTCCTCAAGTACTAGAAGTCCCAAATTTGGCGTGGGCGCTTCTTGGGGAATCCTGATGAAAAAGCATTTGGCCCCATGTCTCTAGGACAAAGTTGAAATTTCACCCCATAGACTTGCATTGAATTAGGGTTGGGATAAGGCTGAAGCTAGGGTTAGGGTTAGGGTTAGTGTTAGGGTTTCTGGGTTCCTCAAGTACTAGAAGTCCCAAATTTGGCGTGGGCGCTTCTTGGGGGCTCCTGATTAAAAAGCAAGTGGCCCCATGTCTCTAGGACAAAGTTGAAATTTCACCCCATAGACTTGCATTGAATTAGGGTTGGGATAAGGCTGAAGCTAGGGTTAGGGTTAGGGTTAGTGTCAGGGTTTCGGGGTTCCTCAAGTACTAGAAGTCCCAAATTTGGCGTGGGCGCTTCTTGGGGAATCCTGATGAAAAAGCACGTGGCCCCATGTCTCTAGGCCAAAGTTGAATTTTCACCCCATAGACTTGCATTGAATTAGGGTTGGGATAAGGCTGAAGCTAGGGTTAGGGTTAGGGTTAGTGTTAGGGTTTCGCTGTTCCTCAAGTACTAGAAGTCCCAAATCTGGCGTGGGCGCTTCTTGGGGGCTCCTGATGAAAAAGCAAGTGGCCCCATGTCTCTAGGACAAAGTTGAAATTTCACCCCATAGACTTGCATTGAATTAGGGTTGGGATAAGGCTGAAGCTAGGGTTAGGGTTAGTGTTAGGGTTTCTGGGTTCCTCAAGTACTAGAAGTCCCAAATTTGGCGTGGGCGCTTCTTGGGGGCTCCTGATTAAAAAGCAAGTGGCCCAATGTCTCTAGGACAAAGTTGAAATTTCACCCCATAGACTTGCATTGAATTAGGGTTGGGATAAGGCTGAAGCTAGGGTTAGGGTTAGGGTTAGTGTTAGGGTTTTGGGCTTCTTCAAGTACTAGAAGTCCCAAATTTGGCGCGGGTGCTTCTTGGCGGCTCCTGATGAAAAAGCAAGTGGCCCCATGTCTCTAGGACAAAGTTGAAATTTCACCCCATTGAGTTGCATTGAATTAGGGTTGGGATAAGGCTGAAGCTAGGGTTAGGGTTAGGGTTAGTGTTAGGGTTTAGGGGTTCCTCAAGTACTAGAAGTCCCAAATTTGGCGTGGGTGCTTCTTGGGGGCTCCTGATTAAAAAGCAAGTGGCCCCATGTCTCTAGGACAAAGTTGAAATTTCACCCCATAGACTTGCATTGAATTAGGGTTGGGATAAGGCTGAAGCTAGGGTTAGGGTTAGGGTTAGTGTCAGGGTTTCGGGGTTCCTCAAGTACTAGAAGTCCCAAATTTGGCGTGGGCGCTTCTTGGGGAATCCTGATGAAAAAGCAAGTGGCCCCATGTCTCTAGGCCAAAGTTGAATTTTCACCCCATAGACTTGCATTGAATTAGGGTTGGGATAAGGCTGAAGCTAGGGTTAGGGTTAGGGTTAGTGTTAGGGTTTCGCTGTTCCTCAAGTACTAGAAGTCCCAAATCTGGCGTGGGCGCTTCTTGGGGGCTCCTGATGAAAAAGCAAGTGGCCCCATGTCTCTAGGACAAAGTTGAAATTTCACCCCATAGACTTGCATTGAATTAGGGTTGGGATAAGGCTGAAGCTAGGGTTAGGGTTAGTGTTAGGGTTTCTGGGTTCCTCAAGTACTAGAAGTCCCAAATTTGGCGTGGGCGCTTCTTGGGGGCTCCTGATTAAAAAGCAAGTGGCCCCATGTCTCTAGGACAAATTTGAAATTTCTCCCCATTGACTTGCATTGAATTAGGGTAGGGATAAGGCTGAAGCTAGGGTTAGGGTTAGGGTTAGGGTTAGTGTTAGGGTTTCGGGGTTCCTCAAGTACTAGAAGTCCCAAATTTGGCGTGGGTGCTTCTTGGGGGCTCCTGATGTAAAAGCAAGTGGCCCCATGTCTCTAGGACAAAGTTGAAATTTCACCCCATTGACTTGCATTGAATTAGGGTTGGGATAAGGCTGAAGCTAGGGTTAGGGTTAGGGTTAGTGTTAGGGTTTTGGGCTTCTTCAAGTACTAGAAGTCCCAAATTTGGCATGGGCGCTTCTTGGGGAGTCCTGATGAAAAAGCAAGTGGCCCCATGTCTCTAGGACAAAGTTGAAATTTCACCCCTTAGACTTGTATTGAATTAGGGTTGGGATAAGGCTGAAGCTAGGGTTAGGGTTAGGGTTAGTGTTAGGGTTTCTGGGTTCCTCAAGTACTAGAAGTCCCAAATTTGGCGTGGGCGCTTCTTGGGGCTCCTGATTAAAAAGCAAGTGGCCCCATGTCTCTAGGACAAAGTTGAAATTTCACCCCATAGACTTGCATTGAATTAGGGTTGGGATAAGGCTGAAGCTAGGGTTAGGGTTAGGGTTAGTGTTAGGGTTTCTGGGTTCCTCAAGTACTAGAAGTCCCAAATTTGGCGTGGGCGCTTCTTGGGGGCTCCTGATTAAAAAGCAAGTGGCCCCATGTCTCTAGGACAAAGTTGAAATTTCACCCCATAGACTTGCATTGAATTAGGGTTGGGATAAGGCTGAAGCTAGGGTTAGGGTTAGGGTTAGTGTCAGGGTTTCGGGGTTCCTCAAGTACTAGAAGTCCCAAATTTGGCGTGGGCGCTTCTTGGGGAATCCTGATGAAAAAGCAAGTGGCCCCATGTCTCTAGGCCAAAGTTTAAATTTCACCCCATAGACTTGCATTGAATTAGGGTTGGGATAAGGCTGAAGCTAGGGTTAGGGTTAGGGTTAGTGTTAGGGTTTCGCTGTTCCTCAAGTACTAGAAGTCCCAAATCTGGCGTGGGCGCTTCTTGGGGGCTCCTGATGAAAAAGCAAGTGGCCCCATGTCTCTAGGACAAAGTTGAAATTTCACCCCATAGACTTGCATTGAATTAGGGTTGGGATAAGGCTGAAGCTAGGGTTAGGGTTAGGTTTAGTGTCAGGGTTTCGGGGTTCCTCAAGTACTAGAAGTCCCAAATTTGGCGTGGGCGCTTCTTGGGGAATCCTGATGAAAAAGCAAGTGGCCCCATGTCTCTAGGACAAAGTTGAAATTTCACCCCATAGACTTGCATTGAATTAGGGTTGGGATAAGGCTGAAGCTAGGGTTAGGGTTAGCGTTAGTGTTAGGGTTTCTGGGTTCCTCAAGTACTAGAAGTCCCAAATTTGGCGTGGGCGCTTCTTGGGGGCTCCTGATTAAAAAGCAAGTGGCCCCATGTCTCTAGGACAAAGTTGAAATTTCACCCCATAGACTTGCATTGAATTAGGGTTGGGATAAGGCTGAAGCTAGGGTTAGGGTTAGGGTTAGTGTCAGGGTTTCGGGGTTCCTCAAGTACTAGAAGTCCCAAATTTGGCGTGGGCGCTTCTTGGGGAATCCTGATGAAAAAGCAAGTGGCCCCATGTCTCTAGGACAAAGTGGAAATTTCACCCCATAGACTTGCATTGAATTAGGGTTGGGATAAGGCTGAAGCTCGGGTTAGGGTTAGGGTTAGTGTTAGGGTTTCGCTGTTCCTCAAGTACTAGAAGTCCCAAATTTGGCGTGGGCGCTTCTTGGGGGCTCCTGATGAAAAAGCAAGTGGCCCCATGTCTCTAGGACAAAGTTGAAATTTCACCCCATAGACTTGCATTGAATTAGGGTTGGGATAAGGCTGAAGCTAGGGTTAGGGTTAGGGTTAGTGTTAGGGTTTTGGGCTTCTTCAAGTACTAGAAGTCCCAAATTTGGCGTGGGTGCTTCTTGGGGGCTCCTGATGAAAAAGCAAGTGGCCCCATGTCTCTAGGACAAAGTTGAAATTTCACCCCATTGACTTGCATTGAATTAGGGTTGGGATAAAGCTGAAGCTAGGGTTAGGGTTAGTGTTAGGGTTTTGGGCTTCTTCAAGTACTAGAAGTCCCAAATTTGGCGTGGGTGCTTCTTGGGGGCTCCTGATGAAAAAGCAAGTGGCCCCATGTCTCTAGGACAAAGTTGAAATTTCACCCCATAGACTTGCATTGAATTAGGGTTGGGATAAGGCTGAAGCTAGGGTTAGGGTTAGGGTTAGTGTTAGGCTTTCGCTGTTCCTCAAGTACTAGAAGTCCCAAATCTGGCGTGGGCGCTTCTTGGGGGCTCCTGATGAAAAAGCAAGTGGCCCCATGTCTCTAGGACAAAGTTGAAATTTCACCCCATAGACTTGCATTGAATTAGGGTTGGGATAAGGCTGAAGCTAGGGTTAGGGTTAGGGTTAGTGTTAGGGTTTTGGGCTTCTTCAAGTACTAGAAGTCCCGAATTTGGCGTGGGCACTTCTTGGGGGCTACTGATGAAAAAGCAAGTGGCCCCATGTCTCTAGGACAAAGTTGAAATTTCACCCCATAGACTTGCATTGAATTAGGGTTGGGATAAGGCTGAGGCTCAGGTTAGGGTTAGGGTTTTGGGATTCCTCAAGTACTAGAAGTCCCAAATTTGGCGTGGGTGCTTCTTGGGGGCTCCTGATGAAAAAGCAAGTGGCCCCATGTCTCTAGGACAAATTTGAAATTTCTCCCCATTGACTTGCATTGAATTAGGGTAGGGATAAGGCTGAAGCTAGGGTTAGGGTTAGGGTTAGTGTCAGGGTTTCGGGGTTCCTCAAGTACTAGAAGTCCCAAATTTGGCGTGGGTGCTTCTTGGGGGCTCCTGATTAAAAAGCAAGTGGCCCCATGTCTCTAGGACAAATTTGAAATTTCTCCCCATTGACTTGCATTGAATTAGGGTAGGGATAAGGCTGAAGCTAGGGTTAGGGTTAGGGTTAGGGTTAGTGTTAGGGTTTCGGGGTTCCTCAAGTACTAGAAGTCCCAAATTTGGCGTGGGTGCTTCTTGGGGGCTCCTGATGTAAAAGCAAGTGGCCCCATGTCTCTAGGACAAAGTTGAAATTTCACCCCATTGACTTGCATTGAATTAGGGTTGGGATAAGGCTGAAGCTAGGGTTAGGGTTAGGGTTAGTGTTAGGGTTTTGGGCTTCTTCAAGTACTAGAAGTCCCAAATTTGGCATGGGCGCTTCTTGGGGAGTCCTGATCAAAAAGCAAGTGGCCCCATGTCTCTAGGACAAAGTTGAAATTTAACCCCATTGACTTGTATTGAATTAGGGTTGGGATAAGGCTGAAGCTAGGGTTAGGGTTAGGGTTAGTGTTAGGGTTTCTGGGTTCCTCAAGTACTAGAAGTCCCAAATTTGGCGTGGGCGCTTCTTGGGGGCTCCTGATTAAAAAGCAAGTGGCCCCATGTCTCTAGGACAAAGTTGAAATTTCACCCCATAGACTTGCATTGAATTAGGGTTGGGATAAGACTGAAGCTAGGGTTAGGGTTAGGGTTAGTGTCAGGGTTTCGGGGTTCCTCAAGTACTAGAAGTCCCAAATTTGGCGTGGGCGCTTCTTGGGGGCTCCTGATTAAAAAGCAAGTGGCCCCATGTCTCTAGGACAAAGTTGAAATTTCACCCCATAGACTTGCATTGAATTAGGGTTGGGATAAGGCTGAAGCTAGGGTTAGGGTTAGGGTTAGTGTTAGGCTTTCGCTGTTCCTCAAGTACTAGAAGTCCCAAATCTGGCGTGGGCGCTTCTTGGGGGCTCCTGATGAAAAAGCAAGTGGCCCCATGTCTCTAGGACAAAGTTGAAATTTCACCCCATAGACTTGCATTGAATTAGGGTTGGGATAAGGCTGAAGCTAGGGTTAGGGTTAGGGTTAGTGTTAGGGTTTTGGGCTTCTTCAAGTACTAGAAGTCCCGAATTTGGCGTGGGCACTTCTTGGGGGCTACTGATGAAAAAGCAAGTGGCCCCATGTCTCTAGGACAAAGTTGAAATTTCACCCCATAGACTTGCATTGAATTAGGGTTGGGATAAGGCTGAGGCTCAGGTTAGGGTTAGGGTTTTGGGATTCCTCAAGTACTAGAAGTCCCAAATTTGGCGTGGGTGCTTCTTGGGGGCTCCTGATGAAAAAGCAAGTGGCCCCATGTCTCTAGGACAAATTTGAAATTTCTCCCCATTGACTTGCATTGAATTAGGGTAGGGATAAGGCTGAAGCTAGGGTTAGGGTTAGGGTTAGTGTCAGGGTTTCGGGGTTCCTCAAGTACTAGAAGTCCCAAATTTGGCGTGGGTGCTTCTTGGGGGCTCCTGATTAAAAAGCAAGTGGCCCCATGTCTCTAGGACAAATTTGAAATTTCTCCCCATTGACTTGCATTGAATTAGGGTAGGGATAAGGCTGAAGCTAGGGTTAGGGTTAGGGTTAGGGTTAGTGTTAGGGTTTCGGGGTTCCTCAAGTACTAGAAGTCCCAAATTTGGCGTGGGTGCTTCTTGGGGGCTCCTGATGTAAAAGCAAGTGGCCCCATGTCTCTAGGACAAAGTTGAAATTTCACCCCATTGACTTGCATTGAATTAGGGTTGGGATAAGGCTGAAGCTAGGGTTAGGGTTAGGGTTAGTGTTAGGGTTTTGGGCTTCTTCAAGTACTAGAAGTCCCAAATTTGGCATGGGCGCTTCTTGGGGAGTCCTGATCAAAAAGCAAGTGGCCCCATGTCTCTAGGACAAAGTTGAAATTTAACCCCATTGACTTGTATTGAATTAGGGTTGGGATAAGGCTGAAGCTAGGGTTAGGGTTAGGGTTAGTGTTAGGGTTTCTGGGTTCCTCAAGTACTAGAAGTCCCAAATTTGGCGTGGGCGCTTCTTGGGGGCTCCTGATTAAAAAGCAAGTGGCCCCATGTCTCTAGGACAAAGTTGAAATTTCACCCCATAGACTTGCATTGAATTAGGGTTGGGATAAGACTGAAGCTAGGGTTAGGGTTAGGGTTAGTGTCAGGGTTTCGGGGTTCCTCAAGTACTAGAAGTCCCAAATTTGGCGTGGGCGCTTCTTGGGGGCTCCTGATTAAAAAGCAAGTGGCCCCATGTCTCTAGGACAAAGTTGAAATTTCACCCCATAGACTTGCATTGAATTAGGGTTGGGATAAGGCTGAAGCTAGGGTTAGGGTTAGTGTTAGGGTTTCTGGGTTCCTCAAGTACTAGAAGTCCCAAATTTGGCGTGGGCGCTTCTTGGGGGCTCCTGATTAAAAAGCAAGTGGCCCCATGTCTCTAGGACAAATTTGAAATTTCTCCCCATTGACTTGCATTGAATTAGGGTAGGGATAAGGCTGAAGCTAGGGTTAGGGTTAGGGTTAGGGTTAGTGTTAGGGTTTCGGGGTTCCTCAAGTACTAGAAGTCCCAAATTTGGCGTGGGTGCTTCTTGGGGGCTCCTGATGTAAAAGCAAGTGGCCCCATGTCTCTAGGACAAAGTTGAAATTTCACCCCATTGACTTGCATTGAATTAGGGTTGGGATAAGGCTGAAGCTAGGGTTATGGTTAGGGTTAGTGTTAGGGTTTTGGGCTTCTTCAAGTACTAGAAGTCCCAAATTTGGCATGGGCGCTTCTTGGGGAGTCCTGATGAAAAAGCAAGTGGCCCCATGTCTCTAGGACAAAGTGGAAATTTCACCCCATAGACTTGCATTGAATTAGGGTTGGGATAAGGCTGAAGCTCGGGTTAGGGTTAGGGTTAGTGTTAGGGTTTCGCTGTTCCTCAAGTACTAGAAGTCCCAAATTTGGCGTGGGCGCTTCTTGGGGGCTCCTGATGAAAAAGCAAGTGGCCCCATGTCTCTAGGACAAAGTTGAAATTTCACCCCATAGACTTGCATTGAATTAGGGTTGGGATAAGGCTGAAGCTAGGGTTAGGGTTAGGGTTAGTGTTAGGGTTTTGGGCTTCTTCAAGTACTAGAAGTCCCAAATTTGGCGTGGGTGCTTCTTGGGGGCTCCTGATGAAAAAGCAAGTGGCCCCATGTCTCTAGGACAAAGTTGAAATTTCACCCCATTGACTTGCATTGAATTAGGGTTGGGATAAAGCTGAAGCTAGGGTTAGGGTTAGTGTTAGGGTTTTGGGCTTCTTCAAGTACTAGAAGTCCCAAATTTGGCGTGGGTGCTTCTTGGGGGCTCCTGATGAAAAAGCAAGTGGCCCCATGTCTCTAGGACAAAGTTGAAATTTCACCCCATAGACTTGCATTGAATTAGGGTTGGGATAAGGCTGAAGCTAGGGTTAGGGTTAGGGTTAGTGTTAGGCTTTCGCTGTTCCTCAAGTACTAGAAGTCCCAAATCTGGCGTGGGCGCTTCTTGGGGGCTCCTGATGAAAAAGCAAGTGGCCCCATGTCTCTAGGACAAAGTTGAAATTTCACCCCATAGACTTGCATTGAATTAGGGTTGGGATAAGGCTGAAGCTAGGGTTAGGGTTAGGGTTAGTGTTAGGGTTTTGGGCTTCTTCAAGTACTAGAAGTCCCGAATTTGGCGTGGGCACTTCTTGGGGGCTACTGATGAAAAAGCAAGTGGCCCCATGTCTCTAGGACAAAGTTGAAATTTCACCCCATAGACTTGCATTGAATTAGGGTTGGGATAAGGCTGAGGCTCAGGTTAGGGTTAGGGTTTTGGGATTCCTCAAGTACTAGAAGTCCCAAATTTGGCGTGGGTGCTTCTTGGGGGCTCCTGATGAAAAAGCAAGTGGCCCCATGTCTCTAGGACAAATTTGAAATTTCTCCCCATTGACTTGCATTGAATTAGGGTAGGGATAAGGCTGAAGCTAGGGTTAGGGTTAGGGTTAGTGTTAGGGTTTCGGGGTTCCTCAAGTACTAGAAGTCCCAAATTTGGCGTGGGTGCTTCTTGGGGGCTCCTGATTAAAAAGCAAGTGGCCCCATGTCTCTAGGACAAATTTGAAATTTCTCCCCATTGACTTGCATTGAATTAGGGTAGGGATAAGGCTGAAGCTAGGGTTAGGGTTAGGGTTAGGGTTAGTGTTAGGGTTTCGGGGTTCCTCAAGTACTAGAAGTCCCAAATTTGGCGTGGGTGCTTCTTGGGGGCTCCTGATGTAAAAGCAAGTGGCCCCATGTCTCTAGGACAAAGTTGAAATTTCACCCCATTGACTTGCATTGAATTAGGGTTGGGATAAGGCTGAAGCTAGGGTTAGGGTTAGGGTTAGTGTTAGGGTTTTGGGCTTCTTCAAGTACTAGAAGTCCCAAATTTGGCATGGGCGCTTCTTGGGGAGTCCTGATCAAAAAGCAAGTGGCCCCATGTCTCTAGGACAAAGTTGAAATTTAACCCCATTGACTTGTATTGAATTAGGGTTGGGATAAGGCTGAAGCTAGGGTTAGGGTTAGGGTTAGTGTTAGGGTTTCTGGGTTCCTCAAGTACTAGAAGTCCCAAATTTGGCGTGGGCGCTTCTTGGGGGCTCCTGATTAAAAAGCAAGTGGCCCCATGTCTCTAGGACAAAGTTGAAATTTCACCCCATAGACTTGCATTGAATTAGGGTTGGGATAAGACTGAAGCTAGGGTTAGGGTTAGGGTTAGTGTCAGGGTTTCGGGGTTCCTCAAGTACTAGAAGTCCCAAATTTGGCGTGGGCGCTTCTTGGGGGCTCCTGATTAAAAAGCAAGTGGCCCCATGTCTCTAGGACAAAGTTGAAATTTCACCCCATAGACTTGCATTGAATTAGGGTTGGGATAAGACTGAAGCTAGGGTTAGGGTTAGGGTTAGTGTCAGGGTTTCGGGGTTCCTCAAGTACTAGAAGTCCCAAATTTGGCGTGGGCGCTTCTTGGGGAATCCTGATGAAAAAGCATTTGGCCCCATGTCTCTAGGACAAAGTTGAAATTTCACCCCATAGACTTGCATTGAATTAGGGTTGGGATAAAGCTGAAGCTAGGGTTAGGGTTAGGGTTAGTGTTAGGGTTTCTGGGTTCCTCAAGTACTAGAAGTCCCAAATTTGGCGTGGGCGCTTCTTGGGGGCTCCTGATTAAAAAGCAAGTGGCCCCATGTCTCTAGGACAAAGTTGAAATTTCACCTCATAGACTTGCATTGAATTAGGGTTGGGATAAGACTGAAGCTAGGGTTAGGGTTAGGGTTAGTGTCAGGGTTTCGGGGTTCCTCAAGTACTAGAAGTCCCAAATTTGGCGTGGGCGCTTCTTGGGGAATCCTGATTAAAAAGCAAGTGGCCCCATGTCTCTAGGACAAAGTTGAAATTTCACCTCATAGACTTGCATTGAATTAGGGTTGGGATAAGACTGAAGCTAGGGTTAGGGTTAGGGTTAGTGTCAGGGTTTCGGGGTTCCTCAAGTACTAGAAGTCCCAAATTTGGCGTGGGCGCTTCTTGGGGAATCCTGATGAAAAAGCATTTGGCCCCATGTCTCTAGGACAAAGTTGAAATTTCACCCCATAGACTTGCATTGAATTAGGGTTGGGATAAAGCTGAAGCTAGGGTTAGGGTTAGGGTTAGTGTTAGGGTTTCTGGGTTCCTCAAGTACTAGAAGTCCCAAATTTGGCGTGGGCGCTTCTTGGGGGCTCCTGATTAAAAAGCAAGTGGCCCCATGTCTCTAGGACAAAGTTGAAATTTCACCCCATAGACTTGCATTGAATTAGGGTTGGGATAAGGCTGAAGCTAGGGTTAGGGTTAGGGTTAGTGTCAGGGTTTCGGGGTTCCTCAAGTACTAGAAGTCCCAAATTTGGCGTGGGCGCTTCTTGGGGAATCCTGATGAAAAAGCAAGTGGCCCCATGTCTCTAGGCCAAAGTTGAATTTTCACCCCATAGACTTGCATTGAATTAGGGTTGGGATAAGGCTGAAGCTAGGGTTAGGGTTAGGGTTAGTGTTAGGGTTTTGGGCTTCTTCAAGTACTAGAAGTCCCAAATTTGGCGCGGGTGCTTCTTGGGGGCTCCTGATGAAAAAGCAAGTGGCCCCATGTCTCTAGGACAAAGTTGAAATTTCACCCCATTGAGTTGCATTGAATTAGGGTTGGGATAAGGCTGAAGCTAGGGTTAGGGTTAGGGTTAGTGTTAGGGTTTTGGGGTTCCTCAAGTACTAGAAGTCCCAAATTTGGCGTGGGTGCTTCTTGGGGAATCCTGATGAAAAAGCAAGTGGTCCCATGTTTCTAGGACAAAGTTGAAATTTCACCCCATAGACTTGCATTGAATTAGGGTTGGGATAAGGCTGAAGCTAGGGTTAGGGTTAGGGTTAGTGTCAGGGTTTCGGGGTTCCTCAAGTACTAGAAGTCCCAAATTTGGCGTGGGCGCTTCTTGGGGAATCCTGATGAAAAAGCAAGTGGCCCCATGTCTCTAGGCCAAAGTTGAATTTTCACCCCATAGACTTGCATTGAATTAGGGTTGGGATAAGGCTGAAGCTAGGGTTAGGGTTAGGGTTAGTGTTAGGGTTTTGGGCTTCTTCAAGTACTAGAAGTCCCAAATTTGGCGCGGGTGCTTCTTGGGGGCTCCTGATGAAAAAGCAAGTGGCCCCATGTCTCTAGGACAAAGTTGAAATTTCACCCCATTGAGTTGCATTGAATTAGGGTTGGGATAAGGCTGAAGCTAGGGTTAGGGTTAGGGTTAGTGTTAGGGTTTAGGGGTTCCTCAAGTACTAGAAGTCCCAAATTTGGCGTGGGTGCTTCTTGGGGAATCCTGATGAAAAAGCAAGTGGCCCCATGTTTCTAGGACAAAGTTGAAATTTCACCCCATTGACTTGCATTGAATTAGGGTTGGGATAAGGCTGAAGCTAGGGTTAGGGTTAGGGTTAGGGTTAGTGTTAGGGTTTCGCTGTTCCTCAAGTACTAGAAGTCCCAAATTTGGCGTGGGCGCTTCTTGGGGGCTCCTGATGAAAAAGCAAGTGGCCCCATGTCTCTAGGACAAAGTTGAAATTTCACCCCATAGACTTGCATTGAATTAGGGTTGGGATAAGGCTGAAGCTAGGGTTAGGGTTAGTGTTAGGGTTTCTGGGTTCCTCAAGTACTAGAAGTCCCAAATTTGGCGTGGGCGCTTCTTGGGGGCTCCTGATTAAAAAGCAAGTGGCCCAATGTCTCTAGGACAAAGTTGAAATTTCACCCCATAGACTTGCATTGAATTAGGGTTGGGATAAGGCTGAAGCTAGGGTTAGGGTTAGGGTTAGTGTTAGGGTTTTGGGCTTCTTCAAGTACTAGAAGTCCCAAATTTGGCGCGGGTGCTTCTTGGGGGCTCCTGATTAAAAAGCAAGTGGCCCCATGTCTCTAGGACAAAGTTGAAATTTCACCCCATTGAGTTGCATTGAATTAGGGTTGGGATAAGG
The DNA here is from genome assembly GCF_046127955.1 of Nelusetta ayraudi. NCBI lineage: Eukaryota > Metazoa > Chordata > Actinopteri > Tetraodontiformes > Monacanthidae > Nelusetta > Nelusetta ayraudi. The sequence goes on from NW_027466061.1 coordinate 26,179,809, forward strand.
CTGAAGCTAGGGTTAGGGTTAGGGTTAGTGTTAGGGTTTAGGGGTTCCTCAAGTACTAGAAGTCCCAAATTTGGCGTGGGTGCTTCTTGGGGAATCCTGATGAAAAAGCAAGTGGCCCCATGTTTCTAGGACAAAGTTTAAATTTCACCCCATTGACTTGCATTGAATTAGGGTTGGGATAAGGCTGAAGCTAGGGTTAGGGTTAGGGTTAGGGTTAGTGTTAGGGTTTCGCTGTTCCTCAAGTACTAGAAGTCCCAAATTTGGCGTGGGCACTTCTTGGGGGCTCCTGATGAAAAAGCAAGTGGCCCCATGTCTCTAGGACAAAGTTGAAATTTCACCCCATAGACTTGCATTGAATTAGGGTTGGGATAAGGCTGAAGCTAGGGTTAGGGTTAGGGTTAGTGTTAGGGTTTCGGGGTTCCTCAAGTACTAGAAGTCCCAAATTTGGCGTGGGTGCTTCTTGGGGGCTCCTGATTAAAAAGCAAGTGGCCCCATGTCTCTAGGACAAATTTGAAATTTCTCCCCATTGACTTGCATTGAATTAGGGTAGGGATAAGGCTGAAGCTAGGGTTAGGGTTAGGGTTAGGGTTAGTGTTAGGGTTTCGGGGTTCCTCAAGTACTAGAAGTCCCAAATTTGGCGTGGGTGCTTCTTGGGGGCTCCTGATGTAAAAGCAAGTGGCCCCATGTCTCTAGGACAAAGTTGAAATTTCACCCCATAGACTTGCATTGAATTAGGGTTGGGATAAGGCTGAAGCTAGGGTTAGGGTTAGGGTTAGTGTTAGGGTTTTGGGCTTCTTCAAGTACTAGAAGTCCCAAATTTGGCGTGGGTGCTTCTTGGGGGCTCCTGATGAAAAAGCAAGTGGCCCCATGTCTCTAGGACAAAGTTGAAATTTCACCCCATTGACTTGCATTGAATTAGGGTTGGGATAAAGCTGAAGCTAGGGTTAGGGTTAGTGTTAGGGTTTTGGGCTTCTTCAAGTACTAGAAGTCCCAAATTTGGCGTGGGTGCTTCTTGGGGGCTCCTGATGAAAAAGCAAGTGGCCCCATGTCTCTAGGACAAAGTTGAAATTTCACCCCATAGACTTGCATTGAATTAGGGTTGGGATAAGGCTGAAGCTAGGGTTAGGGTTAGGGTTAGTGTTAGGCTTTCGCTGTTCCTCAAGTACTAGAAGTCCCAAATCTGGCGTGGGCGCTTCTTGGGGGCTCCTGATGAAAAAGCAAGTGGCCCCATGTCTCTAGGACAAAGTTGAAATTTCACCCCATAGACTTGCATTGAATTAGGGTTGGGATAAGGCTGAAGCTAGGGTTAGGGTTAGGGTTAGTGTTAGGGTTTTGGGCTTCTTCAAGTACTAGAAGTCCCGAATTTGGCGTGGGCACTTCTTGGGGGCTACTGATGAAAAAGCAAGTGGCCCCATGTCTCTAGGACAAAGTTGAAATTTCACCCCATAGACTTGCATTGAATTAGGGTTGGGATAAGGCTGAGGCTCAGGTTAGGGTTAGGGTTTTGGGATTCCTCAAGTACTAGAAGTCCCAAATTTGGCGTGGGTGCTTCTTGGGGGCTCCTGATGAAAAAGCAAGTGGCCCCATGTCTCTAGGACAAATTTGAAATTTCTCCCCATTGACTTGCATTGAATTAGGGTAGGGATAAGGCTGAAGCTAGGGTTAGGGTTAGGGTTAGTGTTAGGGTTTCGGGGTTCCTCAAGTACTAGAAGTCCCAAATTTGGCGTGGGTGCTTCTTGGGGGCTCCTGATTAAAAAGCAAGTGGCCCCATGTCTCTAGGACAAATTTGAAATTTCTCCCCATTGACTTGCATTGAATTAGGGTAGGGATAAGGCTGAAGCTAGGGTTAGGGTTAGGGTTAGGGTTAGTGTTAGGGTTTCGGGGTTCCTCAAGTACTAGAAGTCCCAAATTTGGCGTGGGTGCTTCTTGGGGGCTCCTGATGTAAAAGCAAGTGGCCCCATGTCTCTAGGACAAAGTTGAAATTTCACCCCATTGACTTGCATTGAATTAGGGTTGGGATAAGGCTGAAGCTAGGGTTAGGGTTAGGGTTAGTGTTAGGGTTTTGGGCTTCTTCAAGTACTAGAAGTCCCAAATTTGGCATGGGCGCTTCTTGGGGAGTCCTGATCAAAAAGCAAGTGGCCCCATGTCTCTAGGACAAAGTTGAAATTTAACCCCATTGACTTGTATTGAATTAGGGTTGGGATAAGGCTGAAGCTAGGGTTAGGGTTAGGGTTAGTGTTAGGGTTTCTGGGTTCCTCAAGTACTAGAAGTCCCAAATTTGGCGTGGGCGCTTCTTGGGGGCTCCTGATTAAAAAGCAAGTGGCCCCATGTCTCTAGGACAAAGTTGAAATTTCACCCCATAGACTTGCATTGAATTAGGGTTGGGATAAGACTGAAGCTAGGGTTAGGGTTAGGGTTAGTGTCAGGGTTTCGGGGTTCCTCAAGTACTAGAAGTCCCAAATTTGGCGTGGGCGCTTCTTGGGGGCTCCTGATTAAAAAGCAAGTGGCCCCATGTCTCTAGGACAAAGTTGAAATTTCACCCCATAGACTTGCATTGAATTAGGGTTGGGATAAGACTGAAGCTAGGGTTAGGGTTAGGGTTAGTGTCAGGGTTTCGGGGTTCCTCAAGTACTAGAAGTCCCAAATTTGGCGTGGGCGCTTCTTGGGGAATCCTGATGAAAAAGCATTTGGCCCCATGTCTCTAGGACAAAGTTGAAATTTCACCCCATAGACTTGCATTGAATTAGGGTTGGGATAAAGCTGAAGCTAGGGTTAGGGTTAGGGTTAGTGTTAGGGTTTCTGGGTTCCTCAAGTACTAGAAGTCCCAAATTTGGCGTGGGCGCTTCTTGGGGGCTCCTGATTAAAAAGCAAGTGGCCCCATGTCTCTAGGACAAAGTTGAAATTTCACCTCATAGACTTGCATTGAATTAGGGTTGGGATAAGACTGAAGCTAGGGTTAGGGTTAGGGTTAGTGTCAGGGTTTCGGGGTTCCTCAAGTACTAGAAGTCCCAAATTTGGCGTGGGCGCTTCTTGGGGAATCCTGATGAAAAAGCATTTGGCCCCATGTCTCTAGGACAAAGTTGAAATTTCACCCCATAGACTTGCATTGAATTAGGGTTGGGATAAAGCTGAAGCTAGGGTTAGGGTTAGGGTTAGTGTTAGGGTTTCTGGGTTCCTCAAGTACTAGAAGTCCCAAATTTGGCGTGGGCGCTTCTTGGGGGCTCCTGATTAAAAAGCAAGTGGCCCCATGTCTCTAGGACAAAGTTGAAATTTCACCCCATAGACTTGCATTGAATTAGGGTTGGGATAAGGCTGAAGCTAGGGTTAGGGTTAGGGTTAGTGTCAGGGTTTCGGGGTTCCTCAAGTACTAGAAGTCCCAAATTTGGCGTGGGCGCTTCTTGGGGAATCCTGATGAAAAAGCAAGTGGCCCCATGTCTCTAGGCCAAAGTTGAATTTTCACCCCATAGACTTGCATTGAATTAGGGTTGGGATAAGGCTGAAGCTAGGGTTAGGGTTAGGGTTAGTGTTAGGGTTTTGGGCTTCTTCAAGTACTAGAAGTCCCAAATTTGGCGCGGGTGCTTCTTGGGGGCTCCTGATGAAAAAGCAAGTGGCCCCATGTCTCTAGGACAAAGTTGAAATTTCACCCCATTGAGTTGCATTGAATTAGGGTTGGGATAAGGCTGAAGCTAGGGTTAGGGTTAGGGTTAGTGTTAGGGTTTAGGGGTTCCTCAAGTACTAGAAGTCCCAAATTTGGCGTGGGTGCTTCTTGGGGAATCCTGATGAAAAAGCAAGTGGCCCCATGTTTCTAGGACAAAGTTGAAATTTCACCCCATTGACTTGCATTGAATTAGGGTTGGGATAAGGCTGAAGCTAGGGTTAGGGTTAGGGTTAGTGTTAGGGTTTCGCTGTTCCTCAAGTACTAGAAGTCCCAAATTTGGCGTGGGCGCTTCTTGGGGGCTCCTGATGAAAAAGCAAGTGGCCCCATGTCTCTAGGACAAAGTTGAAATTTCACCCCATAGACTTGCATTGAATTAGGGTTGGGATAAGGCTGAAGCTAGGGTTAGGGTTAGTGTTAGGGTTTCTGGGTTCCTCAAGTACTAGAAGTCCCAAATTTGGCGTGGGCGCTTCTTGGGGGCTCCTGATTAAAAAGCAAGTGGCCCAATGTCTCTAGGACAAAGTTGAAATTTCACCCCATAGACTTGCATTGAATTAGGGTTGGGATAAGGCTGAAGCTAGGGTTAGGGTTAGTGTTAGGGTTTTGGGCTTCTTCAAGTACTAGAAGTCCCAAATTTGGCGCGGGTGCTTCTTGGGGGCTCCTGATTAAAAAGCAAGTGGCCCCATGTCTCTAGGACAAAGTTGAAATTTCACCCCATTGAGTTGCATTGAATTAGGGTTGGGATAAGGCTGAAGCTAGGGTTAGGGTTAGGGTTAGTGTTAGGGTTTAGGGGTTCCTCAAGTACTAGAAGTCCCAAATTTGGCGTGGGTGCTTCTTGGGGAATCCTGATGAAAAAGCAAGTGGCCCCATGTTTCTAGGACAAAGTTGAAATTTCACCCCATTGACTTGCATTGAATTAGGGTTGGGATAAGGCTGAAGCTAGGGTTAGGGTTAGGGTTAGGGTTAGTGTTAGGGTTTCGCTGTTCCTCAAGTACTAGAAGTCCCAAATTTGGCGTGGGCGCTTCTTGGGGGCTCCTGATGAAAAAGCAAGTGGCCCCATGTCTCTAGGACAAAGTTGAAATTTCACCCCATAGACTTGCATTGAATTAGGGTTGGGATAAGGCTGAAGCTAGGGTTAGGGTTAGTGTTAGGGTTTCTGGGTTCCTCAAGTACTAGAAGTCCCAAATTTGGCGTGGGCGCTTCTTGGGGGCTCCTGATTAAAAAGCAAGTGGCCCAATGTCTCTAGGACAAAGTTGAAATTTCACCCCATAGACTTGCATTGAATTAGGGTTGGGATAAGGCTGAAGCTAGGGTTAGGGTTAGGGTTAGTGTTAGGGTTTTGGGCTTCTTCAAGTACTAGAAGTCCCAAATTTGGCGTGGGCGCTTCTTGGGGGCTCCTGATGAAAAAGCAAGTGGCCCCATGTCTCTAGGACAAAGTTGAAATTTCACCCCATAGACTTGCATTGAATTAGGGTTGGGATAAGGCTGAAGCTAGGGTTAGGGTTAGTGTTAGGGTTTCTGGGTTCCTCAAGTACTAGAAGTCTCAAATTTGGCGTGGGCGCTTCTTGGGGGCTCCTGATTAAAAAGCAAGTGGCCCAATGTCTCTAGGACAAAGTTGAAATTTCACCCCATAGACTTGCATTGAATTAGGGTTGGGATAAGGCTGAAGCTAGGGTTAGGGTTAGGGTTAGTGTTAGGGTTTTGGGCTTCTTCAAGTACTAGAAGTCCCAAATTTGGCGCGGGTGCTTCTTGGGGGCTCCTGATGAAAAAGCAAGTGGCCCCATGTCTCTAGGACAAAGTTGAAATTTCACCCCATTGAGTTGCATTGAATTAGGGTTGGGATAAGGCTGAAGCTAGGGTTAGGGTTAGGGTTAGTGTTAGGGTTTAGGGGTTCCTCAAGTACTAGAAGTCCCAAATTTGGCGTGGGTACTTCTTGGGGAATCCTGATGAAAAAGCAAGTGGCCCCATGTTTCTAGGACAAAGTTGAAATTTCACCCCATTGACTTGCATTGAATTAGGGTTGGGATAAGGCTGAAGCTAGGGTTAGGGTTAGGGTTAGTGTTAGGGTTTCGCTGTTCCTCAAGTACTAGAAGTCCCAAATTTGGCGTGGGCGCTTCTTGGGGGCTCCTGATGAAAAAGCAAGTGGCCCCATGTCTCTAGGACAAAGTTGAAATTTCACCCCATAGACTTGCATTGAATTAGGGTTGGGATAAGGCTGAAGCTAGGGTTAGGGTTAGGGTTAGTGTTAGGGTTTCGGGGTTCCTCAAGTACTAGAAGTCCCAAATTTGGCGTGGGTGCTTCTTGGGGGCTCCTGATTAAAAAGCAAGTGGCCCCATGTCTCTAGGACAAATTTGAAATTTCTCCCCATTGACTTGCATTGAATTAGGGTAGGGATAAGGCTGAAGCTAGGGTTAGGGTTAGGGTTAGGGTTAGTGTTAGGGTTTCGGGGTTCCTCAAGTACTAGAAGTCCCAAATTTGGCGTGGGTGCTTCTTGGGGGCTCCTGATGTAAAAGCAAGTGGCCCCATGTCTCTAGGACAAAGTTGAAATTTCACCCCATAGACTTGCATTGAATTAGGGTTGGGATAAGGCTGAAGCTAGGGTTAGGGTTAGGGTTAGTGTTAGGGTTTTGGGCTTCTTCAAGTACTAGAAGTCCCAAATTTGGCGTGGGTGCTTCTTGGGGGCTCCTGATGAAAAAGCAAGTGGCCCCATGTCTCTAGGACAAAGTTGAAATTTCACCCCATTGACTTGCATTGAATTAGGGTTGGGATAAAGCTGAAGCTAGGGTTAGGGTTAGTGTTAGGGTTTTGGGCTTCTTCAAGTACTAGAAGTCCCAAATTTGGCGTGGGTGCTTCTTGGGGGCTCCTGATGAAAAAGCAAGTGGCCCCATGTCTCTAGGACAAAGTTGAAATTTCACCCCATAGACTTGCATTGAATTAGGGTTGGGATAAGGCTGAAGCTAGGGTTAGGGTTAGGGTTAGTGTTAGGCTTTCGCTGTTCCTCAAGTACTAGAAGTCCCAAATCTGGCGTGGGCGCTTCTTGGGGGCTCCTGATGAAAAAGCAAGTGGCCCCATGTCTCTAGGACAAAGTTGAAATTTCACCCCATAGACTTGCATTGAATTAGGGTTGGGATAAGGCTGAAGCTAGGGTTAGGGTTAGGGTTAGTGTTAGGGTTTTGGGCTTCTTCAAGTACTAGAAGTCCCGAATTTGGCGTGGGCACTTCTTGGGGGCTACTGATGAAAAAGCAAGTGGCCCCATGTCTCTAGGACAAAGTTGAAATTTCACCCCATAGACTTGCATTGAATTAGGGTTGGGATAAGGCTGAGGCTCAGGTTAGGGTTAGGGTTTTGGGATTCCTCAAGTACTAGAAGTCCCAAATTTGGCGTGGGTGCTTCTTGGGGGCTCCTGATGAAAAAGCAAGTGGCCCCATGTCTCTAGGACAAATTTGAAATTTCTCCCCATTGACTTGCATTGAATTAGGGTAGGGATAAGGCTGAAGCTAGGGTTAGGGTTAGGGTTAGTGTTAGGGTTTCGGGGTTCCTCAAGTACTAGAAGTCCCAAATTTGGCGTGGGTGCTTCTTGGGGGCTCCTGATTAAAAAGCAAGTGGCCCCATGTCTCTAGGACAAATTTGAAATTTCTCCCCATTGACTTGCATTGAATTAGGGTAGGGATAAGGCTGAAGCTAGGGTTAGGGTTAGGGTTAGGGTTAGTGTTAGGGTTTCGGGGTTCCTCAAGTACTAGAAGTCCCAAATTTGGCGTGGGTGCTTCTTGGGGGCTCCTGATGTAAAAGCAAGTGGCCCCATGTCTCTAGGACAAAGTTGAAATTTCACCCCATTGACTTGCATTGAATTAGGGTTGGGATAAGGCTGAAGCTAGGGTTAGGGTTAGGGTTAGTGTTAGGGTTTTGGGCTTCTTCAAGTACTAGAAGTCCCAAATTTGGCATGGGCGCTTCTTGGGGAGTCCTGATCAAAAAGCAAGTGGCCCCATGTCTCTAGGACAAAGTTGAAATTTAACCCCATTGACTTGTATTGAATTAGGGTTGGGATAAGGCTGAAGCTAGGGTTAGGGTTAGGGTTAGTGTTAGGGTTTCTGGGTTCCTCAAGTACTAGAAGTCCCAAATTTGGCGTGGGCGCTTCTTGGGGGCTCCTGATTAAAAAGCAAGTGGCCCCATGTCTCTAGGACAAAGTTGAAATTTCACCCCATAGACTTGCATTGAATTAGGGTTGGGATAAGACTGAAGCTAGGGTTAGGGTTAGGGTTAGTGTCAGGGTTTTGGGGTTCCTCAAGTACTAGAAGTCCCAAATTTGGCGTGGGCGCTTCTTGGGGGCTCCTGATTAAAAAGCAAGTGGCCCCATGTCTCTAGGACAAAGTTGAAATTTCACCCCATAGACTTGCATTGAATTAGGGTTGGGATAAGACTGAAGCTAGGGTTAGGGTTAGGGTTAGTGTCAGGGTTTCGGGGTTCCTCAAGTACTAGAAGTCCCAAATTTGGCGTGGGCGCTTCTTGGGGAATCCTGATGAAAAAGCATTTGGCCCCATGTCTCTAGGACAAAGTTGAAATTTCACCCCATAGACTTGCATTGAATTAGGGTTGGGATAAAGCTGAAGCTAGGGTTAGGGTTAGGGTTAGTGTTAGGGTTTCTGGGTTCCTCAAGTACTAGAAGTCCCAAATTTGGCGTGGGCGCTTCTTGGGGGCTCCTGATTAAAAAGCAAGTGGCCCCATGTCTCTAGGACAAAGTTGAAATTTCACCTCATAGACTTGCATTGAATTAGGGTTGGGATAAGACTGAAGCTAGGGTTAGGGTTAGGGTTAGTGTCAGGGTTTCGGGGTTCCTCAAGTACTAGAAGTCCCAAATTTGGCGTGGGCGCTTCTTGGGGAATCCTGATGAAAAAGCATTTGGCCCCATGTCTCTAGGACAAAGTTGAAATTTCACCCCATAGACTTGCATTGAATTAGGGTTGGGATAAAGCTGAAGCTAGGGTTAGGGTTAGGGTTAGTGTTAGGGTTTCTGGGTTCCTCAAGTACTAGAAGTCCCAAATTTGGCGTGGGCGCTTCTTGGGGGCTCCTGATTAAAAAGCAAGTGGCCCCATGTCTCTAGGACAAAGTTGAAATTTCACCCCATAGACTTGCATTGAATTAGGGTTGGGATAAGGCTGAAGCTAGGGTTAGGGTTAGGGTTAGTGTCAGGGTTTCGGGGTTCCTCAAGTACTAGAAGTCCCAAATTTGGCGTGGGCGCTTCTTGGGGAATCCTGATGAAAAAGCAAGTGGCCCCATGTCTCTAGGCCAAAGTTGAATTTTCACCCCATAGACTTGCATTGAATTAGGGTTGGGATAAGGCTGAAGCTAGGGTTAGGGTTAGGGTTAGTGTTAGGGTTTTGGGCTTCTTCAAGTACTAGAAGTCCCAAATTTGGCGCGGGTGCTTCTTGGGGGCTCCTGATGAAAAAGCAAGTGGCCCCATGTCTCTAGGACAAAGTTGAAATTTCACCCCATTGAGTTGCATTGAATTAGGGTTGGGATAAGGCTGAAGCTAGGGTTAGGGTTAGGGTTAGTGTTAGGGTTTAGGGGTTCCTCAAGTACTAGAAGTCCCAAATTTGGCGTGGGTGCTTCTTGGGGAATCCTGATGAAAAAGCAAGTGGCCCCATGTTTCTAGGACAAAGTTGAAATTTCACCCCATTGACTTGCATTGAATTAGGGTTGGGATAAGGCTGAAGCTAGGGTTAGGGTTAGGGTTAGGGTTAGTGTTAGGGTTTCGCTTTTCCTCAAGTACTAGAAGTCCCAAATTTGGCGTGGGCGCTTCTTGGGGGCTCCTGATGAAAAAGCAAGTGGCCCCATGTCTCTAGGACAAAGTTGAAATTTCACCCCATAGACTTGCATTGAATTAGGGTTGGGATAAGGCTGAAGCTAGGGTTAGGGTTAGTGTTAGGGTTTCTGGGTTCCTCAAGTACTAGAAGTCCCAAATTTGGCGTGGGCGCTTCTTGGGGGCTCCTGATTAAAAAGCAAGTGGCCCAATGTCTCTAGGACAAAGTTGAAATTTCACCCCATAGACTTGCATTGAATTAGGGTTGGGATAAGGCTGAAGCTAGGGTTAGGGTTAGGGTTAGTGTTAGGGTTTTGGGCTTCTTCAAGTACTAGAAGTCCCAAATTTGGCGCGGGTGCTTCTTGGGGGCTCCTGATTAAAAAGCAAGTGGCCCCATGTCTCTAGGACAAAGTTGAAATTTCACCCCATTGAGTTGCATTGAATTAGGGTTGGGATAAGGCTGAAGCTAGGGTTAGGGTTAGGGTTAGTGTTAGGGTTTAGGGGTTCCTCAAGTACTAGAAGTCCCAAATTTGGCGTGGGTGCTTCTTGGGGAATCCTGATGAAAAAGCAAGTGGCCCCATGTTTCTAGGACAAAGTTGAAATTTCACCCCATTGACTTGCATTGAATTAGGGTTGGGATAAGGCTGAAGCTAGGGTTAGGGTTAGGGTTAGGGTTAGTGTTAGGGTTTCGCTGTTCCTCAAGTACTAGAAGTCCCAAATTTGGCGTGGGCGCTTCTTGGGGGCTCCTGATGAAAAAGCAAGTGGCCCCATGTCTCTAGGACAAAGTTGAAATTTCACCCCATAGACTTGCATTGAATTAGGGTTGGGATAAGGCTGAAGCTAGGGTTAGGGTTAGTGTTAGGGTTTCTGGGTTCCTCAAGTACTAGAAGTCCCAAATTTGGCGTGGGCGCTTCTTGGGGGCTCCTGATTAAAAAGCAAGTGGCCCAATGTCTCTAGGACAAAGTTGAAATTTCACCCCATAGACTTGCATTGAATTAGGGTTGGGATAAGGCTGAAGCTAGGGTTAGGGTTAGTGTTAGGGTTTTGGGCTTCTTCAAGTACTAGAAGTCCCAAATTTGGCGTGGGCGCTTCTTGGGGGCTCCTGATGAAAAAGCAAGTGGCCCCATGTCTCTAGGACAAAGTTGAAATTTCACCCCATAGACTTGCATTGAATTAGGGTTGGGATAAGGCTGAAGCTAGGGTTAGGGTTAGTGTTAGGGTTTCTGGGTTCCTCAAGTACTAGAAGTCCCAAATTTGGCGTGGGCGCTTCTTGGGGGCTCCTGATTAAAAAGCAAGTGGCCCAATGTCTCTAGGACAAAGTTGAAATTTCACCCCATAGACTTGCATTGAATTAGGGTTGGGATAAGGCTGAAGCTAGGGTTAGGGTTAGGGTTAGTGTTAGGGTTTTGGGCTTCTTCAAGTACTAGAAGTCCCAAATTTGGCGCGGGTGCTTCTTGGGGGCTCCTGATGAAAAAGCAAGTGGCCCCATGTCTCTAGGACAAAGTTGAAATTTCACCCCATTGACTTGCATTGAATTAGGGTTGGGATAAGGCTGAAGCTAGGGTTAGGGTTAGGGTTAGTGTTAGGGTTTCGGGGTTCCTCAAGTACTAGAAGTCCCAAATTTGGCGTGGGTGCTTCTTGGGGAATCCTGATGAAAAAGCAAGTGGCCCCATGTTTCTAGGACAAAGTTGAAATTTCACCCCATTGACTTGCATTGAATTAGGGTTGGGATAAGGCTGAAGCTAGGGTTAGGGTTAGGGTTAGGGTTAGTGTTAGGGTTTCGCTGTTCCTCAAGTACTAGAAGTTCCAAATTTGGCGTGGGCGCTTCTTGGCGGCTCCTGATGAAAAATCAAGTGGCCCCATGTCTCTAGGACAAAGTTGAAATTTCACCCCAAAGACTTGCATTGAATTAGGGTTGGGATTAAGCTGAAGCTAGGGTTAGGGTTAGGGTTAGTGTTAGGGTTTCGGGGTCACTCAAGTACTAGAAGTCCCAAATTTGGCGTGGGCGCTTCTTGGGGGCTCCTGATGAAAAAGCAAGTGGCCCCATGTCTCTAGGACAAAGTTGAAATTTCACCCCATAGACTTGCATTGAATTAGGGTTGGGATAAGGCTGAAGCTAGGGTTAGGGTTAGGGTTAGTGTTAGGGTTTCGGGGTTCCTCAAGTACTAGAAGTCCCAAATTTGGCGTGGGTGCTTCTTGGGGGCTCCTGATTAAAAAGCAAGTGGCCCCATGTCTCTAGGACAAATTTGAAATTTCTCCCCATTGACTTGCATTGAATTAGGGTAGGGATAAGGCTGAAGCTAGGGTTAGGGTTAGGGTTAGGGTTAGTGTTAGGGTTTCGGGTTCCTCAAGTACTAGAAGTCCCAAATTTGGCGTGGGTGCTTCTTGGGGGCTCCTGATGTAAAAGCAAGTGGCCCCATGTCTCTAGGACAAAGTTGAAATTTCACCCCATTGACTTGCATTGAATTAGGGTTGGGATAAGGCTGAAGCTAGGGTTAGGGTTAGGGTTAGTGTTAGGGTTTCGCTGTTCCTCAAGTACTAGAAGTCCCAAATCTGGCGTGGGCGCTTCTTGGGGGCTCCTGATGAAAAAGCAAGTGGCCCCATGTCTCTAGGACAAAGTTGAAATTTCACCCCATAGACTTGCATTGAATTAGGGTTGGGATAAGGCTGAAGCTAGGGTTAGGGTTAGTGTTAGGGTTTCTGGGTTCCTCAAGTACTAGAAGTCCCAAATTTGGCGTGGGCGCTTCTTGGGGGCTCCTGATTAAGAAGCAAGTGGCCCAATGTCTCTAGGACAAAGTTGAAATTTCACCCCATAGACTTGCATTGAATTAGGGTTGGGATAAGGCTGAAGCTAGGGTTAGGGTTAGGGTTAGTGTTAGGGTTTTGGGCTTCTTCAAGTACTAGAAGTCCCAAATTTGGCGCGGGTGCTTCTTGGGGGCTCCTGATGAAAAAGCAAGTGGCCCCATGTCTCTAGGACAAAGTTGAAATTTCACCCCATTGACTTGCATTGAATTAGGGTTGGGATAAGGCTGAAGCTAGGGTTAGGGTTAGGGTTAGTGTTAGGGTTTCGGGGTTCCTCAAGTACTAGAAGTCCCAAATTTGGCATGGGTGCTTCTTGGGGAATCCTGATGAAAAAGCAAGTGGCCCCATGTTTCTAGGACAAAGTTGAAATTTCACCCCATTGACTTGCATTGAATTAGGGTTGGGATAAGGCTGAAGCTAGGGTTAGGGTTAGGGTTAGGGTTAGTGTTAGGGTTTCGCTGTTCCTCAAGTACTAGAAGTCCCAAATTTGGCGTGGGCGCTTCTTGGGGGCTCCTGATGAAAAAGCAAGTGGCCCCATGTCTCTAGGACAAAGTTGAAATTTCACCCCATAGACTTGCATTGAATTAGGGTTGGGATAAGGCTGAAGCTAGGGTTAGGGTTAGGGTTAGTGTTAGGGTTTCGGGGTTCCTCAAGTACTAGAAGTCCCAAATTTGGCGTGGGTGCTTCTTGGGGGCTCCTGATTAAAAAGCAAGTGGCCCCATGTCTCTAGGACAAATTTGAAATTTCTCCCCATTGACTTGCATTGAATTAGGGTAGGGATAAGGCTGAAGCTAGGGTTAGGGTTAGGGTTAGGGTTAGTGTTAGGGTTTCGGGGTTCCTCAAGTACTAGAAGTCCCAAATTTGGCGTGGGCGCTTCTTGGGGGCTCCTGATTAAAAAGCAAGTGGCCCCATGTCTCTAGGACAAAGTTGAAATTTCACCCTATACACTTGCATTGAATTAGGGTTGGGATAAGGCTGAAGCTAGGGTTAGGGTTAGGTTTAGTGTCAGGGTTTCGGGGTTCCTCAAGTACTAGAAGTCCCAAATTTGGCGTGGGCGCTTCTTGGGGAATCCTGATGAAAAAGCAAGTGGCCCCATGTCTCTAGGACAAAGTTGAAATTTCACCCCATAGACTTGCATTGAATTAGGGTTGGGATAAGGCTGAAGCTAGGGTTAGGGTTAGGGTTAGTGTTAGGGTTTCTGGGTTCCTCAAGTACTAGAAGTCCCAAATTTGGCGTGGGCGCTTCTTGGGGGCTCCTGATTAAAAAGCAAGTGGCCCCATGTCTCTAGGACAAAGTTGAAATTTCACCCCATAGACTTGCATTGAATTAGGGTTGGGATAAGGCTGAAGCTAGGGTTAGGGTTAGGGTTAGTGTCAGGGTTTCGGGGTTCCTCAAGTACTAGAAGTCCCAAATTTGGCGTGGGCGCTTCTTGGGGAATCCTGATGAAAAAGCAAGTGGCCCCATGTCTCTAGGACAAAGTTGAAATTTCACCCCATAGACTTGCATTGAATTAGGGTTGGGATAAGGCTGAAGCTAGGGTTAGGGTTAGGGTTAGTGTTAGGGTTTCGCTGTTCCTCAAGTACTAGAAGTCCCAAATCTGGCGTGGGCGCTTCTTGGGGGCTCCTGATGAAAAAGCAAGTGGCCCCATGTCTCTAGGACAAAGTTGAAATTTCACCCCATAGACTTGCATTGAATTAGGGTTGGGATAAGGCTGAAGCTAGGGTTAGGGTTAGTGTTAGGGTTTCTGGGTTCCTCAAGTACTAGAAGTCCCAAATTTGGCGTGGGCGCTTCTTGGGGGCTCCTGATTAAAAAGCAAGTGGCCCAATGTCTCTAGGACAAAGTTGAAATTTCACCCCATAGACTTGCATTGAATTAGGGTTGGGATAAGGCTGAAGCTAGGGTTAGGGTTAGGGTTAGGGTTAGTGTTAGGGTTTTGGGCTTCTTCAAGTACTAGAAGTCCCAAATTTGGCGCGGGTGCTTCTTGGGGGCTCCTGATGAAAAAGCAAGTGGCCCCATGTCTCTAGGACAAAGTTGAAATTTCACCCCATTGACTTGCATTGAATTAGGGTTGGGATAAGGCTGAAGCTAGGGTTAGGGTTAGGGTTAGTGTTAGGGTTTCGGGGTTCCTCAAGTACTAGAAGTCCCAAATTTGGCGTGGGTGCTTCTTGGGGAATCCTGATGAAAAAGCAAGTGGCCCCATGTTTCTAGGACAAAGTTGAAATTTCACCCCATTGACTTGCATTGAATTAGGGTTGGGATAAGGCTGAAGCTAGGGTTAGGGTTAGGGTTAGGGTTAGTGTTAGGGTTTCGCTGTTCCTCAAGTACTAGAAGTCCCAAATTTGGCGTGGGCGCTTCTTGGCGGCTCCTGATGAAAAATCAAGTGGCCCCATGTCTCTAGGACAAAGTTGAAATTTCACCCCAAAGACTTGCATTGAATTAGGGTTGGGATTAAGCTGAAGCTAGGGTTAGGGTTAGGGTTAGTGTTAGGGTTTCGGGGTCACTCAAGTACTAGAAGTCCCAAATTTGGCGTGGGCGCTTCTTGGGGGCTCCTGATGAAAAAGCAAGTGGCCCCATGTCTCTAGGACAAAGTTGAAATTTCACCCCATAGACTTGCATTGAATTAGGGTTGGGATAAGGCTGAAGCTAGGGTTAGGGTTAGGGTTAGTGTTAGGGTTTCGGGGTTCCTCAAGTACTAGAAGTCCCAAATTTGGCGTGGGCGCTTCTTGGGGAATCCTGATGAAAAAGCAAGTGGCCCCATGTCTCTAGGACAAAGTTGAAATTTCACCCCATAGACTTGCATTGAATTAGGGTTGGGATAAGGCTGAAGCTAGGGTTAGGGTTAGGGTTAGTGTTAGGGTTTCGCTGTTCCTCAAGTACTAGAAGTCCCAAATCTGGCGTGGGCGCTTCTTGGGGGCTCCTGATGAAAAAGCAAGTGGCCCCATGTCTCTAGGACAAAGTTGAAATTTCACCCCATAGACTTGCATTGAATTAGGGTTGGGATAAGGCTGAAGCTAGGGTTAGGGTTAGTGTTAGGGTTTCTGGGTTCCTCAAGTACTAGAAGTCCCAAATTTGGCGTGGGCGCTTCTTGGGGGCTCCTGATTAAAAAGCAAGTGGCCCAATGTCTCTAGGACAAAGTTGAAATTTCACCCCATAGACTTGCATTGAATTAGGGTTGGGATAAGGCTGAAGCTAGGGTTAGGGTTAGGGTTAGTGTTAGGGTTTTGGGCTTCTTCAAGTACTAGAAGTCCCAAATTTGGCGCGGGTGCTTCTTGGGGGCTCCTGATGAAAAAGCAAGTGGCCCCATGTCTCTAGGACAAAGTTGAAATTTCACCCCATTGACTTGCATTGAATTAGGGTTGGGATAAGGCTGAAGCTAGGGTTAGGGTTAGGGTTAGTGTTAGGGTTTCGGGGTTCCTCAAGTACTAGAAGTCCCAAATTTGGCGTGGGTGCTTCTTGGGGAATCCTGATGAAAAAGCAAGTGGCCCCATGTTTCTAGGACAAAGTTGAAATTTCACCCCATTGACTTGCATTGAATTAGGGTTGGGATAAGGCTGAAGCTAGGGTTAGGGTTAGGGTTAGGGTTAGGGTTAGTGTTAGGGTTTCGCTGTTCCTCAAGTACTAGAAGTCCCAAATTTGGCGTGGGCGCTTCTTGGGGGCTCCTGATGAAAAAGCAAGTGGCCCCATGTCTCTAGGACAAAGTTGAAATTTCACCCCATAGACTTGCATTGAATTAGGGTTGGGATAAGGCTGAAGCTAGGGTTAGGGTTAGGGTTAGTGTTAGGGTTTCGGGGTTCCTCAAGTACTAGAAGTCCCAAATTTGGCGTGGGTGCTTCTTGGGGGCTCCTGATTAAAAAGCAAGTGGCCCCATGTCTCTAGGACAAATTTGAAATTTCTCCCCATTGACTTGCATTGAATTAGGGTAGGGATAAGGCTGAAGCTAGGGTTAGGGTTAGGGTTAGGGTTAGTGTTAGGGTTTCGGGGTTCCTCAAGTACTAGAAGTCCCAAATTTGGCGTGGGCGCTTCTTGGGGGCTCCTGATTAAAAAGCAAGTGGCCCCATGTCTCTAGGACAAAGTTGAAATTTCACCCCATACACTTGCATTGAATTAGGGTTGGGATAAGGCTGAAGCTAGGGTTAGGGTTAGGTTTAGTGTCAGGGTTTCGGGGTTCCTCAAGTACTAGAAGTCCCAAATTTGGCGTGGGCGCTTCTTGGGGAATCCTGATGAAAAAGCAAGTGGCCCCATGTCTCTAGGACAAAGTTGAAATTTCACCCCATAGACTTGCATTGAATTAGGGTTGGGATAAGGCTGAAGCTAGGGTTAGGGTTAGGGTTAGTGTTAGGGTTTCTGGGTTCCTCAAGTACTAGAAGTCCCAAATTTGGCGTGGGCGCTTCTTGGGGGCTCCTGATTAAAAAGCAAGTGGCCCCATGTCTCTAGGACAAAGTTGAAATTTCACCCCATAGACTTGCATTGAATTAGGGTTGGGATAAGGCTGAAGCTAGGGTTAGGGTTAGGGTTAGTGTCAGGGTTTCGGGGTTCCTCAAGTACTAGAAGTCCCAAATTTGGCGTGGGCGCTTCTTGGGGAATCCTGATGAAAAAGCAAGTGGCCCCATGTCTCTAGGACAAAGTTGAAATTTCACCCCATAGACTTGCATTGAATTAGGGTTGGGATAAGGCTGAAGCTAGGGTTAGGGTTAGGGTTAGTGTTAGGGTTTCGCTGTTCCTCAAGTACTAGAAGTCCCAAATCTGGCGTGGGCGCTTCTTGGGGGCTCCTGATGAAAAAGCAAGTGGCCCCATGTCTATAGGACAAAGTTGAAATTTCACCCCATAGACTTGCATTGAATTAGGGTTGGGATAAGGCTGAAGCTAGGGTTAGGGTTAGTGTTAGGGTTTCGGGGTTCCTCAAGTACTAGAAGTCCCAAATTTGGCGTGGGTGCTTCTTGGGGAATCCTGATGAAAAAGCAAGTGGCCCCATGTTTCTAGGACAAAGTTGAAATTTCACCCCATTGACTTGCATTGAATTAGGGTTGGGATAAGGCTGAAGCTAGGGTTAGGGTTAGGGTTAGGGTTAGTGTTAGGGTTTCGCTGTTCCTCAAGTACTAGAAGTCCCAAATTTGGCGTGGGCGCTTCTTGGGGGCTCCTGATGAAAAAGCAAGTGGCCCCATGTCTCTAGGACAAAGTTGAAATTTCACCCCATAGACTTGCATTGAATTAGGGTTGGGATAAGGCTGAAGCTAGGGTTAGGGTTAGGGTTAGTGTTAGGGTTTCGGGGTTCCTCAAGTACTAGAAGTCCCAAATTTGGCGTGGGTGCTTCTTGGGGGCTCCTGATTAAAAAGCAAGTGGCCCCATGTCTCTAGGACAAATTTGAAATTTCTCCCCATTGACTTGCATTGAATTAGGGTAGGGATAAGGCTGAAGCTAGGGTTAGGGTTAGGGTTAGGGTTAGTGTTAGGGTTTCGGGGTTCCTCAAGTACTAGAAGTCCCAAATTTGGCGTGGGCGCTTCTTGGGGGCTCCTGATTAAAAAGCAAGTGGCCCCATGTCTCTAGGACAAAGTTGAAATTTCACCCCATACACTTGCATTGAATTAGGGTTGGGATAAGGCTGAAGCTAGGGTTAGGGTTAGGTTTAGTGTCAGGGTTTCGGGGTTCCTCAAGTACTAGAAGTCCCAAATTTGGCGTGGGCGCTTCTTGGGGAATCCTGATGAAAAAGCAAGTGGCCCCATGTCTCTAGGACAAAGTTGAAATTTCACCCCATAGACTTGCATTGAATTAGGGTTGGGATAAGGCTGAAGCTAGGGTTAGGGTTAGGGTTAGTGTTAGGGTTTCTGGGTTCCTCAAGTACTAGAAGTCCCAAATTTGGCGTGGGCGCTTCTTGGGGGCTCCTGATTAAAAAGCAAGTGGCCCCATGTCTCTAGGACAAAGTTGAAATTTCACCCCATAGACTTGCATTGAATTAGGGTTGGGATAAGGCTGAAGCTAGGGTTAGGGTTAGGGTTAGTGTCAGGGTTTCGGGGTTCCTCAAGTACTAGAAGTCCCAAATTTGGCGTGGGCGCTTCTTGGGGAATCCTGATGAAAAAGCAAGTGGCCCCATGTCTCTAGGACAAAGTTGAAATTTCACCCCATAGACTTGCATTGAATTAGGGTTGGGATAAGGCTGAAGCTAGGGTTAGGGTTAGGGTTAGTGTTAGGGTTTCGCTGTTCCTCAAGTACTAGAAGTCCCAAATCTGGCGTGGGCGCTTCTTGGGGGCTCCTGATGAAAAAGCAAGTGGCCCCATGTCTATAGGACAAAGTTGAAATTTCACCCCATAGACTTGCATTGAATTAGGGTTGGGATAAGGCTGAAGCTAGGGTTAGGGTTAGTGTTAGGGTTTCGGGGTTCCTCAAGTACTAGAAGTCCCAAATTTGGCGTGGGTGCTTCTTGGGGAATCCTGATGAAAAAGCAAGTGGCCCCATGTTTCTAGGACAAAGTTGAAATTTCACCCCATTGACTTGCATTGAATTAGGGTTGGGATAAGGCTGAAGCTAGGGTTAGGGTTAGGGTTAGGGTTAGTGTTAGGGTTTCGGGGTTCCTCAAGTACTAGAAGTCCCAAATTTGGCGTGGGCGCTTCTTGGGGGCTCCTGATTAAAAAGCAAGTGGCCCCATGTCTCTAGGACAAAGTTGAAATTTCACCCCATACACTTGCATTGAATTAGGGTTGGGATAAGGCTGAAGCTAGGGTTAGGGTTAGGTTTAGTGTCAGGGTTTCGGGGTTCCTCAAGTACTAGAAGTCCCAAATTTGGCGTGGGCGCTTCTTGGGGAATCCTGATGAAAAAGCAAGTGGCCCCATGTCTCTAGGACAAAGTTGAAATTTCACCCCATAGACTTGCATTGAATTAGGGTTGGGATAAGGCTGAAGCTAGGGTTAGGGTTAGGGTTAGTGTTAGGGTTTCTGGGTTCCTCAAGTACTAGAAGTCCCAAATTTGGCGTGGGCGCTTCTTGGGGGCTCCTGATTAAAAAGCAAGTGGCCCCATGTCTCTAGGACAAAGTTGAAATTTCACCCCATAGACTTGCATTGAATTAGGGTTGGGATAAGGCTGAAGCTAGGGTTAGGGTTAGGGTTAGTGTCAGGGTTTCGGGGTTCCTCAAGTACTAGAAGTCCCAAATTTGGCGTGGGCGCTTCTTGGGGAATCCTGATGAAAAAGCAAGTGGCCCCATGTCTCTAGGACAAAGTTGAAATTTCACCCCATAGACTTGCATTGAATTAGGGTTGGGATAAGGCTGAAGCTAGGGTTAGGGTTAGGGTTAGTGTTAGGGTTTCGCTGTTCCTCAAGTACTAGAAGTCCCAAATCTGGCGTGGGCGCTTCTTGGGGGCTCCTGATGAAAAAGCAAGTGGCCCCATGTCTATAGGACAAAGTTGAAATTTCACCCCATAGACTTGCATTGAATTAGGGTTGGGATAAGGCTGAAGCTAGGGTTAGGGTTAGTGTTAGGGTTTCGGGGTTCCTCAAGTACTAGAAGTCCCAAATTTGGCGTGGGCGCTTCTTGGGGGCTCCTGATTAAAAAGCAAGTGGCCCCATGTCTCTAGGACAAAGTTGAAATTTCACCCCATAGACTTGCATTGAATTAGGGTTGGGATAAGGCTGAAGCTAGGGTTAGGGTTAGGGTTAGTGTTAGGGTTTTGGGCTTCTTCAAGTACTAGAAGTCCCAAATTTGGCGTGGGTGCTTCTTGGGGGCTCCTGATGAAAAAGCAAGTGGCCCCATGTCTCTAGGACAAAGTTGAAATTTCACCCCATTGACTTGCATTGAATTAGGGTTGGGATAAAGCTGAAGCTAGGGTTAGGGTTAGGGTTAGTGTTAGGGTTTTGGGCTTCTTCAAGTACTAGAAGTCCCAAATTTGGCGTGGGTGCTTCTTGGGGGCTCCTGATGAAAAAGCAAGTGGCCCCATGTCTCTAGGACAAAGTTGAAATTTCACCCCATAGACTTGCATTGAATTAGGGTTGGGATAAGGCTGAAGCTAGGGTTAGGGTTAGGGTTAGTGTTAGGGTTTCGCTGTTCCTCAAGTACTAGAAGTCCCAAATCTGGCGTGGGCGCTTCTTGGGGGCTCCTGATGAAAAAGCAAGTGGCCCCATGTCTCTAGGACAAAGTTGAAATTTCACCCCATAGACTTGCATTGAATTAGGGTTGGGATAAGGCTGAAGCTAGGGTTAGGGTTAGGGTTAGTGTTAGGGTTTTGGGCTTCTTCAAGTACTAGAAGTCCCGAATTTGGCGTGGGCACTTCTTGGGGGCTACTGATGAAAAAGCAAGTGGCCCCATGTCTCTAGGACAAAGTTGAAATTTCACCCCATAGACTTGCATTGAATTAGGGTTGGGATAAGGCTGAGGCTCAGGTTAGGGTTAGGGTTTTGGGATTCCTCAAGTACTAGAAGTCCCAAATTTGGCGTGGGTGCTTCTTGGGGGCTCCTGATGAAAAAGCAAGTGGCCCCATGTCTCTAGGACAAATTTGAAATTTCTCCCCATTGACTTGCATTGAATTAGGGTAGGGATAAGGCTGAAGCTAGGGTTAGGGTTAGGGTTAGGGTTAGTGTTAGGGTTTCGGGGTTCCTCAAGTACTAGAAGTCCCAAATTTGGCGTGGGCGCTTCTTGGGGGCTCCTGATTAAAAAGAAAGTGGCCCCATGTCTCTAGGACAAAGTTGAAATATCACCCCATAGACTTGCATTGAATTAGGGTTGGGATAAGGCTGAAGCTAGGGTTAGGGTTAGGGTTAGTGTTAGGGTTTTGGGCTTCTTCAAGTACTAGAAGTCCCAAATTTGGCGTGGGTGCTTCTTGGGGGCTCCTGATGAAAAAGCAAGTGGCCCCATGTCTCTAGGACAAAGTTGAAATTTCACCCCATAGACTTGCATTGAATTAGGGTTGGGATAAGGCTGAAGCTAGGGTTAGGGTTAGGGTTAGTGTTAGGGTTTCGCTGTTCCTCAAGTACTAGAAGTCCCAAATCTGGCGTGGGCGCTTCTTGGGGGCTCCTGATGAAAAAGCAAGTGGCCCCATGTCTCTAGGACAAAGTTGAAATTTCACCCCATAGACTTGCATTGAATTAGGGTTGGGATAAGGCTGAAGCTAGGGTTAGGGTTAGGGTTAGTGTTAGGGTTTTGGGCTTCTTCAAGTACTAGAAGTCCCGAATTTGGCGTGGGCACTTCTTGGGGGCTACTGATGAAAAAGCAAGTGGCCCCATGTCTCTAGGACAAAGTTGAAATTTCACCCCATAGACTTGCATTGAATTAGGGTTGGGATAAGGCTGAGGCTCAGGTTAGGGTTAGGGTTTTGGGATTCCTCAAATACTAGAAGTCCCAAATTTGGCGTGGGTGCTTCTTGGGGGCTCCTGATGAAAAAGCAAGTGGCCCCATGTCTCTAGGACAAATTTGAAATTTCTCCCCATTGACTTGCATTGAATTAGGGTAGGGATAAGGCTGAAGCTAGGGTTAGGGTTAGGGTTAGGGTTAGTGTTAGGGTTTCGGGGTTCCTCAAGTACTAGAAGTCCCAAATTTGGCGTGGGCGCTTCTTGGGGGCTCCTGATTAAAAAGCAAGTGGCCCCATGTCTCTAGGACAAAGTTGAAATATCACCCCATAGACTTGCATTGAATTAGGGTTGGGATAAGGCTGAAGCTAGGGTTAGGGTTAGGGTTAGTGTTAGGGTTTTGGGCTTCTTCAAGTACTAGAAGTCCCAAATTTGGCATGGGCGCTTCTTGGGGAGTCCTGATGAAAAAGCAAGTGGCCCCATGTCTCTAGGACAAAGTTGAAATTTCACCCCTTAGACTTGCATTGAATTAGGGTTGGGATAAGGCTGAGGCTCAGGTTAGGGTTAGGGTTTCGGGGTTCCTCAAGTACTAGAAGTCCCAAATTTGGCGTGGGTGCTTCTTGGGGGCTCCTGATGAAAAAGCAAGTGGCCCCATGTCTCTAGGACAAAGTTGAAATTTCACCCCATTGACTTGTATTGAATTAGGGTTGGGATAAGGCTGAAGCTAGGGTTAGGGTTAGGGTTAGTGTTAGGGTTTCTGGGCTCCTCAAGTACTAGAAGTCCCAAATTTGGCGTGGGCGCTTCTTGGGGGCTCCTGATTAAAAAGCAAGTGGCCCCATGTCTCTAGGACAAAGTTGAAATTTCACCCCATAGACTTGCATTGAATTAGGGTTGGGATAAGGCTGAAGCTAGGGTTAGGGTTAGGGTTAGTGTCAGGGTTTCGGGGTTCCTCAAGTACTAGAAGTCCCAAATTTGGCGTGGGTGCTTCTTGGGGAATCCTGATGAAAAAGCAAGTGGCCCCATGTCTCTAGGACAAAGTTGAAATTTCACCCCATAGACTTGCATTGAATTAGGGTTGGGATAAGGCTGAAGCTAGGGTTAGGGTTAGGGTTAGTGTTAGGGTTTCGCTGTTCCTCAAGTACTAGAAGTCCCAAATCTGGCGTGGGCGCTTCTTGGGGGCTCCTGATGAAAAAGCAAGTGGCCCCATGTCTCTAGGACAAAGTTGAAATTTCACCCCATAGACTTGCATTGAATTAGGGTTGGGATAAGGCTGAAGCTAGGGTTAGGGTTAGGGTTAGTGTTAGGGTTTCGGGGTCACTCAAGTACTAGAAGTCCCAAATTTGGCGTGGGCGCTTCTTGGGGGCTCCTGATGAAAAAGCAAGTGGCCCCATGTCTCTAGGACAAAGTTGAAATTTCACCCCATAGACTTGCATTGAATTAGGGTTGGGATAAGGCTGAAGCTAGGGTTAGGGTTAGGGTTAGTGTTAGGGTTTCGGGGTTCCTCAAGTACTAGAAGTCCCAAATTTGGCGTGGGTGCTTCTTGGGGGCTCCTGATTAAAAAGCAAGTGGCCCCATGTCTCTAGGACAAATTTGAAATTTCTCCCCATTGACTTGCATTGAATTAGGGTAGGGATAAGGCTGAAGCTAGGGTTAGGGTTAGGGTTAGGGTTAGTGTTAGGGTTTCGGGGTTCCTCAAGTACTAGAAGTCCCAAATTTGGCGTGGGTGCTTCTTGGGGGCTCCTGATGAAAAAGCAAGTGGCCCCATGTCTCTAGGACAAAGTTGAAATTTCACCCAATAGACTTGCATTGAATTAGGGTTGGGATAAGGCTGAAGCTAGGGTTAGGGTTAGGGTTAGTGTTAGGGTTTCGCTGTTCCTCAAGTACTAGAAGTCCCAAATCTGGCGTGGGCGCTTCTTGGGGGCTCCTGATGAAAAAGCAAGTGGCCCCATGTCTCTAGGACAAAGTTGAAATTTCACCCCATAGACTTGCATTGAATTAGGGTTGGGATAAGGCTGAAGCTAGGGTTAGGGTTAGTGTTAGGGTTTCTGGGTTCCTCAAGTACTAGAAGTCCCGAATTTGGCGTGGGCACTTCTTGGGGGCTACTGATGAAAAAGCAAGTGGCCCCATGTCTCTAGGACAAAGTTGAAATTTCACCCCATAGACTTGCATTGAATTAGGGTTGGGATAAGGCTGAAGCTAGGGTTAGGGTTAGGGTTAGTGTTAGGGTTTTGGGCTTCTTCAAGTACTAGAAGTCCCGAATTTGGCGTGGGCACTTCTTGGGGGCTACTGATGAAAAAGCAAGTGGCCCCATGTCTCTAGGACAAAGTTGAAATTTCACCCCATAGACTTGCATTGAATTAGGGTTGGGATAAGGCTGAGGCTCAGGTTAGGGTTAGGGTTTTGGGATTCCTCAAGTACTAGAAGTCCCAAATTTGGCGTGGGTGCTTCTTGGGGGCTCCTGATGAAAAAGCAAGTGGCCCCATGTCTCTAGGACAAATTTGAAATTTCTCCCCATTGACTTGCATTGAATTAGGGTAGGGATAAGGCTGAAGCTAGGGTTAGGGTTAGGGTTAGGGTTAGTGTTAGGGTTTCGGGGTTCCTCAAGTACTAGAAGTCCCAAATTTGGCGTGGGCGCTTCTTGGGGGCTCCTGATTAAAAAGCAAGTGGCCCCATGTCTCTAGGACAAAGTTGAAATATCACCCCATAGACTTGCATTGAATTAGGGTTGGGATAAGGCTGAAGCTAGGGTTAGGGTTAGGGTTAGTGTTAGGGTTTTGGGCTTCTTCAAGTACTAGAAGTCCCAAATTTGGCATGGGCGCTTCTTGGGGAGTCCTGATGAAAAAGCAAGTGGCCCCATGTCTCTAGGACAAAGTTGAAATTTCACCCCTTAGACTTGCATTGAATTAGGGTTGGGATAAGGCTGAGGCTCAGGTTAGGGTTAGGGTTTCGGGGTTCCTCAAGTACTAGAAGTCCCAAATTTGGCGTGGGTGCTTCTTGGGGGCTCCTGATGAAAAAGCAAGTGGCCCCATGTCTCTAGGACAAAGTTGAAATTTCACCCCATTGACTTGTATTGAATTAGGGTTGGGATAAGGCTGAAGCTAGGGTTAGGGTTAGGGTTAGTGTTAGGGTTTCTGGGCTCCTCAAGTACTAGAAGTCCCAAATTTGGCGTGGGCGCTTCTTGGGGGCTCCTGATTAAAAAGCAAGTGGCCCCATGTCTCTAGGACAAAGTTGAAATTTCACCCCATAGACTTGCATTGAATTAGGGTTGGGATAAGGCTGAAGCTAGGGTTAGGGTTAGGGTTAGTGTCAGGGTTTCGGGGTTCCTCAAGTACTAGAAGTCCCAAATTTGGCGTGGGTGCTTCTTGGGGAATCCTGATGAAAAAGCAAGTGGCCCCATGTCTCTAGGACAAAGTTGAAATTTCACCCCATAGACTTGCATTGAATTAGGGTTGGGATAAGGCTGAAGCTAGGGTTAGGGTTAGGGTTAGTGTTAGGGTTTCGCTGTTCCTCAAGTACTAGAAGTCCCAAATCTGGCGTGGGCGCTTCTTGGGGGCTCCTGATGAAAAAGCAAGTGGCCCCATGTCTCTAGGACAAAGTTGAAATTTCACCCCATAGACTTGCATTGAATTAGGGTTGGGATAAGGCTGAAGCTAGGGTTAGGGTTAGGGTTAGTGTTAGGGTTTCGGGGTCACTCAAGTACTAGAAGTCCCAAATTTGGCGTGGGCGCTTCTTGGGGGCTCCTGATGAAAAAGCAAGTGGCCCCATGTCTCTAGGACAAAGTTGAAATTTCACCCCATAGACTTGCATTGAATTAGGGTTGGGATAAGGCTGAAGCTAGGGTTAGGGTTAGGGTTAGTGTTAGGGTTTCGGGGTTCCTCAAGTACTAGAAGTCCCAAATTTGGCGTGGGTGCTTCTTGGGGGCTCCTGATTAAAAAGCAAGTGGCCCCATGTCTCTAGGACAAATTTGAAATTTCTCCCCATTGACTTGCATTGAATTAGGGTAGGGATAAGGCTGAAGCTAGGGTTAGGGTTAGGGTTAGGGTTAGTGTTAGGGTTTCGGGGTTCCTCAAGTACTAGAAGTCCCAAATTTGGCGTGGGTGCTTCTTGGGGGCTCCTGATGTAAAAGCAAGTGGCCCCATGTCTCTAGGACAAAGTTGAAATTTCACCCCATTGACTTGCATTGAATTAGGGTTGGGATAAGGCTGAAGCTAGGGTTAGGGTTAGGGTTAGTGTTAGGGTTTCGCTGTTCCTCAAGTACTAGAAGTCCCAAATCTGGCGTGGGCGCTTCTTGGGGGCTCCTGATGAAAAAGCAAGTGGCCCCATGTCTCTAGGACAAAGTTGAAATTTCACCCCATAGACTTGCATTGAATTAGGGTTGGGATAAGGCTGAAGCTAGGGTTAGGGTTAGTGTTAGGGTTTCTGGGTTCCTCAAGTACTAGAAGTCCCAAATTTGGCGTGGGCGCTTCTTGGGGGCTCCTGATTAAAAAGCAAGTGGCCCAATGTCTCTAGGACAAAGTTGAAATTTCACCCCATAGACTTGCATTGAATTAGGGTTGGGATAAGGCTGAAGCTAGGGTTAGGGTTAGGGTTAGTGTTAGGGTTTTGGGCTTCTTCAAGTACTAGAAGTCCCAAATTTGGCGCGGGTGCTTCTTGGGGGCTCCTGATGAAAAAGCAAGTGGCCCCATGTCTCTAGGACAAAGTTGAAATTTCACCCCATTGACTTGCATTGAATTAGGGTTGGGATAAGGCTGAAGCTAGGGTTAGGGTTAGGGTTAGTGTTAGGGTTTCGGGGTTCCTCAAGTACTAGAAGTCCCAAATTTGGCGTGGGTGCTTCTTGGGGAATCCTGATGAAAAAGCAAGTGGCCCCATGTTTCTAGGACAAAGTTGAAATTTCACCCCATTGACTTGCATTGAATTAGGGTTGGGATAAGGCTGAAGCTAGGGTTAGGGTTAGGGTTAGGGTTAGTGTTAGGGTTTCGCTGTTCCTCAAGTACTAGAAGTCCCAAATTTGGCGTGGGCGCTTCTTGGGGGCTCCTGATGAAAAAGCAAGTGGCCCCATGTCTCTAGGACAAAGTTGAAATTTCACCCCATAGACTTGCATTGAATTAGGGTTGGGATAAGGCTGAAGCTAGGGTTAGGGTTAGGGTTAGTGTTAGGGTTTCGGGGTTCCTCAAGTACTAGAAGTCCCAAATTTGGCGTGGGTGCTTCTTGGGGGCTCCTGATTAAAAAGCAAGTGGCCCCATGTCTCTAGGACAAATTTGAAATTTCTCCCCATTGACTTGCATTGAATTAGGGTAGGGATAAGGCTGAAGCTAGGGTTAGGGTTAGGGTTAGTGTTAGGGTTTCGGGGTTCCTCAAGTACTAGAAGTCCCAAATTTGGCGTGGGTGCTTCTTGGGGGCTCCTGATGTAAAAGCAAGTGGCCCCATGTCTCTAGGACAAAGTTGAAATTTCACCCCATTGACTTGCATTGAATTAGGGTTGGGATAAGGCTGAAGCTAGGGTTAGGGTTAGGGTTAGTGTTAGGGTTTTGGGCTTCTTCAAGTACTAGAAGTCCCAAATTTGGCATGGGCGCTTCTTGGGGAGTCCTGATGAAAAAGCAAGTGGCCCCATGTCTCTAGGACAAAGTTGAAATTTCACCCCTTAGACTTGCATTGAATTAGGGTTGGGATAAGGCTGAAGCTAGGGTTAGGGTTAGGGTTAGTGTTAGGGTTTCTGGGTTCCTCAAGTACTAGAAGTCCCAAATTTGGCGTGGGCGCTTCTTGGGGGCTCCTGATTAAAAAGCAAGTGGCCCCATGTCTCTAGGACAAAGTTGAAATTTCACCCCATACACTTGCATTGAATTAGGGTTGGGATAAGGCTGAAGCTAGGGTTAGGGTTAGGTTTAGTGTCAGGGTTTCGGGGTTCCTCAAGTACTAGAAGTCCCAAATTTGGCGTGGGCGCTTCTTGGGGAATCCTGATGAAAAAGCAAGTGGCCCCATGTCTCTAGGACAAAGTTGAAATTTCACCCCATAGACTTGCATTGAATTAGGGTTGGGATAAGGCTGAAGCTAGGGTTAGGGTTAGGGTTAGTGTTAGGGTTTCTGGGTTCCTCAAGTACTAGAAGTCCCAAATTTGGCGTGGGCGCTTCTTGGGGGCTCCTGATTAAAAAGCAAGTGGCCCCATGTCTCTAGGACAAAGTTGAAATTTCACCCCATAGACTTGCATTGAATTAGGGTTGGGATAAGGCTGAAGCTAGGGTTAGGGTTAGGGTTAGTGTTAGGGTTTCGCTGTTCCTCAAGTACTAGAAGTCCCAAATCTGGCGTGGGCGCTTCTTGGGGGCTCCTGATGAAAAAGCAAGTGGCCCCATGTCTCTAGGACAAAGTTGAAATTTCACCCCATAGACTTGCATTGAATTAGGGTTGGGATAAGGCTGAAGCTAGGGTTAGGGTTAGGGTTAGTGTTAGGGTTTTGGGCTTCTTCAAGTACTAGAAGTCCCGAATTTGGCGTGGGCACTTCTTGGGGGCTACTGATGAAAAAGCAAGTGGCCCCATGTCTCTAGGACAAAGTTGAAATTTCACCCCATAGACTTGCATTGAATTAGGGTTGGGATAAGGCTGAGGCTCAGGTTAGGGTTAGGGTTTTGGGATTCCTCAAGTACTAGAAGTCCCAAATTTGGCGTGGGTGCTTCTTGGGGGCTCCTGATGAAAAAGCAAGTGGCCCCATGTCTCTAGGACAAATTTGAAATTTCTCCCCATTGACTTGCATTGAATTAGGGTAGGGATAAGGCTGAAGCTAGGGTTAGGGTTAGGGTTAGGGTTAGTGTTAGGGTTTCGGGGTTCCTCAAGTACTAGAAGTCCCAAATTTGGCGTGGGCGCTTCTTGGGGGCTCCTGATTAAAAAGCAAGTGGCCCCATGTCTCTAGGACAAAGTTGAAATATCACCCCATAGACTTGCATTGAATTAGGGTTGGGATAAGGCTGAAGCTAGGGTTAGGGTTAGGGTTAGTGTTAGGGTTTTGGGCTTCTTCAAGTACTAGAAGTCCCAAATTTGGCATGGGCGCTTCTTGGGGAGTCCTGATGAAAAAGCAAGTGGCCCCATGTCTCTAGGACAAAGTTGAAATTTCACCCCTTAGACTTGCATTGAATTAGGGTTGGGATAAGGCTGAGGCTCAGGTTAGGGTTAGGGTTTCGGGGTTCCTCAAGTACTAGAAGTCCCAAATTTGGCGTGGGTGCTTCTTGGGGGCTCCTGATGAAAAAGCAAGTGGCCCCATGTCTCTAGGACAAAGTTGAAATTTCACCCCATTGACTTGTATTGAATTAGGGTTGGGATAAGGCTGAAGCTAGGGTTAGGGTTAGGGTTAGTGTTAGGGTTTCTGGGCTCCTCAAGTACTAGAAGTCCCAAATTTGGCGTGGGCGCTTCTTGGGGGCTCCTGATTAAAAAGCAAGTGGCCCCATGTCTCTAGGACAAAGTTGAAATTTCACCCCATAGACTTGCATTGAATTAGGGTTGGGATAAGGCTGAAGCTAGGGTTAGGGTTAGGGTTAGTGTCAGGGTTTCGGGGTTCCTCAAGTACTAGAAGTCCCAAATTTGGCGTGGGTGCTTCTTGGGGAATCCTGATGAAAAAGCAAGTGGCCCCATGTCTCTAGGACAAAGTTGAAATTTCACCCCATAGACTTGCATTGAATTAGGGTTGGGATAAGGCTGAAGCTAGGGTTAGGGTTAGGGTTAGTGTTAGGGTTTCGCTGTTCCTCAAGTACTAGAAGTCCCAAATCTGGCGTGGGCGCTTCTTGGGGGCTCCTGATGAAAAAGCAAGTGGCCCCATGTCTCTAGGACAAAGTTGAAATTTCACCCCATAGACTTGCATTGAATTAGGGTTGGGATAAGGCTGAAGCTAGGGTTAGGGTTAGGGTTAGTGTCAGGGTTTCGGGGTTCCTCAAGTAGTAGAAGTCCCAAATTTGGCGTGGGCGCTTCTTGGGGAATCCTGATGAAAAAGCAAGTGGCCCCATGTCTCTAGGACAAAGTTGAAATTTCACCCCATAGACTTGCATTGAATTAGGGTTGGGATAAGGCTGAGGCTCAGGTTAGGGTTAGGGTTTTGGGATTCCTCAAGTACTAGAAGTCCCAAATTTGGCGTGGGTGCTTCTTGGGGGCTCCTGATGAAAAAGCAAGTGGCCCCATGTCTCTAGGACAAATTTGAAATTTCTCCCCATTGACTTGCATTGAATTAGGGTAGGGATAAGGCTGAAGCTAGGGTTAGGGTTAGGGTTAGGGTTAGTGTTAGGGTTTCGGGGTTCCTCAAGTACTAGAAGTCCCAAATTTGGCGTGGGCGCTTCTTGGGGGCTCCTGATTAAAAAGCAAGTGGCCCCATGTCTCTAGGACAAAGTTGAAATATCACCCCATAGACTTGCATTGAATTAGGGTTGGGATAAGGCTGAAGCTAGGGTTAGGGTTAGGGTTAGTGTTAGGGTTTTGGGCTTCTTCAAGTACTAGAAGTCCCAAATTTGGCATGGGCGCTTCTTGGGGAGTCCTGATGAAAAAGCAAGTGGCCCCATGTCTCTAGGACAAAGTTGAAATTTCACCCCTTAGACTTGCATTGAATTAGGGTTGGGATAAGGCTGAGGCTCAGGTTAGGGTTAGGGTTTCGGGGTTCCTCAAGTACTAGAAGTCCCAAATTTGGCGTGGGTGCTTCTTGGGGGCTCCTGATGAAAAAGCAAGTGGCCCCATGTCTCTAGGACAAAGTTGAAATTTCACCCCATTGACTTGTATTGAATTAGGGTTGGGATAAGGCTGAAGCTAGGGTTAGGGTTAGGGTTAGTGTTAGGGTTTCTGTGCTCCTCAAGTACTAGAAGTCCCAAATTTGGCGTGGGCGCTTCTTGGGGGCTCCTGATTAAAAAGCAAGTGGCCCCATGTCTCTAGGACAAAGTTGAAATTTCACCCCATAGACTTGCATTGAATTAGGGTTGGGATAAGGCTGAAGCTAGGGTTAGGGTTAGGGTTAGTGTCAGGGTTTCGGGGTTCCTCAAGTACTAGAAGTCCCAAATTTGGCGTGGGTGCTTCTTGGGGAATCCTGATGAAAAAGCAAGTGGCCCCATGTCTCTAGGACAAAGTTGAAATTTCACCCCATAGACTTGCATTGAATTAGGGTTGGGATAAGGCTGAAGCTAGGGTTAGGGTTAGGGTTAGTGTTAGGGTTTCGCTGTTCCTCAAGTACTAGAAGTCCCAAATCTGGCGTGGGCGCTTCTTGGGGGCTCCTGATGAAAAAGCAAGTGGCCCCATGTCTCTAGGACAAAGTTGAAATTTCACCCCATAGACTTGCATTGAATTAGGGTTGGGATAAGGCTGAAGCTAGGGTTAGGGTTAGTGTTAGGGTTTCGGGGTTCCTCAAGTACTAGAAGTCCCAAATTTGGCGTGGGCGCTTCTTGGGGGCTCCTGATTAAAAAGCAAGTGGCCCCATGTCTCTAGGACAAAGTTGAAATTTCACCCCATAGACTTGCATTGAATTAGGGTTGGGATAAGGCTGAAGCTAGGGTTAGGGTTAGGGTTAGTGTTAGGGTTTTGGGCTTCTTCAAGTACTAGAAGTCCCAAATTTGGCGTGGGTGCTTCTTGGGGGCTCCTGATGAAAAAGCAAGTGGCCCCATGTCTCTAGGACAAAGTTGAAATTTCACCCCATAGACTTGCATTGAATTAGGGTTGGGATAAGGCTGAAGCTAGGGTTAGGGTTAGGGTTAGTGTTAGGGTTTCGCTGTTCCTCAAGTACTAGAAGTCCCAAATCTGGCGTGGGCGCTTCTTGGGGGCTCCTGATGAAAAAGCAAGTGGCCCCATGTCTCTAGGACAAAGTTGAAATTTCACCCCATAGACTTGCATTGAATTAGGGTTGGGATAAGGCTGAAGCTAGGGTTAGGGTTAGGGTTAGTGTTAGGGTTTTGGGCTTCTTCAAGTACTAGAAGTCCCAAATTTGGCGTGGGCACTTCTTGGGGGCTACTGATGAAAAAGCAAGTGGCCCCATGTCTCTAGGACAAAGTTGAAATTTCACCCCATAGACTTGCATTGAATTAGGGTTGGGATAAGGCTGAGGCTCAGGTTAGGGTTAGGGTTTTGGGATTCCTCAAGTACTAGAAGTCCCAAATTTGGCGTGGGTGCTTCTTGGGGGCTCTTGATGAAAAAGCAAGTGGCCCCATGTCTCTAGGACAAATTTGAAATTTCTCCCCATTGACTTGCATTGAATTAGGGTAGGGATAAGGCTGAAGCTAGGGTTAGGGTTAGGGTTAGGGTTAGTGTTAGGGTTTCGGGGTTCCTCAAGTACTAGAAGTCCCAAATTTGGCGTGGGCGCTTCTTGGGGGCTCCTGATGAAAAAGCAAGTGGCCCCATGTCTCTAGGACAAAGTTGAAATTTCACCCCATAGACTTGCATTGAATTAGGGTTGGGATAAGGCTGAAGCTAGGGTTAGGGTTAGGGTTAGTGTTAGGGTTTTGGGCTTCTTCAAGTACTAGAAGTCCCAAATTTGGCATGGGCGCTTCTTGGGGAGTCCTGATGAAAAAGCAAGTGGCCCCATGTCTCTAGGACAAAGTTGAAATTTCACCCCTTAGACTTGCATTGAATTAGGGTTGGGATAAGGCTGAGGCTCAGGTTAGGGTTAGGGTTTCGGGGTTCCTCAAGTACTAGAAGTCCCAAATTTGGCGTGGGTGCTTCTTGGGGGCTCCTGATGAAAAAGCAAGTGGCCCCATGTCTCTAGGACAAAGTTGAAATTTCACCCCATTGACTTGTATTGAATTAGGGTTGGGATAAGGCTGAAGCTAGGGTTAGGGTTAGGGTTAGTGTTAGGGTTTCTGGGCTCCTCAAGTACTAGAAGTCCCAAATTTGGCGTGGGCGCTTCTTGGGGGCTCCTGATTAAAAAGCAAGTGGCCCCATGTCTCTAGGACAAAGTTGAAATTTCACCCCATAGACTTGCATTGAATTAGGGTTGGGATAAGGCTGAAGCTAGGGTTAGGGTTAGGGTTAGTGTCAGGGTTTCGGGGTTCCTCAAGTACTAGAAGTCCCAAATTTGGCGTGGGTGCTTCTTGGGGAATCCTGATGAAAAAGCAAGTGGCCCCATGTCTCTAGGACAAAGTTGAAATTTCACCCCATAGACTTGCATTGAATTAGGGTTGGGATAAGGCTGAAGCTAGGGTTAGGGTTAGGGTTAGTGTTAGGGTTTTGCTGTTCCTCAAGTACTAGAAGTCCCAAATCTGGCGTGGGCGCTTCTTGGGGGCTCCTGATGAAAAAGCAAGTGGCCCCATGTCTCTAGGACAAAGTTGAAATTTCACCCCATAGACTTGCATTGAATTAGGGTTGGGATAAGGCTGAAGCTAGGGTTAGGGTTAGTGTTAGGGTTTCGGGGTTCCTCAAGTACTAGAAGTCCCAAATTTGGCGTGGGCGCTTCTTGGGGGCTCCTGATTAAAAAGCAAGTGGCCCCATGTCTCTAGGACAAAGTTGAAATTTCACCCCATAGACTTGCATTGAATTAGGGTTGGGATAAGGCTGAAGCTAGGGTTAGGGTTAGGGTTAGTGTTAGGGTTTTGGGCTTCTTCAAGTACTAGAAGTCCCAAATTTGGCGTGGGTGCTTCTTGGGGGCTCCTGATGAAAAAGCAAGTGGCCCCATGTCTCTAGGACAAAGTTGAAATTTCACCCCATAGACTTGCATTGAATTAGGGTTGGGATAAGGCTGAAGCTAGGGTTAGGGTTAGGGTTAGTGTTAGGGTTTCGCTGTTCCTCAAGTACTAGAAGTCCCAAATCTGGCGTGGGCGCTTCTTGGGGGCTCCTGATGAAAAAGCAAGTGGCCCCATGTCTCTAGGACAAAGTTGAAATTTCACCCCATAGACTTGCATTGAATTAGGGTTGGGATAAGGCTGAAGCTAGGGTTAGGGTTAGGGTTAGTGTTAGGGTTTTGGGCTTCTTCAAGTACTAGAAGTCCCAAATTTGGCGTGGGCACTTCTTGGGGGCTACTGATGAAAAAGCAAGTGGCCCCATGTCTCTAGGACAAAGTTGAAATTTCACCCCATAGACTTGCATTGAATTAGGGTTGGGATAAGGCTGAGGCTCAGGTTAGGGTTAGGGTTTTGGGATTCCTCAAGTACTAGAAGTCCCAAATTTGGCGTGGGTGCTTCTTGGGGGCTCTTGATGAAAAAGCAAGTGGCCCCATGTCTCTAGGACAAATTTGAAATTTCTCCCCATTGACTTGCATTGAATTAGGGTAGGGATAAGGCTGAAGCTAGGGT
The DNA here is from genome assembly GCF_046127955.1 of Nelusetta ayraudi. Lineage (NCBI taxonomy): Eukaryota > Metazoa > Chordata > Actinopteri > Tetraodontiformes > Monacanthidae > Nelusetta > Nelusetta ayraudi. The sequence continues at coordinate 26,213,563 of NW_027466061.1, forward strand.
TAGGGTTAGGGTTAGGGTTAGTGTTAGGGTTTCGGGGTTCCTCAAGTACTAGAAGTCCCAAATTTGGCGTGGGCGCTTCTTGGGGGCTCCTGATGAAAAAGCAAGTGGCCCCATGTCTCTAGGACAAAGTTGAAATTTCACCCCATAGACTTGCATTGAATTAGGGTTGGGATAAGGCTGAAGCTAGGGTTAGGGTTAGGGTTAGTGTTAGGGTTTTGGGCTTCTTCAAGTACTAGAAGTCCCAAATTTGGCATGGGCGCTTCTTGGGGAGTCCTGATGAAAAAGCAAGTGGCCCCATGTCTCTAGGACAAAGTTGAAATTTCACCCCTTAGACTTGCATTGAATTAGGGTTGGGATAAGGCTGAGGCTCAGGTTAGGGTTAGGGTTTCGGGGTTCCTCAAGTACTAGAAGTCCCAAATTTGGCGTGGGTGCTTCTTGGGGGCTCCTGATGAAAAAGCAAGTGGCCCCATGTCTCTAGGACAAAGTTGAAATTTCACCCCATTGACTTGTATTGAATTAGGGTTGGGATAAGGCTGAAGCTAGGGTTAGGGTTAGGGTTAGTGTTAGGGTTTCTGGGCTCCTCAAGTACTAGAAGTCCCAAATTTGGCGTGGGCGCTTCTTGGGGGCTCCTGATTAAAAAGCAAGTGGCCCCATGTCTCTAGGACAAAGTTGAAATTTCACCCCATAGACTTGCATTGAATTAGGGTTGGGATAAGGCTGAAGCTAGGGTTAGGGTTAGGGTTAGTGTCAGGGTTTCGGGGTTCCTCAAGTACTAGAAGTCCCAAATTTGGCGTGGGTGCTTCTTGGGGAATCCTGATGAAAAAGCAAGTGGCCCCATGTCTCTAGGACAAAGTTGAAATTTCACCCCATAGACTTGCATTGAATTAGGGTTGGGATAAGGCTGAAGCTAGGGTTAGGGTTAGGGTTAGTGTTAGGGTTTCGCTGTTCCTCAAGTACTAGAAGTCCCAAATCTGGCGTGGGCGCTTCTTGGGGGCTCCTGATGAAAAAGCAAGTGGCCCCATGTCTCTAGGACAAAGTTGAAATTTCACCCCATAGACTTGCATTGAATTAGGGTTGGGATAAGGCTGAAGCTAGTGTTAGGGTTAGGGTTAGGGTTAGTGTTAGGGTTTCGGGGTTCCTCAAGTACTAGAAGTCCCAAATTTGGCGTGGGTGCTTCTTGGGGAATCCTGATGAAAAAGCAAGTGGCCCCATGTTTCTAGGACAAAGTTGAAATTTCACCCCATTGACTTGCATTGAATTAGGGTTGGGATAAGGCTGAAGCTAGGGTTAGGGTTAGGGTTAGGGTTAGTGTTAGGGTTTCGCTGTTCCTCAAGTACTAGAAGTCCCAAATTTGGCGTGGGCGCTTCTTGGGGGCTCCTGATGAAAAAGCAAGTGGCCCCATGTCTCTAGGACAAAGTTGAAATTTCACCCCATAGACTTGCATTGAATTAGGGTTGGGATAAGGCTGAAGCTAGGGTTAGGGTTAGGGTTAGTGTTAGGGTTTTGGGCTTCTTCAAGTACTAGAAGTCCCGAATTTGGCGTGGGCACTTCTTGGGGGCTACTGATGAAAAAGCAAGTGGCCCCATGTCTCTAGGACAAAGTTGAAATTTCACCCCATAGACTTGCATTGAATTAGGGTTGGGATAAGGCTGAGGCTCAGGTTAGGGTTAGGGTTTTGGGATTCCTCAAGTACTAGAAGTCCCAAATTTGGCGTGGGTGCTTCTTGGGGGCTCCTGATGAAAAAGCAAGTGGCCCCATGTCTCTAGGACAAATTTGAAATTTCTCCCCATTGACTTGCATTGAATTAGGGTAGGGATAAGGCTGAAGCTAGGGTTAGGGTTAGGGTTAGGGTTAGTGTTAGGGTTTCGGGGTTCCTCAAGTACTAGAAGTCCCAAATTTGGCGTGGGCGCTTCTTGGGGGCTCCTGATTAAAAAGCAAGTGGCCCCATGTCTCTAGGACAAAGTTGAAATATCACCCCATAGACTTGCATTGAATTAGGGTTGGGATAAGGCTGAAGCTAGGGTTAGGGTTAGGGTTAGTGTTAGGGTTTTGGGCTTCTTCAAGTACTAGAAGTCCCAAATTTGGCATGGGCGCTTCTTGGGGAGTCCTGATGAAAAAGCAAGTGGCCCCATGTCTCTAGGACAAAGTTGAAATTTCACCCCTTAGACTTGCATTGAATTAGGGTTGGGATAAGGCTGAGGCTCAGGTTAGGGTTAGGGTTTCGGGGTTCCTCAAGTACTAGAAGTCCCAAATTTGGCGTGGGTGCTTCTTGGGGGCTCCTGATGAAAAAGCAAGTGGCCCCATGTCTCTAGGACAAAGTTGAAATTTCACCCCATTGACTTGTATTGAATTAGGGTTGGGATAAGGCTGAAGCTAGGGTTAGGGTTAGGGTTAGTGTTAGGGTTTCTGGGCTCCTCAAGTACTAGAAGTCCCAAATTTGGCGTGGGCGCTTCTTGGGGGCTCCTGATTAAAAAGCAAGTGGCCCCATGTCTCTAGGACAAAGTTGAAATTTCACCCCATAGACTTGCATTGAATTAGGGTTGGGATAAGGCTGAAGCTAGGGTTAGGGTTAGGGTTAGTGTCAGGGTTTCGGGGTTCCTCAAGTACTAGAAGTCCCAAATTTGGCGTGGGTGCTTCTTGGGGAATCCTGATGAAAAAGCAAGTGGCCCCATGTCTCTAGGACAAAGTTGAAATTTCACCCCATAGACTTGCATTGAATTAGGGTTGGGATAAGGCTGAAGCTAGGGTTAGGGTTAGGGTTAGTGTTAGGGTTTCGCTGTTCCTCAAGTACTAGAAGTCCCAAATCTGGCGTGGGCGCTTCTTGGGGGCTCCTGATGAAAAAGCAAGTGGCCCCATGTCTCTAGGACAAAGTTGAAATTTCACCTCATAGACTTGCATTGAATTAGGGTTGGGATAAGGCTGAAGCTAGGGTTAGGGTTAGGGTTAGTGTTAGGGTTTTGCTGTTCCTCAAGTACTAGAATTCCCAAATCTGGCGTGGGCGCTTCTTGGGGGCTCCTGATGAAAAAGCAAGTGGCCCCATGTCTCTAGGACAAAGTTGAAATTTCACCCCATAGACTTGCATTGAATTAGGGTTGGGATAAGGCTGAAGCTAGGGTTAGGGTTAGTGTTAGGGTTTCGGGGTTCCTCAAGTACTAGAAGTCCCAAATTTGGCGTGGGCGCTTCTTGGGGGCTCCTGATTAAAAAGCAAGTGGCCCCATGTCTCTAGGACAAAGTTGAAATTTCACCCCATAGACTTGCATTGAATTAGGGTTGGGATAAGGCTGAAGCTAGGGTTAGGGTTAGGGTTAGTGTTAGGGTTTTGGGCTTCTTCAAGTACTAGAAGTCCCAAATTTGGCGTGGGTGCTTCTTGGGGGCTCCTGATGAAAAAGCAAGTGGCCCCATGTCTCTAGGACAAAGTTGAAATTTCACCCCATAGACTTGCATTGAATTAGGGTTGGGATAAGGCTGAAGCTAGGGTTAGGGTTAGGGTTAGTGTTAGGGTTTCGCTGTTCCTCAAGTACTAGAAGTCCCAAATCTGGCGTGGGCGCTTCTTGGGGGCTCCTGATGAAAAAGCAAGTGGCCCCATGTCTCTAGGACAAAGTTGAAATTTCACCCCATAGACTTGCATTGAATTAGGGTTGGGATAAGGCTGAAGCTAGGGTTAGGGTTAGGGTTAGTGTTAGGGTTTTGGGCTTCTTCAAGTACTAGAAGTCCCAAATTTGGCGTGGGCACTTCTTGGGGGCTACTGATGAAAAAGCAAGTGGCCCCATGTCTCTAGGACAAAGTTGAAATTTCACCCCATAGACTTGCATTGAATTAGGGTTGGGATAAGGCTGAGGCTCAGGTTAGGGTTAGGGTTTTGGGATTCCTCAAGTACTAGAAGTCCCAAATTTGGCGTGGGTGCTTCTTGGGGGCTCTTGATGAAAAAGCAAGTGGCCCCATGTCTCTAGGACAAATTTGAAATTTCTCCCCATTGACTTGCATTGAATTAGGGTAGGGATAAGGCTGAAGCTAGGGTTAGGGTTAGGGTTAGGGTTAGTGTTAGGGTTTCGGGGTTCCTCAAGTACTAGAAGTCCCAAATTTGGCGTGGGCGCTTCTTGGGGGCTCCTGATGAAAAAGCAAGTGGCCCCATGTCTCTAGGACAAAGTTGAAATTTCACCCCATAGACTTGCATTGAATTAGGGTTGGGATAAGGCTGAAGCTAGGGTTAGGGTTAGGGTTAGTGTTAGGGTTTTGGGCTTCTTCAAGTACTAGAAGTCCCAAATTTGGCATGGGCGCTTCTTGGGGAGTCCTGATGAAAAAGCAAGTGGCCCCATGTCTCTAGGACAAAGTTGAAATTTCACCCCTTAGACTTGCATTGAATTAGGGTTGGGATAAGGCTGAGGCTCAGGTTAGGGTTAGGGTTTCGGGGTTCCTCAAGTACTAGAAGTCCCAAATTTGGCGTGGGCGCTTCTTGGGGGCTCCTGATGAAAAAGCAAGTGGCCCCATGTCTCTAGGACAAAGTTGAAATTTCACCCCATTGACTTGTATTGAATTAGGGTTGGGATAAGGCTGAAGCTAGGGTTAGGGTTAGGGTTAGTGTTAGGGTTTCTGGGCTCCTCAAGTACTAGAAGTCCCAAATTTGGCGTGGGCGCTTCTTGGGGGCTCCTGATTAAAAAGCAAGTGGCCCCATGTCTCTAGGACAAAGTTGAAATTTCACCCCATAGACTTGCATTGAATTAGGGTTGGGATAAGGCTGAAGCTAGGGTTAGGGTTAGGGTTAGTGTCAGGGTTTCGGGGTTCCTCAAGTACTAGAAGTCCCAAATTTGGCGTGGGTGCTTCTTGGGGAATCCTGATGAAAAAGCAAGTGGCCCCATGTCTCTAGGACAAAGTTGAAATTTCACCCCATAGACTTGCATTGAATTAGGGTTGGGATAAGGCTGAAGCTAGGGTTAGGGTTAGGGTTAGTGTTAGGGTTTCGCTGTTCCTCAAGTACTAGAAGTCCCAAATCTGGCGTGGGCGCTTCTTGGGGGCTCCTGATGAAAAAGCAAGTGGCCCCATGTCTCTAGGACAAAGTTGAAATTTCACCCCATAGACTTGCATTGAATTAGGGTTGGGATAAGGCTGAAGCTAGTGTTAGGGTTAGGGTTAGGGTTAGTGTTAGGGTTTCGGGGTTCCTCAAGTACTAGAAGTCCCAAATTTGGCGTGGGTGCTTCTTGGGGAATCCTGATGAAAAAGCAAGTGGCCCCATGTTTCTAGGACAAAGTTGAAATTTCACCCCATTGACTTGCATTGAATTAGGGTTGGGATAAGGCTGAAGCTAGGGTTAGGGTTAGGGTTAGGGTTAGTGTTAGGGTTTCGCTGTTCCTCAAGTACTAGAAGTCCCAAATTTGGCGTGGGCGCTTCTTGGGGGCTCCTGATGAAAAAGCAAGTGGCCCCATGTCTCTAGGACAAAGTTGAAATTTCACCCCATAGACTTGCATTGAATTAGGGTTGGGATAAGGCTGAAGCTAGGGTTAGGGTTAGGGTTAGTGTTAGGGTTTTGGGCTTCTTCAAGTACTAGAAGTCCCGAATTTGGCGTGGGCACTTCTTGGGGGCTACTGATGAAAAAGCAAGTGGCCCCATGTCTCTAGGACAAAGTTGAAATTTCACCCCATAGACTTGCATTGAATTAGGGTTGGGATAAGGCTGAGGCTCAGGTTAGGGTTAGGGTTTTGGGATTCCTCAAGTACTAGAAGTCCCAAATTTGGCGTGGGTGCTTCTTGGGGGCTCCTGATGAAAAAGCAAGTGGCCCCATGTCTCTAGGACAAATTTGAAATTTCTCCCCATTGACTTGCATTGAATTAGGGTAGGGATAAGGCTGAAGCTAGGGTTAGGGTTAGGGTTAGGGTTAGTGTTAGGGTTTCGGGGTTCCTCAAGTACTAGAAGTCCCAAATTTGGCGTGGGCGCTTCTTGGGGGCTCCTGATTAAAAAGCAAGTGGCCCCATGTCTCTAGGACAAAGTTGAAATATCACCCCATAGACTTGCATTGAATTAGGGTTGGGATAAGGCTGAAGCTAGGGTTAGGGTTAGGGTTAGTGTTAGGGTTTTGGGCTTCTTCAAGTACTAGAAGTCCCAAATTTGGCATGGGCGCTTCTTGGGGAGTCCTGATGAAAAAGCAAGTGGCCCCATGTCTCTAGGACAAAGTTGAAATTTCACCCCTTAGACTTGCATTGAATTAGGGTTGGGATAAGGCTGAGGCTCAGGTTAGGGTTAGGGTTTCGGGGTTCCTCAAGTACTAGAAGTCCCAAATTTGGCGTGGGTGCTTCTTGGGGGCTCCTGATGAAAAAGCAAGTGGCCCCATGTCTCTAGGACAAAGTTGAAATTTCACCCCATTGACTTGTATTGAATTAGGGTTGGGATAAGGCTGAAGCTAGGGTTAGGGTTAGGGTTAGTGTTAGGGTTTCTGGGCTCCTCAAGTACTAGAAGTCCCAAATTTGGCGTGGGCGCTTCTTGGGGGCTCCTGATTAAAAAGCAAGTGGCCCCATGTCTCTAGGACAAAGTTGAAATTTCACCCCATAGACTTGCATTGAATTAGGGTTGGGATAAGGCTGAAGCTAGGGTTAGGGTTAGGGTTAGTGTCAGGGTTTCGGGGTTCCTCAAGTACTAGAAGTCCCAAATTTGGCGTGGGTGCTTCTTGGGGAATCCTGATGAAAAAGCAAGTGGCCCCATGTCTCTAGGACAAAGTTGAAATTTCACCCCATAGACTTGCATTGAATTAGGGTTGGGATAAGGCTGAAGCTAGGGTTAGGGTTAGGGTTAGTGTTAGGGTTTCGCTGTTCCTCAAGTACTAGAAGTCCCAAATCTGGCGTGGGCGCTTCTTGGGGGCTCCTGATGAAAAAGCAAGTGGCCCCATGTCTCTAGGACAAAGTTGAAATTTCACCCCATAGACTTGCATTGAATTAGGGTTGGGATAAGGCTGAAGCTAGGGTTAGGGTTAGTGTTAGGGTTTCGGGGTTCCTCAAGTACTAGAAGTCCCAAATTTGGCGTGGGCGCTTCTTGGGGGCTCCTGATTAAAAAGCAAGTGGCCCCATGTCTCTAGGACAAAGTTGAAATTTCACCCCATAGACTTGCATTGAATTAGGGTTGGGATAAGGCTGAAGCTAGGGTTAGGGTTAGGGTTAGTGTTAGGGTTTTGGGCTTCTTCAAGTACTAGAAGTCCCAAATTTGGCGTGGGTGCTTCTTGGGGGCTCCTGATGAAAAAGCAAGTGGCCCCATGTCTCTAGGACAAAGTTGAAATTTCACCCCATAGACTTGCATTGAATTAGGGTTGGGATAAGGCTGAAGCTAGGGTTAGGGTTAGGGTTAGTGTTAGGGTTTTGGGCTTCTTCAAGTACTAGAAGTCCCAAATTTGGCATGGGCGCTTCTTGGGGAGTCCTGATGAAAAAGCAAGTGGCCCCATGTCTCTAGGACAAAGTTGAAATTTCACCCCTTAGACTTGCATTGAATTAGGGTTGGGATAAGGCTGAGGCTCAGGTTAGGGTTAGGGTTTAGGGGTTCCTCAAGTACTAGAAGTCCCAAATTTGGCGTGGGTGCTTCTTGGGGGCTCCTGATGAAAAAGCAAGTGGCCCCATGTCTCTAGGACAAAGTTGAAATTTCACCCCATAGACTTGCATTGAATTAGGGTTGGGATAAGGCTGAAGCTAGGGTTAGGGTTAGGGTTAGTGTTAGGGTTTCGCTGTTCCTCAAGTACTAGAAGTCCCAAATCTGGCGTGGGCGCTTCTTGGGGGCTCCTGATGAAAAAGCAAGTGGCCCCATGTCTCTAGGACAAAGTTGAAATTTCACCCCATAGACTTGCATTGAATTAGGGTTGGGATAAGGCTGAAGCTAGGGTTAGGGTTAGTGTTAGGGTTTCTGGGTTCCTCAAGTACTAGAAGTCCCAAATTTGGCGTGGGCGCTTCTTGGGGGCTCCTGATTAAAAAGCAAGTGGCCCAATGTCTCTAGGACAAAGTTGAAATTTCACCCCATAGACTTGCATTGAATTAGGGTTGGGATAAGGCTGAAGCTAGGGTTAGGGTTAGGGTTAGTGTTAGGGTTTTGGGCTTCTTCAAGTACTAGAAGTCCCAAATTTGGCGCGGGTGCTTCTTGGGGGCTCCTGATGAAAAAGCAAGTGGCCCCATGTCTCTAGGACAAAGTTGAAATTTCACCCCATTGACTTGCATTGAATTAGGGTTGGGATAAGGCTGAAGCTAGGGTTAGGGTTAGGGTTAGTGTTAGGGTTTCGGGGTTCCTCAAGTACTAGAAGTCCCAAATTTGGCGTGGGTGCTTCTTGGGGAATCCTGATGAAAAAGCAAGTGGCCCCATGTTTCTAGGACAAAGTTGAAATTTCACCCCATTGACTTGCATTGAATTAGGGTTGGGATAAGGCTGAAGCTAGGGTTAGGGTTAGGGTTAGGGTTAGTGTTAGGGTTTCGCTGTTCCTCAAGTACTAGAAGTCCCAAATTTGGCGTGGGCGCTTCTTGGGGGCTCCTGATGAAAAAGCAAGTGGCCCCATGTCTCTAGGACAAAGTTGAAATTTCACCCCATAGACTTGCATTGAATTAGGGTTGGGATAAGGCTGAAGCTAGGGTTAGGGTTAGGGTTAGTGTTAGGGTTTCGGGGTTCCTCAAGTACTAGAAGTCCCAAATTTGGCGTGGGTGCTTCTTGGGGGCTCCTGATTAAAAAGCAAGTGGCCCCATGTCTCTAGGACAAAGTTGAAATTTCTCCCCATTGACTTGCATTGAATTAGGGTAGGGATAAGGCTGAAGCTAGGGTTAGGGTTAGTGTTAGGGTTTCGGGGTTCCTCAAGTACTAGAAGTCCCAAATTTGGCGTGGGTGCTTCTTGGGGGCTCCTGATGTAAAAGCAAGTGGCCCCATGTCTCTAGGACAAAGTTGAAATTTCACCCCATTGACTTGCATTGAATTAGGGTTGGGATAAGGCTGAAGCTAGGGTTAGGGTTAGGGTTAGTGTTAGGGTTTTGGGCTTCTTCAAGTACTAGAAGTCCCAAATTTGGCATGGGCGCTTCTTGGGGAGTCCTGATGAAAAAGCAAGTGGCCCCATGTCTCTAGGACAAAGTTGAAATTTCACCCCTTAGACTTGCATTGAATTAGGGTTGGGATAAGGCTGAAGCTAGGGTTAGGGTTAGGGTTAGTGTTAGGGTTTCTGGGTTCCTCAAGTACTAGAAGTCCCAAATTTGGCGTGGGCGCTTCTTGGGGGCTCCTGATTAAAAAGCAAGTGGCCCCATGTCTCTAGGACAAAGTTGAAATTTCACCCCATACACTTGCATTGAATTAGGGTTGGGATAAGGCTGAAGCTAGGGTTAGGGTTAGGTTTAGTGTCAGGGTTTCGGGGTTCCTCAAGTACTAGAAGTCCCAAATTTGGCGTGGGCGCTTCTTGGGGAATCCTGATGAAAAAGCAAGTGGCCCCATGTCTCTAGGACAAAGTTGAAATTTCACCCCATAGACTTGCATTGAATTAGGGTTGGGATAAGGCTGAAGCTAGGGTTAGGGTTAGGGTTAGTGTTAGGGTTTCTGGGTTCCTCAAGTACTAGAAGTCCCAAATTTGGCGTGGGCGCTTCTTGGGGGCTCCTGATTAAAAAGCAAGTGGCCCCATGTCTCTAGGACAAAGTTGAAATTTCACCCCATAGACTTGCATTGAATTAGGGTTGGGATAAGGCTGAAGCTAGGGTTAGGGTTAGGGTTAGTGTTAGGGTTTCGCTGTTCCTCAAGTACTAGAAGTCCCAAATCTGGCGTGGGCGCTTCTTGGGGGCTCCTGATGAAAAAGCAAGTGGCCCCATGTCTCTAGGACAAAATTGAAATTTCACCCCATACACTTGCATTGAATTAGGGTTGGGATAAGGCTGAAGCTAGGGTTAGGGTTAGGTTTAGTGTCAGGGTTTCGGGGGTTCCTCAAGTACTAGAAGTCCCGAATTTGGCGTGGGCACTTCTTGGGGGCTACTGATGAAAAAGCAAGTGGCCCCATGTCTCTAGGACAAAGTTGAAATTTCACCCCATAGACTTGCATTGAATTAGGGTTGGGATAAGGCTGAGGCTCAGGTTAGGGTTAGGGTTTTGGGATTCCTCAAGTACTAGAAGTCCCAAATTTGGCGTGGGTGCTTCTTGGGGGCTCCTGATGAAAAAGCAAGTGGCCCCATGTCTCTAGGACAAATTTGAAATTTCTCCCCATTGACTTGCATTGAATTAGGGTAGGGATAAGGCTGAAGCTAGGGTTAGGGTTAGGGTTAGGGTTAGTGTTAGGGTTTCGGGGTTCCTCAAGTACTAGAAGTCCCAAATTTGGCGTGGGCGCTTCTTGGGGGCTCCTGATTAAAAAGCAAGTGGCCCCATGTCTCTAGGACAAAGTTGAAATATCACCCCATAGACTTGCATTGAATTAGGGTTGGGATAAGGCTGAAGCTAGGGTTAGGGTTAGGGTTAGTGTTAGGGTTTGGGGCTTCTTCAAGTACTAGAAGTCCCAAATTTGGCATGGGCGCTTCTTGGGGAGTCCTGATGAAAAAGCAAGTGGCCCCATGTCTCTAGGACAAAGTTGAAATTTCACCCCTTAGACTTGCATTGAATTAGGGTTGGGATAAGGCTGAGGCTCAGGTTAGGGTTAGGGTTTCGGGGTTCCTCAAGTACTAGAAGTCCCAAATTTGGCGTGGGTGCTTCTTGGGGGCTCCTGATGAAAAAGCAAGTGGCCCCATGTCTCTAGGACAAAGTTGAAATTTCACCCCATTGACTTGTATTGAATTAGGGTTGGGATAAGGCTGAAGCTAGGGTTAGGGTTAGGGTTAGTGTTAGGGTTTCGCTGTTCCTCAAGTACTAGAAGTCCCAAATCTGGCGTGGGCGCTTCTTGGGGGCTCCTGATGAAAAAGCAAGTGGCCCCATGTCTCTAGGACAAAGTTGAAATTTCACCCCATAGACTTGCATTGAATTAGGGTTGGGATAAGGCTGAAGCTAGGGTTAGGGTTAGTGTTAGGGTTTCGGGGTTCCTCAAGTACTAGAAGTCCCAAATTTGGCGTGGGCGCTTCTTGGGGGCTCCTGATTAAAAAGCAAGTGGCCCCATGTCTCTAGGACAAAGTTGAAATTTCACCCCATAGACTTGCATTGAATTAGGGTTGGGATAAGGCTGAAGCTAGGGTTAGGGTTAGTGTTAGGGTTTCGGGGTTCCTCAAGTACTAGAAGTCCCAAATTTGGCGTGGGCGCTTCTTGGGGGCTCCTGATTAAAAAGCAAGTGGCCCCATGTCTCTAGGACAAAGTTGAAATTTCACCCCATAGACTTGCATTGAATTAGGGTTGGGATAAGGCTGAAGCTAGGGTTAGGGTTAGGGTTAGTGTTAGGGTTTTGGGCTTCTTCAAGTACTAGAAGTCCCAAATTTGGCGTGGGTGCTTCTTGGGGGCTCCTGATGAAAAAGCAAGTGGCCCCATGTCTCTAGGACAAAGTTGAAATTTCACCCCATAGACTTGCATTGAATTAGGGTTGGGATAAGGCTGAAGCTAGGGTTAGGGTTAGGGTTAGTGTTAGGGTTTCGCTGTTCCTCAAGTACTAGAAGTCCCAAATCTGGCGTGGGCGCTTCTTGGGGGCTCCTGATGAAAAAGCAAGTGGCCCCATGTCTCTAGGACAAAGTTGAAATTTCACCCCATAGACTTGCATTGAATTAGGGTTGGGATAAGGCTGAAGCTAGGGTTAGGGTTAGGGTTAGTGTTAGGGTTTTGGGCTTCTTCAAGTACTAGAAGTCCCAAATTTGGCGTGGGCACTTCTTGGGGGCTACTGATGAAAAAGCAAGTGGCCCCATGTCTCTAGGACAAAGTTGAAATTTCACCCCATAGACTTGCATTGAATTAGGGTTGGGATAAGGCTGAGGCTCAGGTTAGGGTTAGGGTTTTGGGATTCCTCAAGTACTAGAAGTCCCAAATTTGGCGTGGGTGCTTCTTGGGGGCTCTTGATGAAATAGCAAGTGGCCCCATGTCTCTAGGACAAATTTGAAATTTCTCCCCATTGACTTGCATTGAATTAGGGTAGGGATAAGGCTGAAGCTAGGGTTAGGGTTAGGGTTAGGGTTAGTGTTAGGGTTTCGGGGTTCCTCAAGTACTAGAAGTCCCAAATTTGGCGTGGGCGCTTCTTGGGGGCTCCTGATGAAAAAGCAAGTGGCCCCATGTCTCTAGGACAAAGTTGAAATTTCACCCCATAGACTTGCATTGAATTAGGGTTGGGATAAGGCTGAAGCTAGGGTTAGGGTTAGGGTTAGTGTTAGGGTTTTGGGCTTCTTCAAGTACTAGAAGTCCCAAATTTGGCATGGGCGCTTCTTGGGGAGTCCTGATGAAAAAGCAAGTGGCCCCATGTCTCTAGGACAAAGTTGAAATTTCACCCCATTGACTTGTATTGAATTAGGGTTGGGATAAGGCTGAAGCTAGGGTTAGGGTTAGGGTTAGTGTTAGGGTTTCTGGGCTCCTCAAGTACTAGAAGTCCCAAATTTGGCGTGGGCGCTTCTTGGGGGCTCCTGATTAAAAAGCAAGTGGCCCCATGTCTCTAGGACAAAGTTGAAATTTCACCCCATAGACTTGCATTGAATTAGGGTTGGGATAAGGCTGAAGCTAGGGTTAGGGTTAGGGTTAGTGTCAGGGTTTCGGGGTTCCTCAAGTAGTAGAAGTCCCAAATTTGGCGTGGGCGCTTCTTGGGGAATCCTGATGAAAAAGCAAGTGGCCCCATGTCTCTAGGACAAAGTTGAAATTTCACCCCATAGACTTGCATTGAATTAGGGTTGGGATAAGGCTGAGGCTCAGGTTAGGGTTAGGGTTTCGGGGTTCCTCAAGTACTAGAAGTCCCAAATTTGGCGTGGGTGCTTCTTGGGGGCTCCTGATGAAAAAGCAAGTGGCCCCATGTCTCTAGGACAAAGTTGAAATTTCACCCCATTGACTTGCATTGAATTAGGGTTGGGATAAGGCTGAAGCTAGGGTTAGAGTTAGGGTTAGTGTTAGGGTTTCTGGGTTCCTCAAGTACTAGAAGTCCCAAATTTGGCGTGGGCGCTTCTTGGGGGCTCCTGATTAAAAAGCAAGTGGCCCCATGTCTCTAGGACAAAGTTGAAATTTCACCCCATAGACTTGCATTGAATTAGGGTTGGGATAAGGCTGAAGCTAGGGTTAGGGTTAGGGTTAGTGTCAGGGTTTCGGGGTTCCTCAAGTACTAGAAGTCCCAAATTTGGCGTGGGCGCTTCTTGGGGGCTCCTGATTAAAAAGCAAGTGGCCCCATGTCTCTAGGACAAAGTTGAAATTTCACCCCATAGACTTGCATTGAATTAGGGTTGGGATAAGGCTGAAGCTAGGGTTAGGGTTAGGGTTAGTGTCAGGGTTTCGGGGTTCCTCAAGTACTAGAAGTCCCAAATTTGGCGTGGGCGCTTCTTGGGGAATCCTGATGAAAAAGCAAGTGGCCCCATGTCTCTAGGACAAAGTTGAAATTTCACCCCATAGACTTGCATTGAATTAGGGTTGGGATAAGGCTGAAGCTAGGGTTAGGGTTAGGGTTAGGGTTTTGGGCTTCTTCAAGTACTAGAAGTCCCAAATTTGGCGTGGGCACTTCTTGGGGGCTACTGATGAAAAAGCAAGTGGCCCCATGTCTCTAGGACAAATTTGAAATTTCTCCCCATTGACTTGCATTGAATTAGGGTAGGGATAAGGCTGAAGCTAGGGTTAGGGTTAGGGTTAGGGTTAGTGTTAGGGTTTCGGGGTTCCTCAAGTACTAGAAGTCCCAAATTTGGCGTGGGCGCTTCTTGGGGGCTCCTGATGAAAAAGCAAGTGGCCCCATGTCTCTAGGACAAAGTTGAAATTTCACCCCATTGACTTGCATTGAATCAGGGTTGGGATAAGGCTGAAGCTAGGGTTAGGGTTAGGGTTAGTGTCAGGGTTTCGGGGTTCCTCAAGTACTAGAAGTCCCAAATTTGGCGTGGGCGCTTCTTGGGGAATCCTGATGAAAAAGCAAGTGGCCCCATGTCTCTAGGACAAAGTTGAAATTTCACCCCATAGACTTGCATTGAATTAGGGTTGGGATAAGGCTGAAGCTAGGGTTAGGGTTAGGGTTAGTGTTAGGGTTTCGCTGTTCCTCAAGTACTAGAAGTCCCAAATTTGGCGTGGGCGCTTCTTGGGGGCTCCTGATGAAAAAGCAAGTGGCCCCATGTCTCTAGGACAAAGTTGAAATTTCACCCCATAGACTTGCATTGAATTAGGGTTGGGATAAGGCTGAAGTTAGGGTTAGGGTTAGGGTTAGGGTTTTGGGCTTCTTCAAGTACTAGAAGTCCCAAATTTGGCGTGGGCGCTTCTTGGGGGCTCCTGATGAAAAAGCAAGTGGCCCCATGTCTCTAGGACAAAGTTGAAATTTCACCCCTTAGACTTGCATTGAATTAGGGTTGGGATAAGGCTGAGGCTCAGTTTAGGGTTAGGGTTTCGGGGTTCCTCAAGTACTAGAAGTCCCAAATTTGGCGTGGGTGCTTCTTGGGGGCTCCTGATGAAAAAGCAAGTGGCCCCATGTCTCTAGGACAAAGTTGAAATTTCACCACTTAGACTTGCATTGAATTAGGGTTGGGATAAGGCTGAGGCTCAGGTTAGGGTTAGGGTTTCGGGGTTCCTCAAGTACTAGAAGTCCCAAATTTGGCGTGGGTGCTTCTTGGGGGCTCCTGATGAAAAAGCAAGTGGCCCCATGTCTCTAGGACAAAGTTGAAATTTCACCCCATTGACTTGTATTGAATTAGGGTTGGGATAAGGCTGAAGCTAGGGTTAGGGTTAGGGTTAGTGTTAGGGTTTCTGGGCTCCTCAAGTACTAGAAGTCCCAAATTTGGCGTGGGCGCTTCTTGGGGGCTCCTGATTAAAAAGCAAGTGGCCCCATGTCTCTAGGACAAAGTTGAAATTTCACCCCATAGACTTGCATTGAATTAGGGTTGGGATAAGGCTGAAGCTAGGGTTAGGGTTAGGGTTAGTGTCAGGGTTTCGGGGTTCCTCAAGTAGTAGAAGTCCCAAATTTGGCGTGGGCGCTTCTTGGGGAATCCTGATGAAAAAGCAAGTGGCCCCATGTCTCTAGGACAAAGTTGAAATTTCACCCCATAGACTTGCATTGAATTAGGGTTGGGATAAGGCTGAGGCTCAGGTTAGGATTAGGGTTTCGGGGTTCCTCAAGTACTAGAAGTCCCAAATTTGGCGTGGGTGCTTCTTGGGGGCTCCTGATGAAAAAGCAAGTGGCCCCATGTCTCTAGGACAAAGTTGAAATTTCACCCCATTGACTTGCATTGAATTAGGGTTGGGATAAGGCTGAAGCTAGGGTTAGAGTTAGGGTTAGTGTTAGGGTTTCTGGGTTCCTCAAGTACTAGAAGTCCCAAATTTGGCGTGGGTGCTTCTTGGGGGCTCCTGATTAAAAAGCAAGTGGCCCCATGTCTCTAGGACAAAGTTGAAATTTCACCCCATAGACTTGCATTGAATTAGGGTTGGGATAAGGCTGAAGCTAGGGTTAGGGTTAGGGTTAGTGTCAGGGTTTCGGGGTTCCTCAAGTAGTAGAAGTCCCAAATTTGGCGTGGGCGCTTCTTGGGGAATCCTGATGAAAAAGCAAGTGGCCCCATGTCTCTAGGACAAAGTTGAAATTTCACCCCATAGACTTGCATTGAATTAGGGTTGGGATAAGGCTGAGGCTCAGGTTAGGATTAGGGTTTCGGGGTTCCTCAAGTACTAGAAGTCCCAAATTTGGCGTGGGTGCTTCTTGGGGGCTCCTGATGAAAAAGCAAGTGGCCCCATGTCTCTAGGACAAAGTTGAAATTTCACCCCATTGACTTGCATTGAATTAGGGTTGGGATAAGGCTGAAGCTAGGGTTAGAGTTAGGGTTAGTGTTAGGGTTTCTGGGTTCCTCAAGTACTAGAAGTCCCAAATTTGGCGTGGGCGCTTCTTGGGGGCTCCTGATTAAAAAGCAAGTGGCCCCATGTCTCTAGGACAAAGTTGAAATTTCACCCCATAGACTTGCATTGAATTAGGGTTGGGATAAGGCTGAAGCTAGGGTTAGGGTTAGGGTTAGTGTCAGGGTTTCGGGGTTCCTCAAGTACTAGAAGTCCCAAATTTGGCGTGGGCGCTTCTTGGGGAATCCTGATGAAAAAGCAAGTGGCCCCATGTCTCTAGGACAAAGTTGAAATTTCACCCCATAGACTTGCATTGAATTAGGGTTGGGATAAGGCTGAAGCTAGGGTTAGGGTTAGGGTTAGGGTTTTGGGCTTCTTCAAGTACTAGAAGTCCCAAATTTGGCGTGGGCACTTCTTGGGGGCTACTGATGAAAAAGCAAGTGGCCCCATGTCTCTAGGACAAAGTTGAAATTTCACCCCATAGACTTGCATTGAATTAGGGTTGGGATAAGGCTGAGGCTCAGGTTAGGGTTAGGGTTTTGGGATTCCTCAAGTACTAGAAGTCCCAAATTTGGCGTGGGTGCTTCTTGGGGGCTCTTGATGAAAAAGCAAGTGGCCCCATGTCTCTAGGACAAATTTGAAATTTCTCCCCATTGACTTGCATTGAATTAGGGTAGGGATAAGGCTGAAGCTAGGGTTAGGGTTAGGGTTAGGGTTAGTGTTAGGGTTTCGGGGTTCCTCAAGTACTAGAAGTCCCAAATTTGGCGTGGGCGCTTCTTGGGGGCTCCTGATGAAAAAGCAAGTGGCCCCATGTCTCTAGGACAAAGTTGAAATTTCACCCAATAGACTTGCATTGAATTAGGGTTGGGATAAGGCTGAAGCTAGGGTTAGGGTTAGGGTTAGGGTTAGTGTTAGGGTTTCGGGGTTCCTCAAGTACTAGAAGTCCCAAATTTGGCGTGGGTGCTTCTTGGGGGCTCCTGATGTAAAAGCAAGTGGCCCCATGTCTCTAGGACAAAGTTGAAATTTCACCCCATTGACTTGCATTGAATTAGGGTTGGGATAAGGCTGAAGCTAGGGTTAGGGTTAGGGTTAGTGTTAGGGTTTTGGGCTTCTTCAAGTACTAGAAGTCCCAAATTTGGCATGGGCGCTTCTTGGGGAGTCCTGATGAAAAAGCAAGTGGCCCCATGTCTCTAGGACAAAGTTGAAATTTCACCCCATAGACTTGCATTGAATTAGGGTTGGGATAAGGCTGAAGCTAGGGTTAGGGTTAGGGTTAGTGTCAGGGTTTCGGGGTTCCTCAAGTACTAGAAGTCCCAAATTTGGCGTGGGCGCTTCTTGGGGAATCCTGATGAAAAAGCAAGTGGCCCCATGTCTCTAGGACAAAGTTGAAATTTCACCCCATAGACTTGCATTGAATTAGGGTTGGGATAAGGCTGAAGCTAGGGTTAGGGTTAGTGTTAGGGTTTCGCTGTTCCTCAAGTACTAGAAGTCCCAAATTTGGCGTGGGCGCTTCTTGGGGGCTCCTGATGAAAAAGCAAGTGGCCCCATGTCTCTAGGACAAAGTTGAAATTTCACCCCATAGACTTGCATTGAATTAGGGTTGGGATAAGGCTGAAGTTAGGGTTAGGGTTAGGGTTAGGGTTTTGGGCTTCTTCAAGTACTAGAAGTCCCAAATTTGGCGTGGGCGCTTCTTGGGGGCTCCTGATGAAAAAGCAAGTGGCCCCATGTCTCTAGGACAAAGTTGAAATTTCACCCCTTAGACTTGCATTGAATTAGGGTTGGGATAAGGCTGAGGCTCAGTTTAGGGTTAGGGTTTCGGGGTTCCTCAAGTACTAGAAGTCCCAAATTTGGCGTGGGTGCTTCTTGGGGGCTCCTGATGAAAAAGCAAGTGGCCCCATGTCTCTAGGACAAAGTTGAAATGTCACCCCTTAGACTTGCATTGAATTAGGGTTGGGATAAGGCTGAGGCTCAGGTTAGGGTTAGGGTTTCGGGGTTCCTCAAGTACTAGAAGTCCCAAATTTGGCGTGGGTGCTTCTTGGGGGCTCCTGATGAAAAAGCAAGTGGCCCCATGTCTCTAGGACAAAGTTGAAATTTCACCCCATTGACTTGTATTGAATTAGGGTTGGGATAAGGCTGAAGCTAGGGTTAGGGTTAGGGTTAGTGTTAGGGTTTCTGGGCTCCTCAAGTACTAGAAGTCCCAAATTTGGCGTGGGCGCTTCTTGGGGGCTCCTGATTAAAAAGCAAGTGGCCCCATGTCTCTAGGACAAAGTTGAAATTTCACCCCATAGACTTGCATTGAATTAGGGTTGGGATAAGGCTGAAGCTAGGGTTAGGGTTAGGGTTAGTGTCAGGGTTTCGGGGTTCCTCAAGTAGTAGAAGTCCCAAATTTGGCGTGGGCGCTTCTTGGGGAATCCTGATGAAAAAGCAAGTGGCCCCATGTCTCTAGGACAAAGTTGAAATTTCACCCCATAGACTTGCATTGAATTAGGGTTGGGATAAGGCTGAGGCTCAGGTTAGGATTAGGGTTTCGGGGTTCCTCAAGTACTAGAAGTCCCAAATTTGGCGTGGGTGCTTCTTGGGGGCTCCTGATGAAAAAGCAAGTGGCCCCATGTCTCTAGGACAAAGTTGAAATTTCACCCCATTGACTTGCATTGAATTAGGGTTGGGATAAGGCTGAAGCTAGGGTTAGAGTTAGGGTTAGTGTTAGGGTTTCTGGGTTCCTCAAGTACTAGAAGTCCCAAATTTGGCGTGGGCGCTTCTTGGGGGCTCCTGATTAAAAAGCAAGTGGCCCCATGTCTCTAGGACAAAGTTGAAATTTCACCCCATAGACTTGCATTGAATTAGGGTTGGGATAAGGCTGAAGCTAGGGTTAGGGTTAGGGTTAGTGTCAGGGTTTCGGGGTTCCTCAAGTACTAGAAGTCCCAAATTTGGCGTGGGCGCTTCTTGGGGAATCCTGATGAAAAAGCAAGTGGCCCCATGTCTCTAGGACAAAGTTGAAATTTCACCCCATAGACTTGCATTGAATTAGGGTTGGGATAAGGCTGAAGCTAGGGTTAGGGTTAGGGTTAGTGTTAGGGTTTCGCTGTTCCTCAAGTACTAGAAGTCCCAAATTTGGCGTGGGCGCTTCTTGGGGGCTCCTGATGAAAAAGCAAGTGGCCCCATGTCTCTAGGACAAAGTTGAAATTTCACCCCATAGACTTGGATTGAATTAGGGTTGGGATAAGGCTGAAGCTAGGGTTAGGGTTAGGGTTAGTGTTAGGGTTTTGGGGTTCCTCAAGTACTAGAAGTCCCAAATTTGGCGTGGGTGCTTCTTGGGGAATCCTGATGAAAAAGCAAGTGGCCCCATGTTTCTAGGACAAAGTTGAAATTTCACCCCATTGACTTGCATTGAATTAGGGTTGGGATAAGGCTGAAGCTAGGGTTAGGGTTAGGGTTAGGGTTAGTGTTAGGGTTTCGCTGTTCCTCAAGTACTGGAAGTCCCAAATTTGGCGTGGGCGCTTCTTGGGGGCTCCTGATGAAAAAGCAAGTGGCCCCATGTCTCTAGGACAAAGTTGAAATTTCACCCAATAGACTTGCATTGAATTAGGGTTGGGATAAGGCTGAAGCTAGGGTTAGGGTTAGGGTTAGGGTTAGTGTTAGGGTTTCGCTGTTCCTCAAGTACTGGAAGTCCCAAATTTGGCGTGGGCGCTTCTTGGGGGCTCCTGATGAAAAAGCAAGTGGCCCCATGTCTCTAGGACAAATTTGAAATTTCTCCCCATTGACTTGCATTGAATTAGGGTAGGGATAAGGCTGAAGCTAGGGTTAGGGTTAGGGTTTCGCTGTTCCTCAAGTACTGGAAGTCCCAAATTTGGCGTGGGCGCTTCTTGGGGGCTCCTGATGAAAAAGCAAGTGGCCCCATGTCTCTAGGACAAAGTTGAAATTTCACCCAATAGACTTGCATTGAATTAGGGTTGGGATAAGGCTGAAGCTAGGGTTAGGGTTAGGGTTAGGGTTAGTGTTAGGGTTTCGCTGTTCCTCAAGTACTGGAAGTCCCAAATTTGGCGTGGGCGCTTCTTGGGGGCTCCTGATGAAAAAGCAAGTGGCCCCATGTCTCTAGGACAAATTTGAAATTTCTCCCCATTGACTTGCATTGAATTAGGGTAGGGATAAGGCTGAAGCTAGGGTTAGGGTTAGGGTTAGGGTTAGTGTTAGGGTTTCGGGGTTCCTCAAGTACTAGAAGTCCCAAATTTGGCGTGGGTGCTTCTTGGGGGCTCCTGATGTAAAAGCAAGTGGCCCCATGTCTCTAGGACAAAGTTGAAATTTCACCCCATTGACTTGCATTGAATTAGGGTTGGGATAAGGCTGAAGCTAGGGTTAGGGTTAGTGTTAGGGTTTTGGGCTTCTTCAAGTACTAGAAGTCCCAAATTTGGCATGGGCGCTTCTTGGGGAGTCCTGATGAAAAAGCAAGTGGCCCCATGTCTCTAGGACAAAGTTGAAATTTCACCCCTTAGACTTGCATTGAATTAGGGTTGGGATAAGGCTGAGGCTCAGGTTAGGGTTAGGGTTTCGGGGTTCCTCAAGTACTAGAAGTCCCAAATTTGGCGTGGGTGCTTCTTGGGGGCTCCTGATGAAAAAGCAAGTGGCCCCATGTCTCTAGGACAAAGTTGAAATTTAACCCCATTGACTTGTATTGAATTAGGGTTGGGATAAGGCTGAAGCTAGGGTTAGGGTTAGGGTTAGTGTTAGGGTTAGTGTTAGGGTTTCTGGGTTCCTCAAGTACTAGAAGTCCCAAATTTGGCGTGGGCGCTTCTTGGGGGCTCCTGATTAAAAAGCAAGTGGCCCCATGTCTCTAGGACAAAGTTGAAATTTCACCCCATAGACTTGCATTGAATTAGGGTTGGGATAAGGCTGAAGCTAGGGTTAGGGTTAGTGTTAGGGTTTCTGGGTTCCTCAAGTACTAGAAGTCCCAAATTTGGCGTGGGCGCTTCTTGGGGGCTCCTGATTAAAAAGCAAGTGGCCCAATGTCTCTAGGACAAAGTTGAAATTTCACCCCATAGACTTGCATTGAATTAGGGTTGGGATAAGGCTGAAGCTAGGGTTAGGGTTAGGGTTAGTGTTAGGGTTTTGGGCTTCTTCAAGTACTAGAAGTCCCAAATTTGGCGCGGGTGCTTCTTGGGGGCTCCTGATGAAAAAGCAAGTGGCCCCATGTCTCTAGGACAAAGTTGAAATTTCACCCCATTGACTTGCTTTGAATTAGGGTTGGGATAAGGCTGAAGCTAGGGTTAGGGTTAGGGTTAGTGTTAGGGTTTAGGGGTTCCTCAAGTACTAGAAGTCCCAAATTTGGCGTGGGTGCTTCTTGGGGAATCCTGATGAAAAAGCAAGTGGCCCCATGTCTCTAGGACAAAGTTGAAATTTCACCCCATTGACTTGCATTGAATTAGGGTTGGGATAAGGCTGAAGCTAGGGTTAGGGTTAGGGTTAGGGTTAGTGTTAGGGTTTCGCTGTTCCTCAAGTACTAGAAGTCCCAAATTTGGCGTGGGCGCTTCTTGGGGGCTCCTGATGAAAAAGCAAGTGGCCCCATGTCTCTAGGACAAAGTTGAAATTTCACCCCATAGACTTGCATTGAATTAGGGTAGGGATAAGGCTGAAGCTAGGGTTAGGGTTAGGGTTAGGGTTAGTGTTAGGGTTTAGGGGTTCCTCAAGTACTAGAAGTCCCAAATTTGGCGTGGGTGCTTCTTGGGGAATCCTGATGAAAAAGCAAGTGGCCCCATGTTTCTAGGACAAAGTTGAAATTTCACCCCATTGACTTGCATTGAATTAGGGTTGGGATAAGGCTGAAGCTAGGGTTAGGGTTAGGGTTAGGGTTAGTGTTAGGGTTTCGCTGTTCCTCAAGTACTAGAAGTCCCAAATTTGGCGTGGGCGCTTCTTGGGGGCTCCTGATGAAAAAGCAAGTGGCCCCATGTCTCTAGGACAAAGTTGAAATTTCACCCCATAGACTTGCATTGAATTAGGGTTGGGATAAGGCTGAAGCTAGGGTTAGGGTTAGGGTTAGTGTTAGGGTTTCGGGGTTCCTCAAGTACTAGAAGTCCCAAATTTGGCGTGGGTGCTTCTTGGGGGCTCCTGATGAAAAAGCAAGTGGCCCCATGTCTCTAGGACAAAGTTGAAATGTCACCCCTTAGACTTGCATTGAATTAGGGTTGGGATAAGGCTGAGGCTCAGGTTAGGGTTAGGGTTTCGGGGTTCCTCAAGTACTAGAAGTCCCAAATTTGGCGTGGGTGCTTCTTGGGGGCTCCTGATGAAAAAGCAAGTGGCCCCATGTCTCTAGGACAAAGTTGAAATTTCACCCCATTGACTTGTATTGAATTAGGGTTGGGATAAGGCTGAAGCTAGGGTTAGGGTTAGGGTTAGTGTTAGGGTTTCTGGGCTCCTCAAGTACTAGAAGTCCCAAATTTGGCGTGGGCGCTTCTTGGGGGCTCCTGATTAAAAAGCAAGTGGCCCCATGTCTCTAGGACAAAGTTGAAATTTCACCCCATAGACTTGCATTGAATTAGGGTTGGGATAAGGCTGAAGCTAGGGTTAGGGTTAGGGTTAGTGTCAGGGTTTCGGGGTTCCTCAAGTAGTAGAAGTCCCAAATTTGGCGTGGGCGCTTCTTGGGGAATCCTGATGAAAAAGCAAGTGGCCCCATGTCTCTAGGACAAAGTTGAAATTTCACCCCATAGACTTGCATTGAATTAGGGTTGGGATAAGGCTGAGGCTCAGGTTAGGATTAGGGTTTCGGGGTTCCTCAAGTACTAGAAGTCCCAAATTTGGCGTGGGTGCTTCTTGGGGGCTCCTGATGAAAAAGCAAGTGGCCCCATGTCTCTAGGACAAAGTTGAAATTTCACCCCATTGACTTGCATTGAATTAGGGTTGGGATAAGGCTGAAGCTAGGGTTAGAGTTAGGGTTAGTGTTAGGGTTTCTGGGTTCCTCAAGTACTAGAAGTCCCAAATTTGGCGTGGGCGCTTCTTGGGGGCTCCTGATTAAAAAGCAAGTGGCCCCATGTCTCTAGGACAAAGTTGAAATTTCACCCCATAGACTTGCATTGAATTAGGGTTGGGATAAGGCTGAAGCTAGGGTTAGGGTTAGGGTTAGTGTCAGGGTTTCGGGGTTCCTCAAGTACTAGAAGTCCCAAATTTGGCGTGGGCGCTTCTTGGGGAATCCTGATGAAAAAGCAAGTGGCCCCATGTCTCTAGGACAAAGTTGAAATTTCACCCCATAGACTTGCATTGAATTAGGGTTGGGATAAGGCTGAAGCTAGGGTTAGGGTTAGGGTTAGTGTTAGGGTTTCGCTGTTCCTCAAGTACTAGAAGTCCCAAATTTGGCGTGGGCGCTTCTTGGGGGCTCCTGATGAAAAAGCAAGTGGCCCCATGTCTCTAGGACAAAGTTGAAATTTCACCCCATAGACTTGGATTGAATTAGGGTTGGGATAAGGCTGAAGCTAGGGTTAGGGTTAGGGTTAGTGTTAGGGTTTTGGGGTTCCTCAAGTACTAGAAGTCCCAAATTTGGCGTGGGTGCTTCTTGGGGAATCCTGATGAAAAAGCAAGTGGCCCCATGTTTCTAGGACAAAGTTGAAATTTCACCCCATTGACTTGCATTGAATTAGGGTTGGGATAAGGCTGAAGCTAGGGTTAGGGTTAGGGTTAGGGTTAGTGTTAGGGTTTCGCTGTTCCTCAAGTACTGGAAGTCCCAAATTTGGCGTGGGCGCTTCTTGGGGGCTCCTGATGAAAAAGCAAGTGGCCCCATGTCTCTAGGACAAAGTTGAAATTTCACCCAATAGACTTGCATTGAATTAGGGTTGGGATAAGGCTGAAGCTAGGGTTAGGGTTAGGGTTAGGGTTAGTGTTAGGGTTTCGCTGTTCCTCAAGTACTGGAAGTCCCAAATTTGGCGTGGGCGCTTCTTGGGGGCTCCTGATGAAAAAGCAAGTGGCCCCATGTCTCTAGGACAAATTTGAAATTTCTCCCCATTGACTTGCATTGAATTAGGGTAGGGATAAGGCTGAAGCTAGGGTTAGGGTTAGGGTTTCGCTGTTCCTCAAGTACTGGAAGTCCCAAATTTGGCGTGGGCGCTTCTTGGGGGCTCCTGATGAAAAAGCAAGTGGCCCCATGTCTCTAGGACAAAGTTGAAATTTCACCCAATAGACTTGCATTGAATTAGGGTTGGGATAAGGCTGAAGCTAGGGTTAGGGTTAGGGTTAGGGTTAGTGTTAGGGTTTCGCTGTTCCTCAAGTACTGGAAGTCCCAAATTTGGCGTGGGCGCTTCTTGGGGGCTCCTGATGAAAAAGCAAGTGGCCCCATGTCTCTAGGACAAATTTGAAATTTCTCCCCATTGACTTGCATTGAATTAGGGTAGGGATAAGGCTGAAGCTAGGGTTAGGGTTAGGGTTTCGCTGTTCCTCAAGTACTGGAAGTCCCAAATTTGGCGTGGGCGCTTCTTGGGGGCTCCTGATGAAAAAGCAAGTGGCCCCATGTCTCTAGGACAAAGTTGAAATTTCACCCAATAGACTTGCATTGAATTAGGGTTGGGATAAGGCTGAAGCTAGGGTTAGGGTTAGGGTTAGGGTTAGTGTTAGGGTTTCGCTGTTCCTCAAGTACTGGAAGTCCCAAATTTGGCGTGGGCGCTTCTTGGGGGCTCCTGATGAAAAAGCAAGTGGCCCCATGTCTCTAGGACAAATTTGAAATTTCTCCCCATTGACTTGCATTGAATTAGGGTAGGGATAAGGCTGAAGCTAGGGTTAGGGTTAGGGTTAGGGTTAGTGTTAGGGTTTCGGGGTTCCTCAAGTACTAGAAGTCCCAAATTTGGCGTGGGTGCTTCTTGGGGGCTCCTGATGTAAAAGCAAGTGGCCCCATGTCTCTAGGACAAAGTTGAAATTTCACCCCATTGACTTGCATTGAATTAGGGTTGGGATAAGGCTGAAGCTAGGGTTAGGGTTAGTGTTAGGGTTTTGGGCTTCTTCAAGTACTAGAAGTCCCAAATTTGGCATGGGCGCTTCTTGGGGAGTCCTGATGAAAAAGCAAGTGGCCCCATGTCTCTAGGACAAAGTTGAAATTTCACCCCTTAGACTTGCATTGAATTAGGGTTGGGATAAGGCTGAGGCTCAGGTTAGGGTTAGGGTTTCGGGGTTCCTCAAGTACTAGAAGTCCCAAATTTGGCGTGGGTGCTTCTTGGGGGCTCCTGATGAAAAAGCAAGTGGCCCCATGTCTCTAGGACAAAGTTGAAATTTAACCCCATTGACTTGTATTGAATTAGGGTTGGGATAAGGCTGAAGCTAGGGTTAGGGTTAGGGTTAGTGTTAGGGTTAGTGTTAGGGTTTCTGGGTTCCTCAAGTACTAGAAGTCCCAAATTTGGCGTGGGCGCTTCTTGGGGGCTCCTGATTAAAAAGCAAGTGGCCCCATGTCTCTAGGACAAAGTTGAAATTTCACCCCATAGACTTGCATTGAATTAGGGTTGGGATAAGGCTGAAGCTAGGGTTAGGGTTAGTGTTAGGGTTTCTGGGTTCCTCAAGTACTAGAAGTCCCAAATTTGGCGTGGGCGCTTCTTGGGGGCTCCTGATTAAAAAGCAAGTGGCCCAATGTCTCTAGGACAAAGTTGAAATTTCACCCCATAGACTTGCATTGAATTAGGGTTGGGATAAGGCTGAAGCTAGGGTTAGGGTTAGGGTTAGTGTTAGGGTTTTGGGCTTCTTCAAGTACTAGAAGTCCCAAATTTGGCGCGGGTGCTTCTTGGGGGCTCCTGATGAAAAAGCAAGTGGCCCCATGTCTCTAGGACAAAGTTGAAATTTCACCCCATTGACTTGCTTTGAATTAGGGTTGGGATAAGGCTGAAGCTAGGGTTAGGGTTAGGGTTAGTGTTAGGGTTTAGGGGTTCCTCAAGTACTAGAAGTCCCAAATTTGGCGTGGGTGCTTCTTGGGGAATCCTGATGAAAAAGCAAGTGGCCCCATGTCTCTAGGACAAAGTTGAAATTTCACCCCATTGACTTGCATTGAATTAGGGTTGGGATAAGGCTGAAGCTAGGGTTAGGGTTAGGGTTAGGGTTAGTGTTAGGGTTTCGCTGTTCCTCAAGTACTAGAAGTCCCAAATTTGGCGTGGGCGCTTCTTGGGGGCTCCTGATGAAAAAGCAAGTGGCCCCATGTCTCTAGGACAAAGTTGAAATTTCACCCCATAGACTTGCATTGAATTAGGGTAGGGATAAGGCTGAAGCTAGGGTTAGGGTTAGGGTTAGGGTTAGTGTTAGGGTTTAGGGGTTCCTCAAGTACTAGAAGTCCCAAATTTGGCGTGGGTGCTTCTTGGGGAATCCTGATGAAAAAGCAAGTGGCCCCATGTTTCTAGGACAAAGTTGAAATTTCACCCCATTGACTTGCATTGAATTAGGGTTGGGATAAGGCTGAAGCTAGGGTTAGGGTTAGGGTTAGGGTTAGTGTTAGGGTTTCGCTGTTCCTCAAGTACTAGAAGTCCCAAATTTGGCGTGGGCGCTTCTTGGGGGCTCCTGATGAAAAAGCAAGTGGCCCCATGTCTCTAGGACAAAGTTGAAATTTCACCCCATAGACTTGCATTGAATTAGGGTTGGGATAAGGCTGAAGCTAGGGTTAGGGTTAGGGTTAGTGTTAGGGTTTCGGGGTTCCTCAAGTACTAGAAGTCCCAAATTTGGCGTGGGTGCTTCTTGGGGGCTCCTGATTAAAAAGCAAGTGGCCCCATGTCTCTAGGACAAATTTGAAATTTCTCCCCATTGACTTGCATTGAATTAGGGTAGGGATAAGGCTGAAGCTAGGGTTAGGGTTAGGGTTAGGGTTAGTGTTAGGGTTTCGGGGTTCCTCAAGTACTAGAAGTCCCAAATTTGGCGTGGGTGCTTCTTGGGGGCTCCTGATGAAAAAGCAAGTGGCCCCATGTCTCTAGGACAAAGTTGAAATTTCACCCCTTAGACTTGCATTGAATTAGGGTTGGGATAAGGCTGAGGCTCAGGTTAGGGTTAGGGTTTCGGGGTTCCTCAAGTACTAGAAGTCCCAAATTTGGCGTGGGTGCTTCTTGGGGGCTCCTGATGAAAAAGCAAGTGGCCCCATGTCTCTAGGACAAAGTTGAAATTTAACCCCATTGACTTGTATTGAATTAGGGTTGGGATAAGGCTGAAGCTAGGGTTAGGGTTAGGGTTAGTGTTAGGGTTTCTGGGTTCCTCAAGTACTAGAAGTCCCAAATTTGGCGTGGGCGCTTCTTGGGGGCTCCTGATTAAAAAGCAAGTGGCCCCATGTCTCTAGGACAAAGTTGAAATTTCACCCCATAGACTTGCATTGAATTAGGGTTGGGATAAGGCTGAAGCTAGGGTTAGGGTTAGGGTTAGTGTTAGGGTTTCTGGGTTCTTCAAGTACTAGAAGTCCCAAATTTGGCGTGGGCGCTTCTTGGGGGCTCCTGATTAAAAAGCAAGTGGCCCCATGTCTCTAGGACAAAGTTGAAATTTCACCCCATAGACTTGCATTGAATTAGGGTTGGGATAAGGCTGAAGCTAGGGTTAGGGATAGGGTTAGTGTCAGGGTTTCAGGGTTCCTCAAGTACTAGAAGTCCCAAATTTGGCGTGGGCGCTTCTTGGGGAATCCTGATGAAAAAGCAAGTGGCCCCATGTCTCTAGGACAAAGTTGAAATTTCACCCCATAGACTTGCATTGAATTAGGGTTGGGATAAGGCTGAAGCTAGGGTTAGGGTTAGGGTTAGTGTTAGGGTTTCGCTGTTCCTCAAGTACTAGAAGTCCCAAATCTGGCGTGGGCGCTTCTTGGGGGCTCCTGATGAAAAAGCAAGTGGCCCCATGTCTCTAGGACAAAGTTGAAATTTCACCCCATAGACTTGCATTGAATTAGGGTTGGGATAAGGCTGAAGCTAGGGTTAGGGTTAGTGTTAGGGTTTCTGGGTTCCTCAAGTACTAGAAGTCCCAAATTTGGCGTGGGCGCTTCTTGGGGGCTCCTGATTAAAAAGCAAGTGGCCCCATGTCTCTAGGACAAAGTTGAAATTTCACCCCATAGACTTTCATTGAATTAGGGTTGGGATAAGGCTGAAGCTAGGGTTAGGGTTAGGGTTAGTGTTAGGGTTTTGGGCTTCTTCAAGTACTAGAAGTCCCAAATTTGGCGTGGGTGCTTCTTGGGGGCTCCTGATGAAAAAGCAAGTGGCCCCATGTCTCTAGGACAAAGTTGAAATTTCACCCCATTGACTTGCATTGAATTAGGGTTGGGATAAGGCTGAAGCTAGGGTTAGGGTTAGGGTTAGTGTTAGGGTTTAGGGGTTCCTCAAGTACTAGAAGTCCCAAATTTGGCGTGGGTGCTTCTTGGGGAATCCTGATGAAAAAGCAAGTGGCCCCATGTTTCTAGGACAAAGTTGAAATTTCACCCCATTGACTTGCATTGAATTAGGGTTGGGATAAGGCTGAAGCTAGGGTTAGGGTTAGGGTTAGGGTTAGTGTTAGGGTTTCGCTGTTCCTCAAGTACTAGAAGTCCCAAATTTGGCGTGGGCGCTTCTTGGGGGCTCCTGATGAAAAAGCAAGTGGCCCCATGTCTCTAGGACAAAGTTGAAATTTCACCCCATAGACTTGCATTGAATTAGGGTTGGGATAAGGCTGAAGCTAGGGTTAGGGTTAGGGTTAGTGTTAGGGTTTCGGGGTTCCTCAAGTACTAGAAGTCCCAAATTTGGCGTGGGTGCTTCTTGGGGGCTCCTGATGAAAAAGCAAGTGGCCCCATGTCTCTAGGACAAATTTGAAATTTCTCCCCATTGACTTGTATTGAATTAGGGTAGGGATAAGGCTGAAGCTAGGGTTAGGGTTAGGGTTAGGGTTAGTGTTAGGGTTTCGGGGTTCCTCAAGTACTAGAAGTCCCAAATTTGGCGTGGGTGCTTCTTGGGGGCTCCTGATGTAAAAGCAAGTGGCCCCATGTCTCTAGGACAAAGTTGAAATTTCACCCCATTGACTTGCATTGAATTAGGGTTGGGATAAGGCTGAAGCTAGGGTTAGGGTTAGGGTTAGTGTTAGGGTTTTGGGCTTCTTCAAGTATTAGAAGTCCCAAATTTGGCATGGGCGCTTCTTGGGGAGTCCTGATGAAAAAGCAAGTGGCCCCATGTCTCTAGGACAAAGTTGAAATTTCACCCCTTAGACTTGCATTGAATTAGGGTTGGGATAAGGCTGAAGCTAGGGTTAGGGTTAGTGTTAGGGTTTCTGGGTTCCTCAAGTACTAGAAGTCCCAAATTTGGCGTGGGCGCTTCTTGGGGGCTCCTGATTAAAAAGCAAGTGGCCCCATGTCTCTAGGACAAAGTTGAAATTTCACCCCATAGACTTGCATTGAATTAGGGTTGGGATAAGGCTGAAGCTAGGGTTAGGGTTAGGGTTAGTGTCAGGGTTTCGGGGTTCCTCAAGTACTAGAAGTCCCAAATTTGGCGTGGGCGCTTCTTGGGGAATCCTGATGAAAAAGCAAGTGGCCCCATGTCTCTAGGACAAAGTTGAAATTTCACCCCATAGACTTGCATTGAATTAGGGTTGGGATAAGGCTGAAGCTAGGGTTAGGGTTAGGGTTAGTGTTAGGGTTTCGCTGTTCCTCAAGTACTAGAAGTCCCAAATCTGGCGTGGGCGCTTCTTGGGGGCTCCTGATGAAAAAGCAAGTGGCCCCATGTCTCTAGGACAAAGTTGAAATTTCACCCCATAGACTTGCATTGAATTAGGGTTGGGATAAGGCTGAAGCTAGGGTTAGGGTTAGTGTTAGGGTTTCTGGGTTCCTCAAGTACTAGAAGTCCCAAATTTGGCGTGGGCGCTTCTTGGGGGCTCCTGATTAAAAAGCAAGTGGCCCAATGTCTCTAGGACAAAGTTGAAATTTCACCCCATAGACTTTCATTGAATTAGGGTTGGGATAAGGCTGAAGCTAGGGTTAGGGTTAGGGTTAGTGTTAGGGTTTTGGGCTTCTTCAAGTACTAGAAGTCCCAAATTTGGCGCGGGTGCTTCTTGGGGGCTCCTGATGAAAAATCAAGTGGCCCCATGTCTCTAGGACAAAGTTGAAATTTCACCCCATTGACTTGCATTGAATTAGGGTTGGGATAAGGCTGAAGCTAGGGTTAGGGTTAGTGTTAGGGTTTCGCTGTTCCTCAAGTACTAGAAGTCCCAAATTTGGCGTGGGCGCTTCTTGGGGGCTCCTGATGAAAAAGCAAGTGGCCCCATGTCTCTAGGACAAAGTTGAAATTTCACCCCATAGACTTGCATTGAATTAGGGTTGGGATAAGGCTGAAGCTAGGGTTAGGGTTAGGGTTAGTGTTAGGGTTTCGGGGTTCCTCAAGTACTAGAAGTCCCAAATTTGGCGTGGGTGCTTCTTGGGGGCTCCTGATGAAAAAGCAAGTGGCCCCATGTCTCTAGGACAAATTTGAAATTTCTCCCCATTGACTTGTATTGAATTAGGGTAGGGATAAGGCTGAAGCTAGGGTTAGGGTTAGGGTTAGGGTTAGTGTTAGGGTTTCGGGGTTCCTCAAGTACTAGAAGTCCCAAATTTGGCGTGGGTGCTTCTTGGGGGCTCCTGATGTAAAAGCAAGTGGCCCCATGTCTCTAGGACAAAGTTGAAATTTCACCCCATTGACTTGCATTGAATTAGGGTTGGGATAAGGCTGAAGCTAGGGTTAGGGTTAGGGTTAGTGTTAGGGTTTTGGGCTTCTTCAAGTATTAGAAGTCCCAAATTTGGCATGGGCGCTTCTTGGGGAGTCCTGATGAAAAAGCAAGTGGCCCCATGTCTCTAGGACAAAGTTGAAATTTCACCCCTT
This sequence comes from Nelusetta ayraudi, assembly GCF_046127955.1. Taxonomy (NCBI): domain Eukaryota; kingdom Metazoa; phylum Chordata; class Actinopteri; order Tetraodontiformes; family Monacanthidae; genus Nelusetta; species Nelusetta ayraudi. The sequence goes on from NW_027466061.1 coordinate 26,244,204, forward strand.
AGACTTGCATTGAATTAGGGTTGGGATAAGGCTGAAGCTAGGGTTAGGGTTAGTGTTAGGGTTTCTGGGTTCCTCAAGTACTAGAAGTCCCAAATTTGGCGTGGGCGCTTCTTGGGGGCTCCTGATTAAAAAGCAAGTGGCCCCATGTCTCTAGGACAAAGTTGAAATTTCACCCCATAGACTTGCATTGAATTAGGGTTGGGATAAGGCTGAAGCTAGGGTTAGGGTTAGGGTTAGTGTCAGGGTTTCGGGGTTCCTCAAGTACTAGAAGTCCCAAATTTGGCGTGGGCGCTTCTTGGGGAATCCTGATGAAAAAGCAAGTGGCCCCATGTCTCTAGGACAAAGTTGAAATTTCACCCCATAGACTTGCATTGAATTAGGGTTGGGATAAGGCTGAAGCTAGGGTTAGGGTTAGGGTTAGTGTTAGGGTTTCGCTGTTCCTCAAGTACTAGAAGTCCCAAATCTGGCGTGGGCGCTTCTTGGGGGCTCCTGATGAAAAAGCAAGTGGCCCCATGTCTCTAGGACAAAGTTGAAATTTCACCCCATAGACTTGCATTGAATTAGGGTTGGGATAAGGCTGAAGCTAGGGTTAGGGTTAGTGTTAGGGTTTCTGGGTTCCTCAAGTACTAGAAGTCCCAAATTTGGCGTGGGCGCTTCTTGGGGGCTCCTGATTAAAAAGCAAGTGGCCCAATGTCTCTAGGACAAAGTTGAAATTTCACCCCATTGACTTGCATTGAATTAGGGTTGGGATAAGGCTGAAGCTAGGGTTAGGGTTAGGGTTAGTGTTAGGGTTTTGGGCTTCTTCAAGTACTAGAAGTCCCAAATTTGGCGTGGGTGCTTCTTGGGGGCTCCTGATGAAAAAGCAAGTGGCCCCATGTCTCTAGGACAAAGTTGAAATTTCACCCCATTGACTTGCATTGAATTAGGGTTGGGATAAGGCTGAAGCTAGGGTTAGGGTTAGGGTTAGTGTTAGGGTTTAGGGGTTCCTCAAGTACTAGAAGTCCCAAATTTGGCGTGGGTGCTTCTTGGGGAATCCTGATGAAAAAGCAAGTGGCCCCATGTTTCTAGGACAAAGTTGAAATTTCACCCCATTGACTTGCATTGAATTAGGGTTGGGATAAGGCTGAAGCTAGGGTTAGGGTTAGGGTTAGGGTTAGTGTTAGGGTTTCGCTGTTCCTCAAGTACTAGAAGTCCCAAATTTGGCGTGGGCGCTTCTTGGGGGCTCCTGATGAAAAAGCAAGTGGCCCCATGTCTCTAGGACAAAGTTGAAATTTCACCCCATAGACTTGCATTGAATTAGGGTTGGGATAAGGCTGAAGCTAGGGTTAGGGTTAGGGTTAGTGTTAGGGTTTCGGGGTCACTCAAGTACTAGAAGTCCCAAATTTGGCGTGGGCGCTTCTTGGGGGCTCCTGATGAAAAAGCAAGTGGCCCCATGTCTCTAGGACAAAGTTGAAATTTCACCCCATAGACTTGCATTGAATTAGGGTTGGGATAAGGCTGAAGCTAGGGTTAGGGTTAGGGTTAGTGTTAGGGTTTCGGGGTTCCTCAAGTACTAGAAGTCCCAAATTTGGCGTGGGTGCTTCTTGGGGGCTCCTGATGAAAAAGCAAGTGGCCCCATGTCTCTAGGACAAATTTGAAATTTCTCCCCATTGACTTGTATTGAATTAGGGTAGGGATAAGGCTGAAGCTAGGGTTAGGGTTAGGGTTAGGGTTAGTGTTAGGGTTTCGGGGTTCCTCAAGTACTAGAAGTCCCAAATTTGGCGTGGGTGCTTCTTGGGGGCTCCTGATGTAAAAGCAAGTGGCCCCATGTCTCTAGGACAAAGTTGAAATTTCACCCCATTGACTTGCATTGAATTAGGGTTGGGATAAGGCTGAAGCTAGGGTTAGGGTTAGGGTTAGTGTTAGGGTTTTGGGCTTCTTCAAGTATTAGAAGTCCCAAATTTGGCATGGGCGCTTCTTGGGGAGTCCTGATGAAAAAGCAAGTGGCCCCATGTCTCTAGGACAAAGTTGAAATTTCACCCCTTAGACTTGCATTGAATTAGGGTTGGGATAAGGCTGAAGCTAGGGTTAGGGTTAGTGTTAGGGTTTCTGGGTTCCTCAAGTACTAGAAGTCCCAAATTTGGCGTGGGCGCTTCTTGGGGGCTCCTGATTAAAAAGCAAGTGGCCCCATGTCTCTAGGACAAAGTTGAAATTTCACCCCATAGACTTGCATTGAATTAGGGTTGGGATAAGGCTGAAGCTAGGGTTAGGGTTAGGGTTAGTGTCAGGGTTTCGGGGTTCCTCAAGTACTAGAAGTCCCAAATTTGGCGTGGGCGCTTCTTGGGGAATCCTGATGAAAAAGCAAGTGGCCCCATGTCTCTAGGACAAAGTTGAAATTTCACCCCATAGACTTGCATTGAATTAGGGTTGGGATAAGGCTGAAGCTAGGGTTAGGGTTAGGGTTAGTGTTAGGGTTTCGCTGTTCCTCAAGTACTAGAAGTCCCAAATCTGGCGTGGGCGCTTCTTGGGGGCTCCTGATGAAAAAGCAAGTGGCCCCATGTCTCTAGGACAAAGTTGAAATTTCACCCCATAGACTTGCATTGAATTAGGGTTGGGATAAGGCTGAAGCTAGGGTTAGGGTTAGTGTTAGGGTTTCTGGGTTCCTCAAGTACTAGAAGTCCCAAATTTGGCGTGGGCGCTTCTTGGGGGCTCCTGATTAAAAAGCAAGTGGCCCAATGTCTCTAGGACAAAGTTGAAATTTCACCCCATAGACTTTCATTGAATTAGGGTTGGGATAAGGCTGAAGCTAGGGTTAGGGTTAGGGTTAGTGTTAGGGTTTTGGGCTTCTTCAAGTACTAGAAGTCCCAAATTTGGCGCGGGTGCTTCTTGGGGGCTCCTGATGAAAAATCAAGTGGCCCCATGTCTCTAGGACAAAGTTGAAATTTCACCCCATTGACTTGCATTGAATTAGGGTTGGGATAAGGCTGAAGCTAGGGTTAGGGTTAGGGTTAGTGTTAGGGTTTTGGGCTTCTTCAAGTACTAGAAGTCCCAAATTTGGCGTGGGTGCTTCTTGGGGGCTCCTGATGAAAAAGCAAGTGGCCCCATGTCTCTAGGACAAAGTTGAAATTTCACCCCATTGACTTGCATTGAATTAGGGTTGGGATAAGGCTGAAGCTAGGGTTAGGGTTAGGGTTAGTGTTAGGGTTTAGGGGTTCCTCAAGTACTAGAAGTCCCAAATTTGGCGTGGGTGCTTCTTGGGGAATCCTGATGAAAAAGCAAGTGGCCCCATGTTTCTAGGACAAAGTTGAAATTTCACCCCATTGACTTGCATTGAATTAGGGTTGGGATAAGGCTGAAGCTAGGGTTAGGGTTAGGGTTAGGGTTAGTGTTAGGGTTTCGCTGTTCCTCAAGTACTAGAAGTCCCAAATTTGGCGTGGGCGCTTCTTGGGGGCTCCTGATGAAAAAGCAAGTGGCCCCATGTCTCTAGGACAAAGTTGAAATTTCACCCCATAGACTTGCATTGAATTAGGGTTGGGATAAGGCTGAAGCTAGGGTTAGGGTTAGGGTTAGTGTTAGGGTTTCGGGGTTCCTCAAGTACTAGAAGTCCCAAATTTGGCGTGGGTGCTTCTTGGGGGCTCCTGATGAAAAAGCAAGTGGCCCCATGTCTCTAGGACAAATTTGAAATTTCTCCCCATAGACTTGCATTGAATTAGGGTTGGGATAAGGCTGAAGCTAGGGTTAGGGTTAGGGTTAGTGTCAGGGTTTCGGGGTTCCTCAAGTACTAGAAGTCCCAAATTTGGCGTGGGCGCTTCTTGGGGAATCCTGATGAAAAAGCAAGTGGCCCCATGTCTCTAGGACAAAGTTGAAATTTCACCCCATAGACTTGCATTGAATTAGGGTTGGGATAAGGCTGAAGCTAGGGTTAGGGTTAGGGTTAGTGTTAGGGTTTCGCTGTTCCTCAAGTACTAGAAGTCCCAAATCTGGCGTGGGCGCTTCTTGGGGGCTCCTGATGAAAAAGCAAGTGGCCCCATGTCTCTAGGACAAAGTTGAAATTTCACCCCATAGACTTGCATTGAATTAGGGTTGGGATAAGGCTGAAGCTAGGGTTAGGGTTAGTGTTAGGGTTTCTGGGTTCCTCAAGTACTAGAAGTCCCAAATTTGGCGTGGGCGCTTCTTGGGGGCTCCTGATTAAAAAGCAAGTGGCCCAATGTCTCTAGGACAAAGTTGAAATTTCACCCCATAGACTTTCATTGAATTAGGGTTGGGATAAGGCTGAAGCTAGGGTTAGGGTTAGGGTTAGTGTTAGGGTTTTGGGCTTCTTCAAGTACTAGAAGTCCCAAATTTGGCGCGGGTGCTTCTTGGGGGCTCCTGATGAAAAATCAAGTGGCCCCATGTCTCTAGGACAAAGTTGAAATTTCACCCCATTGACTTGCATTGAATTAGGGTTGGGATAAGGCTGAAGCTAGGGTTAGGGTTAGTGTTAGGGTTTCGCTGTTCCTCAAGTACTAGAAGTCCCAAATTTGGCGTGGGCGCTTCTTGGGGGCTCCTGATGAAAAAGCAAGTGGCCCCATGTCTCTAGGACAAAGTTGAAATTTCACCCCATAGACTTGCATTGAATTAGGGTTGGGATAAAGCTGAAGCTAGGGTTAGGGTTAGGGTTAGTGTTAGGGTTTCGGGGTTCCTCAAGTACTAGAAGTCCCAAATTTGGCGTGGGCGCTTCTTGGGGGCTCCTGATTAAAAAGCAAGTGGCCCCATGTCTCTAGGACAAAGTTGAAATTTCACCCCATAGACTTGCATTGAATTAGGGTTGGGATAAGGCTGAAGCTAGGGTTAGGGTTAGGGTTAGTGTCAGGGTTTCGGGGTTCCTCAAGTACTAGAAGTCCCAAATTTGGCGTGGGCGCTTCTTGGGGAATCCTGATGAAAAAGCAAGTGGCCCCATGTCTCTAGGACAAAGTTGAAATTTCACCCCATAGACTTGCATTGAATTAGGGTTGGGATAAGGCTGAAGCTAGGGTTAGGGTTAGGGTTAGTGTTAGGGTTTCGCTGTTCCTCAAGTACTAGAAGTCCCAAATTTGGCGTGGGCGCTTCTTGGGGGCTCCTGATGAAAAAGCAAGTGGCCCCATGTCTCTAAGACAAAGTTGAAATTTCACCCCATAGACTTGCATTGAATTAGGGTTGGGATAAGGCTGAAGTTAGGGTTAGGGTTAGGGTTAGGGTTTTGGGCTTCTTCAAGTACTAGAAGTCCCAAATTTGGCGTCTGCGCTTCTTGGGGGCTCCTGATGAAAAAGCAAGTGGCCCCATGTCTGTAGGACAAAGTTGAAATTTCACCCCTTAGACTTGCATTGAATTAGGGTTGGGATAAGGCTGAGGCTCAGGTTAGGGTTAGGGTTTCGGGGTTCCTCAAGTACTAGAAGTCCCAAATTTGGCGTGGGTGCTTCTTGGGGGCTCCTGATGAAAAAGCAAGTGGCCCCATGTCTCTAGGACAAAGTTGAAATTTAACCCCATTGACTTGCATTGAATTAGGGTTGGGATAAGGCTGAAGCTAGGGTTAGAGTTAGGGTTAGTGTTAGGGTTTCTGGGTTCCTCAAGTACTAGAAGTCCCAAATTTGGCGTGGGCGCTTCTTGGGGGCTCCTGATTAAAAAGCAAGTGGCCCCATGTCTCTAGGACAAAGTTGAAATTTCACCCCATTGACTTGCATTGAATTAGGGTTGGGATAAGGCTGAAGCTAGGGTTAGAGTTAGGGTTAGTGTTAGGGTTTCTGGGTTCCTCAAGTACTAGAAGTCCCAAATTTGGCGTGGGCGCTTCTTGGGGGCTCCTGATTAAAAAGCAAGTGGCCCCATGTCTCTAGGACAAAGTTGAAATTTCACCCCATAGACTTGCATTGAATTAGGGTTGGGATAAGGCTGAAGCTAGGGTTAGGGTTAGGGTTAGTGTCAGGGTTTCGGGGTTCCTCAAGTACTAGAAGTCCCAAATTTGGCGTGGGCGCTTCTTGGGGAATCCTGATGAAAAAGCAAGTGGCCCCATGTCTCTAGGACAAAGTTGAAATTTCACCCCATAGACTTGCATTGAATTAGGGTTGGGATAAGGCTGAAGCTAGGGTTAGGGTTAGGGTTAGTGTTAGGGTTTCGCTGTTCCTCAAGTACTAGAAGTCCCAAATTTGGCGTGGGCGCTTCTTGGGGGCTCCTGATGAAAAAGCAAGTGGCCCCATGTCTCTAGGACAAAGTTGAAATTTCACCCCATAGACTTGCATTGAATTAGGGTTGGGATAAGGCTGAAGCTAGGGTTAGGGTTAGGGTTAGTGTTAGGGTTTTGGGGTTCCTCAAGTACTAGAAGTCCCAAATTTGGCGTGGGTGCTTCTTGGGGAATCCTGATGAAAAAGCAAGTGGCCCCATGTTTCTAGGACAAAGTTGAAATTTCACCCCATTGACTTGCATTGAATTAGGGTTGGGATAAGGCTGAAGCTAGGGTTAGGGTTAGGGTTAGGGTTAGTGTTAGGGTTTCGCTGTTCCTCAAGTACTGGAAGTCCCAAATTTGGCGTGGGCGCTTCTTGGGGGCTCCTGATGAAAAAGCAAGTGGCCCCATGTCTCTAGGACAAAGTTGAAATTTCACCCAATAGACTTGCATTTAATTAGGGTTGGGATAAGGCTGAAGCTAGGGTTAGGGTTAGGGTTAGGGTTAGTGTTAGGGTTTCGCTGTTCCTCAAGTACTGGAAGTCCCAAATTTGGCGTGGGCGCTTCTTGGGGGCTCCTGATGAAAAAGCAAGTGGCCCCATGTCTCTAGGACAAATTTGAAATTTCTCCCCATTGACTTGCATTGAATTAGGGTAGGGATAAGGCTGAAGCTAGGGTTAGGGTTAGGGTTAGTGTTAGGGTTTCGCTGTTCCTCAAGTACTGGAAGTCCCAAATTTGGCGTGGGCGCTTCTTGGGGGCTCCTGATGAAAAAGCAAGTGGCCCCATGTCTCTAGGACAAAGTTGAAATTTCACCCAATAGACTTGCATTGAATTAGGGTTGGGATAAGGCTGAAGCTAGGGTTAGGGTTAGGGTTAGGGTTAGTGTTAGGGTTTCGCTGTTCCTCAAGTACTGGAAGTCCCAAATTTGGCGTGGGCGCTTCTTGGGGGCTCCTGATGAAAAAGCAAGTGGCCCCATGTCTCTAGGACAAATTTGAAATTTCTCCCCATTGACTTGCATTGAATTAGGGTAGGGATAAGGCTGAAGCTAGGGTTAGGGTTAGGGTTAGGGTTAGTGTTAGGGTTTCGGGGTTCCTCAAGTACTAGAAGTCCCAAATTTGGCGTGGGTGCTTCTTGGGGGCTCCTGATGTAAAAGCAAGTGGCCCCATGTCTCTAGGACAAAGTTGAAATTTCACCCCATTGACTTGCATTGAATTAGGGTTGGGATAAGGCTGAAGCTAGGGTTAGGGTTAGTGTTAGGGTTTTGGGCTTCTTCAAGTACTAGAAGTCCCAAATTTGGCATGGGCGCTTCTTGGGGAGTCCTGATGAAAAAGCAAGTGGCCCCATGTCTCTAGGACAAAGTTGAAATTTCACCCCTTAGACTTGCATTGAATTAGGGTTGGGATAAGGCTGAGGCTCAGGTTAGGGTTAGGGTTTCGGGGTTCCTCAAGTACTAGAAGTCCCAAATTTGGCGTGGGTGCTTCTTGGGGGCTCCTGATGAAAAAGCAAGTGGCCCCATGTCTCTAGGACAAAGTTGAAATTTAACCCCATTGACTTGTATTGAATTAGGGTTGGGATAAGGCTGAAGCTAGGGTTAGGGTTAGGGTTAGTGTTAGGGTTAGTGTTAGGGTTTCTGGGTTCCTCAAGTACTAGAAGTCCCAAATTTGGCGTGGGCGCTTCTTGGGGGCTCCTGATTAAAAAGCAAGTGGCCCCATGTCTCTAGGACAAAGTTGAAATTTCACCCCATAGACTTGCATTGAATTAGGGTTGGGATAAGGCTGAAGCTAGGGTTAGGGTTAGTGTTAGGGTTTCTGGGTTCCTCAAGTACTAGAAGTCCCAAATTTGGCGTGGGCGCTTCTTGGGGGCTCCTGATTAAAAAGCAAGTGGCCCAATGTCTCTAGGACAAAGTTGAAATTTCACCCCATAGACTTGCATTGAATTAGGGTTGGGATAAGGCTGAAGCTAGGGTTAGGGTTAGGGTTAGTGTTAGGGTTTTGGGCTTCTTCAAGTACTAGAAGTCCCAAATTTGGCGCGGGTGCTTCTTGGGGGCTCCTGATGAAAAAGCAAGTGGCCCCATGTCTCTAGGACAAAGTTGAAATTTCACCCCATTGACTTGCTTTGAATTAGGGTTGGGATAAGGCTGAAGCTAGGGTTAGGGTTAGGGTTAGTGTTAGGGTTTAGGGGTTCCTCAAGTACTAGAAGTCCCAAATTTGGCGTGGGTGCTTCTTGGGGAATCCTGATGAAAAAGCAAGTGGCCCCATGTCTCTAGGACAAAGTTGAAATTTCACCCCATTGACTTGCATTGAATTAGGGTTGGGATAAGGCTGAAGCTAGGGTTAGGGTTAGGGTTAGGGTTAGTGTTAGGGTTTCGCTGTTCCTCAAGTACTAGAAGTCCCAAATTTGGCGTGGGCGCTTCTTGGGGGCTCCTGATGAAAAAGCAAGTGGCCCCATGTCTCTAGGACAAAGTTGAAATTTCACCCCATAGACTTGCATTGAATTAGGGTAGGGATAAGGCTGAAGCTAGGGTTAGGGTTAGGGTTAGGGTTAGTGTTAGGGTTTCGGGGTTCCTCAAGTACTAGAAGTCCCAAATTTGGCGTGGGTGCTTCTTGGGGGCTCCTGATGTAAAAGCAAGTGGCCCCATGTCTCTAGGACAAAGTTGAAATTTCACCCCATTGACTTGCATTGAATTAGGGTTGGGATAAGGCTGAAGCTAGGGTTAGGGTTAGGGTTAGTTTTAGGGTTTTGGGCTTCTTCAAGTACTAGAAGTCCCAAATTTGGCATGGGCGCTTCTTGGGGAGTCCTGATGAAAAAGCAAGTGGCCCCATGTCTCTAGGACAAAGTTGAAATTTCACCCCTTAGACTTGCATTGAATTAGGGTTGGGATAAGGCTGAGGCTCAGGTTAGGGTTAGGGTTTCGGGGTTCCTCAAGTACTAGAAGTCCCAAATTTGGCGTGGGTGCTTCTTGGGGGCTCCTGATGAAAAAGCAAGTGGCCCCATGTCTCTAGGACAAAGTTGAAATTTCACCCCATTGACTTGCATTGAATTAGGGTTGGGATAAGGCTGAAGCTAGGGTTAGGGTTAGGGTTAGGGTTAGTGTTAGGGTTTAGGGGTTCCTCAAGTACTAGAAGTCCCAAATTTGGCGTGGGTGCTTCTTGGGGAATCCTGATGAAAAAGCAAGTGGCCCCATGTTTCTAGGACAAAGTTGAAATTTCACCCCATTGACTTGCATTGAATTAGGGTTGGGATAAGGCTGAAGCTAGGGTTAGGGTTAGGGTTAGGGTTAGTGTTAGGGTTTCGCTGTTCCTCAAGTACTACAAGTCCCAAATTTGGCGTGGGCGCTTCTTGGGGGCTCCTGATGAAAAAGCAAGTGGCCCCATGTCTCTAGGACAAAGTTGAAATTTCACCCCATAGACTTGCATTGAATTAGGGTTGGGATAAGGCTGAAGCTAGGGTTAGGGTTAGGGTTAGTGTTAGGGTTTCGGGGTTCCTCAAGTACTAGAAGTCCCAAATTTGGCGTGGGTGCTTCTTGGGGGCTCCTGATTAAAAAGCAAGTGGCCCCATGTCTCTAGGACAAATTTGAAATTTCTCCCCATTGACTTGCATTGAATTAGGGTAGGGATAAGGCTGAAGCTAGGGTTAGGGTTAGGGTTAGGGTTAGTGTTAGGGTTTCGGGGTTCCTCAAGTACTAGAAGTCCCAAATTTGGCGTGGGTGCTTCTTGGGGGCTCCTGATGTAAAAGCAAGTGGCCCCATGTCTCTAGGACAAAGTTGAAATTTCACCCCATTGACTTGCATTGAATTAGGGTTGGGATAAGGCTGAAGCTAGGGTTAGGGTTAGGGTTAGTGTTAGGGTTTTGGGCTTCTTCAAGTACTAGAAGTCCCAAATTTGGCATGGGCGCTTCTTGGGGGCTCCTGATGAAAAAGCAAGTGGCCCCATGTCTCTAGGACAAAGTTGAAATTTCACCCCTTAGACTTGCATTGAATTAGGGTTGGGATAAGGCTGAGGCTCAGGTTAGGGTTAGGGTTTCGGGGTTCCTCAAGTACTAGAAGTCCCAAATTTGGCGTGGGTGCTTCTTGGGGGCTCCTGATGAAAAAGCAAGTGGCCCCATGTCTCTAGGACAAAGTTGAAATTTAACCCCATTGACTTGTATTGAATTAGGGTTGGGATAAGGCTGAAGCTAGGGTTAGGGTTAGGGTTAGTGTTAGGGTTTCTGGGTTCCTCAAGTACTAGAAGTCCCAAATTTGGCGTGGGCGCTTCTTGGGGGCTCCTGATTAAAAAGCAAGTGGCCCCATGTCTCTAGGACAAAGTTGAAATTTCACCCCATAGACTTGCATTGAATTAGGGTTGGGATAAGGCTGAAGCTAGGGTTAGGGTTAGGGTTAGTGTCAGGGTTTCGGGGTTCCTCAAGTACTAGAAGTCCCAAATTTGGCGTGGGCGCTTCTTGGGGAATCCTGATGAAAAAGCAAGTGGCCCCATGTCTCTAGGACAAAGTTGAAATTTCACCCCATAGACTTGCATTGAATTAGGGTTGGGATAAGGCTGAAGCTAGGGTTAGGGTTAGGGTTAGTGTTAGGGTTTCGGGGTTCCTCAAGTACTAGAAGTCCCAAATCTGGCGTGGGCGCTTCTTGGGGGCTCCTGATGAAAAAGCAAGTGGCCCCATGTCTCTAGGACAAAGTTGAAATTTCACCCCATAGACTTGCATTGAATTAGGGTTGGGATAAGGCTGAAGCTAGGGTTAGGGTTAGTGTTAGGGTTTCTGGGTTCCTCAAGTACTAGAAGTCCCAAATTTGGCGTGGGCGCTTCTTGGGGGCTCCTGATTAAAAAGCAAGTGGCCCCATGTCTCTAGGACAAAGTTGAAATTTCACCCCATAGACTTTCATTGAATTAGGGTTGGGATAAGGCTGAAGCTAGGGTTAGGGTTAGGGTTAGTGTTAGGGTTTTGGGCTTCTTCAAGTACTAGAAGTCCCAAATTTGGCGTGGGTGCTTCTTGGGGGCTCCTGATGAAAAAGCAAGTGGCCCCATGTCTCTAGGACAAAGTTGAAATTTCACCCCATTGACTTGCATTGAATTAGGGTTGGGATAAGGCTGAAGCTAGGGTTAGGGTTAGGGTTAGTGTTAGGGTTTAGGGGTTCCTCAAGTACTAGAAGTCCCAAATTTGGCGTGGGTGCTTCTTGGGGAATCCTGATGAAAAAGCAAGTGGCCCCATGTTTCTAGGACAAAGTTGAAATTTCACCCCATTGACTTGCATTGAATTAGGGTTGGGATAAGGCTGAAGCTAGGGTTAGGGTTAGGGTTAGGGTTAGTGTTAGGGTTTCGCTGTTCCTCAAGTACTAGAAGTCCCAAATTTGGCGTGGGCGCTTCTTGGGGGCTCCTGATGAAAAAGCAAGTGGCCCCATGTCTCTAGGACAAAGTTGAAATTTCACCCCATAGACTTGCATTGAATTAGGGTTGGGATAAGGCTGAAGCTAGGGTTAGGGTTAGGGTTAGTGTCAGGGTTTCGGGGTTCCTCAAGTACTAGAAGTCCCAAATTTGGCGTGGGCGCTTCTTGGGGAATCCTGATGAAAAAGCAAGTGGCCCCATGTCTCTAGGACAAAGTTGAAATTTCACCCCATAGACTTGCATTGAATTAGGGTTGGGATAAGGCTGAAGCTAGGGTTAGGGTTAGGGTTAGGGTTAGGGTTTCTGGGTTCCTCAAGTACTAGAAGTCCCAAATTTGGCGTGGGCGCTTCTTGGGGGCTCCTGATGAAAAAGCAAGTGGCCCCATGTCTCTAGGACAAAGTTGAAATTTCACCCCATAGACTTGCATTGAATTAGGGTTGGGATAAGGCTGAAGCTAGGGTTAGGGTTAGTGTTAGGGTTTCGGGGTTCCTCAAGTACTAGAAGTCCCAAATTTGGCGTGGGTGCTTCTTGGGGGCTCCAGATGAAAAAGCAAGTGGCCCCATGTCTCTAGGACAAAGTTGAAATTTAACCCCATTGACTTGTATTGAATTAGGGTTGGGATAAGGCTGAAGCTAGGGTTAGGGTTAGGGTTAGTGTTAGGGTTTCTGGGTTCCTCAAGTACTAGAAGTCCCAAATTTGGCGTGGGCGCTTCTTGGGGGCTCCTGATTAAAAAGCAAGTGGCCCCATGTCTCTAGGACAAAGTTGAAATTTCACCCCATAGACTTGCATTGAATTAGGGTTGGGATAAGGCTGAAGCTAGGGTTAGGGTTAGGGTTAGTGTGAGGGTTTCGGGGTTCCTCAAGTACTAGAAGTCCCAAATTTGGCGTGGGCGCTTCTTGGGGGCTCCTGATGAAAAACCAAGTGGCCACATGTCTCTAGGACAAAGTTGAAATTTCACCCCATAGACTTGCATTGAATTAGGGTTGGGATAAGGCTGAAGCTAGGGTTAGGGTTAGGGTTAGTGTTAGGGTTTCGCTGTTCCTCAAGTACTAGAAGTCCCAAATTTGGCGTGGGCGCTTCTTGGGGGCTCCTGATGAAAAAGCAAGTTGCCCCATGTCTCTAAGACAAAGTTGAAATTTCACCCCATAGACTTGCATTGAATTAGGGTTGGGATAAGGCTGAAGTTAGGGTTAGGGTTAGGGTTAGGGTTTTGGGCTTCTTCAAGTACTAGAAGTCCCAAATTTGGCGTGGGCGCTTCTTGGGGGCTCCTGATGAAAAAGCAAGTGGCCCCATGTCTGTAGGACAAAGTTGAAATTTCACCCCTTAGACTTGCATTGAATTAGGGTTGGGATAAGGCTGAGGCTCAGGTTAGGGTTAGGGTTTCGGGGTTCCTCAAGTACTAGAAGTCCCAAATTTGGCGTGGGTGCTTCTTGGGGGCTCCTGATGAAAAAGCAAGTGGCCCCATGTCTCTAGGACAAAGTTGAAATTTAACCCCATTGACTTGTATTGAATTAGGGTTGGGATAAGGCTGAAGCTAGGGTTAGGGTTAGGGTTAGTGTTAGGGTTTCTGGGTTCCTCAAGTACTAGAAGTCCCAAATTTGGCGTGGGCGCTTCTTGGGGAATCCTGATGAAAAAGCAAGTGGCCCCATGTCTCTAGGACAAAGTTAAAATTTGACCCCATAGACAAATTGCAACAAATTTAAATCCTAACCCTAACCCTAACCCTAACCCTAGCTTCAGCCTTATCCCAACCCTAATTCAATGCAAGTCTATGGGGTGAAATTTCAACTTTGTCCTAGAGACATGGGGCCACTTGCTTTTTCATCAGGAGACCTCAAGAAGCACCCACGCCAAATTTGGGACTACTAGTACTTGAGGAACCCCGAAACCCTAACACTAACCCTAACCCTAACCCTAGCTTCAGCCTTATCCCAACCCTAATTCAATGCAAGTCAATGGGGTGAAATTTCAACTTTGTCCTAGAGACATGGGGCCACTTGCTTTTTCATCAGGAGCCCCCAAGAAGCGCCCACGCCAAATTTGGGACTTCTAGTACTTGAGTGACCCCGAAACCCTAACACTAACCCTAACCCTAACCCTAGCTTCAACTTAATCCCAACCCTAATTCAATGCAAGTCTTTGGGGTGAAATTTCAACTTTGTCCTAGAGACATGGGGCCACTTGATTTTTCATCAGGAGCCCCCAAGAAGCGCCCACGCCAAATTTGGGACTTCTAGTACTTGAGGAACCCCGAAACCCTAACACTAACCCTAACCCTAACCCTAACCCTAGCTTCAGCCTTATCCCAACCCTAATTCAATGCAAGTCTATGGGGTGAAATTTCAACTTTGTCCTAGAGACATGGGGCCACTTGCTTTTTCATCAGGAGCCCCCAAGAAGCGACCACGCCAAATCTGGGACTTCGAGTACTTGAGGAACCCCGAAACCCTAACCCTAACCCTAACCCTAGCTTCAGCCTTATCCCAACCCTAATTCAATGCAAGTCTGTGGGGTGAAATTTCAACTTTGTCCTAGAGACATGGGGCCACTTGCTTTTTCATCAGGAGCCCCCAAGAAGCGACCACGCCAAATCTGGGACTTCGAGTACTTGAGGAAACCCGAAACCCTAACCCTAACCCTAGCTTCAGGCTTATCCCAACCCTAATTCAATGCAAGTCTATGGGGTGAAATTTCAACTTTGTCCTAGAGACATGGGACCACTTGCTTTTTCATCAGGAGCCCCCAAGAAGCACCGACGCCAAATCTGGGACTTCTAGTACTTGAAGAAGCCCAAAACCCTAACCCTAACCCTAACCCTAGCTTCAGCCTTATCCCAACCCTAATTCAATGCAAGTCTATGGGGTGAAATTTCAACTTTGTCCTAGATACATGGGGCCACTTGCTTTTTCATCAGGAGCCCCCAAGAAGCGCCCACGCCAAATTTGGGACTTCTAGTACTTGAAGAAGCCCGAAACCCTAACCCTAACCCTAACCCTAGCTTCAGCCTTATCCCAACCCTAATTCAATGCAAGTCTATGGGGTGAAATTTCAACTTTGTCCTAGAGACATGGGGCCACTTGCTTTTTCATCAGGAGCCCCCAAGAAGAGCCCACGCCAAATTTGGGACTTCTAGTACTTGAGGAACCCCGAAACCCTAATCCTAACCCTAGCTTCAGCCTTATCCCAACCCTAATTCAATGCAAGTCTATGGGGTGAAATTTCAACTTTGTCCTAGAGACATGGGGCCACTTGCTTTTTCATCAGGAGCCCCCAAGAAGCGCCCACGCCAAATTTGGGACTTCTAGTACTTGAGTAACCCCGAAACCCTAACACTAACCCTAACCCTAACCCTAGCTTCAGCTTTATCCCAACCCTAATTCAATGCAAGTCTATGGGGTGAAATTTCAACTTTGTCCTAGAGACATGGGGCCACTTGCTTTTTCATCAGGAGCCCCCAAGAAGCACCCACGCCAAATTTGGGACTTCTAGTACTTGAGGAACCCCGAAACCCTAATACTAACCCTAACCCTAACCCTAGCTTCAGCCTTATCCCAACCCTAATTCAATGCAAGTCTATGGGGTGAAATTTCAACTTTGTCCTAGAGACATGGGGCCACTTGCTTTTTCATCAGGAGACCTCAAGAAGCACCCACGCCAAATTTGGGACTTCTAGTATTTGAGGAACCCCGAAACCCTAACACTAACCCTAACCCTAACCCTAGCTTCAGCCTTATCCCAACCCTAATTCAATGCAAGTCTATGGGGTGAAATTTCAACTTTGTCCTAGAGACATGGGGCCACTTGCTTTTTCATCAGGAGCCCCCAAGAAGCGCCCACGCCAAATTTGGGACTTCTAGTACTTGAGTGACCCCGAAACCCTAACACTAACCCTAACCCTAACCCGAGCTTCAGCTTAATCCCAACCCTAATTCAATGCAAGTCTTTGGGGTGAAATTTCAACTTTGTCCTAGAGACATGGGGCCACTTGATTTTTCATCAGGAGCCCCCAAGAAGCGCCCACGCCAAATTTGGGACTTCTAGTACTTGAGGTACCCCGAAACCCTAACACTAACCCTAACCCTAACCCTAACCCTAGCTTCAGCCTTATCCCAACCCTAATTCAATGCAAGTCTATTGGGTGAAATTTCAACTTTGTCCTAGAGACATGGGGCCACTTGCTTTTTCATCAGGAGCCCCCAAGAAGCGCCCACGCCAAATTTGGGACTTCTAGTACTTGAGTAACCCCGAAACCCTAACACTAACCCTAACCCTAACCCTAGCTTCAGCTTTATCCCAACCCTAATTCAATGCAAGTCTATGGGGTGAAATTTCAACTTTGTCCTAGAGACATGGGGCCACTTGCTTTTTCATCAGGAGCCCCCAAGAAGCACCCACGCCAAATTTGGGACTTCTAGTACTTGAGGAACCCCGAAACCCTAACACTAACCCTAACCCTAACCCTAGCTTCAGCCTTATCCCAACCCTAATTCAATGCAAGTCTATGGGGTGAAATTTCAACTTTGTCCTAGAGACATGGGGCCACTTGCTTTTTCATCAGGAGCCCCCAAGAAGCACCCACGCCAAATTTGGGACTTCTAGTACTTGAGGAACCCCGAAACCCTAACACTAACCCTAACCCTAACCCTAGCTTCAGCCTTATCCCAACCCTAATTCAATGCAAGTCTATGGGGTGAAATTTCAACTTTGTCCTAGAGACATGGGGCCACTTGCTTTTTCATCAGGAGCCACCAAGAAGCGCCCACGCCAAATTTGGGACTTCGAGTACTTGAAGAAGCCCAAAACCCTAACCCTAACTCTAACCCTAACCCTAGCTTCAGCCTTATCCCAACCCTAATTCAATGCAAGTCTATGGGGTGAAATTTCAACTTTGTCCTAGAGACATGGGGCCACTTGATTTTTCATCAGGAGCCCCCAAGAAGCGCCCACGCCAAATTTGGGACTTCTAGTACTTGAGGAACCCCGAAACCCTAACACTAACCCTAACCCTAGCTTCAGCCTTATCCCAACCCTAATTCAATGCAAGTCTATTGGGTGAAATTTCAACTTTGTCCTAGAGACATGGGGCCACTTGCTTTTTCATCAGGAGCCACCAAGAAGCGCCCACGCCAAATTTGGGACTTCTAGTACTTGAAGAAGCCCAAAACCCTAACCCTAACTCTAACCCTAACCCTAGCTTCAGCCTTATCCCAACCCTAATTCAATGCAAGTCTATGGGGTGAAATTTCAACTTTGTCCTAGAGACATGGGGCCACTTACTTTTTCATCAGGAGCCCCCAAGAAGCGACCACGCCAAATCTGGGACTTCGAGTACTTGAGGAACCCCGAAACCCTAACCCTAACCCTAACCCTAGCTTCAGCCTTATCCCAACCCTAATTCAATGCAAGTCTATGGGGTGAAATTTCAACTTTGTCCTAGAGACATGGGGCCACTTGCTTTTTCATCAGGAGCCCCCAAGAAGCGACCACGCCAAATCTGGGACTTCGAGTACTTGAGGAAACCCGAAACACTAACCCTAACCCTAACCCTAGCTTCAGGCTTATCCCAACCCTAATTCAATGCAAGTCTATGGGGTGAAATTTCAACTTTGTCCTAGAGACATGGGACCACTTGCTTTTTCATCAGGAGCCCCCAAGAAGCGCCGACGCCAAATCTGGGACTTCTAGTACTTGAAGAAGCCCAAAACCCTAACCCTAACCCTAACCCTAGCTTCAGCTTTATCCCAACCCTAATTCAATGCAAGTCTATGGGGTGAAATTTCAACTTTGTCCTAGAGACATGGGGCCACTTGCTTTTTCATCAGGAGCCCCCAAGAAGCACCCACGCCAAATTTGGGACTTCTAGTACTTGAGGAACCCCGAAACCCTAACACTAACCCTAACCCTAACCCTAGCTTCAGCCTTATCCCAACCCTAATTCAATGCAAGTCTATGGGGTGAAATTTCAACTTTGTCCTAGAGACATGGGGCCACTTGCTTTTTCATCAGGAGCCCCCAAGAAGCGCCCACGCCAAATTTGGGACTTCTAGTACTTGAGGAACCCCGAAACCCTAACACTAACCCTAACCCTAACCCTAACCCTAGCTTCAGCCTTATCCCAACCCTAATTCAATGCAAGTCTATTGGGTGAAATTTCAACTTTGTCCTAGAGACATGGGGCCACTTGCTTTTTCATCAGGAGCCACCAAGAAGCGCCCACGCCAAATTTGGGACTTCTAGTACTTGAAGAAGCCCAAAACCCTAACCCTAACTCTAACCCTAACCCTAGCTTCAGCCTTATCCCAACCCTAATTCAATGCAAGTCTATGGGGTGAAATTTCAACTTTGTCCTAGAGACATGGGGCCACTTACTTTTTCATCAGGAGCCCCCAAGAAGCGACCACGCCAAATCTGGGACTTCGAGTACTTGAGGAACCCCGAAACCCTAACCCTAACCCTAACCCTAGCTTCAGCCTTATCCCAACCCTAATTCAATGCAAGTCTATGGGGTGAAATTTCAACTTTGTCCTAGAGACATGGGGCCACTTGCTTTTTCATCAGGAGCCCCCAAGAAGCGACCACGCCAAATCTGGGACTTCGAGTACTTGAGGAAACCCGAAACACTAACCCTAACCCTAACCCTAGCTTCAGGCTTATCCCAACCCTAATTCAATGCAAGTCTATGGGGTGAAATTTCAACTTTGTCCTAGAGACATGGGACCACTTGCTTTTTCATCAGGAGCCCCCAAGAAGCGCCGACGCCAAATCTGGGACTTCTAGTACTTGAAGAAGCCCAAAACCCTAACCCTAACCCTAACCCTAGCTTCAGCTTTATCCCAACCCTAATTCAATGCAAGTCTATGGGGTGAAATTTCAACTTTGTCCTAGAGACATGGGGCCACTTGCTTTTTCATCAGGAGCCCCCAAGAAGCGCCCACGCCAAATTTGGGACTTCTAGTACTTGAGTAACCCCGAAACCCTAACACTAACCCTAACCCTAACCCTAGCTTCAGCTTTATCCCAACCCTAATTCAATGCAAGTCTATGGGGTGAAATTTCAACTTTGTCCTAGAGACATGGGGCCACTTGCTTTTTCATCAGGAGCCCCCAAGAAGCACCCACGCCAAATTTGGGACTTCTAGTACTTGAGGAACCCCGAAACCCTAACACTAACCCTAACCCTAACCCTAGCTTCAGCCTTATCCCAACCCTAATTCAATGCAAGTCTATGGGGTGAAATTTCAACTTTGTCCTAGAGACATGGGGCCACTTGCTTTTTCATCAGGATACCTCAAGAAGCACCCACGCCAAATTTGGGACTTCTAGTACTTGAGGAACCCCGAAACCCTAACACTAACCCTAACCCTAACCCTAGCTTCAGCCTTATCCCAACCCTAATTCAATGCAAGTCTATGGGGTGAAATTTCAACTTTGTCCTAGAGACATGGGGCCACTTGCTTTTTCATCAGGAGCCCCCAAGAAGCGCCCACGCCAAATTTGGGACTTCTAGTACTTGAGTGACCCCGAAACCCTAACACTAACCCTAACCCTAACCCTAGCTTCAGCTTAATCCCAACCCTAATTCAATGCAAGTCTTTGGGGTGAAATTTCAACTTTGTCCTAGAGACATGGGGCCACTTGATTTTTCATCAGGAGCCCCCAAGAAGCGCCCACGCCAAATTTGGGACTTCTAGTACTTGAGGAACCCCGAAACCCTAACCCTAACCCTAACCCTAACCCTAACCCTAGCTTCAGCCTTATCCCAACCCTAATTCAATGCAAGTCTATTGGGTGAAATTTCAACTTTGTCCTAGAGACATGGGGCCACTTGCTTTTTCATCAGGAGCCACCAAGAAGCGCCCACGCCAAATTTGGGACTTCTAGTACTTGAAGAAGCCCAAAACCCTAACCCTAACTCTAACCCTAACCCTAGCTTCAGCCTTATCCCAACCCTAATTCAATGCAAGTCTATGGGGTGAAATTTCAACTTTGTCCTAGAGACATGGGGCCACTTGCTTTTTCATCAGGAGCCACCAAGAAGCGCCCACGCCAAATTTGGGACTTCTAGTACTTGAAGAAGCCCAAAACCCTAACCCTAACTCTAACCCTAACCCTAGCTTCAGCCTTATCCCAACCCTAATTCAATGCAAGTCTATGGGGTGAAATTTCAACTTTGTCCTAGAGACATGGGGCCACTTACTTTTTCATCAGGAGCCCCCAAGAAGCGACCACGCCAAATCTGGGACTTCGAGTACTTGAGGAACCCCGAAACCCTAACCCTAACCCTAACCCTAGCTTCAGCTTAATCCCAACCCTAATTCAATGCAAGTCTTTGGGGTGAAATTTCAACTTTGTCCTAGAGACATGGGGCCACTTGATTTTTCATCAGGAGCCCCCAAGAAGCGCCCACGCCAAATTTGGGACTTCTAGTACTTGAGGAACCCCGAAACCCTAACACTAACCCTAACCCTAACCCTAACCCTAGCTTCAGCCTTATCCCAACCCTAATTCAATGCAAGTCTATGGGGTGAAATTTCAACTTTGTCCTAGAGACATGGGGCCACTTGCTTTTTCATCAGGAGCCCCCAAGAAGCGCCCACGCCAAATTTGGGACTTCTAGTACTTGAAGAAGCCCAAAACCCTAACCCTAACTCTAACCCTAACCCTAGCTTCAGCCTTATCCCAACCCTAATTCAATGCAAGTCAATGGGGTGAAATTTCAACTTTGTCCTAGAGACACGGGGCCACTTGCTTTTTTATCAGGAGCCCCCAAGAAGCGACCACGCCAAATCTGGGACTTCTAGTACTTGAGGAAACCCGAAACCCTAACACTAACCCTAACCCTAGCTTCAGCCTTATCCCAACCCTAATTCAATGCAAGTCTATGGGGTGAAATTTCAACTTTGTCCTAGAGACATGGGGCCACTTGCTTTTTCATCAGGAGCCCCCAAGAAGCGCCCACGCCAAATTTGGGACTTCTAGTACTTGAGGAACCCCGAAACCCTAATCCTAACCCTAGCTTCAGCCTTATCCCAACCCTAATTCAATGCAAGTCTATGGGGTGAAATTTCAACTTTGTCCTAGAGACATGGGGCCACTTGCTTTTTCATCAGGAGCCCTCAAGAAGCGCCCACGCCAAATTTGGGACTTCTAGTACTTGAGGAACCCCGAAACCCTAACACTAACCCTAACCCTAACCCTAGCTTCAGCTTTATCCCAACCCTAATTCAATGCAAGTCTATGGGGTGAAATTTCAACTTTGTCCTAGAGACATGGGGCCACTTGCTTTTTCATCAGGAGCCCCCAAGAAGCACCCACGCCAAATTTGGGACTTCTAGTACTTGAGTAACCCCGAAACCCTAACACTAACCCTAACCCTAACCCTAGCTTCAGCTTTATCCCAACCCTAATTCAATGCAAGTCTATGGGGTGAAATTTCAACTTTGTCCTAGAGACATGGGGCCACTTGCTTTTTCATCAGGAGCCCCCAAGAAGCACCCACGCCAAATTTGGGACTTCTAGTACTTGAGGAACCCCGAAACCCTAACACTAACCCTAACCCTAACCCTAGCTTCAGCCTTATCCCAACCCTAATTCAATGCAAGTCTATGGGGTGAAATTTCAACTTTGTCCTAGAGACATGGGGCCACTTGCTTTTTCATCAGGAGCCCCCAAGAAGCACCCACGCCAAATTTGGGACTTCTAGTACTTGAGGAACCCCGAAACCCTAACACTAACCCTAACCCTAACCCTAGCTTCAGCCTTATCCCAACCCTAATTCAATGCAAGTCTATGGGGTGAAATTTCAACTTTGTCCTAGAGACATGGGGCCACTTGCTTTTTCATCAGGAGCCCCCAAGAAGCGCCCACGCCAAATTTGGGACTTCTAGTACTTGAAGAAGCCCAAAACCCTAACCCTAACCCTAACCCTAGCTTCAGCCTTATCCCAACCCTAATTCAATGCAAGTCTATGGGGTGAAATTTCAACTTTGTCCAAGAGACATGGGGCCACTTGCTTTTTCATCAGGAGCCCCCAAGAAGCGCCCACGCCAAATTTGGGACTTCTAGTACTTGAGAAACCCGAAACCCTACAATAACCCTAACCCTAACCCTAGCTTCAGCCTTATCCCAACCCTAATTCAATGCAAGTCTATGGGGTGAAATTTCAACTTTGTCCTAGAGACATGGGGCCACTTGCTTTTTCATCAGGAGCCCCCAAGAAGCGCCCACGCCAAATTTGGGACTTCTAGTACTTGAGTAACCCCGAAACCCTAACACTAACCCTAACCCTAACCCTAGCTTCAGCTTTATCCCAACCCTAATTCAATGCAAGTCTATGGGGTGAAATTTCAACTTTGTCCTAGAAACATGGGGCCACTTGCTTTTTCATCAGGAGCCCCCAAGAAGCGCCCACGCCAAATTTGGGACTTCTAGTACTTGAGTAACCCCGAAACCCTAACACTAACCCTAACCCTAACCCTAGCTTCAGCTTTATCCCAACCCTAATTCAATGCAAGTCTATGGGGTGAAATTTCAACTTTGTCCTAGAGACATGGGGCCACTTGCTTTTTCATCAGGAGCCCCCAAGAAGCGCCCACGCCAAATTTGGGACTTCTAGTACTTGAGTGACCCCGAAACCCTAACACTAACCCTAACCCTAACCCTAGCTTCAGCTTAATCCCAACCCTAATTCAATGCAAGTCTATTGGGTGAAATTTCAACTTTGTCCTAGAGACATGGGGCCACTTGCTTTTTCATCAGGAGCCACCAAGAAGCGCCCACGCCAAATTTGGGACTTCTAGTACTTGAAGAAGCCCAAAACCCTAACCCTAACTCTAACCCTAACCCTAGCTTCAGCCTTATCCCAACCCTAATTCAATGCAAGTCTATGGGGTGAAATTTCAACTTTGTCCTAGAGACATGGGGCCACTTACTTTTTCATCAGGAGCCCCCAAGAAGCGACAACGCCAAATCTGGGACTTCGAGTACTTGAGGAAACCCGAAACCCTAACACTAACCCTAACCCTAACCCTAGCTTCAGCCTTATCCCAACCCTAATTCAATGCAAGTCTATGGGGTGAAATTTCAACTTTGTCCTAGAGACATGGGGCCACTTGCTTTTTCATCAGGAGCCCCCAAGAAGCGCCCACGCCAAATTTGGGAGTTCTAGTACTTGAAGAAGCCCAAAACCCTAACCCTAACCCTAACCCTAGCTTCAGCCTTATCCCAACCCTAATTCAATGCAAGTCTATGGGGTGAAATTTCAACTTTGTCCTAGAAACATGGGGCCACTTGCTTTTTCATCAGGAGCCCCCAAGAAGCGCCCACGCCAAATTTGGGACTTCTAGTACTTGAGGAACCCCGAAACCCTAACACTAACCCTAACCCTAACCCTAGCTTCAGCTTTATCCCAACCCTAATTCAATGCAAGTCTATGGGGTGAAATTTCAACTTTGTCCTAGAAACATGGGGCCACTTGCTTTTTCATCAGGAGCCCCCAAGAAGCGCCCACGCCAAATTTGGGACTTCTAGTACTTGAGTAACCCCGAAACCCTAACACTAACCCTAACCCTAACCCTAGCTTCAGCTTTATCCCAACCCTAATTCAATGCAAGTCTATGGGGTGAAATTTCAACTTTGTCCTAGAGACATGGGGCCACTTGCTTTTTCATCAGGAGCCCCCAAGAAGCGCCCACGCCAAATTTGGGACTTCTAGTACTTGAGTGACCCCGAAACCCTAACACTAACCCTAACCCTAACCCTAGCTTCAGCTTAATCCCAACCCTAATTCAATGCAAGTCTATTGGGTGAAATTTCAACTTTGTCCTAGAGACATGGGGCCACTTGCTTTTTCATCAGGAGCCACCAAGAAGCGCCCACGCCAAATTTGGGACTTCTAGTACTTGAAGAAGCCCAAAACCCTAACCCTAACTCTAACCCTAACCCTAGCTTCAGCCTTATCCCAACCCTAATTCAATGCAAGTCTATGGGGTGAAATTTCAACTTTGTCCTAGAGACATGGGGCCACTTACTTTTTCATCAGGAGCCCCCAAGAAGCGACCACGCCAAATCTGGGACTTCGAGTACTTGAGGAACCCCGAAACCCTAACCCTAACCCTAACCCTAGCTTCAGCCTTATCCCAACCCTAATTCAATGCAAGTCTATGGGGTGAAATTTCAACTTTGTCCTAGAGACATGGGGCCACTTGCTTTTTCATCAGGAGCCCCCAAGAAGCGACCACGCCAAATCTGGGACTTCGAGTACTTGAGGAAACCCGAAACCCTAACCCTAACCCTAACCCTAGCTTCAGGCTTATCCCAACCCTAATTCAATGCAAGTCTATGGGGTGAAATTTCAACTTTGTCCTAGAGACATGGGACCACTTGCTTTTTCATCAGGAGCCCCCAAGAAGCGCCGACGCCAAATCTGGGACTTCTAGTACTTGAAGAAGCCCAAAACCCTAACCCTAACCCTAACCCTAGCTTCAGCCTTATCCCAACCCTAATTCAATGCAAGTCTATGGGGTGAAATTTCAACTTTGTCCTAGATACATGGGGCCACTTGCTTTTTCATCAGGAGCCCCCAAGAAGCGCCCACGCCAAATTTGGGACTTCTAGTACTTGAAGAAGCCCGAAACCCTAACCCTAACCCTAACCCTAGCTTCAGCCTTATCCCAACCCTAATTCAATGCAAGTCTATGGGGTGAAATTTCAACTTTGTCCTAGAGACATGGGGCCACTTGCTTTTTCATCAGGAGCCCCCAAGAAGAGCCCACGCCAAATTTGGGACTTCTAGTACTTGAGGAACCCCGAAACCCTAATCCTAACCCTAGCTTCAGCCTTATCCCAACCCTAATTCAATGCAAGTCTATGGGGTGAAATTTCAACTTTGTCCTAGAGACATGGGGCCACTTGCTTTTTCATCAGGAGCCCCCAAGAAGCGCCCACGCCAAATTTGGGACTTCTAGTACTTGAGGAACCCCGAAACCCTAACACTAACCCTAACCCTAACCCTAGCTTCAGCTTTATCCCAACCCTAATTCAATGCAAGTCTATGGGGTGAAATTTCAACTTTGTCCTAGAGACATGGGGCCACTTGCTTTTTCATCAGGAGCCCCCAAGAAGCACCCACGCCAAATTTGGGACTTCTAGTACTTGAGTAACCCCGAAACCCTAACACTAACCCTAACCCTAACCCTAGCTTCAGCTTTATCCCAACCCTAATTCAATGCAAGTCTATGGGGTGAAATTTCAACTTTGTCCTAGAGACATGGGGCCACTTGCTTTTTCATCAGGAGCCCCCAAGAAGCACCCACGCCAAATTTGGGACTTCTAGTACTTGAGGAACCCCGAAACCCTAACACTAACCCTAACCCTAACCCTAGCTTCAGCCTTATCCCAACCCTAATTCAATGCAAGTCTATGGGGTGAAATTTCAACTTTGTCCTAGAGACATGGGGCCACTTGCTTTTTCATCAGGAGCCCCCAAGAAGCGCCCACGCCAAATTTGGGACTTCTAGTACTTGAAGAAGCCCAAAACCCTAACCCTAACCCTAACCCTAGCTTCAGCCTTATCCCAACCCTAATTCAATGCAAGTCTATGGGGTGAAATTTCAACTTTGTCCTAGAAACATGGGGCCACTTGCTTTTTCATCAGGAGCCCCCAAGAAGCGCCCACGCCAAATTTGGGACTTCTAGTACTTGAGTAACCCCGAAACCCTAACACTAACCCTAACCCTAACCCTAGCTTCAGCTTTATCCCAACCCTAATTCAATGCAAGTCTATGGGGTGAAATTTCAACTTTGTCCTAGAGACATGGGGCCACTTGCTTTTTCATCAGGAGCCCCCAAGAAGCGCCCACGCCAAATTTGGGACTTCTAGTACTTGAGTGACCCCGAAACCCTAACACTAACCCTAACCCTAACCCTAGCTTCAGCTTAATCCCAACCCTAATTCAATGCAAGTCTTTGGGGTGAAATTTCAACTTTGTCCTAGAGACATGGGGCCACTTGATTTTTCATCAGGAGCCCCCAAGAAGCGCCCACGCCAAATTTGGGACTTCTAGTACTTGAGGAACCCCGAAACCCTAACACTAACCCTAACCCTAACCCTAACCCTAGCTTCAGCCTTATCCCAACCCTAATTCAATGCAAGTCTATTGGGTGAAATTTCAACTTTGTCCTAGAGACATGGGGCCACTTGCTTTTTCATCAGGAGCCACCAAGAAGCGCCCACGCCAAATTTGGGACTTCTAGTACTTGAAGAAGCCCAAAACCCTAACCCTAACTCTAACCCTAACCCTAGCTTCAGCCTTATCCCAACCCTAATTCAATGCAAGTCTATGGGGTGAAATTTCAACTTTGTCCTAGAGACATGGGGCCACTTGCTTTTTCATCAGGAGCCCCCAAGAAGCGCCCACGCCAAATTTGGGACTTCTAGTACTTGAGTGACCCCGAAACCCTAACACTAACCCTAACCCTAACCCTAGCTTCAGCTTAATCCCAACCCTAATTCAATGCAAGTCTTTGGGGTGAAATTTCAACTTTGTCCTAGAGACATGGGGCCACTTGATTTTTCATCAGGAGCCCCCAAGAAGCGCCCACGCCAAATTTGGGACTTCTAGTACTTGAGTGACCCCGAAACCCTAACACTAACCCTAACCCTAACCCTAGCTTCAGCTTAATCCCAACCCTAATTCAATGCAAGTCTTTGGGGTGAAATTTCAACTTTGTCCTAGAGACATGGGGCCACTTGATTTTTCATCAGGAGCCCCCAAGAAGCGCCCACGCCAAATTTGGGACTTCTAGTACTTGAGGAACCCCGAAACCCTAACACTAACCCTAACCCTAACCCTAACCCTAGCTTCAGCCTTATCCCAACCCTAATTCAATGCAAGTCTATTGGGTGAAATTTCAACTTTGTCCTAGAGACATGGGGCCACTTGCTTTTTCATCAGGAGCCACCAAGAAGCGCCCACGCCAAATTTGGGACTTCTAGTACTTGAAGAAGCCCAAAACCCTAACCCTAACTCTAACCCTAACCCTAGCTTCAGCCTTATCCCAACCCTAATTCAATGCAAGTCTATGGGGTGAAATTTCAACTTTGTCCTAGAGACATGGGGCCACTTGCTTTTTCATCAGGAGCCCCCAAGAAGCGACCACGCCAAATCTGGGACTTCGAGTACTTGAGGAACCCCGAAACCCTAACCCTAACCCTAGCTTCAGCCTTATCCCAACCCTAATTCAATGCAAGTCTATGGGGTGAAATTTCAACTTTGTCCTAGAGACATGGGGCCACTTGCTTTTTCATCAGGAGCCCCCAAGAAGCGACCACGCCAAATCTGGGACTTCGAGTACTTGAGGAAACCCGAAACCCTAACCCTAACCCTAACCCTAGCTTCACGCTTATCCCAACCCTAATTCAATGCAAGTCTATGGGGTGAAATTTCAACTTTGTCCTAGAGACATGGGACCACTTGCTTTTTCATCAGGAGCCCCCAAGAAGCGCCGACGCCAAATCTGGGACTTCTAGTACTTGAAGAAGCCCAAAACCCTAACCCTAACCCTAACCCTAGCTTCAGCCTTATCCCAACCCTAATTCAATGCAAGTCTATGGGGTGAAATTTCAACTTTGTCCTAGATACATGGGGCCACTTGCTTTTTCATCAGGAGCCCCCAAGAAGCGCCCACGCCAAATTTGGGACTTCTAGTACTTGAAGAAGCCCGAAACCCTAACCCTAACCCTAACCCTAGCTTCAGCCTTATCCCAACCCTAATTCAATGCAAGTCTATGGGGTGAAATTTCAACTTTGTCCTAGAGACATGGGGCCACTTGCTTTTTCATCAGGAGCCCCCAAGAAGCGCCCACGCCAAATTTGGGACTTCTAGTACTTGAGGAACCCCGAAACCCTAACACTAACCCTAACCCTAACCCTAGCTTCAGCTTTATCCCAACCCTAATTCAATGCAAGTCTATGGGGTGAAATTTCAACTTTGTCCTAGAGACATGGGGCCACTTGCTTTTTCATCAGGAGCCCCCAAGAAGCACCCACGCCAAATTTGGGACTTCTAGTACTTGAGTAACCCCGAAACCCTAACACTAACCCTAACCCTAACCCTAGCTTCAGCTTTATCCCAACCCTAATTCAATGCAAGTCTATGGGGTGAAATTTCAACTTTGTCCTAGAGACATGGGGCCACTTGCTTTTTCATCAGGAGCCCCCAAGAAGCGCCCACGCCAAATTTGGGACTTCTAGTACTTGAGGAACCCCGAAACCCTAACACTAACCCTAACCCTAACCCTAGCTTCAGCCTTATCCCAACCCTAATTCAATGCAAGTCTATGGGGTGAAATTTCAACTTTGTCCTAGAGACATGGGGCCACTTGCTTTTTCATCAGGAGCCCCCAAGAAGCACCCACGCCAAATTTGGGACTTCTAGTACTTGAGGAACCCCGAAACCCTAACACTAACCCTAACCCTAACCCTAGCTTCAGCTTTATCCCAACCCTAATTCAATGCAAGTCTATGGGGTGAAATTTAAACTTTGTCCTAGAGACATGGGGCCACTTGCTTTTTCATCAGGAGCCCCCAAGAAGCGCCCACGCCAAATTTGGGACTTCTAGTACTTGAGGAACCCCGAAACCCTAACACTAACCCTAACCCTAACCCTAGCTTCAGCTTTATCCCAACCCTAATTCAATGCAAGTCTATGGGGTGAAATTTCAACTTTGTCCTAGAAACATGGGGCCACTTGCTTTTTCATCAGGAGCCCCCAAGAAGCGCCCACGCCAAATTTGGGACTTCTAGTACTTGAGTAACCCCGAAACCCTAACACTAACCCTAACCCTAACCCTAGCTTCAGCTTTATCCCAACCCTAATTCAATGCAAGTCTATGGGGTGAAATTTCAACTTTGTCCTAGAGACATGGGGCCACTTGCTTTTTCATCAGGAGCCCCCAAGAAGCGCCCACGCCAAATTTGGGACTTCTAGTACTTGAGGAACCCCGAAACCCTAACACTAACCCTAACCCTAACCCTAGCTTCAGCCTTATCCCAACCCTAATTCAATGCAAGTCTATGGGGTGAAATTTCAACTTTGTCCTAGAGACATGGGGCCACTTGCTTTTTCATCAGGAGCCTCCAAGAAGCACCCACGCCAAATTTGGGACTTCTAGTACTTGAGGAACCCCGAAACCCTAACACTAACCCTAACCCTAACCCTAGCTTCAGCTTAATCCCAACCCTAATTCAATGCAAGTCTATGGGGTGAAATTTCAACTTTGTCCTAGAGACATGGGGCCACTTGATTTTTCATCAGGAGCCCCCAAGAAGCGCCCACGCCAAATTTGGGACTTCTAGTACTTGAGGAACCCCGAAACCCTAACACTAACCCTAACCCTAACCCTAACCCTAGCTTCAGCCTTATCCCAACCCTAATTCAATGCAAGTCTATGGGGTGAAATTTCAACTTTGTCCTAGAGACATGGGGCCACTTGCTTTTTCATCAGGAGCCACCAAGAAGCGCCCACGCCAAATTTGGGACTTCTAGTACTTGAAGAAGACCAAAACCCTAACCCTAACCCTAACCCTAACCCTAGCTTCAGCCTTATCCCAACTCTAATTCAATGCAAGTCTATGGGGTGAAATTTCAACTTTGTCCTAGAGACATGGGGCCACTTGCTTTTTCATCAGGAGCCCCCAAGAAGCGCCGACGCCAAATCTGGGACTTCTAGTACTTGAAGAAGCCCAGAACCCTAACACTAATCCTAACCCTAGCTTCAGCCTTATCCCAACCCTAATTCAATGCAAGTCTATGGGGTGAAATTTCAACTTTGTCCTAGAGACATGGGGCCACTTGCTTTTTCATCAGGAGCCCCCAAGAAGCGCCCACGCCAAATTTGGGACTTCTAGTACTTGAAGAAGCCCAAAACCCTAACCCTAACCCTAACCCTAGCTTCAGCCTTATCCCAACCCTAATTCAATGCAAGTCTATGGGGTGAAATTTCAACTTTGTCCTAGAGACATGGGGCCACTTGCTTTTTCATCAGGAGCCCCCAAGAAGAGCCCACGCAAAATTTGGGACTTCTAGTACTTGAGGAACCCCGAAACCCTAATCCTAACCCTAGCTTCAGCCTTATCCCAACCCTAATTCAATGCAAGTCTATGGGGTGAAATTTCAACTTTGTCCTAGAGACATGGGGCCACTTGCTTTTTCATCAGGAGCCCCCAAGAAGCGCCCACGCCAAATTTGGGACTTCTAGTACTTGAGGAACCCCGAAACCCTAACAATAACCCTAACCCTAACCCTAGCTTCAGCCTTATCCCAACCCTAATTCAATGCAAGTCTATGGGGTGAAATTTCAACTTTGTCCTAGAGACATGGGGCCACTTGCTTTTTCATCAGGAGCCCCCAAGAAGCGCCCACGCCAAATTTGGGACTTCTAGTACTTGAGGAACCCCGAAACCCTAACACTAACCCTAACCCTAACCCTAGCTTCAGCCTTATCCCAACCCTAATTCAATGCAAGTCTATGGGGTGAAATTTCAACTTTGTCCTAGAGACATGGGGCCACTTGCTTTTTCATCAGGAGCCCCCAAGAAGCGCCCACGCCAAATTTGGGACTTCTAGTACTTGAAGAAGCCCAAAACCCTAACCCTAACCCTAACCCTAGCTTCAGCCTTATCCCAACCCTAATTCAATGCAAGTCTATGGGGTGAAATTTCAACTTTGTCCTAGAGACATGGGGCCACTTGCTTTTTCATCAGGAGCCCCCAAGAAGCGCCCACGCCAAATTTGGGACTTCTAGTACTTGAAGAAGCCCAAAACCCTAACCCTAACCCTAACCCTAGCTTCAGCCTTATCCCAACCCTAATTCAATGCAAGTCTATGGGGTGAAATTTCAACTTTGTCCTAGAGACATGGGGCCACTTGCTTTTTCATCAGGAGCCCCCAAGAAGCACCCACGCCAAATTTGGGACTTCTAGTACTTGAGTAACCCCGAAACCCTAACACTAACCCTAACCCTAACCCTAGCTTCAGCTTTATCCCAACCCTAATTCAATGCAAGTCTATGGGGTGAAATTTCAACTTTGTCCTAGAGACATGGGGCCACTTGCTTTTTCATCAGGAGCCCCCAAGAAGCGCCCACGCCAAATTTGGGACTTCTAGTACTTGAGGAACCCCGAAACCCTAACACTAACCCTAACCCTAACCCTAGCTTCAGCCTTATCCCAACCCTAATTCAATGCAAGTCTATGGGGTGAAATTTCAACTTTGTCCTAGAGACATGGGGCCACTTGCTTTTTCATCAGGAGCCCCCAAGAAGCACCCACGCCAAATTTGGGACTTCTAGTACTTGACGAACCCCGAAACCCTAACACTAACCCTAACCCTAACCCTAGCTTCAGCTTTATCCCAACCCTAATTCAATGCAAGTCTATGGGGTGAAATTTCAACTTTGTCCTAGAGACATGGGGCCACTTGCTTTTTCATCAGGAGCCCCCAAGAAGCGCCCACGCCAAATTTGGGACTTCTAGTACTTGAGGAACCCCGAAACCCTAACACTAACCCTAACCCTAACCCTAGCTTCAGCCTTATCCCAACCCTAATTCAATGCAAGTCTATGGGGTGAAATTTCAACTTTGTCCTAGAGACATGGGGCCACTTGCTTTTTCATCAGGAGCCCCCAAGAAGCGCCCACGCCAAATTTGGGACTTCTAGTACTTGAAGAAGCCCAAAACCCTAACCCTAACCCTAACCCTAGCTTCAGCCTTATCCCAACCCTAATTCAATGCAAGTCTATGGGGTGAAATTTCAACTTTGTCCTAGAGACATGGGGCCACTTGATTTTTCATCAGGAGCCCCCAAGAAGCGCCCATGCCAAATTTGGGACTTCTAGTACTTGAGGAACCCCGAAACCCTAACACTAACCCTAACCCTAACCCTAGCTTCAGCCTTATCCCAACCCTAATTCAATGCAAGTCTATGGGGTGAAATTTCAACTTTGTCCTAGAGACATGGGGCCACTTGCTTTTTCATCAGGAGCCACCAAGAAGCGCCCACGCCAAATTTGGGACTTCTAGTACTTGAAGAAGACCAAAACCCTAACCCTAACCCTAACCCTAACCCTAGCTTCAGCCTTATCCCAACTCTAATTCAATGCAAGTCTATGGGGTGAAATTTCAACTTTGTCCTAGAGACATGGGACCACTTGCTTTTTCATCAGGAGCCCCCAAGAAGCGCCGACGCCAAATCTGGGACTTCTAGTACTTGAAGAAGCCCAGAACCCTAACACTAATCCTAACCCTAGCTTCAGCCTTATCCCAACCCTAATTCAATGCAAGTCTATGGGGTGAAATTTCAACTTTGTCCTAGAGACATGGGGCCACTTGCTTTTTCATCAGGAGCCCCCAAGAAGCGCCCACGCCAAATTTGGGACTTCTAGTACTTGAAGAAGCCCAAAACCCTAACCCTAACCCTAACCCTAGCTTCAGCCTTATCCCAACCCTAATTCAATGCAAGTCTATGGGGTGAAATTTCAACTTTGTCCTAGAGACATGGGGCCACTTGCTTTTTCATCAGGAGCCCCCAAGAAGCGCCCACGCCAAATTTGGGACTTCTAGTACTTGAAGAAGCCCAAAACCCTAACCCTAACCCTAACCCTAGCTTCAGCCTTATCCCAACCCTAATTCAATGCAAGTCTATGGGGTGAAATTTCAACTTTGTCCTAGAGACATGGGGCCACTTGCTTTTTCATCAGGAGCCCCCAAGAAGCACCCACGCCAAATTTGGGACTTCTAGTACTTGAGTAACCCCGAAACCCTAACACTAACCCTAACCCTAACCCTAGCTTCAGCTTTATCCCAACCCTAATTCAATGCAAGTCTATGGGGTGAAATTTCAACTTTGTCCTAGAGACATGGGGCCACTTGCTTTTTCATCAGGAGCCCCCAAGAAGCGCCCACGCCAAATTTGGGACTTCTAGTACTTGAGGAACCCCGAAACCCTAACACTAACCCTAACCCTAACCCTAGCTTCAGCCTTATCCCAACCCTAATTCAATGCAAGTCTATGGGGTGAAATTTCAACTTTGTCCTAGAGACATGGGGCCACTTGCTTTTTCATCAGGAGCCCCCAAGAAGCACCCACGCCAAATTTGGGACTTCTAGTACTTGACGAACCCCGAAACCCTAACACTAACCCTAACCCTAACCCTAGCTTCAGCTTTATCCCAACCCTAATTCAATGCAAGTCTATGGGGTGAAATTTCAACTTTGTCCTAGAGACATGGGGCCACTTGCTTTTTCATCAGGAGCCCCCAAGAAGCGCCCACGCCAAATTTGGGACTTCTAGTACTTGAGGAACCCCGAAACCCTAACACTAACCCTAACCCTAACCCTAGCTTCAGCCTTATCCCAACCCTAATTCAATGCAAGTCTATGGGGTGAAATTTCAACTTTGTCCTAGAGACATGGGGCCACTTGCTTTTTCATCAGGAGCCCCCAAGAAGCGCCCACGCCAAATTTGGGACTTCTAGTACTTGAAGAAGCCCAAAACCCTAACCCTAACCCTAACCCTAGCTTCAGCCTTATCCCAACCCTAATTCAATGCAAGTCTATGGGGTGAAATTTCAACTTTGTCCTAGAGACATGGGGCCACTTGCTTTTTCATCAGGAGCCCCCAAGAAGCGCCCACGCCAAATTTGGGACTTCTAGTACTTGAAGAAGCCCAAAACCCTAGCCCTAACCCTAACCCTAGCTTCAGCCTTATCCCAACCCTAATTCAATGCAAGTCTATGGGGTGAAATTTCAACTTTGTCCTAGAGACATGGGGCCACTTGCTTTTTCATCAGGAGCCCCCAAGAAGCACCCACGCCAAATTTGGGACTTCTAGTACTTGAGTAACCCCGAAACCCTAACACTAACCCTAACCCTAACCCTAGCTTCAGCTTTATCCCAACCCTAATTCAATGCAAGTCTATGGGGTGAAATTTCAACTTTGTCCTAGAGACATGGGGCCACTTGCTTTTTCATCAGGAGCCCCCAAGAAGCGCCCACGCCAAATTTGGGACTTCTAGTACTTGAGGAACCCCGAAACCCTAACACTAACCCTAACCCTAACCCTAGCTTCAGCCTTATCCCAACCCTAATTCAATGCAAGTCTATGGGGTGAAATTTCAACTTTGTCCTAGAGACATGGGGCCACTTGCTTTTTCATCAGGAGCCCCCAAGAAGCGCCCACGCCAAATTTGGGACTTCTAGTACTTGAAGAAGCCCAAAACCCTAACCCTAACCCTAACCCTAGCTTCAGCCTTATCCCAACCCTAATTCAATGCAAGTCTATGGGGTGAAATTTCAACTTTGTCCTAGAGACATGGGGCCACTTGCTTTTTCATCAGGAGCCCCCAAGAAGCACCCACGCCAAATTTGGGACTTCTAGTACTTGACGAACCCCGAAACCCTAACACTAACCCTAACCCTAACCCTAGCTTCAGCTTTATCCCAACCCTAATTCAATGCAAGTCTATGGGGTGAAATTTCAACTTTGTCCTAGAGACATGGGGCCACTTGCTTTTTCATCAGGAGCCCCCAAGAAGCGCCCACGCCAAATTTGGGACTTCTAGTACTTGAGGAACCCCGAAACCCTAACACTAACCCTAACCCTAACCCTAGCTTCAGCTTTATCCGAACCCTAATTCAATGCAAGTCTATGGGGTGAAATTTCAACTTTGTCCTAGAAACATGGGGCCACTTGCTTTTTCATCAGGAGCCCCCAAGAAGCGCCCACGCCAAATTTGGGACTTCTAGTACTTGAGTAACCCCGAAACCCTAACACTAACCCTAACCCTAACCCTAGCTTCAGCTTTATCCCAACCCTAATTCAATGCAAGTCTATGGGGTGAAATTTCAACTTTGTCCTAGAGACATGGGGCCACTTGCTTTTTCATCAGGAGCCCCCAAGAAGCGCCCACGCCAAATTTGGGACTTCTAGTACTTGAGGAACCCCGAAACCCTAACACTAACCCTAACCCTAACCCTAGCTTCAGCCTTATCCCAACCCTAATTCAATGCAAGTCTATGGGGTGAAATTTCAACTTTGTCCTAGAGACATGGGGCCACTTGCTTTTTCATCAGGAGCCTCCAAGAAGCACCCACGCCAAATTTGGGACTTCTAGTACTTGAGGAACCCCGAAACCCTAACACTAACCCTAACCCTAACCCTAGCTTCAGCTTAATCCCAACCCTAATTCAATGCAAGTCTATGGGGTGAAATTTCAACTTTGTCCTAGAGACATGGGGCCACTTGATTTTTCATCAGGAGCCCCCAAGAAGCGCCCATGCCAAATTTGGGACTTCTAGTACTTGAGGAACCCCGAAACCCTAACACTAACCCTAACCCTAACCCTAGCTTCAGCCTTATCCCAACCCTAATTCAATGCAAGTCTATGGGGTGAAATTTCAACTTTGTCCTAGAGACATGGGGCCACTTGCTTTTTCATCAGGAGCCACCAAGAAGCGCCCACGCCAAATTTGGGACTTCTAGTACTTGAAGAAGACCAAAACCCTAACCCTAACCCTAACCCTAACCCTAGCTTCAGCCTTATCCCAACTCTAATTCAATGCAAGTCTATGGGGTGAAATTTCAACTTTGTCCTAGAGACATGGGACCACTTGCTTTTTCATCAGGAGCCCCCAAGAAGCGCCGACGCCAAATCTGGGACTTCTAGTACTTGAAGAAGCCCAGAACCCTAACACTAATCCTAACCCTAGCTTCAGCCTTATCCCAACCCTAATTCAATGCAAGTCTATGGGGTGAAATTTCAACTTTGTCCTAGAGACATGGGGCCACTTGCTTTTTCATCAGGAGCCCCCAAGAAGCGCCCACGCCAAATTTGGGACTTCTAGTACTTGAAGAAGCCCAAAACCCTAACCCTAACCCTAACCCTAGCTTCAGCCTTATCCCAACCCTAATTCAATGCAAGTCTATGGGGTGAAATTTCAACTTTGTCCTAGAGACATGGGGCCACTTGCTTTTTCATCAGGAGCCCCCAAGAAGAGCCCACGCAAAATTTGGGACTTCTAGTACTTGAGGAACCCCAAAACCCTAATCCTAACCCTAGCTTCAGCCTTATCCCAACCCTAATTCAATGCAAGTCTATGGGGTGAAATTTCAACTTTGTCCTAGAGACATGGGGCCACTTGCTTTTTCATCAGGAGCCCCCAAGAAGCGCCCACGCCAAATTTGGGACTTCTAGTACTTGAAGAAGCCCAAAACCCTAACCCTAACCCTAACCCTAGCTTCAGCCTTATCCCAACCCTAATTCAATGCAAGTCTATGGGGTGAAATTTCAACTTTGTCCTAGAGACATGGGGCCACTTGCTTTTTCATCAGGAGCCCCCAAGAAGCGCCCACGCCAAATTTGGGACTTCTAGTACTTGAAGAAGCCCAAAACCCTAGCCCTAACCCTAACCCTAGCTTCAGCCTTATCCCAACCCTAATTCAATGCAAGTCTATGGGGTGAAATTTCAACTTTGTCCTAGAGACATGGGGCCACTTGCTTTTTCATCAGGAGCCCCCAAGAAGCACCCACGCCAAATTTGGGACTTCTAGTACTTGAGTAACCCCGAAACCCTAACACTAACCCTAACCCTAACCCTAGCTTCAGCTTTATCCCAACCCTAATTCAATGCAAGTCTATGGGGTGAAATTTCAACTTTGTCCTAGAGACATGGGGCCACTTGCTTTTTCATCAGGAGCCCCCAAGAAGCGCCCACGCCAAATTTGGGACTTCTAGTACTTGAGGAACCCCGAAACCCTAACACTAACCCTAACCCTAACCCTAGCTTCAGCCTTATCCCAACCCTAATTCAATGCAAGTCTATGGGGTGAAATTTCAACTTTGTCCTAGAGACATGGGGCCACTTGCTTTTTCATCAGGAGCCCCCAAGAAGCGCCCACGCCAAATTTGGGACTTCTAGTACTTGAAGAAGCCCAAAACCCTAACCCTAACCCTAACCCTAGCTTCAGCCTTATCCCAACCCTAATTCAATGCAAGTCTATGGGGTGAAATTTCAACTTTGTCCTAGAGACATGGGGCCACTTGCTTTTTCATCAGGAGCCCCCAAGAAGCACCCACGCCAAATTTGGGACTTCTAGTACTTGACGAACCCCGAAACCCTAACACTAACCCTAACCCTAACCCTAGCTTCAGCTTTATCCCAACCCTAATTCAATGCAAGTCTATGGGGTGAAATTTCAACTTTGTCCTAGAGACATGGGGCCACTTGCTTTTTCATCAGGAGCCCCCAAGAAGCGCCCACGCCAAATTTGGGACTTCTAGTACTTGAGGAACCCCGAAACCCTAACACTAACCCTAACCCTAACCCTAGCTTCAGCTTTATCCGAACCCTAATTCAATGCAAGTCTATGGGGTGAAATTTCAACTTTGTCCTAGAAACATGGGGCCACTTGCTTTTTCATCAGGAGCCCCCAAGAAGCGCCCACGCCAAATTTGGGACTTCTAGTACTTGAGTAACCCCGAAACCCTAACACTAACCCTAACCCTAACCCTAGCTTCAGCTTTATCCCAACCCTAATTCAATGCAAGTCTATGGGGTGAAATTTCAACTTTGTCCTAGAGACATGGGGCCACTTGCTTTTTCATCAGGAGCCCCCAAGAAGCGCCCACGCCAAATTTGGGACTTCTAGTACTTGAGGAACCCCGAAACCCTAACACTAACCCTAACCCTAACCCTAGCTTCAGCCTTATCCCAACCCTAATTCAATGCAAGTCTATGGGGTGAAATTTCAACTTTGTCCTAGAGACATGGGGCCACTTGCTTTTTCATCAGGAGCCTCCAAGAAGCACCCACGCCAAATTTGGGACTTCTAGTACTTGAGGAACCCCGAAACCCTAACACTAACCCTAACCCTAACCCTAGCTTCAGCTTAATCCCAACCCTAATTCAATGCAAGTCTATGGGGTGAAATTTCAACTTTGTCCTAGAGACATGGGGCCACTTGATTTTTCATCAGGAGCCCCCAAGAAGCGCCCATGCCAAATTTGGGACTTCTAGTACTTGAGGAACCCCGAAACCCTAACACTAACCCTAACCCTAACCCTAGCTTCAGCCTTATCCCAACCCTAATTCAATGCAAGTCTATGGGGTGAAATTTCAACTTTGTCCTAGAGACATGGGGCCACTTGCTTTTTCATCAGGAGCCACCAAGAAGCGCCCACGCCAAATTTGGGACTTCTAGTACTTGAAGAAGACCAAAACCCTAACCCTAACCCTAACCCTAACCCTAGCTTCAGCCTTATCCCAACTCTAATTCAATGCAAGTCTATGGGGTGAAATTTCAACTTTGTCCTAGAGACATGGGACCACTTGCTTTTTCATCAGGAGCCCCCAAGAAGCGCCGACGCCAAATCTGGGACTTCTAGTACTTGAAGAAGCCCAGAACCCTAACACTAATCCTAACCCTAGCTTCAGCCTTATCCCAACCCTAATTCAATGCAAGTCTATGGGGTGAAATTTCAACTTTGTCCTAGAGACATGGGGCCACTTGCTTTTTCATCAGGAGCCCCCAAGAAGCGCCCACGCCAAATTTGGGACTTCTAGTACTTGAAGAAGCCCAAAACCCTAACCCTAACCCTAACCCTAGCTTCAGCCTTATCCCAACCCTAATTCAATGCAAGTCTATGGGGTGAAATTTCAACTTTGTCCTAGAGACATGGGGCCACTTGCTTTTTCATCAGGAGCCCCCAAGAAGAGCCCACGCAAAATTTGGGACTTCTAGTACTTGAGGAACCCCAAAACCCTAATCCTAACCCTAGCTTCAGCCTTATCCCAACCCTAATTCAATGCAAGTCTATGGGGTGAAATTTCAACTTTGTCCTAGAGACATGGGGCCACTTGCTTTTTCATCAGGAGCCCCCAAGAAGCGCCCACGCCAAATTTGGGACTTCTAGTACTTGAGGAACCCCGAAACCCTAACACTAACCCTAACCCTAACCCTAGCTTCAGCCTTATCCCAACCCTAATTCAATGCAAGTCTATGGGGTGAAATTTCAACTTTGTCCTAGAGACATGGGGCCACTTGCTTTTTCATCAGGAGCCCCCAAGAAGCGCCCACGCCAAATTTGGGACTTCTAGTACTTGAAGAAGCCCAAAACCCTAACCCTAACCCTAACCCTAGCTTCAGCCTTATCCCAACCCTAATTCAATGCAAGTCTATGGGGTGAAATTTCAACTTTGTCCTAGAGACATGGGGCCACTTGCTTTTTCATCAGGAGCCCCCAAGAAGCGCCCACGCCAAATTTGGGACTTCTAGTACTTGAAGAAGCCCAAAACCCTAACCCTAACCCTAACCCTAGCTTCAGCCTTATCCCAACCCTAATTCAATGCAAGTCTATGGGGTGAAATTTCAACTTTGTCCTAGAGACATGGGGCCACTTGCTTTTTCATCAGGAGCCCCCAAGAAGCACCCACGCCAAATTTGGGACTTCTAGTACTTGAGTAACCCCGAAACCCTAACACTAACCCTAACCCTAACCCTAGCTTCAGCTTAATCCCAACCCTAATTCAATGCAAGTCTATGGGGTGAAATTTCAACTTTGTCCTAGAGACATGGGGCCACTTGCTTTTTCATCAGGAGCCCCCAAGAAGCGCCCACGCCAAATTTGGGACTTCTAGTACTTGAGGAACCCCGAAACCCTAACACTAACCCTAACCCTAGCTTCAGCCTTATCCCAACCCTAATTCAATGCAAGTCTATGGGGTGAAATTTCAACTTTGTCCTAGAGACATGGGGCCACTTGCTTTTTCATCAGGAGCCCCCAAGAAGCGCCCACGCCAAATTTGGGACTTCTAGTACTTGAGGAACCCCGAAAGCCTAACAATAACCCTAACCCTAACCCTAGCTTCAGCCTTATCCCAACCCTAATTCAATGCAAGTCAATGGGGTGAAATTTCAACTTTGTCCTAGAGACATGGGGCCACTTGCTTTTTCATCAGGAGCCCCCAAGAAGCGACCACGCCAAATCTGGGACTTCTAGTACTTGAGGAAACCCGAAACCCTAACCCTAACCCTAACCCTAGCTTCAGCCTTATCCCAACCCTAATTCAATGCAAGTCTATGGGGTGAAATTTCAACTTTGTCCTAGAGACATGGGGCCACTTGCTTTTTCATCAGGAGCCCCCAAGAAGCGCCCACGCCAAATTTGGGACTTCTAGTACTTGAAGAAGCCCAAAACCCTAACCCTAACTCTAACCCTAACCCTAGCTTCAGCCTTATCCCAACCCTAATTCAATGCAAGTCAATGGGGTGAAATTTCAACTTTGTCCTAGAGACATGGGGCCACTTGCTTTTTCATCAGGAGCCCCCAAGAAGCGACCACGCCAAATCTGGGACTTCTAGTACTTGAGGAAACCAGAAACCCTAACACTAACCCTAACCCTAGCTTCAGCCTTATCCCAACCCTAATTCAATGCAAGTCTATGGGGTGAAATTTCAACTTTGTCCTAGAGACATGGGACCACTTGCTTTTTCATCAGGAGCCCCCAAGAAGCGCCGACGCCAAATCTGGGACTTCTAGTACTTGAAGAAGCCCAAAACCCTAACCCTAGCTTCAGCCTTATCCCAACCCTAATTCAATGCAAGTCTATGGGGTGAAATTTCAACTTTGTCCTTGAGACATGGGACCACTTGCTTTTTCATCAGGGGCCCCCAAGAAGCGCCCACGCCATATTTGGGACTTCTAGAACTTGAAGAAGCCCAAAACCCTAACCCTAACCCTAACCCTAGCTTCAGCCTTATCCCAACCCTAATTCAATGCAAGTCTATGGGGTGAAATTTCAACTTTGTCCTAGAGACATGGGGCCACTTGCTTTTTCATCAGGAGCCCCCAAGAAGCGACCACGCCAAATTTGGGACTTCTAGTACTTGAAGAAGCAAAAAACCCTAACCCTAACCCTAACCCTAGCTTCAGCCTTATCCCAACCCTAATTCAATGCAAGTCTATGGGGTGAAATTTCAACTTTGTCCAAGAGACATGGGGCCACTTGCTTTTTCATCAGGAGCCCCCAAGAAGCGCCCACGCCAAATTTGGGACTTCTAGTACTTGAGAAACCCGAAACCCTACAATAACCCTAACCCTAACCCTAGCTTCAGCCTTATCCCAACCCTAATTCAATGCAAGTCTATGGGGTGAAATTTCAACTTTGTCCTAGAGACATGGGGCCACTTGCTTTTTCATCAGGAGCCCCCAAGAAGCGCCCACGCCAAATTTGGGACTTCTAGTACTTGAAGAAGCCCAAAACCCTAACCCTAATCCTAACCCTAGCTTCAGCCTTATCCCAACCCTAATTCAATGCAAGTCTATGGGGTGAAATTTCAACTTTGTCCTAGAGACATGGGGCCACTTGCTTTTTCATCAGGGGCCCTCAAGAAGCGCCCATGCCAAATTTGGGACTTCTAGTACTTGAAGAAGCCCAAAACCCTAACCCTAACCCTAACCCTAGCTTCAGCCTTATCCCAACCCTAATTCAATGCAAGTCTATGGGGTGAAATTTCAACTTTGTCCTAGAGACATGGGGCCACTTGCTTTTTCATCAGGAGCCCCCAAGAAGCGCCCACGCCAAATTTGGGACTTCTAGTACTTGAGGAACCCCGAAACCCTAACACTAACCCTAACCCTAACCCTAGCTTCAGCTTTATCCCAACCCTAATTCAATGCAAGTCTATGGGGTGAAATTTCAACTTTGTCCTAGAAACATGGGGCCACTTGCTTTTTCATCAGGAGCCCCCAAGAAGCGCCCACGCCAAATTTGGGACTTCTAGTACTTGAGTAACCCCGAAACCCTAACACTAACCCTAACCCTAACCCTAGCTTCAGCTTTATCCCAACCCTAATTCAATGCAAGTCTATGGGGTGAAATTTCAACTTTGTCCTAGAGACATGGGGCCACTTGCTTTTTCATCAGGAGCCCCCAAGAAGCGCCCACGCCAAATTTGGGACTTCTAGTACTTGAGGAACCCCGAAACCCTAACACTAACCCTAACCCTAACCCTAGCTTCAGCCTTATCCCAACCCTAATTCAATGCAAGTCTATGGGGTGAAATTTCAACTTTGTCCTAGAGACATGGGGCCACTTGCTTTTTCATCAGGAGCCTCCAAGAAGCACCCACGCCAAATTTGGGACTTCTAGTACTTGAGGAACCCCGAAACCCTAACACTAACCCTAACCCTAACCCTAGCTTCAGCTTAATCCCAACCCTAATTCAATGCAAGTCTATGGGGTGAAATTTCAACTTTGTCCTAGAGACATGGGGCCACTTGATTTTTCATCAGGAGCCCCCAAGAAGCGCCCACGCCAAATTTGGGACTTCTAGTACTTGAGGAACCCCGAAACCCTAACACTAACCCTAACCCTAACCCTAACCCTAGCTTCAGCCTTATCCCAACCCTAATTCAATGCAAGTCTATGGGGTGAAATTTCAACTTTGTCCTAGAGACATGGGGCCACTTGCTTTTTCATCAGGAGCCACCAAGAAGCGCCCACGCCAAATTTGGGACTTCTAGTACTTGAAGAAGACCAAAACCCTAACCCTAACCCTAACCCTAACCCTAGCTTCAGCCTTATCCCAACTCTAATTCAATGCAAGTCTATGGGGTGAAATTTCAACTTTGTCCTAGAGACATGGGACCACTTGCTTTTTCATCAGGAGCCCCCAAGAAGCGCCGACGCCAAATCTGGGACTTCTAGTACTTGAAGAAGCCCAGAACCCTAACACTAATCCTAACCCTAGCTTCAGCCTTATCCCAACCCTAATTCAATGCAAGTCTATGGGGTGAAATTTCAACTTTGTCCTAGAGACATGGGGCCACTTGCTTTTTCATCAGGAGCCCCCAAGAAGCGCCCACGCCAAATTTGGGACTTCTAGTACTTGAAGAAGCCCAAAACCCTAACCCTAACCCTAACCCTAGCTTCAGCCTTATCCCAACCCTAATTCAATGCAAGTCTATGGGGTGAAATTTCAACTTTGTCCTAGAGACATGGGGCCACTTGCTTTTTCATCAGGAGCCCACAAGAAGAGCCCACGCAAAATTTGGGACTTCTAGTACTTGAGGAACCCCGAAACCCTAATCCTAACCCTAGCTTCAGCCTTATCCCAACCCTAATTCAATGCAAGTCTATGGGGTGAAATTTCAACTTTGTCCTAGAGACATGGGGCCACTTGCTTTTTCATCAGGAGCCCCCAAGAAGCGCCCACGCCAAATTTGGGACTTCTAGTACTTGAGGAACCCCGAAACCCTAACACTAACCCTAACCCTAACCCTAGCTTCAGCTTAATCCCAACCCTAATTCAATGCAAGTCTATGGGGTGAAATTTCAACTTTGTCCTAGAGACATGGGGCCACTTGATTTTTCATCAGGAGCCCCCAAGAAGCGCCCATGCCAAATTTGGGACTTCTAGTACTTGAGGAACCCCGAAACCCTAACACTAACCCTAACCCTAACCCTAGCTTCAGCCTTATCCCAACCCTAATTCAATGCAAGTCTATGGGGTGAAATTTCAACTTTGTCCTAGAGACATGGGGCCACTTGCTTTTTCATCAGGAGCCACCAAGAAGCGCCCACGCCAAATTTGGGACTTCTAGTACTTGAAGAAGACCAAAACCCTAACCCTAACCCTAACCCTAACCCTAGCTTCAGCCTTATCCCAACTCTAATTCAATGCAAGTCTATGGGGTGAAATTTCAACTTTGTCCTAGAGACATGGGACCACTTGCTTTTTCATCAGGAGCCCCCAAGAAGCGCCGACGCCAAATCTGGGACTTCTAGTACTTGAAGAAGCCCAGAACCCTAACACTAATCCTAACCCTAGCTTCAGCCTTATCCCAACCCTAATTCAATGCAAGTCTATGGGGTGAAATTTCAACTTTGTCCTAGAGACATGGGGCCACTTGCTTTTTCATCAGGAGCCCCCAAGAAGCGCCCACGCCAAATTTGGGACTTCTAGTACTTGAAGAAGCCCAAAACCCTAACCCTAACCCTAACCCTAGCTTCAGCCTTATCCCAACCCTAATTCAATGCAAGTCTATGGGGTGAAATTTCAACTTTGTCCTAGAGACATGGGGCCACTTGCTTTTTCATCAGGAGCCCCCAAGAAGAGCCCACGCAAAATTTGGGACTTCTAGTACTTGAGGAACCCCAAAACCCTAATCCTAACCCTAGCTTCAGCCTTATCCCAACCCTAATTCAATGCAAGTCTATGGGGTGAAATTTCAACTTTGTCCTAGAGACATGGGGCCACTTGCTTTTTCATCAGGAGCCCCCAAGAAGCGCCCACGCCAAATTTGGGACTTCTAGTACTTGAGGAACCCCGAAACCCTAACACTAACCCTAACCCTAACCCTAGCTTCAGCCTTATCCCAACCCTAATTCAATGCAAGTCTATGGGGTGAAATTTCAACTTTGTCCTAGAGACATGGGGCCACTTGCTTTTTCATCAGGAGCCCCCAAGAAGCGCCCACGCCAAATTTGGGACTTCTAGTACTTGAAGAAGCCCAAAACCCTAACCCTAACCCTAACCCTAGCTTCAGCCTTATCCCAACCCTAATTCAATGCAAGTCTATGGGGTGAAATTTCAACTTTGTCCTAGAGACATGGGGCCACTTGCTTTTTCATCAGGAGCCCCCAAGAAGCGCCCACGCCAAATTTGGGACTTCTAGTACTTGAAGAAGCCCA
Organism: Nelusetta ayraudi; assembly: GCF_046127955.1. Lineage (NCBI taxonomy): Eukaryota > Metazoa > Chordata > Actinopteri > Tetraodontiformes > Monacanthidae > Nelusetta > Nelusetta ayraudi. Next base: position 26,288,482 of record NW_027466061.1, read on the forward strand.
AAACCCTAACCCTAACCCTAACCCTAGCTTCAGCCTTATCCCAACCCTAATTCAATGCAAGTCTATGGGGTGAAATTTCAACTTTGTCCTAGAGACATGGGGCCACTTGCTTTTTCATCAGGAGCCCCCAAGAAGCACCCACGCCAAATTTGGGACTTCTAGTACTTGAGTAACCCCGAAACCCTAACACTAACCCTAACCCTAACCCTAGCTTCAGCTTAATCCCAACCCTAATTCAATGCAAGTCTATGGGGTGAAATTTCAACTTTGTCCTAGAGACATGGGGCCACTTGCTTTTTCATCAGGAGCCCCCAAGAAGCGCCCACGCCAAATTTGGGACTTCTAGTACTTGAGGAACCCCGAAACCCTAACACTAACCCTAACCCTAGCTTCAGCCTTATCCCAACCCTAATTCAATGCAAGTCTATGGGGTGAAATTTCAACTTTGTCCTAGAGACATGGGGCCACTTGCTTTTTCATCAGGAGCCCCCAAGAAGCGCCCACGCCAAATTTGGGACTTCTAGTACTTGAGGAACCCCGAAAGCCTAACAATAACCCTAACCCTAACCCTAGCTTCAGCCTTATCCCAACCCTAATTCAATGCAAGTCAATGGGGTGAAATTTCAACTTTGTCCTAGAGACATGGGGCCACTTGCTTTTTCATCAGGAGCCCCCAAGAAGCGACCACGCCAAATCTGGGACTTCTAGTACTTGAGGAAACCCGAAACCCTAACCCTAACCCTAACCCTAGCTTCAGCCTTATCCCAACCCTAATTCAATGCAAGTCTATGGGGTGAAATTTCAACTTTGTCCTAGAGACATGGGGCCACTTGCTTTTTCATCAGGAGCCCCCAAGAAGCGCCCACGCCAAATTTGGGACTTCTAGTACTTGAAGAAGCCCAAAACCCTAACCCTAACTCTAACCCTAACCCTAGCTTCAGCCTTATCCCAACCCTAATTCAATGCAAGTCAATGGGGTGAAATTTCAACTTTGTCCTAGAGACATGGGGCCACTTGCTTTTTCATCAGGAGCCCCCAAGAAGCGACCACGCCAAATCTGGGACTTCTAGTACTTGAGGAAACCAGAAACCCTAACACTAACCCTAACCCTAGCTTCAGCCTTATCCCAACCCTAATTCAATGCAAGTCTATGGGGTGAAATTTCAACTTTGTCCTAGAGACATGGGACCACTTGCTTTTTCATCAGGAGCCCCCAAGAAGCGCCGACGCCAAATCTGGGACTTCTAGTACTTGAAGAAGCCCAAAACCCTAACCCTAGCTTCAGCCTTATCCCAACCCTAATTCAATGCAAGTCTATGGGGTGAAATTTCAACTTTGTCCTTGAGACATGGGACCACTTGCTTTTTCATCAGGGGCCCCCAAGAAGCGCCCACGCCATATTTGGGACTTCTAGAACTTGAAGAAGCCCAAAACCCTAACCCTAACCCTAACCCTAGCTTCAGCCTTATCCCAACCCTAATTCAATGCAAGTCTATGGGGTGAAATTTCAACTTTGTCCTAGAGACATGGGGCCACTTGCTTTTTCATCAGGAGCCCCCAAGAAGCGACCACGCCAAATTTGGGACTTCTAGTACTTGAAGAAGCAAAAAACCCTAACCCTAACCCTAACCCTAGCTTCAGCCTTATCCCAACCCTAATTCAATGCAAGTCTATGGGGTGAAATTTCAACTTTGTCCAAGAGACATGGGGCCACTTGCTTTTTCATCAGGAGCCCCCAAGAAGCGCCCACGCCAAATTTGGGACTTCTAGTACTTGAGAAACCCGAAACCCTACAATAACCCTAACCCTAACCCTAGCTTCAGCCTTATCCCAACCCTAATTCAATGCAAGTCTATGGGGTGAAATTTCAACTTTGTCCTAGAGACATGGGGCCACTTGCTTTTTCATCAGGAGCCCCCAAGAAGCGCCCACGCCAAATTTGGGACTTCTAGTACTTGAAGAAGCCCAAAACCCTAACCCTAATCCTAACCCTAGCTTCAGCCTTATCCCAACCCTAATTCAATGCAAGTCTATGGGGTGAAATTTCAACTTTGTCCTAGAGACATGGGGCCACTTGCTTTTTCATCAGGGGCCCTCAAGAAGCGCCCATGCCAAATTTGGGACTTCTAGTACTTGAAGAAGCCCAAAACCCTAACCCTAACCCTAACCCTAGCTTCAGCCTTATCCCAACCCTAATTCAATGCAAGTCTATGGGGTGAAATTTCAACTTTGTCCTAGAGACATGGGGCCACTTGCTTTTTCATCAGGAGCCCCCAAGAAGCGCCCACGCCAAATTTGGGACTTCTAGTACTTGAGGAACCCCGAAACCCTAACACTAACCCTAACCCTAACCCTAGCTTCAGCTTTATCCCAACCCTAATTCAATGCAAGTCTATGGGGTGAAATTTCAACTTTGTCCTAGAAACATGGGGCCACTTGCTTTTTCATCAGGAGCCCCCAAGAAGCGCCCACGCCAAATTTGGGACTTCTAGTACTTGAGTAACCCCGAAACCCTAACACTAACCCTAACCCTAACCCTAGCTTCAGCTTTATCCCAACCCTAATTCAATGCAAGTCTATGGGGTGAAATTTCAACTTTGTCCTAGAGACATGGGGCCACTTGCTTTTTCATCAGGAGCCCCCAAGAAGCGCCCACGCCAAATTTGGGACTTCTAGTACTTGAGGAACCCCGAAACCCTAACACTAACCCTAACCCTAACCCTAGCTTCAGCCTTATCCCAACCCTAATTCAATGCAAGTCTATGGGGTGAAATTTCAACTTTGTCCTAGAGACATGGGGCCACTTGCTTTTTCATCAGGAGCCTCCAAGAAGCACCCACGCCAAATTTGGGACTTCTAGTACTTGAGGAACCCCGAAACCCTAACACTAACCCTAACCCTAACCCTAGCTTCAGCTTAATCCCAACCCTAATTCAATGCAAGTCTATGGGGTGAAATTTCAACTTTGTCCTAGAGACATGGGGCCACTTGATTTTTCATCAGGAGCCCCCAAGAAGCGCCCACGCCAAATTTGGGACTTCTAGTACTTGAGGAACCCCGAAACCCTAACACTAACCCTAACCCTAACCCTAACCCTAGCTTCAGCCTTATCCCAACCCTAATTCAATGCAAGTCTATGGGGTGAAATTTCAACTTTGTCCTAGAGACATGGGGCCACTTGCTTTTTCATCAGGAGCCACCAAGAAGCGCCCACGCCAAATTTGGGACTTCTAGTACTTGAAGAAGACCAAAACCCTAACCCTAACCCTAACCCTAACCCTAGCTTCAGCCTTATCCCAACTCTAATTCAATGCAAGTCTATGGGGTGAAATTTCAACTTTGTCCTAGAGACATGGGACCACTTGCTTTTTCATCAGGAGCCCCCAAGAAGCGCCGACGCCAAATCTGGGACTTCTAGTACTTGAAGAAGCCCAGAACCCTAACACTAATCCTAACCCTAGCTTCAGCCTTATCCCAACCCTAATTCAATGCAAGTCTATGGGGTGAAATTTCAACTTTGTCCTAGAGACATGGGGCCACTTGCTTTTTCATCAGGAGCCCCCAAGAAGCGCCCACGCCAAATTTGGGACTTCTAGTACTTGAAGAAGCCCAAAACCCTAACCCTAACCCTAACCCTAGCTTCAGCCTTATCCCAACCCTAATTCAATGCAAGTCTATGGGGTGAAATTTCAACTTTGTCCTAGAGACATGGGGCCACTTGCTTTTTCATCAGGAGCCCACAAGAAGAGCCCACGCAAAATTTGGGACTTCTAGTACTTGAGGAACCCCGAAACCCTAATCCTAACCCTAGCTTCAGCCTTATCCCAACCCTAATTCAATGCAAGTCTATGGGGTGAAATTTCAACTTTGTCCTAGAGACATGGGGCCACTTGCTTTTTCATCAGGAGCCCCCAAGAAGCGCCCACGCCAAATTTGGGACTTCTAGTACTTGAGGAACCCCGAAACCCTAACAATAACCCTAACCCTAACCCTAGCTTCAGCCTTATCCCAACCCTAATTCAATGCAAGTCTATGGGGTGAAATTTCAACTTTGTCCTAGAGACATGGGGCCACTTGCTTTTTCATCAGGAGCCCCCAAGAAGCGCCCACGCCAAATTTGGGACTTCTAGTACTTGAGGAACCCCGAAACCCTAACACTAACCCTAACCCTAACCCTAGCTTCAGCCTTATCCCAACCCTAATTCAATGCAAGTCTATGGGGTGAAATTTCAACTTTGTCCTAGAGACATGGGGCCACTTGCTTTTTCATCAGGAGCCCCCAAGAAGCGCCCACGCCAAATTTGGGACTTCTAGTACTTGAAGAAGCCCAAAACCCTAACACTAACCCTAACCCTAGCTTCAGCCTTATCCCAACCCTAATTCAATGCAAGTCTATGGGGTGAAATTTCAACTTTGTCCTAGAGACATGGGGCCACTTGCTTTTTCATCAGGAGCCCCCAAGAAGAGCCCACGCCAAATTTGGGACTTCTAGTACTTGAGGAACCCCGAAACCCTAATCCTAACCCTAGCTTCAGCCTTATCCCAACCCTAATTCAATGCAAGTCTATGGGGTGAAATTTCAACTTTGTCCTAGAGACATGGGGCCACTTGCTTTTTCATCAGGAGCCCCCAAGAAGCGCCCACGCCAAATTTGGGACTTCTAGTACTTGAAGAAGCCCAAAACCCTAACCCTAACCCTAACCCTAGCTTCAGCCTTATCCCAACCCTAATTCAATGCAAGTCTATGGGGTGAAATTTCAACTTTGTCCTAGAGACATGGGGCCACTTGCTTTTTCATCAGGAGCCCCCAAGAAGCGCCCACGCCAAATTTGGGACTTCTAGTACTTGAAGAAGCCCAAAACCCTAACCCTAACCCTAACCCTAGCTTCAGCCTTATCCCAACCCTAATTCAATGCAAGTCTATGGGGTGAAATTTCAACTTTGTCCTAGAGACATGGGGCCACTTGCTTTTTCATCAGGAGCCCCCAAGAAGCACCCACGCCAAATTTGGGACTTCTAGTACTTGAGTAACCCCGAAACCCTAACACTAACCCTAACCCTAACCCTAGCTTCAACTTAATCCCAACCCTAATTCAATGCAAGTCTATGGGGTGAAATTTCAACTTTGTCCTAGAGACATGGGGCCACTTGCTTTTTCATCAGGAGCCCCCAAGAAGCGCCCACGCCAAATTTGGGACTTCTAGTACTTGAGGAACCCCGAAACCCTAACACTAACCCTAACCCTAACCCTAGCTTCAGCCTTATCCCAACCCTAATTCAATGCAAGTCTATGGGGTGAAATTTCAACTTTGTCCTAGAGACATGGGGCCACTTGCTTTTTCATCAGGAGCCCCCAAGAAGCGACCACGCCAAATCTGGGACTTCTAGTACTTGAGGAAACCAGAAACCCTAACACTAACCCTAACCCTAGCTTAAGCCTTATCCCAACCCTAATTCAATGCAAGTCTATGGGGTGAAATTTCAACTTTGTCCTAGAGACATGGGACCACTTGCTTTTTCATCAGGAGCCCCCAAGAAGCGCCGACGCCAAATCTGGGACTTCTAGTACTTGAAGAAGCCCAAAACCCTAACCCTAGCTTCAGCCTTATCCCAACCCTAATTCAATGCAAGTCTATGGGGTGAAATTTCAACTTTGTCCTTGAGACATGGGGCCACTTGCTTTTTCATCAGGGGCCCCCAAGAAGCGCCCACGCCATATTTGGGACTTCTAGAACTTGAAGAAGCCCAAAACCCTAACCCTAACCCTAACCCTAGCTTCAGCCTTATCCCAACCCTAATTCAATGCAAGTCTATGGGGTGAAATTTCAACTTTGTCCTAGAGACATGGGGCCACTTGCTTTTTCATCAGGAGCCCCCAAGAAGCGACCACGCCAAATTTGGGACTTCTAGTACTTGAAGAAGCAAAAAACCCTAACCCTAACCCTAACCCTAGCTTCAGCCTTATCCCAACCCTAATTCAATGCAAGTCTATGGGGTGAAATTTCAACTTTGTCCAAGAGACATGGGGCCACTTGCTTTTTCATCAGGAGCCCCCAAGAAGCGCCCACGCCAAATTTGGGACTTCTAGTACTTGAGAAACCCGAAACCCTACAATAACCCTAACCCTAACCCTAGCTTCAGCCTTATCCCAACCCTAATTCAATGCAAGTCTATGGGGTGAAATTTCAACTTTGTCCTAGAGACATGGGGCCACTTGCTTTTTCATCAGGAGCCCCCAAGAAGCGCCCACGCCAAATTTGGGACTTCTAGTACTTGAAGAAGCCCAAAACCCTAACCCTAATCCTAACCCTAGCTTCAGCCTTATCCCAACCCTAATTCAATGCAAGTCTATGGGGTGAAATTTCAACTTTGTCCTAGAGACATGGGGCCACTTGCTTTTTCATCAGGGGCCCTCAAGAAGCGCCCATGCCAAATTTGGGACTTCTAGTACTTGAAGAAGCCCAAAACCCTAACCCTAACCCTAACCCTAGCTTCAGCCTTATCCCAACCCTAATTCAATGCAAGTCTATGGGGTGAAATTTCAACTTTGTCCTAGAGACATGGGGCCACTTGCTTTTTCATCAGGAGCCCCCAAGAAGCGCCCACGCCAAATTTGGGACTTCTAGTATTTGAAGAAGCCCAAAACCCTAACCCTAACCCTAACCCTAGCTTCAGCCTTATCCCAACCCTAATTCAATGCAAGTCTATGGGGTGAAATTTCAACTTTGTCCTAGAGACATGGGGCCACTTGCTTTTTCATCAGGAGCCCCCAAGAAGCGCCCACGCCAAATTTGGGACTTCTAGTACTTGAAGAAGCCCAAAACCCTAACCCTAATCCTAACCCTAGCTTCAGCCTTATCCCAACCCTAATTCAATGCAAGTCTATGGGGTGAAATTTCAACTTTGTCCTAGAGACATGGGGCCACTTGCTTTTTCATCAGGAGCCTTCAAGAAGCGCCCATGCCAAATTTGGGACTTCTAGTACTTGAAGAAGCCCAAAACCCTAACCCTAACCCTAACCCTAGCTTCAGCCTTATCCCAACCCTAATTCAATGCAAGTCTATGGGGTGAAATTTCAACTTTGTCCTAGAGACATGGGGCCACTTGCTTTTTCATCAGGAGCCCCCAAGAAGCGCCCACGCCAAATTTGGGACTTCTAGTATTTGAAGAAGCCCAAAACCCTAACCCTAACCCTAACCCTAGCTTCAGCCTTATCCCAACCCTAATTCAATGCAAGTCTATGGGGTGAAATTTCAACTTTGTCCTAGAGACATGGGGCCACTTGCTTTTTCATCAGGAGCCCCCAAGAAGCGCCCACGCCAAATCTGGGACTTCTAGTACTTGAGGAACCCAGAAACCCTAACACTAACCCTAACCCTAACCCTAGCTTCAGCCTTATCCCAACCCTAATTCAATGCAAGTCTATGGGGTGAAATTTCAACTTTGTCCTAGAGACATGGGGCCACTTGCTTTTTCATCAGGAGCCCCCAAGAAGCGCCGACGCCAAATCTGGGACTTCTAGTACTTGAAGAAGCCCAAAACCCTAACCCTAGCTTCAGCCTTATCCCAACCCTAATTCAATGCAAGTCTATGGGGTGAAATTTCAACTTTGTCCTAGAGACATGGGGCCACTTGCTTTTTCATCAGGAGCCCCCAAGAAGCGCCCACGCCAAATTTGGGACTTCTAGTACTTGAAGAAGCCCAAAACCCTAACCCTAACCCTAACCCTAGCTTCAGCCTTATCCCAACCCTAATTCAATGCAAGTCTATGGGGTGAAATTTCAACTTTGTCCTAGAGACATGGGGCCACTTGCTTTTTCATCAGGAGCCCCCAAGAAGCGACCACGCCAAATCTGGGACTTCTAGTACTTGAGGAAACCCGAAACCCTAACACTAACCCTAACCCTAGCTTCAGCCTTATCCCAACCCTAATTCAATGCAAGTCTATGGGGTGAAATTTCAACTTTGTCCTAGAGACATGGGGCCACTTGCTTTTTCATCAGGAGCCCCCAAGAAGCGCCCACGCCAAATTTGGGACTTCTAGTACTTGAGGAACCCCGAAAGCCTAACAATAACCCTAACCCTAACCCTAGCTTCAGCCTTATCCCAACCCTAATTCAATGCAAGTCTATGGGGTTAAATTTCAACTTTGTCCTAGAGACATGGGGCCACTTGCTTTTTCATCAGGGGCCCCCAAGAAGCGCCCACGCCATATTTGGGACTTCTAGAACTTGAAGAAGCCCAAAACCCTAACCCTAACACTAACCCTAGCTTCAGCCTTATCCCAACCCTAATTCAATGCAAGTCTATGGGGTGAAATTTCAACTTTGTCCTAGAGACATGGGGCCACTTGCTTTTTCATCAGGAGCCCCCAAGAAGCGCCCACGCCAAATTTGGGACTTCTAGTACTTGAGAAACCCCGAAACCCTAACACTAACCCTAACCCTAACCCTAGCTTCAGCCTTATCCCAACCCTAATTCAATGCAAGTCTATGGGGTGAAATTTCAACTTTGTCCTAGAGACATGGGGCCACTTGCTTTTTCATCAGGAGCCCCCAAGAAGCGCCCACGCCAAATTTGGGACTTCTAGTACTTGAAGAAGCCCAAAACCCTAACCCTAACCCTAACCCTAGCTTCAGCCTTATCCCAACCCTAATTCAATGCAAGTCTATGGGGTGAAATTTCAACTTTGTCCTAGAGACATGGGGCCACTTGCTTTTTCATCAGGAGCCCCCAAGAAGCGCCCACGCCAAATTTGGGAGTTCTAGTACTTGAAGAAGCCCAAAACCCTAACCCTAACCCTAGCTTCAGCCTTATCCCAACCCTAATTCAATGCAAGTCTATGGGGTGAAATTTCAACTTTGTCCTAGAGACATGGGGCCACTTGCTTTTTCATCAGGGGCCCCCAAGAAGCGCCCACGCCAAATTTGGGACTTCTAGAACTTGAAGAAGCCCAAAACCCTAACCCTAACCCTAACCCTAGCTTCAGCCTTATCCCAACCCTAATTCAATGCAAGTCTATGGGGTGAAATTTCAACTTTGTCCTAGAGACATGGGGCCACTTGCTTTTTCATCAGGAGCCCCCAAGAAGCGCCCACGCCAAATTTGGGACTTCTAGTACTTGAAGAAGCCCAAAACTCTAACCCTAATCCTAACCCTAGCTTCAGCCTTATCCCAACCCTAATTCAATGCAAGTCAATGGGGTGAAATTTCAACTTTGTCCTAGAGACATGGGGCCACTTGCTTTTTCATCAGGAGCCCCCAAGAAGCGACCACGCCAAATCTGGGACTTCTAGTACTTGAGGAACCCCGAAACCCTAACACTAACCCTAACCCTAACCCTAGCTTCAGCCTTATCCCAACCCTAATTCAATGCAAGTCTATGGGGTGAAATTTCAACTTTGTCCTAGAGACATGGGGCCACTTGCTTTTTCATCAGGAGCCCCCAAGAAGCGCCCACGCCAAATTTGGGACTTCTAGTATTTGAAGAAGCCCAAAACCCTAACCCTAACCCTAACCCTAGCTTCAGCCTTATCCCAACCCTAATTCAATGCAAGTCTATGGGGTGAAATTTCAACTTTGTCCTAGAGACATGGGGCCACTTGCTTTTTCATCAGGAGCCCCCAAGAAGCGCCCACGCCAAATTTGGGAATTCTAGTACTTGAGGAACCCCGAAACCCTAACACTAACCCTAGCTTCAGCCTTATCCCGACCCTAATTCAATGCAAGTCTATGGGGTGAAATTTCAACTTTATCCTAGAGACATGGGGCCACTTGCTTTTTCATCCGGATTCCCCAAGAAGCGCCCACGCCAAATTTGGGACTTCTAGTACTTGAAGAAGCCCAAAACCCTAACCCTAACCCTAACCCTAGCTTCAGCCTTATCCCAACCCTAATTCAATGCAAGTCTATGGGGTGAAATTTCAACTTTGTCCTAGAGACATGGGGCCACTTGCTTTTTCATCAGGAGCCCCCAAGAAGCGCCGACGCCAAATCTGGGACTTCTAGTACTTGAAGAAGCCCAAAACCCTAACCCTAGCTTCAGCCTTATCCCAACCCTAATTCAATGCAAGTCTATGGGGTGAAATTTCAACTTTGTCCTAGAGACATGGGGCCACTTGCTTTTTCATCAGGAGCCCCCAAGAAGCGCCCACGCCAAATTTGGGACTTCTAGTACTTGAAGAAGCCCAAAACCCTAACCCTAACCCTAACCCTAGCTTCAGCCTTATCCCAACCCTAATTCAATGCAAGTCTATGGGGTGAAATTTCAACTTTGTCCTAGAGACATGGGGCCACTTGCTTTTTCATCAGGAGCCCCCAAGAAGCGACCACGCCAAATCTGGGACTTCTAGTACTTGAGGAAACCCGAAACCCTAACACTAACCCTAACCCTAGCTTCAGCCTTATCCCAACCCTAATTCAATGCAAGTCTATGGGGTGAAATTTCAACTTTGTCCTAGAGACATGGGGCCACTTGCTTTTTCATCAGGGGCCCCCAAGAAGCGCCCACGCCATATTTGGGACTTCTAGAACTTGAAGAAGCCCAAAACCCTAACCCTAACCCTAACCCTAGCTTCAGCCTTATCCCAACCCTAATTCAATGCAAGTCTATGGGGTGAAATTTCAACTTTGTCCTAGAGACATGGGGCCACTTGCTTTTTCATCAGGAGCCCCCAAGAAGCGCCCACGCCAAATTTGGGACTTCTAGTACTTGAAGAAGCCAAAAACCCTAACCCTAACCCTAACCCTAGCTTCAGCCTTATCCCAACCCTAATTCAATGCAAGTCTATGGGGTGAAATTTCAACTTTGTCCTAGAGACATGGGGCCACTTGCTTTTTCATCAGGAGCCCCCAAGAAGCGCCCACGCCAAATTTGGGACTTCTAGTACTTGAGAAACCCGAAACCCTACAATAACCCTAACCCTAACCCTAGCTTCAGCCTTATCCCAACCCTAATTCAATGCAAGTCTATGGGGTGAAATTTCAACTTTGTCCTAGAGACATGGGGCCACTTGCTTTTTCATCAGGAGCCCCCAAGAAGCGCCCACGCCAAATTTGGGACTTCTAGTATTTGAAGAAGCCCAAAACCCTAACCCTAACCCTAACCCTAGCTTCAGCCTTATCCCAACCCTAATTCAATGCAAGTCTATGGGGTGAAATTTCAACTTTGTCCTAGATACATGGGGCCACTTGCTTTTTCATCAGGAGCCCCCAAGAAGCGCCCACGCCAAATCTGGGACTTCTAGTACTTGAGGAACCCCGAAACCCTAACACTAACCCTAACCCTAACCCTAGCTTCAGCCTTATCCCAACCCTAATTCAATGCAAGTCTATGGGGTGAAATTTCAACTTTGTCCTAGAGACATGGGGCCACTTGCTTTTTCATCAGGAGCCCCCAAGAAGCGCCCACGCCAAATTTGGGACTTCTAGTATTTGAAGAAGCCCAAAACCCTAACCCTAACCCTAACCCTAGCTTCAGCCTTATCCCAACCCTAATTCAATGCAAGTCTATGGGGTGAAATTTCAACTTTGTCCTAGAGACATGGGGCCACTTGCTTTTTCATCAGGAGCCCCCAAGAAGCGCCCACGCCAAATCTGGGACTTCTAGTACTTGAGGAACCCCGAAACCCTAACACTAACCCTAACCCTAACCCTAGCTTCAGCCTTATCCCAACCCTAATTCAATGCAAGTCTATGGGGTGAAATTTCAACTTTGTCCTAGAGACATGGGGCCACTTGCTTTTTCATCAGGAGCCCCCAAGAAGCGCCCACGCCAAATTTGGGACTTCTAGTACTTGAAGAAGCCCAAAACCCTAACCCTAACCCTAACCCTAGCTTCAGCCTTATCCCAACACTAATTCAATGCAAGTCTATGGGGTGAAATTTCAACTTTGTCCTAGAGACATGGGGCCACTTGCTTTTTCATCAGGGGTCCCCAAGAAGCGCCCACGCCAAATTTGGGACTTCTAGTACTTGAAGAAGCCCAAAACCCTAACCCTAACCCTAACCCTAGCTTCAGCCTTATCCCAACCCTAATTCAATGCAAGTCTATGGGGTGAAATTTCAACTTTGTCCTAGAGACATGGGGCCACTTGCTTTTTCATCAGGAGCCCCCAAGAAGCGCCCACGCCAAATTTGGGACTTCTAGTACTTGAGGAACCCCGAAACCCTAACACTAACCCTAACCCTAACCCTAGCTTCAGCCTTATCCCAACCCTAATTCAATGCAAGTCTATGGGGTGAAATTTCAACTTTGTCCTAGAGACATGGGGCCACTTGCTTTTTCATCAGGAGCCCCCAAGAAGCGCCCACGCCAAATTTGGGACTTCTAGTACTTGAGAAACCCGAAACCCTACAATAACCCTAACCCTAACCCTAGCTTCAGCCTTATCCCAACCCTAATTCAATGCAAGTCTATGGGGTGAAATTTCAACTTTGTCCTAGAGACATGGGGCCACTTGCTTTTTCATCAGGAGCCCCCAAGAAGCGCCCACGCCAAATTTGGGACTTCTAGTATTTGAAGAAGCCCAAAACCCTAACCCTAACCCTAACCCTAGCTTCAGCCTTATCCCAACCCTAATTCAATGCAAGTCCATGGGGTGAAATTTCAACTTTGTCCTAGATACATGGGGCCACTTGCTTTTTCATCAGGAGCCCCCAAGAAGCGCCCACGCCAAATCTGGGACTTCTAGTACTTGAGGAACCCCGAAACCCTAACACTAACCCTAACCCTAACCCTAGCTTCAGCCTTATCCCAACCCTAATTCAATGCAAGTCTATGGGGTGAAATTTCAACTTTGTCCTAGAGACATGGGGCCACTTGCTTTTTCATCAGGAGCCCCCAAGAAGCGCCCACGCCAAATTTGGGACTTCTAGTATTTGAAGAAGCCCAAAACCCTAACCCTAACCCTAACCCTAGCTTCAGCCTTATCCCAACCCTAATTCAATGCAAGTCTATGGGGTGAAATTTCAACTTTGTCCTAGAGACATGGGGCCACTTGCTTTTTCATCAGGAGCCCCCAAGAAGCGCCCACGCCAAATCTGGGACTTCTAGTACTTGAGGAACCCCGAAACCCTAACACTAACCCTAACCCTAACCCTAGCTTCAGCCTTATCCCAACCCTAATTCAATGCAAGTCTATGGGGTGAAATTTCAACTTTGTCCTAGAGACATGGGGCCACTTGCTTTTTCATCAGGAGCCCCCAAGAAGCGCCCACGCCAAATTTGGGACTTCTAGTACTTGAAGAAGCCCAAAACCCTAACCCTAACCCTAACCCTAGCTTCAGCCTTATCCCAACACTAATTCAATGCAAGTCTATGGGGTGAAATTTCAACTTTGTCCTAGAGACATGGGGCCACTTGCTTTTTCATCAGGGGTCCCCAAGAAGCGCCCACGCCAAATTTGGGACTTCTAGTACTTGAAGAAGCCCAAAACCCTAACCCTAACCCTAACCCTAGCTTCAGCCTTATCCCAACCCTAATTCAATGCAAGTCTATGGGGTGAAATTTCAACTTTGTCCTAGAGACATGGGGCCACTTGCTTTTTCATCAGGAGCCCCCAAGAAGCGCCCACGCCAAATTTGGGACTTCTAGTACTTGAGGAACCCCGAAACCCTAACACTAACCCTAACCCTAACCCTAGCTTCAGCCTTATCCCAACCCTAATTCAATGCAAGTCTATGGGGTGAAATTTCAACTTTGTCCTAGAGACATGGGGCCACTTGCTTTTTCATCAGGAGCCCCCAAGAAGCGCCCACGCCAAATTTGGAACTTCTAGTACTTGAAGAAGCCCAAAACCCTAACCCTAACCCTAACCCTAGCTTCAGCCTTATCCCAACCCTAATTCAATGCAAGTCTATGGGGTGAAATTTCAACTTTGTCCTAGAGACATGGGGCCACTTGCTTTTTCATCAGGGGTCCCCAAGAAGCGCCCACGCCAAATTTGGGACTTCTAGTACTTGAAGAAGCCCAAAACCCTAACCCTAACCCTAACCCTAGCTTCAGCCTTATCCCAACCCTAATTCAATGCAAGTCTATGGGGTGAAATTTCAACTTTGTCCTAGAGACATGGGGCCACTTGCTTTTTCATCAGGAGCGCCCAAGAAGCGCCCACGCCAAATTTGGGACTTCTAGTACTTGAGGAACCCCGAAAGCCTAACACTAACCCTAACCCTAACCCTAGCTTCAGCCTTATCCCAACCCTAATTCAATGCAAGTCTATGGGGTGAAATTTCAACTTTGTCCTAGAGACATGGGGCCACTTGCTTTTTCATCAGGAGCCCCCAAGAAGCGCCCACGCCAAATTTGGGACTTCTAGTACTTGAAGAAGCCCAAAACCCTAACCCTAATCCTAACCCTAGCTTCAGCCTTATCCCAACCCTAATTCAATGCAAGTCTATGGGGTGAAATTTCAACTTTGTCCTAGAGACATGGGGCCACTTGCTTTTTCATCAGGAGCCCTCAAGAAGCGCCGATGCCAAATTTGGGACTTCTAGTACTTGAAGAAGCCCAAAACCCTAACCCTAACCCTAACCCTAGCTTCAGCCTTATCCCAACCCTAATTCAATGCAAGTCTATGGGGTGAAATTTCAACTTTGTCCTAGAGACATGGGGCCACTTGCTTTTTCATCAGGAGCCCCCAAGAAGCGCCCACGCCAAATTTGGGACTTCTAGTACTTGAAGAAGCCCAAAACCCTAACCCTAACCCTAACCCTAGCTTCAGCCTTATCCCAACCCTAATTCAATGCAAGTCTATGGGGTGAAATTTCAACTTTGTCCTAGAGACATGGGGCCACTTGCTTTTTCATCAGGAGCCCCCAAGAAGCGCCCACGCCAAATTTGGGACTTCTAGTACTTGAAGAAGCCCAAAACCCTAACCCTAACCCTAACCCTAGCTTCAGCCTTATCCCAACCCTAATTCAATGCAAGTCTATGGGGTGAAATTTCAACTTTGTCCTAGAGACATGGGGCCACTTGCTTTTTCATCAGGAGCCCCCAAGAAGCGCCCACGCCAAATTTGGGACTTCTAGTACTTGAAGAAGCCCAAAACCCTAACCCTAATCCTAACCCTAGCTTCTGCCTTATCCCAACCCTAATTCAATGCAAGTCAATGGGGTGAAATTTCAACTTTGTCCTAGAGACATGGGGCCACTTGCTTTTTCATCAGGAGCCCCCAAGAAGCGACCACGCCAAATCTGGGACTTCTAGTACTTGAGGAACCCCGAAACCCTAACCCTAACCCTAACCCTAGCTTCAGCCTTATCCCAACCCTAATTCAATGCAAGTCTATGGGGTGAAATTTCAACTTTGTCCTAGAGACATGGGGCCACTTGCTTTTTCATCAGGAGCCCCCAAGAAGCGCCCACGCCAAATTTGGGACTTCTAGTACTTGAAGAAGCCCAAAACCCTAACCCTAACTCTAACCCTAACCCTAGCTTCAGCCTTATCCCAACCCTAATTCAATGCAAGTCAATGGGGTGAAATTTCAACCTTGTCCTAGAGACACGGGGCCACTTGCTTTTTTATCAGGAGCCCCCAAGAAGCGACCACGCCAAATCTGGGACTTCTAGTACTTGAGGAAACCCTAAAACCCTAACACTAACCCTAACCCTAGCTTCAGCCTTATCCCAACCCTAATTCAATGCAAGTCTATGGGGTGAAATTTCAACTTTGTCCTAGAGACATGGGACCACTTGCTTTTTCATCAGGAGCCCCCAAGAAGCGCCGACGCCAAATCTGGGACTTCTAGTACTTGAAGAAGCCCAAAACCCTAACCCTAGCTTCAGCCTTATCCCAACCCTAATTCAATGCAAGTCTATGGGGTGAAATTTCAACTTTGTCCTAGAGACATGGGGCCACTTGCTTTTTCATCAGGAGCCCCCAAGAAGCGCCCACGCCAAATTTGGGACTTCTAGTACTTGAAGAAGCCCAAAACCCTAACCCTAACCCTAACCCTAGCTTCAGCCTTATCCCAACCCTAATTCAATGCAAGTCTATGGGGTGAAATTTCAACTTTGTCCTAGAGACATGGGGCCACTTGCTTTTTCATCAGGAGCCCCCAAGAAGCGACCACGCCAAATCTGGGACTTCTAGTACTTGAGGAAACCCGAAACCCTAACACTAACCCTAACCCTAGCTTCAGCCTTATCCCAACCCTAATTCAATGCAAGTCTATGGGGTGAAATTTCAACTTTGTCCTAGAGACATGGGGCCACTTGCTTTTTCATCAGGGGCCCCCAAGAAGCGCCCACGCCATATTTGGGACTTCTAGAACTTGAAGAAGCCCAAAACCCTAACCCTAACCCTAACCCTAGCTTCAGCCTTATCCCAACCCTAATTCAATGCAAGTCTATGGGGTGAAATTTCAACTTTGTCCTAGAGACATGGGGCCACTTGCTTTTTCATCAGGAGCCCCCAAGAAGCGACCACGCCAAATCTGGGACTTCTAGTACTTGAGGAACCCCGAAACCCTAACCCTAACCCTAACCCTAGCTTCAGCCTTATCCCAACCCTAATTCAATGCAAGTCTATGGGGTGAAATTTCAACTTTGTCCTAGAGACATGGGGCCACTTGCTTTTTCATCAGGAGCCCCCAAGAAGCGCCCACGCCAAATTTGGGACTTCTAGTACTTGAAGAAGCCCAAAACCCTAACCCTAACTCTAACCCTAACCCTAGCTTCAGCCTTATCCCAACCCTAATTCAATGCAAGTCAATGGGGTGAAATTTCAACCTTGTCCTAGAGACACGGGGCCACTTGCTTTTTTATCAGGAGCCCCCAAGAAGCGACCACGCCAAATCTGGGACTTCTAGTACTTGAGGAAACCCTAAAACCCTAACACTAACCCTAACCCTAGCTTCAGCCTTATCCCAACCCTAATTCAATGCAAGTCTATGGGGTGAAATTTCAACTTTGTCCTAGAGACATGGGACCACTTGCTTTTTCATCAGGAGCCCCCAAGAAGCGCCGACGCCAAATCTGGGACTTCTAGTACTTGAAGAAGCCCAAAACCCTAACCCTAGCTTCAGCCTTATCCCAACCCTAATTCAATGCAAGTCTATGGGGTGAAATTTCAACTTTGTCCTAGAGACATGGGGCCACTTGCTTTTTCATCAGGAGCCCCCAAGAAGCGCCCACGCCAAATTTGGGACTTCTAGTACTTGAAGAAGCCCAAAACCCTAACCCTAACCCTAACCCTAGCTTCAGCCTTATCCCAACCCTAATTCAATGCAAGTCTATGGGGTGAAATTTCAACTTTGTCCTAGAGACATGGGGCCACTTGCTTTTTCATCAGGAGCCCCCAAGAAGCGACCACGCCAAATCTGGGACTTCTAGTACTTGAGGAAACCCGAAACCCTAACACTAACCCTAACCCTAGCTTCAGCCTTATCCCAACCCTAATTCAATGCAAGTCTATGGGGTGAAATTTCAACTTTGTCCTAGAGACATGGGGCCACTTGCTTTTTCATCAGGGGCCCCCAAGAAGCGCCCACGCCATATTTGGGACTTCTAGAACTTGAAGAAGCCCAAAACCCTAACCCTAACCCTAACCCTAGCTTCAGCCTTATCCCAACCCTAATTCAATGCAAGTCTATGGGGTGAAATTTCAACTTTGTCCTAGAGACATGGGGCCACTTGCTTTTTCATCAGGAGCCCCCAAGAAGCGACCACGCCAAATCTGGGACTTCTAGTACTTGAGGAACCCCGAAACCCTAACCCTAACCCTAACCCTAGCTTCAGCCTTATCCCAACCCTAATTCAATGCAAGTCTATGGGGTGAAATTTCAACTTTGTCCTAGAGACATGGGGCCACTTGCTTTTTCATCAGGAGCCCCCAAGAAGCGCCCACGCCAAATTTGGGACTTCTAGTACTTGAAGAAGCCCAAAACCCTAACCCTAACTCTAACCCTAACCCTAGCTTCAGCCTTATCCCAACCCTAATTCAATGCAAGTCAATGGGGTGAAATTTCAACCTTGTCCTAGAGACACGGGGCCACTTGCTTTTTTATCAGGAGCCCCCAAGAAGCGACCACGCCAAATCTGGGACTTCTAGTACTTGAGGAAACCCTAAAACCCTAACACTAACCCTAACCCTAGCTTCAGCCTTATCCCAACCCTAATTCAATGCAAGTCTATGGGGTGAAATTTCAACTTTGTCCTAGAGACATGGGACCACTTGCTTTTTCATCAGGAGCCCCCAAGAAGCGCCGACGCCAAATCTGGGACTTCTAGTACTTGAAGAAGCCCAAAACCCTAACCCTAGCTTCAGCCTTATCCCAACCCTAATTCAATGCAAGTCTATGGGGTGAAATTTCAACTTTGTCCTAGAGACATGGGGCCACTTGCTTTTTCATCAGGAGCCCCCAAGAAGCGCCCACGCCAAATTTGGGACTTCTAGTACTTGAAGAAGCCCAAAACCCTAACCCTAACCCTAACCCTAGCTTCAGCCTTATCCCAACCCTAATTCAATGCAAGTCTATGGGGTGAAATTTCAACTTTGTCCTAGAGACATGGGGCCACTTGCTTTTTCATCAGGAGCCCCCAAGAAGCGACCACGCCAAATCTGGGACTTCTAGTACTTGAGGAAACCCGAAACCCTAACACTAACCCTAACCCTAGCTTCAGCCTTATCCCAACCCTAATTCAATGCAAGTCTATGGGGTGAAATTTCAACTTTGTCCTAGAGACATGGGGCCACTTGCTTTTTCATCAGGGGCCCCCAAGAAGCGCCCACGCCATATTTGGGACTTCTAGAACTTGAAGAAGCCCAAAACCCTAACCCTAACCCTAACCCTAGCTTCAGCCTTATCCCAACCCTAATTCAATGCAAGTCTATGGGGTGAAATTTCAACTTTGTCCTAGAGACATGGGGCCACTTGCTTTTTCATCAGGAGCCCCCAAGAAGCGCCCACGCCAAATTTGGGACTTCTAGTACTTGAAGAAGCCCAAAACCCTAACCCTAACCCTAACCCTAGCTTCAGCCTTATCCCAACCCTAATTCAATGCAAGTCTATGGGGTGAAATTTCAACTTTGTCCTAGAGACATGGGGCCACTTGCTTTTTCATCAGGAGCCCCCAAGAAGCGCCCACGCCAAATTTGGGACTTCTAGTACTTGAGAAACCCGAAACCCTACAATAACCCTAACCCTAACCCTAGCTTCAGCCTTATCCCAACCCTAATTCAATGCAAGTCTATGGGGTGAAATTTCAACTTTGTCCTAGAGACATGGGGCCACTTGCTTTTTCATCAGGAGCCCCCAAGAAGCGCCCACGCCAAATTTGGGACTTCTAGTATTTGAAGAAGCCCAAAACCCTAACCCTAACCCTAACCCTAGCTTCAGCCTTATCCCAACCCTAATTCAATGCAAGTCTATGGGGTGAAATTTCAACTTTGTCCTAGAGACATGGGGCCACTTGCTTTTTCATCAGGAGCCCCCAAGAAGCGCCCACGCCAAATCTGGGACTTCTAGTACTTGAGGAACCCCGAAACCCTAACACTAACCCTAACCCTAACCCTAGCTTCAGCCTTATCCCAACCCTAATTCAATGCAAGTCTATGGGGTGAAATTTCAACTTTGTCCTAGAGACATGGGGCCACTTGCTTTTTCATCAGGAGCCCCCAAGAAGCGCCCACGCCAAATTTGGGACTTCTAGTATTTGAAGAAGCCCAAAACCCTAACCCTAACCCTAACCCTAGCTTCAGCCTTATCCCAACCCTAATTCAATGCAAGTCTATGGGGTGAAATTTCAACTTTGTCCTAGAGACATGGGGCCACTTGCTTTTTCATCAGGAGCCCCCAAGAAGCGCCCACGCCAAATCTGGGACTTCTAGTACTTGAGGAACCCCGAAACCCTAACACTAACCCTAACCCTAACCCTAGC
This sequence comes from Nelusetta ayraudi, assembly GCF_046127955.1. Lineage (NCBI taxonomy): Eukaryota > Metazoa > Chordata > Actinopteri > Tetraodontiformes > Monacanthidae > Nelusetta > Nelusetta ayraudi. The sequence continues at coordinate 26,308,363 of NW_027466061.1, forward strand.
TTCAGCCTTATCCCAACCCTAATTCAATGCAAGTCTATGGGGTGAAATTTCAACTTTGTCCTAGAGACATGGGGCCACTTGCTTTTTCATCAGGAGCCCCCAAGAAGCGCCCACGCCAAATTTGGGAGTTCTAGTACTTGAAGAAGCCCAAAACCCTAACCCTAACCCTAACCCTAGCTTCAGCCTTATCCCAACCCTAATTCAATGCAAGTCTATGGGGTGAAATTTCAACTTTGTCCTAGAGACATGGGGCCACTTGCTTTTTCATCAGGGGTCCCCAAGAAGCGCCCACGCCAAATTTGGGACTTCTAGTACTTGAAGAAGCCCAAAACCCTAACCCTAACCCTAACCCTAGCTTCAGCCTTATCCCAACCCTAATTCAATGCAAGTCTATGGGGTGAAATTTCAACTTTGTCCTAGAGACATGGGGCCACTTGCTTTTTCATCAGGAGCGCCCAAGAAGCGCCCACGCCAAATCTGGGACTTCTAGTACTTGAGGAACCCTGAAACCCTAACACTAACCCTAACCCTAACCCTAGCTTCAGCCTTATCCCAACCCTAATTCAATGCAAGTCTATGGGGTGAAATTTCAACTTTGTCCTAGAGACATGGGGCCACTTGCTTTTTCATCAGGAGCCCCCAAGAAGCGCCCACGCCAAATCTGGGACTTCTAGTACTTGAGGAACCCCGAAACCCTAACACTAACCCTAACCCTAACCCTAGCTTCAGCCTTATCCCAACCCTAATTCAATGCAAGTCTATGGGGTGAAATTTCAACTTTGTCCTAGAGACATGGGGCCACTTGCTTTTTCATCAGGAGCCCCCAAGAAGCGCCCACGCCAAATTTGGGACTTCTAGTACTTGAAGAAGCCCAAAACCCTAACCCTAACCCTAACCCTAGCTTCAGCCTTATCCCAACCCTAATTCAATGCAAGTCTATGGGGTGAAATTTCAACTTTGTCCTAGAGACATGGGGCCACTTGCTTTTTCATCAGGAGCCCCCAAGAAGCGCCCACGCCAAATTTGGGACTTCTAGTACTTGAGGAACCCCGAAACCCTAACACTAACCCTAACCCTAACCCTAGCTTCAGCCTTATCCCAACCCTAATTCAATGCAAGTCTATGGGGTGAAATTTCAACTTTGTCCTAGAGACATGGGGCCACTTGCTTTTTCATCAGGAGCCCCCAAGAAGCGCCCACGCCAAATTTGGAACTTCTAGTACTTGAAGAAGCCCAAAACCCTAACCCTAACCCTAACCCTAGCTTCAGCCTTATCCCAACCCTAATTCAATGCAAGTCTATGGGGTGAAATTTCAACTTTGTCCTAGAGACATGGGGCCACTTGCTTTTTCATCAGGAGCCCCCAAGAAGCGCCCACGCCAAATTTGGGACTTCTAGTACTTGAAGAAGCCCAAAACCCTAACCCTAACCCTAACCCTAGCTTCAGCCTTATCCCAACCCTAATTCAATGCAAGTCTATGGGGTGAAATTTCAACTTTGTCCTAGAGACATGGGACCACTTGCTTTTTCATCAGGAGCCCCCAAGAAGCGCCGACGCCAAATCTGGGACTTCTAGTACTTGAAGAAGCCCAAAACCCTAACCCTAGCTTCAGCCTTATCCCAACCCTAATTCAATGCAAGTCTATGGGGTGAAATTTCAACTTTGTCCTAGAGACATGGGGCCACTTGCTTTTTCATCAGGAGCCCCCAAGAAGCGCCCACGCCAAATTTGGGACTTCTAGTATTTGAAGAAGCCCAAAACCCTAACCCTAACCCTAACCCTAGCTTCAGCCTTATCCCAACCCTAATTCAATGCAAGTCTATGGGGTGAAATTTCAACTTTGTCCTAGAGACATGGGGCCACTTGCTTTTTCATCAGGAGCCCCCAAGAAGCGCCCACGCCAAATCTGGGACTTCTAGTACTTGAGGAACCCCGAAACCCTAACACTAACCCTAACCCTAACCCTAGCTTCAGCCTTATCCCAACCCTAATTCAATGCAAGTCTATGGGGTGAAATTTCAACTTTGTCCTAGAGACATGGGGCCACTTGCTTTTTCATCAGGAGCCCCCAAGAAGCGCCCACGCCAAATTTGGGACTTCTAGTATTTGAAGAAGCCCAAAACCCTAACCCTAACCCTAACCCTAGCTTCAGCCTTATCCCAACCCTAATTCAATGCAAGTCTATGGGGTGAAATTTCAACTTTGTCCTAGAGACATGGGGCCACTTGCTTTTTCATCAGGAGCCCCCAAGAAGCGCCCACGCCAAATCTGGGACTTCTAGTACTTGAGGAACCCCGAAACCCTAACACTAACCCTAACCCTAGCTTCAGCCTTATCCCAACCCTAATTCAATGCAAGTCTATGGGGTGAAATTTCAACTTTGTCCTAGAGACATGGGGCCACTTGCTTTTTCATCAGGGGTCCCCAAGAAGCGCCCACGCCAAATTTGGGACTTCTAGTACTTGAAGAAGCCCAAAACCCTAACCCTAACCCTAACCCTAGCTTCAGCCTTATCCCAACCCTAATTCAATGCAAGTCTATGGGGTGAAATTTCAACTTTGTCCTAGAGACATGGGGCCACTTGCTTTTTCATCAGGAGCCCCCAAGAAGCGCCCACGCCAAATTTGGGACTTCTAGTATTTGAAGAAGCCCAAAACCCTAACCCTAACCCTAACCCTAGCTTCAGCCTTATCCCAACCCTAATTCAATGCAAGTCTATGGGGTGAAATTTCAACTTTGTCCTAGAGACATGGGGCCACTTGCTTTTTCATCAGGAGCCCCCAAGAAGCGCCCACGCCAAATCTGGGACTTCTAGTACTTGAGGAACCCCGAAACCCTAACACTAACCCTAACCCTAACCCTAGCTTCAGCCTTATCCCAACCCTAATTCAATGCAAGTCTATGGGGTGAAATTTCAACTTTGTCCTAGAGACATGGGGCCACTTGCTTTTTCATCAGGAGCCCCCAAGAAGCGCCCACGCCAAATTTGGGACTTCTAGTATTTGAAGAAGCCCAAAACCCTAACCCTAACCCTAACCCTAGCTTCAGCCTTATCCCAACCCTAATTCAATGCAAGTCTATGGGGTGAAATTTCAACTTTGTCCTAGAGACATGGGGCCACTTGCTTTTTCATCAGGAGCCCCCAAGAAGCGCCCACGCCAAATCTGGGACTTCTAGTACTTGAGGAACCCCGAAACCCTAACACTAACCCTAACCCTAACCCTAGCTTCAGCCTTATCCCAACCCTAATTCAATGCAAGTCTATGGGGTGAAATTTCAACTTTGTCCTAGAGACATGGGGCCACTTGCTTTTTCATCAGGAGCCCCCAAGAAGCGCCCACGCCAAATTTGGGACTTCTAGTACTTGAAGAAGCCCAAAACCCTAACCCTAACCCTAACCCTAGCTTCAGCCTTATCCCAACCCTAATTCAATGCAAGTCTATGGGGTGAAATTTCAACTTTGTCCTAGAGACATGGGGCCACTTGCTTTTTCATCAGGGGTCCCCAAGAAGCGCCCACGCCAAATTTGGGACTTCTAGTACTTGAAGAAGCCCAAAACCCTAACCCTAACCCTAACCCTAGCTTCAGCCTTATCCCAACCCTAATTCAATGCAAGTCTATGGGGTGAAATTTCAACTTTGTCCTAGAGACATGGGGCCACTTGCTTTTTCATCAGGAGCCCCCAAGAAGCGCCCACGCCAAATTTGGGACTTCTAGTACTTGAGGAACCCCGAAACCCTAACACTAACCCTAACCCTAACCCTAGCTTCAGCCTTATCCCAACCCTAATTCAATGCAAGTCTATGGGGTGAAATTTCAACTTTGTCCTAGAGACATGGGGCCACTTGCTTTTTCATCAGGGGCCCCCAAGAAGCGCCCACGCCATATTTGGGACTTCTAGAACTTGAAGAAGCCCAAAACCCTAACCCTAACCCTAACCCTAGCTTCAGCCTTATCCCAACCCTAATTCAATGCAAGTCTATGGGGTGAAATTTCAACTTTGTCCTAGAGACATGGGGCCACTTGCTTTTTCATCAGGAGCCCCCAAGAAGCGCCCACGCCAAATTTGGGACTTCTAGTACTTGAAGAAGCCCAAAACCCTAACCCTAACCCTAACCCTAGCTTCAGCCTTATCCCAACCCTAATTCAATGCAAGTCTATGGGGTGAAATTTCAACTTTGTCCTAGAGACATGGGGCCACTTGCTTTTTCATCAGGGGTCCCCAAGAAGCGCCCACGCCAAATTTGGGACTTCTAGTACTTGAAGAAGCCCAAAACCCTAACCCTAACCCTAACCCTAGCTTCAGCCTTATCCCAACCCTAATTCAATGCAAGTCTATGGGGTGAAATTTCAACTTTGTCCTAGAGACATGGGGCCACTTGCTTTTTCATCAGGAGCCCCCAAGAAGCGCCCACGCCAAATTTGGGACTTCTAGTACTTGAGAAACCCCGAAACCCTAACACTAACCCTAACCCTAACCCTAGCTTCAGCCTTATCCCAACCCTAATTCAATGCAAGTCTATGGGGTGAAATTTCAACTTTGTCCTAGAGACATGGGGCCACTTGCTTTTTCATCAGGAGCCCCCAAGAAGCGCCCACGCCAAATTTGGGACTTCTAGTACTTGAAGAAGCCCAAAACCCTAACCCTAACCCTAACCCTAGCTTCAGCCTTATCCCAACCCTAATTCAATGCAAATCTATGGGGTGAAATTTCAACTTTGTCCTAGAGACATGGGGCCACTTGCTTTTTCATCAGGAGCCCCCAAGAAGCGCCCACGCCAAATTTGGGAGTTCTAGTACTTGAAGAAGCCCAAAACCCTAACCCTAACCCTAGCTTCAGCCTTATCCCAACCCTAATTCAATGCAAGTCTATGGGGTGAAATTTCAACTTTGTCCTAGAGACATGGGGCCACTTGCTCTTTCATCAGGGGCCCCCAAGAAGCGCCCACGCCATATTTGGGACTTCTAGAACTTGAAGAAGCCCAAAACCCTAACCCTAACCCTAACCCTAGCTTCAGCCTTATCCCAACCCTAATTCAATGCAAGTCTATGGGGTGAAATTTCAACTTTGTCCTAGAGACATGGGGCCACTTGCTTTTTCATCAGGAGCCCCCAAGAAGCGCCCACGCCAAATTTGGGACTTCTAGTACTTGAAGAAGCCCAAAACCCTAACCCTAACCCTAACCCTAGCTTCAGCCTTATCCCAACCCTAATTCAATGCAAGTCTATGGGGTGAAATTTCAACTTTGTCCTAGAGACATGGGGCCACTTGCTTTTTCATCAGGAGCCCCCAAGAAGCGCCCACGCCAAATTTGGGACTTCTAGTACTTGAAGAAGCCCAAAACCCTAACCCTAACCCTAACCCTAGCTTCAGCCTTATCCCAACCCTAATTCAATGCAAGTCTATGGGGTGAAATTTCAACTTTGTCCTAGAGACATGGGGCCACTTGCTTTTTCATCAGGGGTCCCCAAGAAGCGCCCACGCCAAATTTGGGACTTCTAGTACTTGAAGAAGCCCAAAACCCTAACCCTAACCCTAACCCTAGCTTCAGCCTTATCCCAACCCTAATTCAATGCAAGTCTATGGGGTGAAATTTCAACTTTGTCCTAGAGACATGGGGCCACTTGCTTTTTCATCAGGAGCCCCCAAGAAGCGCCCACGCCAAATTTGGGACTTCTAGTACTTGAAGAAGCCCAAAACCCTAACCCTAACCCTAACCCTAGCTTCAGCCTTATCCCAACCCTAATTCAATGCAAGTCTATGGGGTGAAATTTCAACTTTGTCCTAGAGACATGGGGCCACTTGCTTTTTCATCAGGGGTCCCCAAGAAGCGCCCACGCCAAATTTGGGACTTCTAGTACTTGAAGAAGCCCAAAACCCTAACCCTAACCCTAACCCTAGCTTCAGCCTTATCCCAACCCTAATTCAATGCAAGTCTATGGGGTGAAATTTCAACTTTGTCCTAGAGACATGGGGCCACTTGCTTTTTCATCAGGAGCGCCCAAGAAGCGCCCACGCCAAATTTGGGACTTCTAGTACTTGAGGAACCCCGAAACCCTAACACTAACCCTAACCCTAACCCTAGCTTCAGCCTTGTCCCAACCCTAATTCAATGCAAGTCTATGGGGTGAAATTTCAACTTTGTCCTAGAGACATGGGGCCACTTGCTTTTTCATCAGGGGTCCCCAAGAAGCGCCCACGCCAAATTTGGGACTTCTAGTACTTGAAGAAGCCCAAAACCCTAACCCTAACCCTAACCCTAGCTTCAGCCTTATCCCAACCCTAATTCAATGCAAGTCTATGGGGTGAAATTTCAACTTTGTCCTAGAGACATGGGGCCACTTGCTTTTTCATCAGGGGCCCCCAAGAAGCGCCCACGCCATATTTGGGACTTCTAGAACTTGAAGAAGCCCAAAACCCTAACCCTAACCCTAACCCTAGCTTCAGCCTTATCCCAACCCTAATTCAATGCAAGTCTATGGGGTGAAATTTCAACTTTGTCCTAGAGACATGGGGCCACTTGCTTTTTCATCAGGAGCCCCCAAGAAGCGCCCACGCCAAATTTGGGACTTCTAGTACTTGAAGAAGCCCAAAACCCTAACCCTAACCCTAACCCTAGCTTCAGCCTTATCCCAACCCTAATTCAATGCAAGTCTATGGGGTGAAATTTCAACTTTGTCCTAGAGACATGGGGCCACTTGCTTTTTCATCAGGGGTCCCCAAGAAGCGCCCACGCCAAATTTGGGACTTCTAGTACTTGAAGAAGCCCAAAACCCTAACCCTAACCCTAACCCTAGCTTCAGCCTTATCCCAACCCTAATTCAATGCAAGTCTATGGGGTGAAATTTCAACTTTGTCCTAGAGACATGGGGCCACTTGCTTTTTCATCAGGAGCCCCCAAGAAGCGCCCACGCCAAATTTGGGACTTCTAGTACTTGAAGAAGCCCAAAACCCTAACCCTAACCCTAACCCTAGCTTCAGCCTTATCCCAACCCTAATTCAATGCAAGTCTATGGGGTGAAATTTCAACTTTGTCCTAGAGACATGGGGCCACTTGCTTTTTCATCAGGGGTCCCCAAGAAGCGCCCACGCCAAATTTGGGACTTCTAGTACTTGAAGAAGCCCAAAACCCTAACCCTAACCCTAACCCTAGCTTCAGCCTTATCCCAACCCTAATTCAATGCAAGTCTATGGGGTGAAATTTCAACTTTGTCCTAGAGACATGGGGCCACTTGCTTTTTCATCAGGAGCGCCCAAGAAGCGCCCACGCCAAATTTGGGACTTCTAGTACTTGAGGAACCCCGAAACCCTAACACTAACCCTAACCCTAACCCTAGCTTCAGCCTTATCCCAACCCTAATTCAATGCAAGTCTATGGGGTGAAATTTCAACTTTGTCCTAGAGACATGGGGCCACTTGCTTTTTCATCAGGGGCCCCCAAGAAGCGCCCACGCCATATTTGGGACTTCTAGAACTTGAAGAAGCCCAAAACCCTAACCCTAACCCTAACCCTAGCTTCAGCCTTATCCCAACCCTAATTCAATGCAAGTCTATGGGGTGAAATTTCAACTTTGTCCTAGAGACATGGGGCCACTTGCTTTTTCATCAGGGGCCCCCAAGAAGCGCCCACGCCATATTTGGGACTTCTAGAACTTGAAGAAGCCCAAAACCCTAACCCTAACCCTAACCCTAGCTTCAGCCTTATCCCAACCCTAATTCAATGCAAGTCTATGGGGTGAAATTTCAACTTTGTCCTAGAGACATGGGGCCACTTGCTTTTTCATCAGGAGCCCCCAAGAAGCGCCCACGCCAAATTTGGGACTTCTAGTACTTGAAGAAGCCCAAAACCCTAACCCTAACCCTAGCTTCAGCCTTATCCCAACCCTAATTCAATGCAAGTCTATGGGGTGAAATTTCAACTTTGTCCTAGAGACATGGGGCCACTTGCTTTTTCATCAGGGGTCCCCAAGAAGCGCCCACGCCAAATTTGGGACTTCTAGTACTTGAAGAAGCCCAAAACCCTAACCCTAACCCTAACCCTAGCTTCAGCCTTATCCCAACCCTAATTCAATGCAAGTCTATGGGGTGAAATTTCAACTTTGTCCTAGAGACATGGGGCCACTTGCTTTTTCATCAGGGGCCCCCAAGAAGCGCCCACGCCATATTTGGGACTTCTAGAACTTGAAGAAGCCCAAAACCCTAACCCTAACCCTAACCCTAGCTTCAGCCTTATCCCAACCCTAATTCAATGCAAGTCTATGGGGTGAAATTTCAACTTTGTCCTAGAGACATGGGGCCACTTGCTTTTTCATCAGGAGCCCCCAAGAAGCGCCCACGCCAAATTTGGGACTTCTAGTACTTGAGAAACCCCGAAACCCTAACACTAACCCTAACCCTAACCCTAGCTTCAGCCTTATCCCAACCCTAATTCAATGCAAGTCTATGGGGTGAAATTTCAACTTTGTCCTAGAGACATGGGGCCACTTGCTTTTTCATCAGGAGCCCCCAAGAAGCGCCCACGCCAAATTTGGGACTTCTAGTACTTGAAGAAGCCCAAAACCCTAACCCTAACCCTAACCCTAGCTTCAGCCTTATCCCAACCCTAATTCAATGCAAGTCTATGGGGTGAAATTTCAACTTTGTCCTAGAGACATGGGGCCACTTGCTTTTTCATCAGGAGCCCCCAAGAAGCGCCCACGCCAAATTTGGGAGTTCTAGTACTTGAAGAAGCCCAAAACCCTAACCCTAACCCTAACCCTAGCTTCAGCCTTATCCCAACCCTAATTCAATGCAAGTCTATGGGGTGAAATTTCAACTTTGTCCTAGAGACATGGGGCCACTTGCTCTTTCATCAGGGGCCCCCAAGAAGCGCCCACGCCATATTTGGGACTTCTAGAACTTGAAGAAGCCCAAAACCCTAACCCTAACCCTAACCCTAGCTTCAGCCTTATCCCAACCCTAATTCAATGCAAGTCTATGGGGTGAAATTTCAACTTTGTCCTAGAGACATGGGGCCACTTGCTTTTTCATCAGGAGCCCCCAAGAAGCGCCCACGCCAAATTTGGGACTTCTAGTACTTGAAGAAGCCCAAAACCCTAACCCTAACCCTAACCCTAGCTTCAGCCTTATCCCAACCCTAATTCAATGCAAGTCTATGGGGTGAAATTTCAACTTTGTCCTAGAGACATGGGGCCACTTGCTTTTTCATCAGGGGTCCCCAAGAAGCGCCCACGCCAAATTTGGGACTTCTAGTACTTGAAGAAGCCCAAAACCCTAACCCTAACCCTAACCCTAGCTTCAGCCTTATCCCAACCCTAATTCAATGCAAGTCTATGGGGTGAAATTTCAACTTTGTCCTAGAGACATGGGGCCACTTGCTTTTTCATCAGGAGCCCCCAAGAAGCGCCCACGCCAAATTTGGGACTTCTAGTACTTGAAGAAGCCCAAAACCCTAACCCTAACCCTAACCCTAGCTTCAGCCTTATCCCAACCCTAATTCAATGCAAGTCTATGGGGTGAAATTTCAACTTTGTCCTAGAGACATGGGGCCACTTGCTTTTTCATCAGGAGCCCCCAAGAAGCGCCCACGCCAAATTTGGGACTTCTAGTACTTGAAGAAGCCCAAAACCCTAACCCTAACCCTAACCCTAGCTTCAGCCTTATCCCAACCCTAATTCAATGCAAGTCTATGGGGTGAAATTTCAACTTTGTCCTAGAGACATGGGGCCACTTGCTTTTTCATCAGGGGTCCCCAAGAAGCGCCCACGCCAAATTTGGGACTTCTAGTACTTGAAGAAGCCCAAAACCCTAACCCTAACCCTAACCCTAGCTTCAGCCTTATCCCAACCCTAATTCAATGCAAGTCTATGGGGTGAAATTTCAACTTTGTCCTAGAGACATGGGGCCACTTGCTTTTTCATCAGGAGCCCCCAAGAAGCGCCCACGCCAAATTTGGGACTTCTAGTACTTGAAGAAGCCCAAAACCCTAACCCTAACCCTAACCCTAGCTTCAGCCTTATCCCAACCCTAATTCAATGCAAGTCTATGGGGTGAAATTTCAACTTTGTCCTAGAGACATGGGGCCACTTGCTTTTTCATCAGGGGTCCCCAAGAAGCGCCCACGCCAAATTTGGGACTTCTAGTACTTGAAGAAGCCCAAAACCCTAACCCTAACCCTAACCCTAGCTTCAGCCTTATCCCAACCCTAATTCAATGCAAGTCTATGGGGTGAAATTTCAACTTTGTCCTAGAGACATGGGGCCACTTGCTTTTTCATCAGGAGCCCCCAAGAAGCGCCCACGCCAAATTTGGGAGTTCTAGTACTTGAAGAAGCCCAAAACCCTAACCCTAACCCTAACCCTAGCTTCAGCCTTATCCCAACCCTAATTCAATGCAAGTCTATGGGGTGAAATTTCAACTTTGTCCTAGAGACATGGGGCCACTTGCTCTTTCATCAGGGGCCCCCAAGAAGCGCCCACGCCATATTTGGGACTTCTAGAACTTGAAGAAGCCCAAAACCCTAACCCTAACCCTAACCCTAGCTTCAGCCTTATCCCAACCCTAATTCAATGCAAGTCTATGGGGTGAAATTTCAACTTTGTCCTAGAGACATGGGGCCACTTGCTTTTTCATCAGGAGCCCCCAAGAAGCGCCCACGCCAAATTTGGGACTTCTAGTACTTGAAGAAGCCCAAAACCCTAACCCTAACCCTAACCCTAGCTTCAGCCTTATCCCAACCCTAATTCAATGCAAGTCTATGGGGTGAAATTTCAACTTTGTCCTAGAGACATGGGGCCACTTGCTTTTTCATCAGGGGTCCCCAAGAAGCGCCCACGCCAAATTTGGGACTTCTAGTACTTGAAGAAGCCCAAAACCCTAACCCTAACCCTAACCCTAGCTTCAGCCTTATCCCAACCCTAATTCAATGCAAGTCTATGGGGTGAAATTTCAACTTTGTCCTAGAGACATGGGGCCACTTGCTTTTTCATCAGGAGCCCCCAAGAAGCGCCCACGCCAAATTTGGGACTTCTAGTACTTGAAGAAGCCCAAAACCCTAACCCTAACCCTAACCCTAGCTTCAGCCTTATCCCAACCCTAATTCAATGCAAGTCTATGGGGTGAAATTTCAACTTTGTCCTAGAGACATGGGGCCACTTGCTTTTTCATCAGGGGTCCCCAAGAAGCGCCCACGCCAAATTTGGGACTTCTAGTACTTGAAGAAGCCCAAAACCCTAACCCTAACCCTAACCCTAGCTTCAGCCTTATCCCAACCCTAATTCAATGCAAGTCTATGGGGTGAAATTTCAACTTTGTCCTAGAGACATGGGGCCACTTGCTTTTTCATCAGGAGCGCCCAAGAAGCGCCCACGCCAAATTTGGGACTTCTAGTACTTGAGGAACCCCGAAACCCTAACACTAACCCTAACCCTAACCCTAGCTTCAGCCTTATCCCAACCCTAATTCAATGCAAGTCTATGGGGTGAAATTTCAACTTTGTCCTAGAGACATGGGGCCACTTGCTTTTTCATCAGGGGCCCCCAAGAAGCGCCCACGCCATATTTGGGACTTCTAGAACTTGAAGAAGCCCAAAACCCTAACCCTAACCCTAACCCTAGCTTCAGCCTTATCCCAACCCTAATTCAATGCAAGTCTATGGGGTGAAATTTCAACTTTGTCCTAGAGACATGGGGCCACTTGCTTTTTCATCAGGGGCCCCCAAGAAGCGCCCACGCCATATTTGGGACTTCTAGAACTTGAAGAAGCCCAAAACCCTAACCCTAACCCTAACCCTAGCTTCAGCCTTATCCCAACCCTAATTCAATGCAAGTCTATGGGGTGAAATTTCAACTTTGTCCTAGAGACATGGGGCCACTTGCTTTTTCATCAGGAGCCCCCAAGAAGCGCCCACGCCAAATTTGGGACTTCTAGTACTTGAGGAACCCCGAAACCCTAACACTAACCCTAACCCTAACCCTAGCTTCAGCCTTATCCCAACCCTAATTCAATGCAAGTCTATTGGGTGAAATTTCAACTTTGTCCTAGAGACATGGGGCCACTTGCTTTTTCATCAGGAGCCCCCAAGAAGCGCCCACGCCAAATTTGGGACTTCTAGTACTTGAAGAAGCCCAAAACCCTAACCCTAACCCTAGCTTCAGCCTTATCCCAACCCTAATTCAATGCAAGTCTATGGGGTGAAATTTCAACTTTGTCCTAGAGACATGGGGCCACTTGCTTTTTCATCAGGGGTCCCCAAGAAGCGCCCACGCCAAATTTGGGACTTCTAGTACTTGAAGAAGCCCAAAACCCTAACCCTAACCCTAACCCTAGCTTCAGCCTTATCCCAACCCTAATTCAATGCAAGTCTATGGGGTGAAATTTCAACTTTGTCCTAGAGACATGGGGCCACTTGCTTTTTCATCAGGAGCGCCCAAGAAGCGCCCACGCCAAATTTGGGACTTCTAGTACTTGAGGAACCCCGAAACCCTAACACTAACCCTAACCCTAACCCTAGCTTCAGCCTTATCCCAACCCTAATTCAATGCAAGTCTATGGGGTGAAATTTCAACTTTGTCCTAGAGACATGGGGCCACTTGCTTTTTCATCAGGGGCCCCCAAGAAGCGCCCACGCCATATTTGGGACTTCTAGAACTTGAAGAAGCCCAAAACCCTAACCCTAACCCTAACCCTAGCTTCAGCCTTATCCCAACCCTAATTCAATGCAAGTCTATGGGGTGAAATTTCAACTTTGTCCTAGAGACATGGGGCCACTTGCTTTTTCATCAGGGGCCCCCAAGAAGCGCCCACGCCATATTTGGGACTTCTAGAACTTGAAGAAGCCCAAAACCCTAACCCTAACCCTAACCCTAGCTTCAGCCTTATCCCAACCCTAATTCAATGCAAGTCTATGGGGTGAAATTTCAACTTTGTCCTAGAGACATGGGGCCACTTGCTTTTTCATCAGGAGCCCCCAAGAAGCGCCCACGCCAAATTTGGGACTTCTAGTACTTGAAGAAGCCCAAAACCCTAACCCTAACCCTAACCCTAGCTTCAGCCTTATCCCAACCCTAATTCAATGCAAGTCTATGGGGTGAAATTTCAACTTTGTCCTAGAGACATGGGGCCACTTGCTTTTTCATCAGGGGTCCCCAAGAAGCGCCCACGCCAAATTTGGGACTTCTAGTACTTGAAGAAGCCCAAAACCCTAACCCTAACCCTAACCCTAGCTTCAGCCTTATCCCAACCCTAATTCAATGCAAGTCTATGGGGTGAAATTTCAACTTTGTCCTAGAGACATGGGGCCACTTGCTTTTTCATCAGGAGCCCCCAAGAAGCGCCCACGCCAAATTTGGGACTTCTAGTACTTGAGGAACCCCGAAACCCTAACACTAACCCTAACCCTAACCCTAGCTTCAGCCTTATCCCAACCCTAATTCAATGCAAGTCTATTGGGTGAAATTTCAACTTTGTCCTAGAGACATGGGGCCACTTGCTTTTTCATCAGGAGCCCCCAAGAAGCGCCCACGCCAAATTTGGGACTTCTAGTACTTGAAGAAGCCCAAAACCCTAACCCTAACCCTAGCTTCAGCCTTATCCCAACCCTAATTCAATGCAAGTCTATGGGGTGAAATTTCAACTTTGTCCTAGAGACATGGGGCCACTTGCTTTTTCATCAGGGGTCCCCAAGAAGCGCCCACGCCAAATTTGGGACTTCTAGTACTTGAAGAAGCCCAAAACCCTAACCCTAACCCTAACCCTAGCTTCAGCCTTATCCCAACCCTAATTCAATGCAAGTCTATGGGGTGAAATTTCAACTTTGTCCTAGAGACATGGGGCCACTTGCTTTTTCATCAGGGGCCCCCAAGAAGCGCCCACGCCATATTTGGGACTTCTAGAACTTGAAGAAGCCCAAAACCCTAACCCTAACCCTAACCCTAGCTTCAGCCTTATCCCAACCCTAATTCAATGCAAGTCTATGGGGTGAAATTTCAACTTTGTCCTAGAGACATGGGGCCACTTGCTTTTTCATCAGGAGCCCCCAAGAAGCGCCCACGCCAAATTTGGGACTTCTAGTACTTGAGAAACCCCGAAACCCTAACACTAACCCTAACCCTAACCCTAGCTTCAGCCTTATCCCAACCCTAATTCAATGCAAGTCTATGGGGTGAAATTTCAACTTTGTCCTAGAGACATGGGGCCACTTGCTTTTTCATCAGGAGCCCCCAAGAAGCGCCCACGCCAAATTTGGGACTTCTAGTACTTGAAGAAGCCCAAAACCCTAACCCTAACCCTAACCCTAGCTTCAGCCTTATCCCAACCCTAATTCAATGCAAGTCTATGGGGTGAAATTTCAACTTTGTCCTAGAGACATGGGGCCACTTGCTTTTTCATCAGGAGCCCCCAAGAAGCGCCCACGCCAAATTTGGGAGTTCTAGTACTTGAAGAAGCCCAAAACCCTAACCCTAACCCTAACCCTAGCTTCAGCCTTATCCCAACCCTAATTCAATGCAAGTCTATGGGGTGAAATTTCAACTTTGTCCTAGAGACATGGGGCCACTTGCTCTTTCATCAGGGGCCCCCAAGAAGCGCCCACGCCATATTTGGGACTTCTAGAACTTGAAGAAGCCCAAAACCCTAACCCTAACCCTAACCCTAGCTTCAGCCTTATCCCAACCCTAATTCAATGCAAGTCTATGGGGTGAAATTTCAACTTTGTCCTAGAGACATGGGGCCACTTGCTTTTTCATCAGGAGCCCCCAAGAAGCGCCCACGCCAAATTTGGGACTTCTAGTACTTGAAGAAGCCCAAAACCCTAACCCTAACCCTAACCCTAGCTTCAGCCTTATCCCAACCCTAATTCAATGCAAGTCTATGGGGTGAAATTTCAACTTTGTCCTAGAGACATGGGGCCACTTGCTTTTTCATCAGGGGTCCCCAAGAAGCGCCCACGCCAAATTTGGGACTTCTAGTACTTGAAGAAGCCCAAAACCCTAACCCTAACCCTAACCCTAGCTTCAGCCTTATCCCAACCCTAATTCAATGCAAGTCTATGGGGTGAAATTTCAACTTTGTCCTAGAGACATGGGGCCACTTGCTTTTTCATCAGGAGCCCCCAAGAAGCGCCCACGCCAAATTTGGGACTTCTAGTACTTGAAGAAGCCCAAAACCCTAACCCTAACCCTAACCCTAGCTTCAGCCTTATCCCAACCCTAATTCAATGCAAGTCTATGGGGTGAAATTTCAACTTTGTCCTAGAGACATGGGGCCACTTGCTTTTTCATCAGGGGTCCCCAAGAAGCGCCCACGCCAAATTTGGGACTTCTAGTACTTGAAGAAGCCAGAAACCCTAACCCTAACCCTAACCCTAGCTTCAGCCTTATCCCAACCCTAATTCAATGCAAGTCTATGGGGTGAAATTTCAACTTTGTCCTAGAGACATGGGGCCACTTGCTTTTTCATCAGGAGCCCCCAAGAAGCGCCCACGCCAAATTTGGGACTTCTAGTACTTGAGGAACCCCGAAACCCTAACACTAACCCTAACCCTAACCCTAGCTTCAGCCTTATCCCAACCCTAATTCAATGCAAGTCTATGGGGTGAAATTTCAACTTTGTCCTAGAGACATGGGGCCACTTGCTTTTTCATCAGGGGTCCCCAAGAAGCGCCCACGCCAAATTTGGGACTTCTAGTACTTGAAGAAGCCCAAAACCCTAACCCTAACCCTAACCCTAGCTTCAGCCTTATCCCAACCCTAATTCAATGCAAGTCTATGGGGTGAAATTTCAACTTTGTCCTAGAGACATGGGGCCACTTGCTTTTTCATCAGGGGCCCCCAAGAAGCGCCCACGCCATATTTGGGACTTCTAGAACTTGAAGAAGCCCAAAACCCTAACCCTAACCCTAACCCTAGCTTCAGCCTTATCCCAACCCTAATTCAATGCAAGTCTATGGGGTGAAATTTCAACTTTGTCCTAGAGACATGGGGCCACTTGCTTTTTCATCAGGAGCCCCCAAGAAGCGCCCACGCCAAATTTGGGACTTCTAGTACTTGAGAAACCCCGAAACCCTAACACTAACCCTAACCCTAACCCTAGCTTCAGCCTTATCCCAACCCTAATTCAATGCAAGTCTATGGGGTGAAATTTCAACTTTGTCCTAGAGACATGGGGCCACTTGCTTTTTCATCAGGAGCCCCCAAGAAGCGCCCACGCCAAATTTGGGACTTCTAGTACTTGAAGAAGCCCAAAACCCTAACCCTAACCCTAACCCTAGCTTCAGCCTTATCCCAACCCTAATTCAATGCAAGTCTATGGGGTGAAATTTCAACTTTGTCCTAGAGACATGGGGCCACTTGCTTTTTCATCAGGAGCCCCCAAGAAGCGCCCACGCCAAATTTGGGAGTTCTAGTACTTGAAGAAGCCCAAAACCCTAACCCTAACCCTAACCCTAGCTTCAGCCTTATCCCAACCCTAATTCAATGCAAGTCTATGGGGTGAAATTTCAACTTTGTCCTAGAGACATGGGGCCACTTGCTCTTTCATCAGGGGCCCCCAAGAAGCGCCCACGCCATATTTGGGACTTCTAGAACTTGAAGAAGCCCAAAACCCTAACCCTAACCCTAACCCTAGCTTCAGCCTTATCCCAACCCTAATTCAATGCAAGTCTATGGGGTGAAATTTCAACTTTGTCCTAGAGACATGGGGCCACTTGCTTTTTCATCAGGAGCCCCCAAGAAGCGCCCACGCCAAATTTGGGACTTCTAGTACTTGAAGAAGCCCAAAACCCTAACCCTAACCCTAACCCTAGCTTCAGCCTTATCCCAACCCTAATTCAATGCAAGTCTATGGGGTGAAATTTCAACTTTGTCCTAGAGACATGGGGCCACTTGCTTTTTCATCAGGGGTCCCCAAGAAGCGCCCACGCCAAATTTGGGACTTCTAGTACTTGAAGAAGCCCAAAACCCTAACCCTAACCCTAACCCTAGCTTCAGCCTTATCCCAACCCTAATTCAATGCAAGTCTATGGGGTGAAATTTCAACTTTGTCCTAGAGACATGGGGCCACTTGCTTTTTCATCAGGGGCCCCCAAGAAGCGCCCACGCCATATTTGGGACTTCTAGAACTTGAAGAAGCCCAAAACCCTAACCCTAACCCTAACCCTAGCTTCAGCCTTATCCCAACCCTAATTCAATGCAAGTCTATGGGGTGAAATTTCAACTTTGTCCTAGAGACATGGGGCCACTTGCTTTTTCATCAGGGGCCCCCAAGAAGCGCCCACGCCATATTTGGGACTTCTAGAACTTGAAGAAGCCCAAAACCCTAACCCTAACCCTAACCCTAGCTTCAGCCTTATCCCAACCCTAATTCAATGCAAGTCTATGGGGTGAAATTTCAACTTTGTCCTAGAGACATGGGGCCACTTGCTTTTTCATCAGGAGCCCCCAAGAAGCGCCCACGCCAAATTTGGGACTTCTAGTACTTGAAGAAGCCCAAAACCCTAACCCTAACCCTAGCTTCAGCCTTATCCCAACCCTAATTCAATGCAAGTCTATGGGGTGAAATTTCAACTTTGTCCTAGAGACATGGGGCCACTTGCTTTTTCATCAGGGGTCCCCAAGAAGCGCCCACGCCAAATTTGGGACTTCTAGTACTTGAAGAAGCCCAAAACCCTAACCCTAACCCTAACCCTAGCTTCAGCCTTATCCCAACCCTAATTCAATGCAAGTCTATGGGGTGAAATTTCAACTTTGTCCTAGAGACATGGGGCCACTTGCTTTTTCATCAGGGGCCCCCAAGAAGCGCCCACGCCATATTTGGGACTTCTAGAACTTGAAGAAGCCCAAAACCCTAACCCTAACCCTAACCCTAGCTTCAGCCTTATCCCAACCCTAATTCAATGCAAGTCTATGGGGTGAAATTTCAACTTTGTCCTAGAGACATGGGGCCACTTGCTTTTTCATCAGGAGCCCCCAAGAAGCGCCCACGCCAAATTTGGGACTTCTAGTACTTGAGAAACCCCGAAACCCTAACACTAACCCTAACCCTAACCCTAGCTTCAGCCTTATCCCAACCCTAATTCAATGCAAGTCTATGGGGTGAAATTTCAACTTTGTCCTAGAGACATGGGGCCACTTGCTTTTTCATCAGGAGCCCCCAAGAAGCGCCCACGCCAAATTTGGGACTTCTAGTACTTGAAGAAGCCCAAAACCCTAACCCTAACCCTAACCCTAGCTTCAGCCTTATCCCAACCCTAATTCAATGCAAGTCTATGGGGTGAAATTTCAACTTTGTCCTAGAGACATGGGGCCACTTGCTTTTTCATCAGGAGCCCCCAAGAAGCGCCCACGCCAAATTTGGGAGTTCTAGTACTTGAAGAAGCCCAAAACCCTAACCCTAACCCTAACCCTAGCTTCAGCCTTATCCCAACCCTAATTCAATGCAAGTCTATGGGGTGAAATTTCAACTTTGTCCTAGAGACATGGGGCCACTTGCTCTTTCATCAGGGGCCCCCAAGAAGCGCCCACGCCATATTTGGGACTTCTAGAACTTGAAGAAGCCCAAAACCCTAACCCTAACCCTAACCCTAGCTTCAGCCTTATCCCAACCCTAATTCAATGCAAGTCTATGGGGTGAAATTTCAACTTTGTCCTAGAGACATGGGGCCACTTGCTTTTTCATCAGGAGCCCCCAAGAAGCGCCCACGCCAAATTTGGGACTTCTAGTACTTGAAGAAGCCCAAAACCCTAACCCTAACCCTAACCCTAGCTTCAGCCTTATCCCAACCCTAATTCAATGCAAGTCTATGGGGTGAAATTTCAACTTTGTCCTAGAGACATGGGGCCACTTGCTTTTTCATCAGGGGTCCCCAAGAAGCGCCCACGCCAAATTTGGGACTTCTAGTACTTGAAGAAGCCCAAAACCCTAACCCTAACCCTAACCCTAGCTTCAGCCTTATCCCAACCCTAATTCAATGCAAGTCTATGGGGTGAAATTTCAACTTTGTCCTAGAGACATGGGGCCACTTGCTTTTTCATCAGGAGCCCCCAAGAAGCGCCCACGCCAAATTTGGGACTTCTAGTACTTGAAGAAGCCCAAAACCCTAACCCTAACCCTAACCCTAGCTTCAGCCTTATCCCAACCCTAATTCAATGCAAGTCTATGGGGTGAAATTTCAACTTTGTCCTAGAGACATGGGGCCACTTGCTTTTTCATCAGGAGCCCCCAAGAAGCGCCCACGCCAAATTTGGGACTTCTAGTACTTGAAGAAGCCCAAAACCCTAACCCTAACCCTAACCCTAGCTTCAGCCTTATCCCAACCCTAATTCAATGCAAGTCTATGGGGTGAAATTTCAACTTTGTCCTAGAGACATGGGGCCACTTGCTTTTTCATCAGGGGTCCCCAAGAAGCGCCCACGCCAAATTTGGGACTTCTAGTACTTGAAGAAGCCCAAAACCCTAACCCTAACCCTAACCCTAGCTTCAGCCTTATCCCAACCCTAATTCAATGCAAGTCTATGGGGTGAAATTTCAACTTTGTCCTAGAGACATGGGGCCACTTGCTTTTTCATCAGGAGCCCCCAAGAAGCGCCCACGCCAAATTTGGGACTTCTAGTACTTGAAGAAGCCCAAAACCCTAACCCTAACCCTAACCCTAGCTTCAGCCTTATCCCAACCCTAATTCAATGCAAGTCTATGGGGTGAAATTTCAACTTTGTCCTAGAGACATGGGGCCACTTGCTTTTTCATCAGGGGTCCCCAAGAAGCGCCCACGCCAAATTTGGGACTTCTAGTACTTGAAGAAGCCCAAAACCCTAACCCTAACCCTAACCCTAGCTTCAGCCTTATCCCAACCCTAATTCAATGCAAGTCTATGGGGTGAAATTTCAACTTTGTCCTAGAGACATGGGGCCACTTGCTTTTTCATCAGGAGCCCCCAAGAAGCGCCCACGCCAAATTTGGGAGTTCTAGTACTTGAAGAAGCCCAAAACCCTAACCCTAACCCTAACCCTAGCTTCAGCCTTATCCCAACCCTAATTCAATGCAAGTCTATGGGGTGAAATTTCAACTTTGTCCTAGAGACATGGGGCCACTTGCTCTTTCATCAGGGGCCCCCAAGAAGCGCCCACGCCATATTTGGGACTTCTAGAACTTGAAGAAGCCCAAAACCCTAACCCTAACCCTAACCCTAGCTTCAGCCTTATCCCAACCCTAATTCAATGCAAGTCTATGGGGTGAAATTTCAACTTTGTCCTAGAGACATGGGGCCACTTGCTTTTTCATCAGGAGCCCCCAAGAAGCGCCCACGCCAAATTTGGGACTTCTAGTACTTGAAGAAGCCCAAAACCCTAACCCTAACCCTAACCCTAGCTTCAGCCTTATCCCAACCCTAATTCAATGCAAGTCTATGGGGTGAAATTTCAACTTTGTCCTAGAGACATGGGGCCACTTGCTTTTTCATCAGGGGTCCCCAAGAAGCGCCCACGCCAAATTTGGGACTTCTAGTACTTGAAGAAGCCCAAAACCCTAACCCTAACCCTAACCCTAGCTTCAGCCTTATCCCAACCCTAATTCAATGCAAGTCTATGGGGTGAAATTTCAACTTTGTCCTAGAGACATGGGGCCACTTGCTTTTTCATCAGGAGCCCCCAAGAAGCGCCCACGCCAAATTTGGGACTTCTAGTACTTGAAGAAGCCCAAAACCCTAACCCTAACCCTAACCCTAGCTTCAGCCTTATCCCAACCCTAATTCAATGCAAGTCTATGGGGTGAAATTTCAACTTTGTCCTAGAGACATGGGGCCACTTGCTTTTTCATCAGGGGTCCCCAAGAAGCGCCCACGCCAAATTTGGGACTTCTAGTACTTGAAGAAGCCCAAAACCCTAACCCTAACCCTAACCCTAGCTTCAGCCTTATCCCAACCCTAATTCAATGCAAGTCTATGGGGTGAAATTTCAACTTTGTCCTAGAGACATGGGGCCACTTGCTTTTTCATCAGGAGCGCCCAAGAAGCGCCCACGCCAAATTTGGGACTTCTAGTACTTGAGGAACCCCGAAACCCTAACACTAACCCTAACCCTAACCCTAGCTTCAGCCTTATCCCAACCCTAATTCAATGCAAGTCTATGGGGTGAAATTTCAACTTTGTCCTAGAGACATGGGGCCACTTGCTTTTTCATCAGGGGCCCCCAAGAAGCGCCCACGCCATATTTGGGACTTCTAGAACTTGAAGAAGCCCAAAACCCTAACCCTAACCCTAACCCTAGCTTCAGCCTTATCCCAACCCTAATTCAATGCAAGTCTATGGGGTGAAATTTCAACTTTGTCCTAGAGACATGGGGCCACTTGCTTTTTCATCAGGGGCCCCCAAGAAGCGCCCACGCCAAATTTGGGACTTCTAGTACTTGAGAAACCCCGAAACCCTAACACTAACCCTAACCCTAACCCTAGCTTCAGCCTTATCCCAACCCTAATTCAATGCAAGTCTATGGGGTGAAATTTCAACTTTGTCCTAGAGACATGGGGCCACTTGCTTTTTCATCAGGAGCCCCCAAGAAGCGCCCACGCCAAATTTGGGACTTCTAGTACTTGAGGAACCCCGAAACCCTAACACTAACCCTAACCCTAACCCTAGCTTCAGCCTTATCCCAACCCTAATTCAATGCAAGTCTATTGGGTGAAATTTCAACTTTGTCCTAGAGACATGGGGCCACTTGCTTTTTCATCAGGAGCCCCCAAGAAGCGCCCACGCCAAATTTGGGACTTCTAGTACTTGAAGAAGCCCAAAACCCTAACCCTAACCCTAGCTTCAGCCTTATCCCAACCCTAATTCAATGCAAGTCTATGGGGTGAAATTTCAACTTTGTCCTAGAGACATGGGGCCACTTGCTTTTTCATCAGGGGTCCCCAAGAAGCGCCCACGCCAAATTTGGGACTTCTAGTACTTGAAGAAGCCCAAAACCCTAACCCTAACCCTAACCCTAGCTTCAGCCTTATCCCAACCCTAATTCAATGCAAGTCTATGGGGTGAAATTTCAACTTTGTCCTAGAGACATGGGGCCACTTGCTTTTTCATCAGGAGCGCCCAAGAAGCGCCCACGCCAAATTTGGGACTTCTAGTACTTGAGGAACCCCGAAACCCTAACACTAACCCTAACCCTAACCCTAGCTTCAGCCTTATCCCAACCCTAATTCAATGCAAGTCTATGGGGTGAAATTTCAACTTTGTCCTAGAGACATGGGGCCACTTGCTTTTTCATCAGGGGCCCCCAAGAAGCGCCCACGCCATATTTGGGACTTCTAGAACTTGAAGAAGCCCAAAACCCTAACCCTAACCCTAACCCTAGCTTCAGCCTTATCCCAACCCTAATTCAATGCAAGTCTATGGGGTGAAATTTCAACTTTGTCCTAGAGACATGGGGCCACTTGCTTTTTCATCAGGGGCCCCCAAGAAGCGCCCACGCCATATTTGGGACTTCTAGAACTTGAAGAAGCCCAAAACCCTAACCCTAACCCTAACCCTAGCTTCAGCCTTATCCCAACCCTAATTCAATGCAAGTCTATGGGGTGAAATTTCAACTTTGTCCTAGAGACATGGGGCCACTTGCTTTTTCATCAGGAGCCCCCAAGAAGCGCCCACGCCAAATTTGGGACTTCTAGTACTTGAAGAAGCCCAAAACCCTAACCCTAACCCTAACCCTAGCTTCAGCCTTATCCCAACCCTAATTCAATGCAAGTCTATGGGGTGAAATTTCAACTTTGTCCTAGAGACATGGGGCCACTTGCTTTTTCATCAGGGGTCCCCAAGAAGCGCCCACGCCAAATTTGGGACTTCTAGTACTTGAAGAAGCCCAAAACCCTAACCCTAACCCTAACCCTAGCTTCAGCCTTATCCCAACCCTAATTCAATGCAAGTCTATGGGGTGAAATTTCAACTTTGTCCTAGAGACATGGGGCCACTTGCTTTTTCATCAGGAGCCCCCAAGAAGCGCCCACGCCAAATTTGGGACTTCTAGTACTTGAGGAACCCCGAAACCCTAACACTAACCCTAACCCTAACCCTAGCTTCAGCCTTATCCCAACCCTAATTCAATGCAAGTCTATTGGGTGAAATTTCAACTTTGTCCTAGAGACATGGGGCCACTTGCTTTTTCATCAGGAGCCCCCAAGAAGCGCCCACGCCAAATTTGGGACTTCTAGTACTTGAAGAAGCCCAAAACCCTAACCCTAACCCTAGCTTCAGCCTTATCCCAACCCTAATTCAATGCAAGTCTATGGGGTGAAATTTCAACTTTGTCCTAGAGACATGGGGCCACTTGCTTTTTCATCAGGGGTCCCCAAGAAGCGCCCACGCCAAATTTGGGACTTCTAGTACTTGAAGAAGCCCAAAACCCTAACCCTAACCCTAACCCTAGCTTCAGCCTTATCCCAACCCTAATTCAATGCAAGTCTATGGGGTGAAATTTCAACTTTGTCCTAGAGACATGGGGCCACTTGCTTTTTCATCAGGGGCCCCCAAGAAGCGCCCACGCCATATTTGGGACTTCTAGAACTTGAAGAAGCCCAAAACCCTAACCCTAACCCTAACCCTAGCTTCAGCCTTATCCCAACCCTAATTCAATGCAAGTCTATGGGGTGAAATTTCAACTTTGTCCTAGAGACATGGGGCCACTTGCTTTTTCATCAGGAGCCCCCAAGAAGCGCCCACGCCAAATTTGGGACTTCTAGTACTTGAGAAACCCCGAAACCCTAACACTAACCCTAACCCTAACCCTAGCTTCAGCCTTATCCCAACCCTAATTCAATGCAAGTCTATGGGGTGAAATTTCAACTTTGTCCTAGAGACATGGGGCCACTTGCTTTTTCATCAGGAGCCCCCAAGAAGCGCCCACGCCAAATTTGGGACTTCTAGTACTTGAAGAAGCCCAAAACCCTAACCCTAACCCTAACCCTAGCTTCAGCCTTATCCCAACCCTAATTCAATGCAAGTCTATGGGGTGAAATTTCAACTTTGTCCTAGAGACATGGGGCCACTTGCTTTTTCATCAGGAGCCCCCAAGAAGCGCCCACGCCAAATTTGGGAGTTCTAGTACTTGAAGAAGCCCAAAACCCTAACCCTAACCCTAACCCTAGCTTCAGCCTTATCCCAACCCTAATTCAATGCAAGTCTATGGGGTGAAATTTCAACTTTGTCCTAGAGACATGGGGCCACTTGCTCTTTCATCAGGGGCCCCCAAGAAGCGCCCACGCCATATTTGGGACTTCTAGAACTTGAAGAAGCCCAAAACCCTAACCCTAACCCTAACCCTAGCTTCAGCCTTATCCCAACCCTAATTCAATGCAAGTCTATGGGGTGAAATTTCAACTTTGTCCTAGAGACATGGGGCCACTTGCTTTTTCATCAGGAGCCCCCAAGAAGCGCCCACGCCAAATTTGGGACTTCTAGTACTTGAAGAAGCCCAAAACCCTAACCCTAACCCTAACCCTAGCTTCAGCCTTATCCCAACCCTAATTCAATGCAAGTCTATGGGGTGAAATTTCAACTTTGTCCTAGAGACATGGGGCCACTTGCTTTTTCATCAGGGGTCCCCAAGAAGCGCCCACGCCAAATTTGGGACTTCTAGTACTTGAAGAAGCCCAAAACCCTAACCCTAACCCTAACCCTAGCTTCAGCCTTATCCCAACCCTAATTCAATGCAAGTCTATGGGGTGAAATTTCAACTTTGTCCTAGAGACATGGGGCCACTTGCTTTTTCATCAGGAGCCCCCAAGAAGCGCCCACGCCAAATTTGGGACTTCTAGTACTTGAAGAAGCCCAAAACCCTAACCCTAACCCTAACCCTAGCTTCAGCCTTATCCCAACCCTAATTCAATGCAAGTCTATGGGGTGAAATTTCAACTTTGTCCTAGAGACATGGGGCCACTTGCTTTTTCATCAGGGGTCCCCAAGAAGCGCCCACGCCAAATTTGGGACTTCTAGTACTTGAAGAAGCCAGAAACCCTAACCCTAACCCTAACCCTAGCTTCAGCCTTATCCCAACCCTAATTCAATGCAAGTCTATGGGGTGAAATTTCAACTTTGTCCTAGAGACATGGGGCCACTTGCTTTTTCATCAGGAGCCCCCAAGAAGCGCCCACGCCAAATTTGGGACTTCTAGTACTTGAGGAACCCCGAAACCCTAACACTAACCCTAACCCTAACCCTAGCTTCAGCCTTATCCCAACCCTAATTCAATGCAAGTCTATGGGGTGAAATTTCAACTTTGTCCTAGAGACATGGGGCCACTTGCTTTTTCATCAGGGGTCCCCAAGAAGCGCCCACGCCAAATTTGGGACTTCTAGTACTTGAAGAAGCCCAAAACCCTAACCCTAACCCTAACCCTAGCTTCAGCCTTATCCCAACCCTAATTCAATGCAAGTCTATGGGGTGAAATTTCAACTTTGTCCTAGAGACATGGGGCCACTTGCTTTTTCATCAGGGGCCCCCAAGAAGCGCCCACGCCATATTTGGGACTTCTAGAACTTGAAGAAGCCCAAAACCCTAACCCTAACCCTAACCCTAGCTTCAGCCTTATCCCAACCCTAATTCAATGCAAGTCTATGGGGTGAAATTTCAACTTTGTCCTAGAGACATGGGGCCACTTGCTTTTTCATCAGGAGCCCCCAAGAAGCGCCCACGCCAAATTTGGGACTTCTAGTACTTGAGAAACCCCGAAACCCTAACACTAACCCTAACCCTAACCCTAGCTTCAGCCTTATCCCAACCCTAATTCAATGCAAGTCTATGGGGTGAAATTTCAACTTTGTCCTAGAGACATGGGGCCACTTGCTTTTTCATCAGGAGCCCCCAAGAAGCGCCCACGCCAAATTTGGGACTTCTAGTACTTGAAGAAGCCCAAAACCCTAACCCTAACCCTAACCCTAGCTTCAGCCTTATCCCAACCCTAATTCAATGCAAGTCTATGGGGTGAAATTTCAACTTTGTCCTAGAGACATGGGGCCACTTGCTTTTTCATCAGGAGCCCCCAAGAAGCGCCCACGCCAAATTTGGGAGTTCTAGTACTTGAAGAAGCCCAAAACCCTAACCCTAACCCTAACCCTAGCTTCAGCCTTATCCCAACCCTAATTCAATGCAAGTCTATGGGGTGAAATTTCAACTTTGTCCTAGAGACATGGGGCCACTTGCTCTTTCATCAGGGGCCCCCAAGAAGCGCCCACGCCATATTTGGGACTTCTAGAACTTGAAGAAGCCCAAAACCCTAACCCTAACCCTAACCCTAGCTTCAGCCTTATCCCAACCCTAATTCAATGCAAGTCTATGGGGTGAAATTTCAACTTTGTCCTAGAGACATGGGGCCACTTGCTTTTTCATCAGGAGCCCCCAAGAAGCGCCCACGCCAAATTTGGGACTTCTAGTACTTGAAGAAGCCCAAAACCCTAACCCTAACCCTAACCCTAGCTTCAGCCTTATCCCAACCCTAATTCAATGCAAGTCTATGGGGTGAAATTTCAACTTTGTCCTAGAGACATGGGGCCACTTGCTTTTTCATCAGGGGTCCCCAAGAAGCGCCCACGCCAAATTTGGGACTTCTAGTACTTGAAGAAGCCCAAAACCCTAACCCTAACCCTAACCCTAGCTTCAGCCTTATCCCAACCCTAATTCAATGCAAGTCTATGGGGTGAAATTTCAACTTTGTCCTAGAGACATGGGGCCACTTGCTTTTTCATCAGGAGCCCCCAAGAAGCGCCCACGCCAAATTTGGGACTTCTAGTACTTGAAGAAGCCCAAAACCCTAACCCTAACCCTAACCCTAGCTTCAGCCTTATCCCAACCCTAATTCAATGCAAGTCTATGGGGTGAAATTTCAACTTTGTCCTAGAGACATGGGGCCACTTGCTTTTTCATCAGGAGCCCCCAAGAAGCGACCACGCCAAATCTGGGACTTCTAGTACTTGAGGAAACCCGAAACCCTAACACTAACCCTAACCCTAGCTTCAGCCTTATCCCAACCCTAATTCAATGCAAGTCTATGGGGTGAAATTTCAACTTTGTCCTAGAGACATGGGGCCACTTGCTTTTTCATCAGGAGCCCCCAAGAAGCGCCCACGCCAAATTTGGGACTTCTAGTACTTGAGAAACCCCGAAACCCTAACACTAACCCTAACCCTAACCCTAGCTTCAGCCTTATCCCAACCCTAATTCAATGCAAGTCTATGGGGTGAAATTTCAACTTTGTCCTAGAGACATGGGGCCACTTGCTTTTTCATCAGGAGCCCCCAAGAAGCGCCCACGCCAAATTTGGGACTTCTAGTACTTGAAGAAGCCCAAAACCCTAACCCTAACCCTAACCCTAGCTTCAGCCTTATCCCAACCCTAATTCAATGCAAGTCTATGGGGTGAAATTTCAACTTTGTCCTAGAGACATGGGGCCACTTGCTTTTTCATCAGGAGCCCCCAAGAAGCGCCCACGCCAAATTTGGGAGTTCTAGTACTTGAAGAAGCCCAAAACCCTAACCCTAACCCTAACCCTAGCTTCAGCCTTATCCCAACCCTAATTCAATGCAAGTCTATGGGGTGAAATTTCAACTTTGTCCTAGAGACATGGGGCCACTTGCTTTTTCATCAGGGGCCCCCAAGAAGCGCCCACGCCATATTTGGGACTTCTAGAACTTGAAGAAGCCCAAAACCCTAACCCTAACCCTAACCCTAGCTTCAGCCTTATCCCAACCCTAATTCAATGCAAGTCTATGGGGTGAAATTTCAACTTTGTCCTAGAGACATGGGGCCACTTGCTTTTTCATCAGGGGCCCCCAAGAAGCGCCCACGCCATATTTGGGACTTCTAGAACTTGAAGAAGCCCAAAACCCTAACCCTAACCCTAACCCTAGCTTCAGCCTTATCCCAACCCTAATTCAATGCAAGTCTATGGGGTGAAATTTCAACTTTGTCCTAGAGACATGGGGCCACTTGCTTTTTCATCAGGAGCCCCCAAGAAGCGCCCACGCCAAATTTGGGAGTTCTAGTACTTGAAGAAGCCCAAAACCCTAACCCTAACCCTAACCCTAGCTTCAGCCTTATCCCAACCCTAATTCAATGCAAGTCTATGGGGTGAAATTTCAACTTTGTCCTAGAGACATGGGGCCACTTGCTCTTTCATCAGGGGCCCCCAAGAAGCGCCCACGCCATATTTGGGACTTCTAGAACTTGAAGAAGCCCAAAACCCTAACCCTAACCCTAACCCTAGCTTCAGCCTTATCCCAACCCTAATTCAATGCAAGTCTATGGGGTGAAATTTCAACTTTGTCCTAGAGACATGGGGCCACTTGCTTTTTCATCAGGAGCCCCCAAGAAGCGCCCACGCCAAATTTGGGACTTCTAGTACTTGAAGAAGCCCAAAACCCTAACCCTAACCCTAACCCTAGCTTCAGCCTTATCCCAACCCTAATTCAATGCAAGTCTATGGGGTGAAATTTCAACTTTGTCCTAGAGACATGGGGCCACTTGCTTTTTCATCAGGGGTCCCCAAGAAGCGCCCACGCCAAATTTGGGACTTCTAGTACTTGAAGAAGCCCAAAACCCTAACCCTAACCCTAACCCTAGCTTCAGCCTTATCCCAACCCTAATTCAATGCAAGTCTATGGGGTGAAATTTCAACTTTGTCCTAGAGACATGGGGCCACTTGCTTTTTCATCAGGAGCCCCCAAGAAGCGCCCACGCCAAATTTGGGACTTCTAGTACTTGAAGAAGCCCAAAACCCTAACCCTAACCCTAACCCTAGCTTCAGCCTTATCCCAACCCTAATTCAATGCAAGTCTATGGGGTGAAATTTCAACTTTGTCCTAGAGACATGGGGCCACTTGCTTTTTCATCAGGGGTCCCCAAGAAGCGCCCACGCCAAATTTGGGACTTCTAGTACTTGAAGAAGCCAGAAACCCTAACCCTAACCCTAACCCTAGCTTCAGCCTTATCCCAACCCTAATTCAATGCAAGTCTATGGGGTGAAATTTCAACTTTGTCCTAGAGACATGGGGCCACTTGCTTTTTCATCAGGAGCCCCCAAGAAGCGCCCACGCCAAATTTGGGACTTCTAGTACTTGAGGAACCCCGAAACCCTAACACTAACCCTAACCCTAACCCTAGCTTCAGCCTTATCCCAACCCTAATTCAATGCAAGTCTATGGGGTGAAATTTCAACTTTGTCCTAGAGACATGGGGCCACTTGCTTTTTCATCAGGGGTCCCCAAGAAGCGCCCACGCCAAATTTGGGACTTCTAGTACTTGAAGAAGCCCAAAACCCTAACCCTAACCCTAACCCTAGCTTCAGCCTTATCCCAACCCTAATTCAATGCAAGTCTATGGGGTGAAATTTCAACTTTGTCCTAGAGACATGGGGCCACTTGCTTTTTCATCAGGGGCCCCCAAGAAGCGCCCACGCCATATTTGGGACTTCTAGAACTTGAAGAAGCCCAAAACCCTAACCCTAACCCTAACCCTAGCTTCAGCCTTATCCCAACCCTAATTCAATGCAAGTCTATGGGGTGAAATTTCAACTTTGTCCTAGAGACATGGGGCCACTTGCTTTTTCATCAGGAGCCCCCAAGAAGCGCCCACGCCAAATTTGGGACTTCTAGTACTTGAGAAACCCCGAAACCCTAACACTAACCCTAACCCTAACCCTAGCTTCAGCCTTATCCCAACCCTAATTCAATGCAAGTCTATGGGGTGAAATTTCAACTTTGTCCTAGAGACATGGGGCCACTTGCTTTTTCATCAGGAGCCCCCAAGAAGCGCCCACGCCAAATTTGGGACTTCTAGTACTTGAAGAAGCCCAAAACCCTAACCCTAACCCTAACCCTAGCTTCAGCCTTATCCCAACCCTAATTCAATGCAAGTCTATGGGGTGAAATTTCAACTTTGTCCTAGAGACATGGGGCCACTTGCTTTTTCATCAGGAGCCCCCAAGAAGCGCCCACGCCAAATTTGGGAGTTCTAGTACTTGAAGAAGCCCAAAACCCTAACCCTAACCCTAACCCTAGCTTCAGCCTTATCCCAACCCTAATTCAATGCAAGTCTATGGGGTGAAATTTCAACTTTGTCCTAGAGACATGGGGCCACTTGCTCTTTCATCAGGGGCCCCCAAGAAGCGCCCACGCCATATTTGGGACTTCTAGAACTTGAAGAAGCCCAAAACCCTAACCCTAACCCTAACCCTAGCTTCAGCCTTATCCCAACCCTAATTCAATGCAAGTCTACGGGGTGAAATTTCAACTTTGTCCTAGAGACATGGGGCCACTTGCTTTTTCATCAGGAGCCCCCAAGAAGCGCCCACGCCAAATTTGGGACTTCTAGTACTTGAAGAAGCCCAAAACCCTAACCCTAACCCTAACCCTAGCTTCAGCCTTATCCCAACCCTAATTCAATGCAAGTCTATGGGGTGAAATTTCAACTTTGTCCTAGAGACATGGGGCCACTTGCTTTTTCATCAGGGGTCCCCAAGAAGCGCCCACGCCAAATTTGGGACTTCTAGTACTTGAAGAAGCCCAAAACCCTAACCCTAACCCTAACCCTAGCTTCAGCCTTATCCCAACCCTAATTCAATGCAAGTCTATGGGGTGAAATTTCAACTTTGTCCTAGAGACATGGGGCCACTTGCTTTTTCATCAGGGGTCCCCAAGAAGCGCCCACGCCAAATTTGGGACTTCTAGTACTTGAAGAAGCCCAAAACCCTAACCCTAACCCTAACCCTAGCTTCAGCCTTATCCCAACCCTAATTCAATGCAAGTCTATGGGGTGAAATTTCAACTTTGTCCTAGAGACATGGGGCCACTTGCTTTTTCATCAGGGGCCCCCAAGAAGCGCCCACGCCATATTTGGGACTTCTAGAACTTGAAGAAGCCCAAAACCCTAACCCTAACCCTAACCCTAGCTTCAGCCTTATCCCAACCCTAATTCAATGCAAGTCTATGGGGTGAAATTTCAACTTTGTCCTAGAGACATGGGGCCACTTGCTTTTTCATCAGGAGCCCCCAAGAAGCGCCCACGCCAAATTTGGGACTTCTAGTACTTGAGAAACCCCGAAACCCTAACACTAACCCTAACCCTAACCCTAGCTTCAGCCTTATCCCAACCCTAATTCAATGCAAGTCTATGGGGTGAAATTTCAACTTTGTCCTAGAGACATGGGGCCACTTGCTTTTTCATCAGGAGCCCCCAAGAAGCGCCCACGCCAAATTTGGGACTTCTAGTACTTGAAGAAGCCCAAAACCCTAACCCTAACCCTAACCCTAGCTTCAGCCTTATCCCAACCCTAATTCAATGCAAGTCTATGGGGTGAAATTTCAACTTTGTCCTAGAGACATGGGGCCACTTGCTTTTTCATCAGGAGCCCCCAAGAAGCGCCCACGCCAAATTTGGGAGTTCTAGTACTTGAAGAAGCCCAAAACCCTAACCCTAACCCTAACCCTAGCTTCAGCCTTATCCCAACCCTAATTCAATGCAAGTCTATGGGGTGAAATTTCAACTTTGTCCTAGAGACATGGGGCCACTTGCTCTTTCATCAGGGGCCCCCAAGAAGCGCCCACGCCATATTTGGGACTTCTAGAACTTGAAGAAGCCCAAAACCCTAACCCTAACCCTAACCCTAGCTTCAGCCTTATCCCAACCCTAATTCAATGCAAGTCTACGGGGTGAAATTTCAACTTTGTCCTAGAGACATGGGGCCACTTGCTTTTTCATCAGGAGCCCCCAAGAAGCGCCCACGCCAAATTTGGGACTTCTAGTACTTGAAGAAGCCCAAAACCCTAACCCTAACCCTAACCCTAGCTTCAGCCTTATCCCAACCCTAATTCAATGCAAGTCTATGGGGTGAAATTTCAACTTTGTCCTAGAGACATGGGGCCACTTGCTTTTTCATCAGGGGTCCCCAAGAAGCGCCCACGCCAAATTTGGGACTTCTAGTACTTGAAGAAGCCCAAAACCCTAACCCTAACCCTAACCCTAGCTTCAGCCTTATCCCAACCCTAATTCAATGCAAGTCTATGGGGTGAAATTTCAACTTTGTCCTAGAGACATGGGGCCACTTGCTTTTTCATCAGGAGCCCCCAAGAAGCGCCCACGCCAAATTTGGGACTTCTAGTACTTGAAGAAGCCCAAAACCCTAACCCTAACCCTAACCCTAGCTTCAGCCTTATCCCAACCCTAATTCAATGCAAGTCTATGGGGTGAAATTTCAACTTTGTCCTAGAGACATGGGGCCACTTGCTTTTTCATCAGGAGCCCCCAAGAAGCGACCACGCCAAATCTGGGACTTCTAGTACTTGAGGAAACCCGAAACCCTAACACTAACCCTAACCCTAGCTTCAGCCTTATCCCAACCCTAATTCAATGCAAGTCTATGGGGTGAAATTTCAACTTTGTCCTAGAGACATGGGGCCACTTGCTTTTTCATCAGGAGCCCCCAAGAAGCGCCCACGCCAAATTTGGGACTTCTAGTACTTGAGAAACCCCGAAACCCTAACACTAACCCTAACCCTAACCCTAGCTTCAGCCTTATCCCAACCCTAATTCAATGCAAGTCTATGGGGTGAAATTTCAACTTTGTCCTAGAGACATGGGGCCACTTGCTTTTTCATCAGGAGCCCCCAAGAAGCGCCCACGCCAAATTTGGGACTTCTAGTACTTGAAGAAGCCCAAAACCCTAACCCTAACCCTAACCCTAGCTTCAGCCTTATCCCAACCCTAATTCAATGCAAGTCTATGGGGTGAAATTTCAACTTTGTCCTAGAGACATGGGGCCACTTGCTTTTTCATCAGGAGCCCCCAAGAAGCGCCCACGCCAAATTTGGGAGTTCTAGTACTTGAAGAAGCCCAAAACCCTAACCCTAACCCTAACCCTAGCTTCAGCCTTATCCCAACCCTAATTCAATGCAAGTCTATGGGGTGAAATTTCAACTTTGTCCTAGAGACATGGGGCCACTTGCTTTTTCATCAGGGGCCCCCAAGAAGCGCCCACGCCATATTTGGGACTTCTAGAACTTGAAGAAGCCCAAAACCCTAACCCTAACCCTAACCCTAGCTTCAGCCTTATCCCAACCCTAATTCAATGCAAGTCTATGGGGTGAAATTTCAACTTTGTCCTAGAGACATGGGGCCACTTGCTTTTTCATCAGGAGCCCCCAAGAAGCGCCCACGCCAAATTTGGGACTTCTAGTACTTGAAGAAGCCCAAAACCCTAACCCTAACCCTAACCCTAGCTTCAGCCTTATCCCAACCCTAATTCAATGCAAGTCTATGGGGTGAAATTTCAACTTTGTCCTAGAGACATGGGGCCACTTGCTTTTTCATCAGGGGCCCCCAAGAAGCGCCCACGCCATATTTGGGACTTCTAGAACTTGAAGAAGCCCAAAACCCTAACCCTAACCCTAACCCTAGCTTCAGCCTTATCCCAACCCTAATTCAATGCAAGTCTATGGGGTGAAATTTCAACTTTGTCCTAGAGACATGGGGCCACTTGCTTTTTCATCAGGAGCCCCCAAGAAGCGCCCACGCCAAATTTGGGACTTCTAGTACTTGAGAAACCCCGAAACCCTAACACTAACCCTAACCCTAACCCTAGCTTCAGCCTTATCCCAACCCTAATTCAATGCAAGTCTATGGGGTGAAATTTCAACTTTGTCCTAGAGACATGGGGCCACTTGCTTTTTCATCAGGAGCCCCCAAGAAGCGCCCACGCCAAATTTGGGACTTCTAGTACTTGAAGAAGCCCAAAACCCTAACCCTAACCCTAACCCTAGCTTCAGCCTTATCCCAACCCTAATTCAATGCAAGTCTATGGGGTGAAATTTCAACTTTGTCCTAGAGACATGGGGCCACTTGCTTTTTCATCAGGAGCCCCCAAGAAGCGCCCACGCCAAATTTGGGAGTTCTAGTACTTGAAGAAGCCCAAAACCCTAACCCTAACCCTAACCCTAGCTTCAGCCTTATCCCAACCCTAATTCAATGCAAGTCTATGGGGTGAAATTTCAACTTTGTCCTAGAGACATGGGGCCACTTGCTCTTTCATCAGGGGCCCCCAAGAAGCGCCCACGCCATATTTGGGACTTCTAGAACTTGAAGAAGCCCAAAACCCTAACCCTAACCCTAACCCTAGCTTCAGCCTTATCCCAACCCTAATTCAATGCAAGTCTACGGGGTGAAATTTCAACTTTGTCCTAGAGACATGGGGCCACTTGCTTTTTCATCAGGAGCCCCCAAGAAGCGCCCACGCCAAATTTGGGACTTCTAGTACTTGAAGAAGCCCAAAACCCTAACCCTAACCCTAACCCTAGCTTCAGCCTTATCCCAACCCTAATTCAATGCAAGTCTATGGGGTGAAATTTCAACTTTGTCCTAGAGACATGGGGCCACTTGCTTTTTCATCAGGGGTCCCCAAGAAGCGCCCACGCCAAATTTGGGACTTCTAGTACTTGAAGAAGCCCAAAACCCTAACCCTAACCCTAACCCTAGCTTCAGCCTTATCCCAACCCTAATTCAATGCAAGTCTATGGGGTGAAATTTCAACTTTGTCCTAGAGACATGGGGCCACTTGCTTTTTCATCAGGGGTCCCCAAGAAGCGCCCACGCCAAATTTGGGACTTCTAGTACTTGAAGAAGCCCAAAACCCTAACCCTAACCCTAACCCTAGCTTCAGCCTTATCCCAACCCTAATTCAATGCAAGTCTATGGGGTGAAATTTCAACTTTGTCCTAGAGACATGGGGCCACTTGCTTTTTCATCAGGGGCCCCCAAGAAGCGCCCACGCCATATTTGGGACTTCTAGAACTTGAAGAAGCCCAAAACCCTAACCCTAACCCTAACCCTAGCTTCAGCCTTATCCCATCCCTAATTCAATGCAAGTCTATGGGGTGAAATTTCAACTTTGTCCTAGAGACATGGGGCCACTTGCTTTTTCATCAGGAGCCCCCAAGAAGCGCCCACGCCAAATTTGGGACTTCTAGTACTTGAGAAACCCCGAAACCCTAACACTAACCCTAACCCTAACCCTAGCTTCAGCCTTATCCCAACCCTAATTCAATGCAAGTCTATGGGGTGAAATTTCAACTTTGTCCTAGAGACATGGGGCCACTTGCTTTTTCATCAGGAGCCCCCAAGAAGCGCCCACGCCAAATTTGGGACTTCTAGTACTTGAAGAAGCCCAAAACCCTAACCCTAACCCTAACCCTAGCTTCAGCCTTATCCCAACCCTAATTCAATGCAAGTCTATGGGGTGAAATTTCAACTTTGTCCTAGAGACATGGGGCCACTTGCTTTTTCATCAGGAGCCCCCAAGAAGCGCCCACGCCAAATTTGGGAGTTCTAGTACTTGAAGAAGCCCAAAACCCTAACCCTAACCCTAACCCTAGCTTCAGCCTTATCCCAACCCTAATTCAATGCAAGTCTATGGGGTGAAATTTCAACTTTGTCCTAGAGACATGGGGCCACTTGCTCTTTCATCAGGGGCCCCCAAGAAGCGCCCACGCCATATTTGGGACTTCTAGAACTTGAAGAAGCCCAAAACCCTAACCCTAACCCTAACCCTAGCTTCAGCCTTATCCCAACCCTAATTCAATGCAAGTCTACGGGGTGAAATTTCAACTTTGTCCTAGAGACATGGGGCCACTTGCTTTTTCATCAGGAGCCCCCAAGAAGCGCCCACGCCAAATTTGGGACTTCTAGTACTTGAAGAAGCCCAAAACCCTAACCCTAACCCTAACCCTAGCTTCAGCCTTATCCCAACCCTAATTCAATGCAAGTCTATGGGGTGAAATTTCAACTTTGTCCTAGAGACATGGGGCCACTTGCTTTTTCATCAGGGGTCCCCAAGAAGCGCCCACGCCAAATTTGGGACTTCTAGTACTTGAAGAAGCCCAAAACCCTAACCCTAACCCTAACCCTAGCTTCAGCCTTATCCCAACCCTAATTCAATGCAAGTCTATGGGGTGAAATTTCAACTTTGTCCTAGAGACATGGGGCCACTTGCTTTTTCATCAGGAGCCCCCAAGAAGCGCCCACGCCAAATTTGGGACTTCTAGTACTTGAAGAAGCCCAAAACCCTAACCCTAACCCTAACCCTAGCTTCAGCCTTATCCCAACCCTAATTCAATGCAAGTCTATGGGGTGAAATTTCAACTTTGTCCTAGAGACATGGGGCCACTTGCTTTTTCATCAGGAGCCCCCAAGAAGCGACCACGCCAAATCTGGGACTTCTAGTACTTGAGGAAACCCGAAACCCTAACACTAACCCTAACCCTAGCTTCAGCCTTATCCCAACCCTAATTCAATGCAAGTCTATGGGGTGAAATTTCAACTTTGTCCTAGAGACATGGGGCCACTTGCTTTTTCATCAGGAGCCCCCAAGAAGCGCCCACGCCAAATTTGGGACTTCTAGTACTTGAGAAACCCCGAAACCCTAACACTAACCCTAACCCTAACCCTAGCTTCAGCCTTATCCCAACCCTAATTCAATGCAAGTCTATGGGGTGAAATTTCAACTTTGTCCTAGAGACATGGGGCCACTTGCTTTTTCATCAGGAGCCCCCAAGAAGCGCCCACGCCAAATTTGGGACTTCTAGTACTTGAAGAAGCCCAAAACCCTAACCCTAACCCTAACCCTAGCTTCAGCCTTATCCCAACCCTAATTCAATGCAAGTCTATGGGGTGAAATTTCAACTTTGTCCTAGAGACATGGGGCCACTTGCTTTTTCATCAGGAGCCCCCAAGAAGCGCCCACGCCAAATTTGGGAGTTCTAGTACTTGAAGAAGCCCAAAACCCTAACCCTAACCCTAACCCTAGCTTCAGCCTTATCCCAACCCTAATTCAATGCAAGTCTATGGGGTGAAATTTCAACTTTGTCCTAGAGACATGGGGCCACTTGCTTTTTCATCAGGGGCCCCCAAGAAGCGCCCACGCCATATTTGGGACTTCTAGAACTTGAAGAAGCCCAAAACCCTAACCCTAACCCTAACCCTAGCTTCAGCCTTATCCCAACCCTAATTCAATGCAAGTCTATGGGGTGAAATTTCAACTTTGTCCTAGAGACATGGGGCCACTTGCTTTTTCATCAGGAGCCCCCAAGAAGCGCCCACGCCAAATTTGGGACTTCTAGTACTTGAAGAAGCCCAAAACCCTAACCCTAACCCTAACCCTAGCTTCAGCCTTATCCCAACCCTAATTCAATGCAAGTCTATGGGGTGAAATTTCAACTTTGTCCTAGAGACATGGGGCCACTTGCTTTTTCATCAGGAGCCCCCAAGAAGCGCCCACGCCAAATTTGGGACTTCTAGTACTTGAGGAACCCCGAAACCCTAACACTAACCCTAACCCTAACCCTAGCTTCAGCCTTATCCCAACCCTAATTCAATGCAAGTCTATTGGGTGAAATTTCAACTTTGTCCTAGAGACATGGGGCCACTTGCTTTTTCATCAGGAGCCCCCAAGAAGCGCCCACGCCAAATTTGGGACTTCTAGTACTTGAAGAAGCCCAAAACCCTAACCCTAACCCTAACCCTAGCTTCAGCCTTATCCCAACCCTAATTCAATGCAAGTCTATGGGGTGAAATTTCAACTTTGTCCTAGAGACATGGGGCCACTTGCTTTTTCATCAGGGGTCCCCAAGAAGCGCCCACGCCAAATTTGGGACTTCTAGTACTTGAAGAAGCCCAAAACCCTAACCCTAACCCTAACCCTAGCTTCAGCCTTATCCCAACCCTAATTCAATGCAAGTCTATGGGGTGAAATTTCAACTTTGTCCTAGAGACATGGGGCCACTTGCTTTTTCATCAGGGGCCCCCAAGAAGCGCCCACGCCATATTTGGGACTTCTAGAACTTGAAGAAGCCCAAAACCCTAACCCTAACCCTAACCCTAGCTTCAGCCTTATCCCAACCCTAATTCAATGCAAGTCTATGGGGTGAAATTTCAACTTTGTCCTAGAGACATGGGGCCACTTGCTTTTTCATCAGGAGCCCCCAAGAAGCGCCCACGCCAAATTTGGGACTTCTAGTACTTGAAGAAGCCCAAAACCCTAACCCTAACCCTAACCCTAGCTTCAGCCTTATCCCAACCCTAATTCAATGCAAGTCTATGGGGTGAAATTTCAACTTTGTCCTAGAGACATGGGGCCACTTGCTTTTTCATCAGGAGCCCCCAAGAAGCGCCCACGCCAAATTTGGGAGTTCTAGTACTTGAAGAAGCCCAAAACCCTAACCCTAACCCTAACCCTAGCTTCAGCCTTATCCCAACCCTAATTCAATGCAAGTCTATGGGGTGAAATTTCAACTTTGTCCTAGAGACATGGGGCCACTTGCTCTTTCATCAGGGGCCCCCAAGAAGCGCCCACGCCATATTTGGGACTTCTAGAACTTGAAGAAGCCCAAAACCCTAACCCTAACCCTAACCCTAGCTTCAGCCTTATCCCAACCCTAATTCAATGCAAGTCTATGGGGTGAAATTTCAACTTTGTCCTAGAGACATGGGGCCACTTGCTTTTTCATCAGGAGCCCCCAAGAAGCGCCCACGCCAAATTTGGGACTTCTAGTACTTGAAGAAGCCCAAAACCCTAACCCTAACCCTAACCCTAGCTTCAGCCTTATCCCAACCCTAATTCAATGCAAGTCTATGGGGTGAAATTTCAACTTTGTCCTAGAGACATGGGGCCACTTGCTTTTTCATCAGGGGTCCCCAAGAAGCGCCCACGCCAAATTTGGGACTTCTAGTACTTGAAGAAGCCCAAAACCCTAACCCTAACCCTAACCCTAGCTTCAGCCTTATCCCAACCCTAATTCAATGCAAGTCTATGGGGTGAAATTTCAACTTTGTCCTAGAGACATGGGGCCACTTGCTTTTTCATCAGGAGCCCCCAAGAAGCGCCCACGCCAAATTTGGGACTTCTAGTACTTGAAGAAGCCCAAAACCCTAACCCTAACCCTAACCCTAGCTTCAGCCTTATCCCAACCCTAATTCAATGCAAGTCTATGGGGTGAAATTTCAACTTTGTCCTAGAGACATGGGGCCACTTGCTTTTTCATCAGGGGTCCCCAAGAAGCGCCCACGCCAAATTTGGGACTTCTAGTACTTGAAGAAGCCAGAAACCCTAACCCTAACCCTAACCCTAGCTTCAGCCTTATCCCAACCCTAATTCAATGCAAGTCTATGGGGTGAAATTTCAACTTTGTCCTAGAGACATGGGGCCACTTGCTTTTTCATCAGGAGCCCCCAAGAAGCGCCCACGCCAAATTTGGGACTTCTAGTACTTGAGGAACCCCGAAACCCTAACACTAACCCTAACCCTAACCCTAGCTTCAGCCTTATCCCAACCCTAATTCAATGCAAGTCTATGGGGTGAAATTTCAACTTTGTCCTAGAGACATGGGGCCACTTGCTTTTTCATCAGGGGTCCCCAAGAAGCGCCCACGCCAAATTTGGGACTTCTAGTACTTGAAGAAGCCCAAAACCCTAACCCTAACCCTAACCCTAGCTTCAGCCTTATCCCAACCCTAATTCAATGCAAGTCTATGGGGTGAAATTTCAACTTTGTCCTAGAGACATGGGGCCACTTGCTTTTTCATCAGGAGCCCCCAAGAAGCGCCCACGCCAAATTTGGGAGTTCTAGTACTTGAAGAAGCCCAAAACCCTAACCCTAACCCTAACCCTAGCTTCAGCCTTATCCCAACCCTAATTCAATGCAAGTCTATGGGGTGAAATTTCAACTTTGTCCTAGAGACATGGGGCCACTTGCTTTTTCATCAGGGGTCCCCAAGAAGCGCCCACGCCAAATTTGGGACTTCTAGTACTTGAAGAAGCCAGAAACCCTAACCCTAACCCTAACCCTAGCTTCAGCCTTATCCCAACCCTAATTCAATGCAAGTCTATGGGGTGAAATTTCAACTTTGTCCTAGAGACATGGGGCCACTTGCTTTTTCATCAGGAGCCCCCAAGAAGCGCCCACGCCAAATTTGGGACTTCTAGTACTTGAGGAACCCCGAAACCCTAACACTAACCCTAACCCTAACCCTAGCTTCAGCCTTATCCCAACCCTAATTCAATGCAAGTCTATGGGGTGAAATTTCAACTTTGTCCTAGAGACATGGGGCCACTTGCTTTTTCATCAGGGGTCCCCAAGAAGCGCCCACGCCAAATTTGGGACTTCTAGTACTTGAAGAAGCCCAAAACCCTAACCCTAACCCTAACCCTAGCTTCAGCCTTATCCCAACCCTAATTCAATGCAAGTCTATGGGGTGAAATTTCAACTTTGTCCTAGAGACATGGGGCCACTTGCTTTTTCATCAGGAGCCCCCAAGAAGCGCCCACGCCAAATTTGGGAGTTCTAGTACTTGAAGAAGCCCAAAACCCTAACCCTAACCCTAACCCTAGCTTCAGCCTTATCCCAACCCTAATTCAATGCAAGTCTATGGGGTGAAATTTCAACTTTGTCCTAGAGACATGGGGCCACTTGCTTTTTCATCAGGGGCCCCCAAGAAGCGCCCACGCCATATTTGGGACTTCTAGAACTTGAAGAAGCCCAAAACCCTAACCCTAACCCTAACCCTAGCTTCAGCCTTATCCCAACCCTAATTCAATGCAAGTCTATGGGGTGAAATTTCAACTTTGTCCTAGAGACATGGGGCCACTTGCTTTTTCATCAGGAGCCCCCAAGAAGCGCCCACGCCAAATTTGGGACTTCTAGTACTTGAAGAAGCCCAAAACCCTAACCCTAACCCTAACCCTAGCTTCAGCCTTATCCCAACCCTAATTCAATGCAAGTCTATGGGGTGAAATTTCAACTTTGTCCTAGAGACATGGGGCCACTTGCTTTTTCATCAGGGGTCCCCAAGAAGCGCCCACGCCAAATTTGGGACTTCTAGTACTTGAAGAAGCCCAAAACCCTAACCCTAACCCTAACCCTAGCTTCAGCCTTATCCCAACCCTAATTCAATGCAAGTCTATGGGGTGAAATTTCAACTTTGTCCTAGAGACATGGGGCCACTTGCTTTTTCATCAGGAGCCCCCAAGAAGCGCCCACGCCAAATTTGGGACTTCTAGTACTTGAGGAACCCCGAAACCCTAACACTAACCCTAACCCTAACCCTAGCTTCAGCCTTATCCCAACCCTAATTCAATGCAAGTCTATTGGGTGAAATTTCAACTTTGTCCTAGAGACATGGGGCCACTTGCTTTTTCATCAGGAGCCCCCAAGAAGCGCCCACGCCAAATTTGGGACTTCTAGTACTTGAAGAAGCCCAAAACCCTAACCCTAACCCTAGCTTCAGCCTTATCCCAACCCTAATTCAATGCAAGTCTATGGGGTGAAATTTCAACTTTGTCCTAGAGACATGGGGCCACTTGCTTTTTCATCAGGGGTCCCCAAGAAGCGCCCACGCCAAATTTGGGACTTCTAGTACTTGAAGAAGCCCAAAACCCTAACCCTAACCCTAACCCTAGCTTCAGCCTTATCCCAACCCTAATTCAATGCAAGTCTATGGGGTGAAATTTCAACTTTGTCCTAGAGACATGGGGCCACTTGCTTTTTCATCAGGGGCCCCCAAGAAGCGCCCACGCCATATTTGGGACTTCTAGAACTTGAAGAAGCCCAAAACCCTAACCCTAACCCTAACCCTAGCTTCAGCCTTATCCCAACCCTAATTCAATGCAAGTCTATGGGGTGAAATTTCAACTTTGTCCTAGAGACATGGGGCCACTTGCTTTTTCATCAGGAGCCCCCAAGAAGCGCCCACGCCAAATTTGGGACTTCTAGTACTTGAGAAACCCCGAAACCCTAACACTAACCCTAACCCTAACCCTAGCTTCAGCCTTATCCCAACCCTAATTCAATGCAAGTCTATGGGGTGAAATTTCAACTTTGTCCTAGAGACATGGGGCCACTTGCTTTTTCATCAGGAGCCCCCAAGAAGCGCCCACGCCAAATTTGGGACTTCTAGTACTTGAAGAAGCCCAAAACCCTAACCCTAACCCTAACCCTAGCTTCAGCCTTATCCCAACCCTAATTCAATGCAAGTCTATGGGGTGAAATTTCAACTTTGTCCTAGAGACATGGGGCCACTTGCTTTTTCATCAGGAGCCCCCAAGAAGCGCCCACGCCAAATTTGGGACTTCTAGTACTTGAAGAAGCCCAAAACCCTAACCCTAACCCTAACCCTAGCTTCAGCCTTATCCCAACCCTAATTCAATGCAAGTCTATGGGGTGAAATTTCAACTTTGTCCTAGAGACATGGGGCCACTTGCTCTTTCATCAGGGGCCCCCAAGAAGCGCCCACGCCATATTTGGGACTTCTAGAACTTGAAGAAGCCCAAAACCCTAACCCTAACCCTAACCCTAGCTTCAGCCTTATCCCAACCCTAATTCAATGCAAGTCTATGGGGTGAAATTTCAACTTTGTCCTAGAGACATGGGGCCACTTGCTTTTTCATCAGGAGCCCCCAAGAAGCGCCCACGCCAAATTTGGGACTTCTAGTACTTGAAGAAGCCCAAAACCCTAACCCTAACCCTAACCCTAGCTTCAGCCTTATCCCAACCCTAATTCAATGCAAGTCTATGGGGTGAAATTTCAACTTTGTCCTAGAGACATGGGGCCACTTGCTTTTTCATCAGGGGTCCCCAAGAAGCGCCCACGCCAAATTTGGGACTTCTAGTACTTGAAGAAGCCCAAAACCCTAACCCTAACCCTAACCCTAGCTTCAGCCTTATCCCAACCCTAATTCAATGCAAGTCTATGGGGTGAAATTTCAACTTTGTCCTAGAGACATGGGGCCACTTGCTTTTTCATCAGGAGCCCCCAAGAAGCGCCCACGCCAAATTTGGGAGTTCTAGTACTTGAAGAAGCCCAAAACCCTAACCCTAACCCTAACCCTAGCTTCAGCCTTATCCCAACCCTAATTCAATGCAAGTCTATGGGGTGAAATTTCAACTTTGTCCTAGAGACATGGGGCCACTTGCTTTTTCATCAGGGGTCCCCAAGAAGCGCCCACGCCAAATTTGGGACTTCTAGTACTTGAAGAAGCCAGAAACCCTAACCCTAACCCTAACCCTAGCTTCAGCCTTATCCCAACCCTAATTCAATGCAAGTCTATGGGGTGAAATTTCAACTTTGTCCTAGAGACATGGGGCCACTTGCTTTTTCATCAGGGGCCCCCAAGAAGCGCCCACGCCATATTTGGGACTTCTAGAACTTGAAGAAGCCCAAAACCCTAACCCTAACCCTAACCCTAGCTTCAGCCTTATCCCAACCCTAATTCAATGCAAGTCTATGGGGTGAAATTTCAACTTTGTCCTAGAGACATGGGGCCACTTGCTTTTTCATCAGGAGCCCCCAAGAAGCGCCCACGCCAAATTTGGGACTTCTAGTACTTGAGAAACCCCGAAACCCTAACACTAACCCTAACCCTAACCCTAGCTTCAGCCTTATCCCAACCCTAATTCAATGCAAGTCTATGGGGTGAAATTTCAACTTTGTCCTAGAGACATGGGGCCACTTGCTTTTTCATCAGGAGCCCCCAAGAAGCGCCCACGCCAAATTTGGGACTTCTAGTACTTGAAGAAGCCCAAAACCCTAACCCTAACCCTAACCCTAGCTTCAGCCTTATCCCAACCCTAATTCAATGCAAGTCTATGGGGTGAAATTTCAACTTTGTCCTAGAGACATGGGGCCACTTGCTTTTTCATCAGGAGCCCCCAAGAA
This sequence comes from Nelusetta ayraudi, assembly GCF_046127955.1. Lineage (NCBI taxonomy): Eukaryota > Metazoa > Chordata > Actinopteri > Tetraodontiformes > Monacanthidae > Nelusetta > Nelusetta ayraudi. The sequence continues at coordinate 26,352,087 of NW_027466061.1, forward strand.
GCGCCCACGCCAAATTTGGGAGTTCTAGTACTTGAAGAAGCCCAAAACCCTAACCCTAACCCTAACCCTAGCTTCAGCCTTATCCCAACCCTAATTCAATGCAAGTCTATGGGGTGAAATTTCAACTTTGTCCTAGAGACATGGGGCCACTTGCTCTTTCATCAGGGGCCCCCAAGAAGCGCCCACGCCATATTTGGGACTTCTAGAACTTGAAGAAGCCCAAAACCCTAACCCTAACCCTAACCCTAGCTTCAGCCTTATCCCAACCCTAATTCAATGCAAGTCTATGGGGTGAAATTTCAACTTTGTCCTAGAGACATGGGGCCACTTGCTTTTTCATCAGGAGCCCCCAAGAAGCGCCCACGCCAAATTTGGGACTTCTAGTACTTGAAGAAGCCCAAAACCCTAACCCTAACCCTAACCCTAGCTTCAGCCTTATCCCAACCCTAATTCAATGCAAGTCTATGGGGTGAAATTTCAACTTTGTCCTAGAGACATGGGGCCACTTGCTTTTTCATCAGGGGTCCCCAAGAAGCGCCCACGCCAAATTTGGGACTTCTAGTACTTGAAGAAGCCCAAAACCCTAACCCTAACCCTAACCCTAGCTTCAGCCTTATCCCAACCCTAATTCAATGCAAGTCTATGGGGTGAAATTTCAACTTTGTCCTAGAGACATGGGGCCACTTGCTTTTTCATCAGGAGCCCCCAAGAAGCGCCCACGCCAAATTTGGGACTTCTAGTACTTGAAGAAGCCCAAAACCCTAACCCTAACCCTAACCCTAGCTTCAGCCTTATCCCAACCCTAATTCAATGCAAGTCTATGGGGTGAAATTTCAACTTTGTCCTAGAGACATGGGGCCACTTGCTTTTTCATCAGGAGCCCCCAAGAAGCGACCACGCCAAATCTGGGACTTCTAGTACTTGAGGAAACCCGAAACCCTAACACTAACCCTAACCCTAGCTTCAGCCTTATCCCAACCCTAATTCAATGCAAGTCTATGGGGTGAAATTTCAACTTTGTCCTAGAGACATGGGGCCACTTGCTTTTTCATCAGGAGCCCCCAAGAAGCGCCCACGCCAAATTTGGGACTTCTAGTACTTGAGAAACCCCGAAACCCTAACACTAACCCTAACCCTAACCCTAGCTTCAGCCTTATCCCAACCCTAATTCAATGCAAGTCTATGGGGTGAAATTTCAACTTTGTCCTAGAGACATGGGGCCACTTGCTTTTTCATCAGGAGCCCCCAAGAAGCGCCCACGCCAAATTTGGGACTTCTAGTACTTGAAGAAGCCCAAAACCCTAACCCTAACCCTAACCCTAGCTTCAGCCTTATCCCAACCCTAATTCAATGCAAGTCTATGGGGTGAAATTTCAACTTTGTCCTAGAGACATGGGGCCACTTGCTTTTTCATCAGGAGCCCCCAAGAAGCGCCCACGCCAAATTTGGGAGTTCTAGTACTTGAAGAAGCCCAAAACCCTAACCCTAACCCTAACCCTAGCTTCAGCCTTATCCCAACCCTAATTCAATGCAAGTCTATGGGGTGAAATTTCAACTTTGTCCTAGAGACATGGGGCCACTTGCTTTTTCATCAGGGGCCCCCAAGAAGCGCCCACGCCATATTTGGGACTTCTAGAACTTGAAGAAGCCCAAAACCCTAACCCTAACCCTAACCCTAGCTTCAGCCTTATCCCAACCCTAATTCAATGCAAGTCTATGGGGTGAAATTTCAACTTTGTCCTAGAGACATGGGGCCACTTGCTTTTTCATCAGGAGCCCCCAAGAAGCGCCCACGCCAAATTTGGGACTTCTAGTACTTGAAGAAGCCAAAAACCCTAACCCTAACCCTAACCCTAGCTTCAGCCTTATCCCAACCCTAATTCAATGCAAGTCTATGGGGTGAAATTTCAACTTTGTCCTAGAGACATGGGGCCACTTGCTTTTTCATCAGGAGCCCCCAAGAAGCGCCCACGCCAAATTTGGGACTTCTAGTACTTGAGAAACCCGAAACCCTACAATAACCCTAACCCTAACCCTAGCTTCAGCCTTATCCCAACCCTAATTCAATGCAAGTCTATGGGGTGAAATTTCAACTTTGTCCTAGAGACATGGGGCCACTTGCTTTTTCATCAGGAGCCCCCAAGAAGCGCCCACGCCAAATCTGGGACTTCTAGTACTTGAGGAACCCCGAAACCCTAACACTAACCCTAACCCTAACCCTAGCTTCAGCCTTATCCCAACCCTAATTCAATGCAAGTCTATGGGGTGAAATTTCAACTTTGTCCTAGAGACATGGGGCCACTTGCTTTTTCATCAGGAGCCCCCAAGAAGCGCCCACGCCAAATTTGGGACTTCTAGTATTTGAAGAAGCCCAAAACCCTAACCCTAACCCTAACCCTAGCTTCAGCCTTATCCCAACCCTAATTCAATGCAAGTCTATGGGGTGAAATTTCAACTTTGTCCTAGAGACATGGGGCCACTTGCTTTTTCATCAGGAGCCCCCAAGAAGCGCCCACGCCAAATCTGGGACTTCTAGTACTTGAGGAACCCCGAAACCCTAACACTAACCCTAACCCTAACCCTAGCTTCAGCCTTATCCCAACCCTAATTCAATGCAAGTCTATGGGGTGAAATTTCAACTTTGTCCTAGAGACATGGGGCCACTTGCTTTTTCATCAGGAGCCCCCAAGAAGCGCCCACGCCAAATTTGGGACTTCTAGTACTTGAAGAAGCCCAAAACCCTAACCCTAACCCTAACCCTAGCTTCAGCCTTATCCCAACCCTAATTCAATGCAAGTCTATGGGGTGAAATTTCAACTTTGTCCTAGAGACATGGGGCCACTTGCTTTTTCATCAGGGGTCCCCAAGAAGCGCCCACACCAAATTTGGGACTTCTAGTACTTGAAGAAGCCCAAAACCCTAACCCTAACCCTAACCCTAGCTTCAGCCTTATCCCAACCCTAATTCAATGCAAGTCTATGGGGTGAAATTTCAACTTTGTCCTAGAGACATGGGGCCACTTGCTTTTTCATCAGGAGCCCCCAAGAAGCGCCCACGCCAAATTTGGGACTTCTAGTACTTGAGGAACCCCGAAACCCTAACACTAACCCTAACCCTAACCCTAGCTTCAGCCTTATCCCAACCCTAATTCAATGCAAGTCTATGGGGTGAAATTTCAACTTTGTCCTAGAGACATGGGGCCACTTGCTTTTTCATCAGGAGCCCCCAAGAAGCGCCCACGCCAAATTTGGAACTTCTAGTACTTGAAGAAGCCCAAAACCCTAACCCTAACCCTAACCCTAGCTTCAGCCTTATCCCAACCCTAATTCAATGCAAGTCTATGGGGTGAAATTTCAACTTTGTCCTAGAGACATGGGGCCACTTGCTTTTTCATCAGGGGTCCCCAAGAAGCGCCCACGCCAAATTTGGGACTTCTAGTACTTGAAGAAGCCCAAAACCCTAACCCTAACCCTAACCCTAGCTTCAGCCTTATCCCAACCCTAATTCAATGCAAGTCTATGGGGTGAAATTTCAACTTTGTCCTAGAGACATGGGGCCACTTGCTTTTTCATCAGGAGCCCCCAAGAAGCGCCCACACCAAATTTGGGGCTTCTAGTACTTGAGGAACCCTAACCCTAACCCTAACCCTAGCTTCAGCCTTATCCCAACCCTAATTCAATGCAAGTCTATGGGGTGAAATTTCAACTTTGTCCTAGAGACATGGGGCCACTTGCTTTTTCATCAGGAGCCCCCAAGAAGCGCCCACGCCAAATTTGGGACTTCTAGTACTTGAAGAAGCCCAAAACCCTAACCCTAACCCTAACCCTAGCTTCAGCCTTATCCCAACCCTAATTCAATGCAAGTCTATGGGGTGAAATTTCAACTTTGTCCTAGAGACATGGGGCCACTTGCTTTTTCATCAGGAGCCCCCAAGAAGCGCCCACGCCAAATTTGGGGCTTCTAGTACTTGAGGAACCCTAACCCTAACCCTAACCCTAACCCCCCCACACATCGCAAGATGTCCGACTGGACTTCGACTATTCACAGTAAAAGATTGCTCATTGGGGACTCTAATGTGTCACGCTTCTCTCCATTTGATGTAGATGACCTACAGGTTGAATGTTACCCTGAAGCCAACTTTAAACATATTACTGAAGTTTTGAAAAATTCCATTGCTCTTGTTAAGGTTGATTCTGTGATTTTAGCATTGGGTTTCTACAGTAGAAAACAAAACATTAAGGCTACCTCTGTTAAACAGTTTCAATCAGCACATCATACCGCTAAAAATCACTTTCAGGGGGCAAGAATTTATACCCCATTAATTCACATCCCAGACAGCCTTTCACCCTCTGAGAAAGAGAACCTCCTTAACTTAAATGACTTTATTTCTGATTATTCTAATCATTTCACACTGATTGATCAGGGACATCTGTATGTCGGCACTGATTTTCTTTGGACTGAAGAGACGGCTCGCTTCATCTTCAATCACTGGATGCAGCAGTTGAACAGGTCATCCCCATAAACCCTCCTGGGCTGGGGGCGACCACCTTTTCTTCTCACTCTAATGATTAGAACAACCTTATTTATTAATCTCTTTAATAATGTTCATAGGATTTTCACAGGGGATTGAAACAACAAAAATAGAAAAAATGCAGGAGGGAACAGTGGGTCCATTTCCCTTTTTATCTTGATTTTACTGTTCCTTTGGGCTTAATTAGTCTACATTCTTAACCGTCTTTTTTAGATTTATTTAATTCACCTTATTCTCAACCAGCCGGATTAATTGCCTAAATTTAACCCTTACTTTTTATTTAATTTAATTTTCTAACCCTAACCCTAGCCCTTACCCTAACCTGAACCAGTTGGATTTAAACGGCTAATCTTAATTTTGGCTTCCCAATTTTATTTAATTCTTTAACCTTAACCTTAGCCTTAACCCTAACCCTAACCAGTTTGATTAAACGCCTAATCCTAATTTTTAATTCTCTAACCCTAACCCTAATATGAAACAGTCGGATTAAGTGCCTAATCTTAGCCGTTGATTTTTATTTTCATTTAATTCCTTAAGTTTAACATCAGCCCTAACCCTAACCTGAACCAGTTGGATCAAACTTCTAATCCTAAATTTTGTTTTACAGTTATTTTACCCCTAACTGGGCACCACTCTAACCCTAACCAGTTTCACCTGCGCCTAAACTTAAAGTTTTATTAACCTTAATTATTTACATTTGGCTTAACCATAACCTTTTTTTTTTTATTATCTTAAATTAGTTTTATACATCCCCTACAATTTTGCCACTTTAGCCGCCTCTTTGTCTTTTCCTTTTTTATATTTTAATTTTAAAGACGGATATTTTATTGCCATGGTTGCCTTGTAAACATAATTTCTGTAAACAACTGTATAAACTGTCTTGTCCCTTTTCTTGGTTTTTCGATCCCCATGTTGTACCTTTCAAATTCCTATAGAGGGCACTCTTGTACTGTCTTTGCAAAGCACGCTCTTCATGAGACCTTGTAAACAACACCAGTCACGTGACTTTTCAGGGCGGTCTCATGAGCCCTATATAACTCGACTTCACTCTGTTCACTTCAGAAACGCTCTACCTCTTTAGACGCACTTTGTTTTGCCCCGCCTGAAGAAGTTGCACTCTTTTCGAAACGTCGCGACGGGCTTTATACATAATTTTTTGCATATTTGTATTCAATTTGAGCGTTTACTCACCTGTTTTTATTTACATTTTGTTTTCTTTTTGGCCATTTTGCCTTTATTGACTGACTTTGTCAATTGTATTTGCACTGAAAACTTCTTTTTGCAAATAAATAAGAAAGATTTTTTTTTAACAACTATTTGACTTTGCAAAGACCTTTCTTCATCCTGGATTCTTGTTGCTCCTCATGGAACGCCAGCTTGGGTGACGTCACTTTCCAGACGCACGTTGAGAACCGACGCCAGAGTAAAGGTACCGACACGGGGGATGGCTAGTGCCCACTCTGGTTTCTCCTCGCGGAGTTCCCGGAACCTCAATCCAAATCCTAACCGGCGAATACCTCCTTCGTTCCGGTCCTATGACTCTGGTCGTCAAAGAAACTATTTCCGCACTCACCGTTCCAGACGCTCCGTGAGTTATGATGCATACGATGATGACTGTGATTTTTATGATGATCGATTCCACCGTGATTACCGGTCACGCCGAAACAACTGTTGCCCTGCCTTTACTCACTCAGAGGATGATGAACACTTTGCCCTTAATGCACATCCTGGCTCACGTTCTGCACTACGTGACCGTTTGTTTACTCGCAACTACAACTCACCAACTGACCGGGAACCGCGCCCCAAAGCTGCTGACTCCCGCTACGACTCGCATTATTTTTTTGAGGACGACACTCGACCACGCTCCCGACGAGACGCACGCTCATATGCGGGTGTTGCAGCTGGCCGCCACCGTGACCACTTTCCCGAGAGACGCGGAGATGACCGCTTTGCTGATCGCTCGGCTAACACACGCGGCGCGGAGCACTTGGATAAAAGACACCGTACTGCACGATCTGACGACAGCCGCCACACTGCATGTCCTGATGACGGGCGCATTCAACACCCCAGAGACAGACGCACAGACTATCTTTTTGACAGCGATTCGGATCACAGGCACGCTGATGACCCACCCCGGGAACCCGCACCTGACGAAAATTTTGCACAACTGATACAGGTTTTGTATAACATAATTACAATAAGTCACCATTTGCACAATGTGTCTATTGCGGACGGCAATAAGTGCCCTATCACCATTCGCCGCGCTGTTGACCACTTGTGTGATTTAATTCGACCTGCAATACCGAACTCATCCACCATGCTCGCGATGGAGGGCAATGCACGTCAGTGGAGTGTGATCGCACGGGAGATTTTGATTCAACACTATGATGAATGCCTCATTGGTCTGATGGTCAAACTTTACAACAGAGACTTACAAGACTGGAGAGCCCCCTTCAAAGTGGCCGCCAGATGGGCTTCCAGAAAGTTTCTACGACTGAAACAGTCCACCATCAAACGGGCAGAGGATTTTATTCATTCACAGATTGAGGAACCTACTTCTGGCCTAAATGAAGATATTGGTGAGGAGGGCTCTTCCTGCCCCCCTCCTCCTCCCTCTCACTCCCCTGCAGTTCCTGTTCCCCCTCCTCCCCCTCCTCCTAAACAGCCGCGACCTCACCGTGCCACAGCGACTTCAAAGATTGAGCCCAACGACCCTCACACCCCTCCCTCGCCTCCTGTGCAATCAGCCTCCACTTCTTCTCCCAGGCCTTTGAAGCGCAGGATCAAGACAACCTGCCTGTCAGTCACACCTCTCACTGCTGTGGCCCCTCCTCATGCAGGCCCACACCACCAGAAGATCTCACGGGATTTTCCACCGCTCCTTTTGCCTGGATCTAGGTCAAAGGTGACCAATTCTTCCACTCAGCAAACAACTGAAGATCCCAATTTATGGTTGATGGCCCAGACTGAAGCAGTGGAGGATGCTCAACCTGAACACAGAATTCTTTCTCCTAAAGATGAGGACCCTGCCGGTTCCCTTGAACCAGAAGTACTGGTGGATTTTACAGACACTGATCGTCATGAATCGGACAACGATGGAGATTCTAAGGAGGCAGAAGATGCAGATTACGCTGATGCCTCTGATGGCCCGCTCCTTCTGGTCATTGACTCAGGGAACTCTCACCTGTCGACTCATCAGCCTCCATCTTCACTTAGGGGTCAGGTCAATGTGCACCCCCCCACACATCGCAAGATGTCCGACTGGACTCTGACTATTCACAGTAAAAGATTGCTCATCGGGGACTCTAATGTGTCACGCTTCTCTCCATTTGATGTAGATGACCTACAGGTTGAATGTTACCCTGAAGCCAACTTTAAACATATTACTGAAGTTTTGAAAAATTCCATTGCTCTTGTTAAGGTTGATTCTGTGATTTTAGCATTGGGTTTCTACAGCAGAAAACAAAACATTAAGGCTACCTCTGTTAAACAGTTTCAATCAGCACATCATACCGCTAAAAATCACTTTCAGGGGGCAAGAATTTATACCCCCTTAATTCACATCCCAGACAGCCTTTCACCCTCTGAGAAAGAGAACCTCCTTAACTTAAATGACTTTATTTCTGATTATTCTAATCATTTCACACTGATTGATCAGGGACATCTGCATGTCGGCACTGATTTTCTTTGGACTGAAGAGACAGCTCGCTTCATCTTCAATCACTGGATGCAGCAGTTGAACTGGTCATCCCCATAAACCCTCCTGGGCTGGGGGCGACCACCTTTTCTTCTCATTCTAATGTGTAGAACAACATTATTTATTAATCTCTTTAATAATGTTCATAGGATTTTCACAGGGGATTGAAACAACAAAAATAGAAAAAATGCAGGAGGGAACAGTGGGTCCATTTCCCTTTTTGTCTTGATTTTACTGTTCCTTTGGGCTTAATCAGTCTACATTCTTAACCGTCTTTTTTAGATTTATTTAATTCACCTTATTTTCAACCAGCCGGATTAATTGCCTAAACTTAACCCTTACTTTTAATTTAATTTAATTTTCTAACCCTAACCCTAGCCCTTACCCTAACCTGAACCAGTTGGATTTAAACGCCTAATCTTAATTTTGGCTTCCCAATTTTATTTAATTCTTTAACCTTAACCTTAGCCTTAACCCTAACCCTAACCAGTTTGATTAAACGCCTAATCCTAATTTTTAATTCTCTAACCCTAACCCTAATATGAAACAGTCGGATTAAGTGCCTAATTTTAGCCGTTGATTTTTATTTTCATTTAATTCCTTAAGCTTAACATCAGCCCTAACCCTAACCTGAACCAGTTGGATCAAACTTCTAATCCTAAATTTTGTTTTACAATTATTTTACCCCTAACTGGGCACCACTCTAACCCTAACCAGTTTCACCTGCGCCTAAACCTTAATTATTTGCATTTGGCTTAACCCTAACCTTTTTATCTTAAATTAGTTTTATACATCCCTTACAATTTTGCCACTTTAGCCGCCTCTTTGTCTTTTCCTTTTTTATATTTTAATTTTAAAGACGGATATTTTATTGCCATGGTTGCCTTGTAAACATAATTTCTGTAAACAACTGTATAAACTGTATCTTGTCCCTTTTCTTGGGTTTTCGATCCCCATGTTGTACCTTTCAAATTCCTATAGAGGGCACTCTTGTACTGTCTTTGCAAAGCACGCTCTTCATGAGACCTTGTAAACAACACCAGTCACGTGACTTTTCAGGGCGGTCTCATGAGCCCTATATAACTCGACTTCACTCTGTTCACTTCAGAAACGCTCTACCTCTTTAGACGCACTTTGTTTTGCCCCGCCTGAAGAAGTTGCACTCTTTTCGAAACGTCGCGACGGGCTTTATACATAATTATTTGTATATTTGTATTCAATTTGAGCGTTTAATCAACTGTTTTTATTTACATTTTGTTTTCTTTTTGGCCATTTTGCCTTTATTGACTGACTTTGTCAATTGTATTTGCACTGGAAACTTCTTTTTGCAAATAAATAAGAAAGATTTTTTTTAACAACTATTTGACTTTGCAAAGACCTTTCTTCATCCTGGATTCTTGTTGCTCCTCATGGAACGCCAGCTTGGGTGACGTCACTTTCCAGACGCACGTTGAGAACCGACGCCAGAGTAAAGTTACCGACACGGGGGATGGCTAGTGCCCACTCCGGTTTCTCCTCGCGGGGTTACCGGAACCTCAATCCAAATCCTAACATTAACCCTAGCTTCAGCCTTATTTCAATGCAAGTCTATGGGGTGAAATTTCAACTTTGTCCTAGAGACATGGGGCCACTTGCTTTTTCATCAGGAGCCCCCAAGAAGCGCCCACACCAAATTTGGGGATTCTAGTACTTAAGGAACCCTAACCCTAACCCTCGCTTCAGCCTTATTTCAATGAAAGTCTATGGGGTGAAATTTCAACTTTGTCCTAGAGACATGGGGCCACTTGCTTTTTCATCAGGAGCCCCCAAGAAGCGCCCACAACAAATTTGGGGCTTCTAGTACTTGAGGAACCTTAACCCTAACCCTAACCCTAGCTTCAGCCTTATTTCAATGCAAGTCTATGGGGTGAAATTTCAACTTTGTCCTAGAGACATGGGGCCACTTGCTTTTTCATCAGGAGCCCCCAAGAAGCGCCCACACCAAATTTGGGGCTTCTAATACTTAAGGAACCCTAACCCTAACCCTAACCCTCGCTTCAGCCTTATTCCAATGAAAGTCTATGGGGTGAAATTTCAACTTTTGCCCTAGAGACATGGGGCCACTTGCTTTTTCATCAGGAGCCCCCAAGAAGCGCCCACACCAAATTTGGGGCTTCTAGTACTTGAGGAACCCTAACCCTAACCCTAATCCTAGCTTCAGCCTTATTTCAATGAAAGTTTATGGGGTGAAATTTCAACTTTGTCCTAGAGACATGGGGCCACTTGCTTTTTCATCAGGAGCCCCCAAGAAGCGCCCACACCAAATTTGGGGCTTCTAATACTTAAGGAACCCTAACCCTAACCCTAACCCTCGCTTCAGCCTTATTTCAATGAAAGTCTATGGGGTGAAATTTCAACTTTTGTCCTAGAGACATGGGGCCACTTGCTTTTTCATCAGGAGCCCCCAAGAAGCGCCCACAACAAATTTGGGGCTTCTAGTACTTGAGGAACCCTAACCCTAACTCTAACCCTAGCTTCAGCCTTATTTCAATGCAAGTCTATGGGGTGAAATTTCAACTTTGTCCTAGAGACATGGGGCCACTTGCTTTTTCATCAGGAGCCCCCAAGAAGCGCCCACACCAAATTTGGGGCTTGTAGTACTTGAGGAACCCCGTAACCCTAACCCTAACCCTAGCTTCAGCCTTATCCCAACCCTAATTCAATGCAAGTCTATGGGGTGAAATTTCAACTTTGTCCTAGAGACATGGGGCCACTTGCTTTTTCATCAGGAGCCCCCAAGAAGCGCCCACACCAAATTTGGGGCTTCTAGTACTTAAGGAACCCTAACCCTAACCCTAACCCTAACCCTCGCTTCAGCCTTATCCCTACCCTATTTCAATGCAAGTCTATGGGGTGAAATTTCAACTTTTGTCCTCGAGACATGGGGCCACTTGCTTTTTCATCAGGAGCCCCCAAGAAGCGCCCACACCAAATTTGGGGCTTCTAGTACTTGAGGAACCTTAACCCTAACCCTAACCCTAGCTTCAGCCTTATTTCAATGCAAGTCTATGGGGTGAAATTTCAACTTTGTCCTAGAGACATGGGGCCACTTGCTTTTTCATCAGGAGCCCCCAAGAAGCGCCCACACCAAATTTGGGGCTTCTAATACTTAAGGAACCCTAACCCTAACCCTAACCCTCGCTTCAGCCTTATTCCAATGAAAGTCTATGGGGTGAAATTTCAACTTTTGCCCTAGAGACATGGGGCCACTTGCTTTTTCATCAGGAGCCCCCAAGAAGCGCCCACACCAAATTTGGGGCTTCTAGTACTTGAGGAACCCTAACCCTAACCCTAATCCTAGCTTCAGCCTTATTTCAATGAAAGTTTATGGGGTGAAATTTCAACTTTGTCCTAGAGACATGGGGCCACTTGCTTTTTCATCAGGAGCCCCCAAGAAGCGCCCACACCAAATTTGGGGCTTCTAATACTTAAGGAACCCTAACCCTAACCCTAACCCTCGCTTCAGCCTTATTTCAATGAAAGTCTATGGGGTGAAATTTCAACTTTTGTCCTAGAGACATGGGGCCACTTGCTTTTTCATCAGGAGCCCCCAAGAAGCGCCCACAACAAATTTGGGGCTTCTAGTACTTGAGGAACCCTAACCCTAACTCTAACCCTAGCTTCAGCCTTATTTCAATGCAAGTCTATGGGGTGAAATTTCAACTTTGTCCTAGAGACATGGGGCCACTTGCTTTTTCATCAGGAGCCCCCAAGAAGCGCCCACACCAAATTTGGGGCTTGTAGTACTTGAGGAACCCCGTAACCCTAACCCTAACCCTAGCTTCAGCCTTATCCCAACCCTAATTCAATGCAAGTCTATGGGGTGAAATTTCAACTTTGTCCTAGAGACATGGGGCCACTTGCTTTTTCATCAGGAGCCCCCAAGAAGCGCCCACACCAAATTTGGGGCTTCTAGTACTTAAGGAACCCTAACCCTAACCCTAACACTAACCCTCGCTTCAGCCTTATCCCTACCCTATTTCAATGCAAGTCTATGGGGTGAAATTTCAACTTTTGTCCTAGAGACATGGGGCCACTTGCTTTTTCATCAGGAGCCCCCAAGAAGCGCCCACAACAAATTTGGGGCTTCTAGTACTCGAGGAACCCTAACCCTAACCCTAACCCTAGCTTCAGCCTTATTTCAATGCAAGTCTATGGGGTGAAATTTCAACTTTGTCCTAGAGACATGGGGCCACTTGCTTTTTCATCAGGAGCCCCCAAGAAGCGCCCACACCAAATTTGGGGCTTGTAGTACTTGAGGAACCCCGAAACCCTAACCCTAACCCTAGCTTCAGCCTTATTTCAATGCAAGTCTATGGGGTGAAATTTCAACTTTGTCCTAGAGACATGGGGCGACTTGCTTTTTCATCAGGAGCTCCCAAGAAGCGCCCACGCCAAATTTGGGACTTCTAGTACTTGAGGAACCCCAAAACCCTAACCCTAGTTTCAGGCTTATCGTTAACCCCAATTCAATGCAAGTCTATGGGGTGAAATTTCAGCTTTGTCCTAGAGACATGGGGCCACTTGCTTTTTCATCAGGAGCCCCCAAGAAGTGCCCACGCCAAATTTGGGACTTCTAGTACTTGAGGAACCCCGAAACCTTAACCCTAACCCTAACCCTAGCTTCAGCCTTATCGTCAACCCTAATTCAATGCAAGTCTATGGGGTGAAATTTCAACTTTGTCCGAGAGACATGGGGCCACTTGCTTTTTCATCAGGAACCCCTGAGAGACACCCACGTCAAATTTGGGGCTGTTGTTGTTTTCCACTTTTTTAACATTGTTTTATTTTTAAAAGTAACAAACAAACAAACAAACAAACAAACTCCTGTGACTTATTTTGGACATTTTTGTTTGTTTACAGTTGGAGTTGCGGTTATAACTAGGCTTGGAATTGGGGTTGGAGCAACTGTCTGGGTTGGTATTTTGCTTTAGACCTCATTCTGACAATATTTTTAATTCTTTTGCATATATTTTGCATTGTGGTTAAAAAAAACTTTTCAAAAATTTGTTGTTGTTTTTTTTAAATCACTGCAATTACTCACTTTTTAAACAATTCTAACTGAAAGTGATCTACTTTTGCAACTGAGAGCACAGAATGACGTTTTTTCTTCAATTTTGGACATGTTGAGATTTGAAGCGCTTTCCCCTCGTTTCATGACAGGCTATCAAAAAACAACCAGTGAGGCACCAAAAATCAATTTAGCAACAATTGCAGCAGGGCATAGAGAGATTCATCCAATTTGGCCATCACTAGGACAACACAAGTCTTCGCTTGGACAGAGGGGAAATAAAAAGTGTTTGTAAGGTGCTGCAGGAGCAACAAGACTCTGCCTTGTGTGGCGTCGTCAGTTTGTCCTTTCGTCAAGGACTGATGGGAGAGTGTTTTTAAATTACAAAACAGAGTCGGGGGAGGAGGAGGTTTATCTGCCTGGTCACAGTCACAGCAGAGTCCAGAGAAATAACCTTGAACCAGAATGTGAAGATGGGAGAAGGAAAATTGGAGGCAGATAGGAATCCTAGTGTGGGTTAGGGTGGGTTTATTCTTTTGAGTACGCATCACATCAAACTGATCCTCTAAAGGCTAAAAGCAGTACTGGAAAAGTAGAACTGAAAAGGGAAGCCAGTTTTAAATTTGTGGAGCAGTTAAACTACGATCCAAAAGCATCTTCTGATGAAATTGGTCAATAAATACTTAATACTTAAATTATTTTTCTCATCAGTTGAACTCATAAATATCTTTTAGTGCAGCAGATCTTCATCAGGGTGCTTCCCTCTATACATAAAGGTTCTCAGCAGGATCTGAACATTTGGGCTGTGAGGAAACAGTGCAACACTGCCACTATGCCACTGTGCAGCTGTAATGAAATTTCAAAACAAAGCTTCTTAATTGACCTTGTTGGCAGATTTACAGCCGGCAGTTTAGTGCTGCAGAGCTATAGGGACAACTTGACACCATAAAATATACAGTTAATGGTAATAAAACCACCTGCCATAAATGTTTTACACTGCTGAGGGATGTTGGAGGTGACATTAAGAGAAAACCTTTAAAAGGAGAGTTTATGGTCATAAAATATGTTCTGGTGTATTATTTCATGGTCCCTCCGGGAGCATTAAACTTCCCTTCAGATAGCAGGAGATCCTTTGGAAAAGCTCATTATGGGACTTTATTTTAGCAGATTATAGTTTTTGATTCACTGACAATTCACTGGTTTTAACATGTCAATGCTGCATTGTTTTCACAGAGCAAAAGGTGATGACCTGACTATTTCAACTCAATCGGGGATGATGTGAGAATGAGATGCAAAGCTATTCATTCAAAAAAACAAAGAAAAGGAAACCACATTAATGGGCGTGGAACTTCTACTTTTATACTGGATGGCTTGAAGAGGAACTAAACAAACTTTTATGGTACCAAAGGGACGGTTGAATTGGTTCTTGCTGTTGTTGACTGAAGCAAGCTGAAGAAACCATATTTGAAGTGCCCTGTGGAGCGCAAAGATTAAAAACTTCCATCATGAAAGAACAAAAGTCCTGGATGCAACTGGACCACAGCGAGGGCCACGGACCCCACGACATTCAGATGGTGATGATTCAACAAAGAGTCAGTGCTGTCAAAATGAGGTGGCTCTGAGGGAAGGAGCCAGTTTTACTTGTTCTGCGTTTATTGCATTTCTGCAGCAAGCTGACAGATATACACCAAATGCAGCAATTCCACCAAGAGCTGTGAAGGGGCAGTGTTGCACTGCGCAGACGACAGTTCAATCCAAACCAGCAACACATAGTGAAAAAGACAAGTAGAACTTTACATGACACAGGGACAGGCAAGACAGAATGGCAGCAGAGATGAATGAACCTGCTGAACTTGCTCCACGCAAGTCACAACAGACAAAAATGCACGAAGAGACACAATTCAGCGTTCTGCTATTTTTTTTAAATTAATTTTTAGGTGTCCCATTCAAAAAGTCCCATTGATTTTAATGTTTCCACATTGATGAACAACACGTGGAGAATATTAACATTGGACAAAGAAGATTCACTAGAACTAACATCCAAACAGAGCCAAGCAACTCAGTTTGTTCCTGATAAACTTCCAGCTCACATCCAGCCCTGATCCCAAACCAATCAGGGACCTGTGGCCCCGAACCCAAGGCAGACAAACAAAACTTTGCACCGGTCGTTGCCCTCTGCCCGGTCTCCTGCTTCAGTCTGAGCTCTGTCTTCACGTGTCACCTGTCAATCACCTGCAACCTGCCACCACCGCCGCTGCCGCTGTTTCACGCCAGACTGCAAAACCAATTAGTGTGTGTGACACTCGGGCCTCAGAGTTTCCCCACAAACTTTCCAAACTTTTGCGTTTGTGCAAAAACAACAACAACTAAAACAACAGTCTGGTCCGCAGCAGGTCAGAAGCAGAGATGCTGCCTGACGGTTGAGCTCCCGAGTCGTTTATCTCCACCACCGAAGCCCTTTTCTAGCCTTGTTTGAATTTGCAGCAGAGGAAATCCCAACGAGGATGCAGCAAAGAGCACAGAGTTTGTGAGAGTTTAATTGAGAGGGGAGCAGACGCTAAACGACCCTTGAGAAGCTGTTAATTTCCTTCAGCATCATTCGTCTGATTTTATTTGCACATGGAAATCTGTCTTGTTGTTCTCTGATGGGCCGTTTGGCGCTGCGGTGTTCGCAAAAAGCTGCCGGTCCTCGTGAGATTCTGATGAGATGCAAAACAGGAAAGGCTGTTATGACAACAGTGCTTCCTGTTGGTCTCCACTCAGCAAAAACACTGCGGGTCAGGGGGCGGGGGGCTTTGAATGTATCAATAAGGAAAACTGCTGCTTCCTTTGCAATAAGTACAATAATAAAATCTGACGATCATGATCAAAAATCGTCCAGTCTTCAGAATTGCAGTTGAATTCACAACTTGCACAACTTGCTGCATATACAGATGATGACGTCAGATATTAACGTGCAACAACAGGAGCTGTGTTCATGGACAGATGAAGCTTCAGAGGAGGACGAGGCCTTTATTTAATTCTAGTCCCGAGGGAAAGAGCTTTTTCAAAGGACTTTGATGCTGAAGGAGCGACAAAAACAGATTGTTATGGCAGTGCCTCTGCTTGTACAAGCCAATAAAAGGGTGGCGTTTTTTCTTGCAGGAAAGCTCTTTGCCTCCGTCTGCCGTGACCGATAGGAGAGTCACGATGCGGGGGCCAATTTGTGTGACAAGCGAAAAATCTGTTTGCGACTCTGCACCCGCGAGAGAGAAAGAGAGGAGGTGAAAAGGGATTGATGCCGGAGCTGCGGGCGCAAATGCCGCATGATCGCCGTCCAATCAGGGAGAGCGATCTGGAGAGAGGTGGAGAGGAGAATAAAGATGGGCGGAGAAGTGGAGCCCAGACGTAGGCAGTGCGGAGGAAGGAAAGCGGAGGGGACACCTTGCTACGTTCGCTCAGCAAAGAGTAGACGTCCCTTCAGCTGTTTTAGCTTCTCCTCAGGCTAACAGCCAAATGAATCAGAGGGAGCCGGGAGGTGGAAACACCTCCGGCCAATCTTGACTGGAGGATCAGAGAGCCAAAGGAGAAGAGATGAATAAGACTCATGAAAGAGGAAGATCTGCTCTCCTCCTTCACCTTGACACTTCTGCACTCTTGTCAGGTTCCACCTCCTTCCACTGATGTCCTGCTTCACACACACATACACACATACACTCACACACACAGACACACACACACACACACACACACACACACACACACACACACACACATTGAGGCCAATGAAAAAACCTAAAAGGCGATTGGACAAAGTTCCCATCTGTCACATTCAAAGCTGGCCAATCAGATCTCTTCACAGCAGGTGGAGCTTCCTGGTGCTCGAGGCGACGCTTGACATGTGCCAGCACCCCGTGATGCTTCCTGCAGCTTCCTGGTTCAGGTCTCGGCTCGACCCCAGCTGCTGCTCCACCTCCACCTCCTCAAGGGAGACTCAGACTGGCTAGAATAAAAGTCCACACAAAGACTATTGAATGAAATCTTTACAAGAAAGCAATAGAGAGAGAGAGAGAGAGAGAGAGAGAGAGAGAGAGAGAACACCCCGACAGCAGCCAGAAGTGTAATTTGCCTGTTAAACGGCCTGCACCCAAACAGAATGATGAAGACAGGAAAGTTAATGAGACTCCCACTGAAATGTTTGAGAGCTCCAGATCCACACAGAGAGGAAGATAATGGAGGATGAAGGAGGATTACAAGAGCTGCAACAAGAAAAAAGGCCGAGTGAGAAGAGACAAAAGGGAGGAGCGAGAGTGTGGGGGTGGGGGTGGAGATGGGGGGGGGCAGACGTGAGAAGGGTAAGGTGGTGGGGGAGGATCCGGGAAAACACAGTTGGAACTTTCCCCTCATTCGGCTGCGCGCTGATAGAAACATCAGAGCGCCGTCCTCCCTGAGTGACATCCTGCTATCAGCCGGCTGCAGGCTGCAGTGGCAAAAAAAAGAAAAAGAAAAAAAAACACCAGAGAAAGAGAGCGGAACGAAGCGGAGAAAAAGTGCCGGCCGCGGGTTCAGCAGCTTAAAGTTCATTATGCAGATTGCGGAGTTAGAATGCCGCCATTCCGTGAGACTAATTTCTCTTTCACGGTCACTTTAAGTGCTTGGATGATCCGTAACGGGTTGTAGAGGAGCGGCGGGGTCAAAGCAATCAGATTGGAATAAATCACCGCGACTTCACTCCTCAAACAGCCAAGAGTTGCCAAGAGCAGCCTGAGTCTCCGTCCACGCAGCTTCGGCTGGTTGCAAAACTACAAACAAGTGGTGAAGAAAAGCAAACACGCGCACAAGCTTAAGGTCTGACACACACACACACACACACACACATACGCACACACACGTCCAAACAAACATCAGTCGCATTATCGTCCTGCCTCCATTTGTTTCCGCTGCACAAACTACGATCTCGCTCGCTAATTATAATCAGTGGTTGCTTAAGGCAAACAAATCAGCGGCGCACTGTATATACATTATGCTAATATGACCTTAAGACGGTGTGTTTTTGCTGCTGTAGTTGCTGCTTGAGCTGCTCAACACAATGTGAGAAGAAGATAAAAAAAAAAACAGCGACAATATAGACAAAAGCCAGTGAAATGTCTTTGCCAAGAATTCAATATTTAGTCCTCAAAACTTAGTGAACTAGTAAATATCCACCTCAAACCTCTTTCAGAATAAATCATTGCAGATCCAGCTTAAAGGAGGACAACATTTCCTCTTTTAAAGAAGAGAAAATTATTGAAATCACTCAATGCTTTTCTCTGTGGCTGAGGATGATTTTTTTGCTCTCACACACTGTCATAGTTATTGACTCCAAATTATCATTGGATAGGCTGACCGGCTGCAACGAAGCAGTAAACCTCCTCTTGACACCATGCTATGCTAAACAGCTCTGAACTTTAAATTGAAACCCCTGATTAAAATTTCTCTCAGAAGAACGTTGACACTCCTTGAATTTAAATCGAAGTCCTGACCTCAGAAAAAGAATCATTTTAAATTTATGCGCATGTTCGGTCGATTGCGGCCCACACAGGCTACGACTCATTCACGGGAAACGGCGGAACAGATTGATGAGAACCCCTTTGACCTGCTTAGCCTCAGTGACACGCACAGTGGCACTGAAATCCAATCTGGAGGAGATTGTTGGTTTCAAAATTCGGGACACGAAGCTGTCAAAGTGTCAATATTAAAAGGGCCAACAAACAAAACACCCACCGTAGCAGCGATGCACAAAGATACAGCAGCTTGTTTTTGTTAAAAACTCCAACCCTCCACCAGGAAAAATTCACCTCGCACAGAAAGCTTTTTAAAAACAATCTTGACCAAACCGAAAATCAGCTGCATCAGAAGTGATAGATTGAATAACTAACAATAAATGGGAGCGGATGGTGTTCTTGGCGAACAAGAACAAAAACAGGAGACTTAACCCTTTAGGCGCCATGGTCGCAAAGGGGCGCAGTGAGAGTTAGGCCCTGTTTTCACTTGGTCACTTGTAACTGTTTTGGGGGATTGGATCACGAGAACTGATCTCGAAGCATCTGTTCGCACGTAGCATTAACATGCGTCTCGAGCATGCCATTTGTGATCGCATTACACCCCCCCCCCCTGACGAACCTATGCAAATGCAACATGCGTCATTTCCGTTTTTAACGACTGGGGGCAGTAAAGCGCAAAACCACGGCGAGTTTTACATGACAGCGAATAAGAATCAACTTCCTGTTTGCGGACTATATCAAGTCACTTGTTTTAATTCTACTGCAGCTCGTATGGATCCGAACGAGGAGTAACGACTTGGCTTGGTTACTTAGTGTGTTTTTTGCCGATCGGAATACGAAAAACGCATGAAATGACCAAGTGCAAACAAGGCCTTAGTGATCAACAAGGGAGGAAACGCCCAGCCAGTGCCGGTGGAGGCAGCAGGGATGTTCGTGGTCACCCTGTAAATTACAGTGATGATGGCTGAGTCTGTTTGAGATATGTGGAAAATTATTAAAAGTGGATAAAACATTTTGATGAGCCTGTGGGGTATTGTGGAGATGTCAGGGATCTGACATACAGACCCCTGACATCTGACATAATACAAAAACAAACAAACTAAAAGTTTGGGTTTACTGAAGATTTTTCTCAATTACAGTACGGCTTTATCTCTGACCAATTTCAAGTCATAGCCATTTGAAATCTTGATATCAAAATTGAATATTTTCTTGAAAAAAAGTATGGTACTTAAAGGGTTAAATGCACTTCATGTCTGACAGATGGACAAACACTGGTTTTCAGTTTGAGGTGAAGTAAAAACACCTGTTCAAGTCCAGGAAACGAACAACAAACCAATCTTGAATAATATAAATGTTATAAATGAAGATGTAGATGCTGGATTAAAAAAAGGAAACACATTCACTGTTTTTGTTGTTTAAACATGTATTTTTTTTGTTTACACTCTAATAAGACTATTTTAAAACTTGTCAATGATTATGTTTATTTACTCATAAAGTCATCCTCCCTCACTGTCTTCTGTACGCTATAGTAGTTTTACAGAGGCTACTGTAAAGTCCCACGCTGGGTGTCAGTCAAATCTGCATTGTCAGGATAATTGGAGCAGCTTCACATGCGGCAACATATGTTAGATAAACAATGTCCCATGAGTCTGTGGGTGCCGAGCCGGGACTTGCAGACGGCCGTGGGTGGTTAGGAATCAGCCAAGAATGGGAGCAAACAGAGTCAAAGGCAACAATGGAAACATTCAACAAATGTTTGGTTGCCCATTTAGTTTCACAGAAGTGAATGAAACATCGTTCTGAAATCATAAAGAGAAAAATTCCCTTTTAAGCGAAACCGGGTTTTGGAACGTCGGGCTCTCTGTGAGCGTACAGACACTGTGATTGGCAGTTGGAAGGGAATACAAGTAAAACAAAACAAACCAAAACCAAAAACGCTGCTTCATTCTGCTGTCTGGTTGGTATGGATGTGTGGGTGGTGCTGTGACTGGAGCTTGAGAGCAGCGTGTGCCCAAACATCCGCCCACCTGCTGGCAAAACCAGCTACATTTGGTTGCTACTCTGTGGCCGCGACCACAACTCCATTACCACTTTTACTCAAAATGAGACAAAATCCAACAAAATAGACATTAGTGCCTATTCATACATTTTCTATGACGAGCAGTTTAGACAAAAAAAAAAAAACAGCGCACTTCTGCGTTGCCCCACCCCCCGAAGCTCCAGCTATCTTTTTATACAGTCAATGACTCCAACAGTCACATACAGTCATTTGTATTTGGGTATTTGTTGTATCCGCCTGCTGATTTCCGCTGTCTGGACGATATTTTTGAAAACATGAAACAGGCTGTGCACGAAGATGCGCCTGCTGCCGACATGTCGGTGTTACAGCAGGAGTGTTGGAAGCAGAGTGAGAACTGAATGAAGCGGGAGGGCATATTGGACGGCATAAACATCGTGAAGCAATCATCGGGACAGAATGAGGAGTGCCACCGGTGCGTGAGGCTCACTCTGATGCCCCGCATACTAGATTTGGAGCTTTTTGTTTCACTGGAACACAACAAACCTGCACGTCCTACTTTTTAATTTGGCCCCTGGGCTCCTCACCTGTATCCGGCCTGCATTTGCAGCGAAGAGAACAAACAGACAGATGATGCTGAAACTAATACGGACCAGATCTCGTTATCACTGCAGGTGTTTTTCCTTCAGCCATGAGTGAATTCATCTCCTCTTGTGCGTCAGCAACTTGAGGACGTTCCAACCTCCAGTTGAAAAACGTGCTGTGTTTTCTTGCGGGGGCGAGAGTGGTTTGGTATTCAGGTAATTATGAAATAATGTACTCTCTGATCGCACCCATCTGCTGTGCAGTTTTACTGATTGCTTTTTGTTGCTGTTGATGTTTTGTTTTTGGAAATGGAGGACGCAGAAATCAACCGGCAGAGGATAAATGCTGATGATACGACTGCAACTTTTCTGCAGGAGCACGTATGGCGATCATCGTCACATGATTTAGGAACATTTAGGGGCATTAACAACACTGAATGCAGTGTTAAAACACTGAGAGCAACAGAGACACAAGTGGTGGAGATACTTGTTCACGTGTGTGAATCTACAAGCGTTTACTGGAATTCAGTCAGAGGAGAATCTCTCTTAGTGATGTCAAAAAGAAGCTGCCTTTCTCGCTAAACTGCTAAGTTGCTAATGTAAAAGCAAACAAATGCCTGGTCACTGCTCTGTAGTGCCCCCTGGAGTCAGTCCTCCAACTGTGCTTTTGTTGTTGTTGTTCTAAAATTGAGAACTAAAACTGGTTGACAAAGCTTGAAGCAGTCCAGCTTTGCCGAGGTTGAAATTACTTCATCATTGCCGAGATGCCCTGATTGACCAATCGCTCCTCTTCTGGGCTCCAGTCAATACTGGTGCTGTCATAATCATTAACTCAGGATTGATGAATTCCATCCTCAACTCAACCTCTGGCAACATAATTGTTTTTTCCATATTCATGAAAGTGCAGACATGTGAGCGAGCATGATGTCCGGGATTTATGGCAGTGCACCCCCTTCGCTGCAGGTGTGGCTGAGACTGCTGTGCCTGTAAATTCACACCATAAATAAAAAAAAAGTTGAGAAAACTGCCGACTTCTTTGCTGAAAATTAATCTTCTAGATCAACTTCTACCGAGTACCTGCTTCTGATGAGGATCTGCTGCCCCCTTCCTGCAGAGTATATAAATTCAACAATGCAAAACCCTCCAATTTATGGTCCAGCAGATGTTTCAATGTTTCATGTTCAAACTGTTCTTTTTCACTCTCAGGAGCAGTGAAAAACCTGAGCCATGCCAAGTCCTCCAAAACAGCACTGAGAACAAGTCAAACCGCAGCAGACGTCGCGGGGGGTTGACGTAATGAGCCAGTTTCATGTGTGGGTGTGTACCTCAGTCGAGCTGCAACTCAACATGAAAAGCTCACAAGTGAATACACAAGCAAACAAAAAACAACACCACTCACACGCAGAAAAAAACAGGTTGCTGTTTTCGTCCCTATGGTGAGTCCCCAGAGAGCCCCTTCATGTTTGTGAACGCAACAAACAAGACGAACTAGAGCAAAAAAATTAATTTGGCAGGATCAGCACTAGAAGAAACAATTAATTAGTGAGCAGAAGCTCTAAGGGCCGAGTGTAATGAAGCTCCTTACAGTCTGTGAGTGTAATCTGCTTTTGTTCCAATTGTCAGGGGAGCCACTGGGAGCCGTGCTTACAAGCAACTCCTCCAATTTCATGTCACAGCGCCCCCTGTGTGTGTTTGTGTTGCTCTGTCGGAATTTCCTCTTCAGAACTACAGCTCCTAACACTGTGACAGTAAATAAGTTAGCATGACCCACTAAAACTGCCACCAAACACTGATGGTCCTGTCATATCTGTTAAATCCTTGTTTGCTCAGTGGAGGCGCAGAACTCACTGCTGAGGACTTGTAGGGTGACAGTTTGTTTTGGTCGACGTGTACCAGAAATCTACTGTTTGACATTTTTCACATGTTGCCTCTTTAAAGTTGACAACTTTATTATTATTATTATTATTATTATTATTATTATTATTATTATCATTATCATTATTATTATTATTATTATTATTAATAATAATAATAATAATAATAATAATAATATTGATAATAATAATAATAATAATAATAATAAACATTTTATTATTATTATTATTATTATTATTATTATTATTATTATTATTATTATTAATAATAATATTGATAATAATAATAATAATAATAATAAAAATGTTATTATTCATTATTATACATTATTATACATTATTATTATTATTATT
This sequence comes from Nelusetta ayraudi, assembly GCF_046127955.1. Classification (NCBI taxonomy): domain Eukaryota; kingdom Metazoa; phylum Chordata; class Actinopteri; order Tetraodontiformes; family Monacanthidae; genus Nelusetta; species Nelusetta ayraudi. The sequence continues at coordinate 26,375,716 of NW_027466061.1, forward strand.
ATTATTATTATTATTATTATTATTATTATTATAATAATAATAAAAATAGCTACAGCACAAATTGGTCCCTGTTTTAAAGGGAGTGGAGAAAACATTTTATACAACAGGAAGTTCATATATATATTTAGAACCTTGACATCCCTGAGGTTAAGCTGCTTTGCCTGCTTTATTTCTCTGAGTCCTGGTGCATTATTAGCCGTGTTGCCCGGAGTGTTTTCTTTCTGTTCTGTACCTGGCGATGACCCATCGTTCTGCCTCTCAGTTCATTTTTCACTGCGAGTTTCCAGCGAACAGCTCCCCGAGAGAGAACTGCCCTTTCTTGGACGCACCTCTGTCTCATGCAGCTTCCCGCTCTTGTAAACTAATAATCCATCACAGCGTGCCGACCTCCGGCCGCTAACAGCGACCGCGCTCAGCTTCAGGGACGCATGCTGAGTGATGACGCCCGAGCCGAGGATGACCTTTAACCGCCGCCCCGCCTGGTGCCTGCCGTTAATATGGAGGAGCAGAACAACGGATTCAGGTGTGTGGATGTGGACGTGATTACTGCTGTGATTACTCAAGAAACCCAGTGAGGTGGAGAGAGTGAATTCATTGCTCAGTGTGGAGCGGCGTTCCTGTCGATCAAGGTGGATGTTTCCATCAGGAGGGACTGGTGGTTAATAAAGAATGGTGGATATTTGAAAGGAGGCAAAAATTTAACGTGCACCAAAAAAACAAAATCAGAAAGTGCATTAGCCAAGGAAGCCTCCTGATGAACGAGATGCTCAAATATTGACTTAATTCCTCATCAGTGCGATTCTGGGACCACTGACTCTATTAAACTCCGCCAAACCGACTCCTGCACACAGCTGTGTCTTCCCGCTGAGTCAAAGCTGTCAAGCCTTTTTTCTGTGTTGAGTGTTTATGTTTCATTACCGTCCAAGTCAATTTCATCTGCACTGACTTTAATCAAGGAATACATCCCGGAACAATAAAGGAGAGAACGAGTGGCGGAGCTTTCGGGAAGCCCAGTGTTCGCCCGGTGGGGAAATGAAAGTGCAACTGTCAGCTCCATCGCAGCGCTGCTGCAAACAAATACACACAATAGGGGAAAAAAAGCCGTTAGGTTGACGAGATGTGTTTGGGAAATACATTATTCATGCCCCTCGTACGAGATGTTTAGCTGCGTTTAGATGAGTGTTGTTGTTGTTCGTGAATACATTGACATTTAAAAGCTTCGGCATAGGCACCAGAGACGCTGATGATTTCTACTCACTGCAATTTGCTTTGCTCTGCCTGACAAACAGTCATTTGATTGTATTTTCTTTAAAGTTTGTGGTCATACTTTATATATATTTAGAGATTTAACCCTTCCTTTGCCTTGGCATGCCCAATAAGAAATCCCCTGGATTTATCAAGCACACCACTTTGATCGGAGGGCAAAAATCAGAAGTTTGTACGACCTCCAATAGCTTGTAAGCTAACACAAAAGTGCTAATGATAGAACACACTTCTGCTGTTTGGGAGGCAGCAGTGGAAATTTTGACTGGAAACAGTTAACATTGTTACGAGGCAAAGTGACAGTTGAAGCTCCAGAGTCCAGTGAGGGTTTTTTCTCTCTCTCAGTATTGGGTGGAATTCCAGTTTAAGGTGAGCAATCCATAATCATTTCTTTAGCGTTAGCTTGATTACAGCTGCCTGCTACATCTCTTTGCAATGTGGTGCAATTGCATGTTGTCACTTTGGAACAAAAAAGAAGCCGATTGGTGATGCAATCCAATCGGCACCGTTGTTTCATGGAACATTGAGCACTAAAATCCAATCAGCACAGCTGCAAGATTAGTCTCAGTTTATCGAACCGATTTATTTTATCAGACACAAAACAAAAGAACGGCATGACAGATACACGGACAATGCTGTCAATAGACGGTACACCACGTCACTGACAAAACATTGCAGTTCCTGTCACCTGGATTAAAGGGAAATCAAACCAAGAGTGATCAATACGGGTGCTGCCACCACCGACCTGGTGACATTTTGCATCAACCGTCAACGACAATCTTTCGAAATTAGTTTGCGAAGAAAAGGGCAACAGAGCAGCGGCGGCGGAACGTGGCGGCGAAATGAAGATGAGAGGAAGAAAGACAGAGCTGGTAATTTGGGAAAGAATGAGAGGAGAGGAGAGCACCCGCTGAGCAGAAAATAGGTTTTTTACCATCTCAGTGTGTGAGATCACAATGAGTGCAGAGCTTCAATAAACGTCAGCCGGTAGCTGTGCGTGAAGACATTAGAAGGGTTGGGAAAGGGGGCAAATGAGGGACATCAGCTGGGAAAAGACTGGTGATAGCGACTGTAATGGGGTTTAGGAGGTCCCGGGGGGGGGGGCAAACTGGGGAGTCCTATTGGGGCGATATGTGCGATGTGTATGATTTGGAAACAGTGCAATTTTAAGGACATAACTGAAATGAGCATCTCAGCATGAGAGCGTGCGTTCATCTTTAAGAGCAATCATGAGATAATTATAAACATTTGGCGTTGAGTGCTGTCATTTAGAAATTTTCTGGATTCCAGAGGCAGCCAGAGTTTGGTTTCACTGCTGTGTATTTTTTTTTCTGTAAACCAGATCCAGATAAATCACCATCAATTAACAACAACCAATCATGACCCTATTGAATCCTTCACTCCCCTTCCTGTTTGCAAGATTCACCGTTTGGGGCGGTCCAAAGTCAAGAGTCCATGGATACAGGTTTCCACGGTCAAAAAAAAATGTTTTCCCGACCAATCACAGCAAGACTGAGTGCTGTCGCTGGTTTCAAACATGGAGAGTGCTTCTGATTGCGTCCTCTGTGGCTCCGTGGATCGTCGGAGGCTAACATGTATTCATTTCCCACAGTGCTTCTGGCTCTGCCCCGTCTCCAATCCGACGCCTGCGGTGTAGGAAAGCCGCAACGCACATCAAACGGGGCTCGTCAGTGATATTTTTCAGTGTGTTCTGGCCTTGAGGGACGTGGAGATGCGGAGCCGCTGACGAGTGTGAAACTGGGCCGTGTCGACCATTAATTGAGATCTTCTCCTGCGGCTTTAAATCCCAACGATAAGCAGATAAAACCCCGATCTGAAATGGGCTAAACGCACGTCATTTGGTGCTAATGCACCCCTAATTAAATCTGCAGAATTATGGAGATGAGGCTCCATTCCAGAACAGGCCTCGCGATTACTGAAGTTTCTGAATGCATAAATTATTACTGTTATTATTGTTATGCTACCTCCTCCCCAAGTTGCATCTGCATTCCCATGCATGTGTGTTTGCATCAGTGTTCCCATGCATGTGTGAAGCTGATCCGATTGGCTGTGCATCTGTGTACACGTGTGCAAGATTAGCAATAATAAGTCCTCTTCCAAAAAAGACCACTTGGATTTTCTAACAAAAGGTGCCAGTTCCTGTTTTGTAAAAATCACTTACTCTATTTTGTTAAAGAAATATAATAAAAAATATATTGTACATTAAATCTGAACTGGTGAGTGTTCTGTGAAATGTAGAATTTGTGCCCAATACCATAGTCCCACATCATAAAAAAGTTAATTGGATAAGAACTGGAATTTTATTTGAATAGGGACGTCGCAGTTTACCACAGTGTCAATACTTGGGCCTTTGCACGTCTCCAGTTGGGCATTTAAATTGACATTATTTCCAACACTGAGAAATGTAAATGATCCAATTTGTTAATACGACACCAAGCAACACAAGAAACTACATGACCTTGAATTTAAGTTATGTTAATAAAGCCGAGTGCAGTTTACTGACTGGTACCTGAATTTCTGCAAAATAAGACAAGCAGTTGGAAGTGTGTGCCTTGCAGTTTAGAGTTTGACTGCTGGTATGAAGATAAAAATTGAATGTTAATCGCTAGTAATGAGCTGCTCAGTTCCACTGATCTTCCCAATTAATAAGCTCACACATGTCTGACACGGGGTGTCTTCCATTGATCGCCACTCGTCGACTGGAAGGATGGAGGAGGAGGAATAAGAAGTGGGGGAGGAGGAGGAGGAGGAGGCCGGCTTTGGGTGGACGTTCTCTCACGTGCCGCAGGTTGGCCAACAGCTCGTCTGTTTGAGATCAAACCCCGCAGAGAGTCACGTCTTGGATTACAAACTGCAGGTGGGCTGGATAATCAGCGGCAGCCTGCTGAGAGAGAGGAGAGAACTTCTTGCCCGCGGCTGAGCAGCGAAGCGTAAAACCTTCAGCAAAACTGCAGTTGAGAGAGTCCAGATCCGCTTGTGTCTCCATGGACGTCAGCAGGCAGGGAAGTTTTTTCTGGTTGTGCTAACAGTTTCCGTGGCCCCTGACATCACACGCCGTTCTCTCACAGCACCGCGAGGTGAGCAGCAGTAATTTCTCCCTTCCATCATGATCTGCACGGGGAAAGATTACAGGGCGGAGCATTTTGGCTTCTGAAAACCTTAAATGAAGAACTTTGAGAGATTTGTTTTGCCAACGTGTCGCTGCTGAATTTGATATTAGAGAAAAGGATGCACACACCCAGGGGATTATTTCACATTTCCATCTGTGACAAAGCCCATAGAAGGATAGAAAAGCCAGTCAGGAGATGTTAAAATTTTCTCATTTAAGGAGGAAATGTTACCCAGTTGCGATAAAACTGACAACACTGCAGCATTCACACTGACATGGACATTGTTTCCAAGCTGGCAGAAGCTTCCTGTTCCTGTCACAGCTAAACCATGGCTGTAGAGTGTCCTAGACGTATTCTTAAAATGGTTCAGTTTTAAGGTTTCCAAGAGGGATCTGGGAGAACCCAGTCCTGAATGTCACAAAATGGACCAAAAGTCACAGAAGGATGATGACTAGCCTGTTTTCCGGCAATCAGTGGGATTAGAATCAATAAAATGCAGGAATTACAGCAAGAGGTTTTTTTTCCCCTCTGGCCGTTCTCAGCTATCTAAATAAAAACAGCATGTTTTCCTTCTACAACACACTATGAAGGTCAAAGGTCCTTGAATTGAATCTTTATTTAAAGAAAGAAGAAGAAACTGAGAAAGGTCATCCGTGACTGATGCATCCGTTTCCCCGTCAACGGTGTTCATCATCACCACCACCGTGCCGCCGCAGCAGCGCTGCATACTGATGGGAACCGAATTTCCTTCATCGCATTGGATTTCCTCTTGGCAGTCGATTAGTTGATGATGTTTTCTTCACTCGCGCTTTGATTCCCCCGCCTGATGCTGAAGATGTTGGCCGTCTATGATCACAGACGGTTTCGGGGAGATTTAAGCAAATCAAAGAGGGGAACGGCACATCTGAAGCGGTCTAATCATCCGGGCCATTTGAGTGTTTAAGGAGCCGGAGAAGCTAAGTGGCTCTTCACAGAGATTCTCTCCGATGTCCTCCGGCCCCGGCGCAGTGCCACGCGTTTCTACGCTCTCTGTGTTCCGGAGACGCTCTGGAATGCTGCCGCTGACGGATGTGCAGCCTCCCACGCTGCGATAGGGCGAACAAAATAAAACATGCAAATATATGTAGATTGTCTTGGCTTTTGTTGTTGGGAGTTCTTCTCGTCTTTCCGCTTCATTTAACAAGGAAATATCAGAGCTGTGCGGCCTCACTTTTCCCCCAGCAATCCACTTCCGCAAATTTGAATTTTCTTTCTTCTTCTTCTTGCGCTTGTTTTCCGTAGATTCCTTTAGATGCCGCAAAAAAGAAGAAATTGACCCCGCGAGTGAGTCATCTGATGATTCATTTCTAAAGGGAAAAAAAGGCCAGCTATTCTTGCATTGAAAGCCAAAACAAAGGTATGGGAGTGTGTGTAAAATCCGAGCTTTTCTTTTGAAAGAGACTGTGACTGACAAGTTCCATCTGACAACATGTTTAAAAATTTCACTGTCAAAAATGAATCACTACTGCATAGTGGAGATTTTTTTTTTCGTCTTTGCTCTCAAATGAGTGCAAAAGAACGGAATAAAACACATCATCGCTACGTTTGCACAGGGAAACAGATTGATGGGCAAACAAGCTCAGCGCATTTACCTGCTTTTCCATCATCTGCTAATGGGTTTCATTCGCCGAATCGCGCTGTTTACACGACCTCGTGGATAATCTGCCGACTCCATAAATCAGATGATGAAGGTTTTACCAGTGTGCATGCAAACACGCTCACAGTGCTGAGAGTGAACATCAGACATCTGTTCCCAGCCGTATCGCTCTCTCTCTCTCTCTCTCGCTCTCTTTTTTACCTCAGCATTAACATCCTGCTTCCCTGCGTCCTGCTCTGCTGGAGGAGACCCCCCGATGAGCCGCGGCAGGCTTCGAACTCGGCCCCTCAGTGGGTTCAGTCAGAACATCTTCCTCCTCCTCTTCCTCGTCCCCCTCTTGCTCCTCCTCCTCCTGCTCACGGTGGTGTGAACTCTGTGCAGCCCAGGACGGCCCCGTTGCTTCAGCTGTTTTCGAGGTGTCGGAGAGGAAAAAAGTAAACAAAAATTAATAATTCATTCACTTTGAAGTTTTTCTTTTTTTTTTGCCAACTTTGGTCATTAAAAATCCTCCATCTGGCTTCTGGGGTCTCTGAGAGAAACGGGCAGACAGCTGCTGGAGTCCCTGTCTCAGCTCCTCCTCCTCCCTTTTGACGCACGTCAGGAATTTACTCTGTTTCCGGGAGTCGACGTCGGACCGATGTTTTCCTTTCTTTGCTTGTCTTTGTTGCATCCCCGCGGGCTCAACCAAAACTATCTCCTACATCTGACTAAACCTTTCAGCGGCATCACACAATTACCCTGACATAAGACCAGAGATCGGCCACTTAAAACACATTAAGTGGCTTGTCGTGCAGCCGCCGAGGTGACAGTCGGCTGCTGTCGCTGTTCACAGGGAGCTTCTGGCAGGCGCCGTGCGCAGGGTTCTCACAATGGACAGAGGGAACAAGTACAGAAAGCTGGAAATGTTCGACACCCATGGAGCTGCTACTCCCACCCCCCCCCCGCTTTTTTCACTGTGCCGGAGTGTTCGGTATGAAACTTTAATAGGTAAGAAAGGGGTGAGAAGAGAAGAGAAGGAAGGAGAAGGAAGAGAGCAAAACTCAAATTAAACTTTTTCCCACTTTGGCTAAATCACAGAAATGAGGCTGATGTATCCAAGTGGGAACTTTGTCAGACTCCTTTCACATGCACTGATTAGGCTGCATCGTGAATGCCTCCCATTAGTGTTCCTAATCTATTAGAACCTGCTGAATGAATGTTTCTTCTGAGCTTTGACTTTGACAATTGTTCCCAGATTGTATTTTGTTATTTTAATGTATGTTACTGTACCTTCATTACGTTGTTATAGTTTTATTGTCCCAGTGATCATGTGTTTTGAGCAACAATGATGTCTCAATGCTTTGAATCACTGCCTTGTCACAAAAGCAAAAACAAACAAGCAAATTGAAAAATATACTTGCGTCTTCTTTAGTCTTCCAGACTGGATGTTATGTTTAAAAACAGAACAAATTCTGCAGCAGTACAACTTGACTGCGATCCCGAAGGTTCTGTAAAGCCAACTGGTCTAGTGGACTGGTTTGGCCTTTAAAAAACGAGAAAGGGAGTCAAATCTGAGATCTGTGCGCATCTTGAACAGACAAGGCAGATGTTTTGAAGGAGGACACTGTTGCTTACTCTGGAGGGATCCGCTGGTTTTCTCTTTGATCGCGCAAAGTGCTTCATAAGTAAATGAAAGTGGCTGTCTATGTTTACCTGGAAAGACCCTCATTAAACAGACGGGGAGGCCTCCGTTGCCACCTGCGTGGCTCCCTGGAGGACTGTTGCAGGTGCTCCAACCACCTTTCACCACTGCTGAGTGTAATGACTGGCATGATAGCAGGTTGGGAGAAGAAACCACGCCCCTTAATGTGGTCGTAAGAATAACAAATGACATGGGATTTCACATATCAGCAAAACACCTTTGTTGATAGAGTGGGCAACCATCAGGACCACCTCCAGGGCTTTGCCCCCTAGTGGTGGGTAAAAACTTGTGGTACTATTTGTTTTCAAAAACAAAGAAGAAGACATCCTCAAGGGAACAAAAACCTGTCCAGTCGCCGTAGCTCAATCTTCAAGACTGCAACGGCCTGGACGACTGAGAACCTTCACAGACAATGTGGCTTAAATTGATTTTGTCGAACACATTGTGTGGCATTTAATGTAGGAAACGTGCTTTATGAATATGAATTGACTGAAAGAAAAACACTCATCAAAATGTTTTATTCCTGTTTTTGGAGCCAAACAGAGAAACAAAACAAATTCATCAAACATGTTTCTGGCATTATGGCGGACTGGAACCAACAATCTTACAAAAGGTTCGGCTTAATCTGGGCTGTAGGCTCCACAGCAGGGAACACCAACAGCATTTATCACCAGGCCTGAATATCTCAGAGCTGCGAGTACGGTGGAGGATTTCCAAACGCAATAAAAAATTTATTTAGGGGTGACAACTTTGGCCAAGTCCTAATAAAAACAAAAATGGTTGTCACAGATGAATGGACAATTAAGTGCGTTGAGTCATCTGCAAACAACACAGTTACGCTCAATATAACATTAATTTGTAGGAAAAATTGATCCCACCCACGATTAATAAAGAAAAGGAATAAAAAACATGAAAATTCTGACCACCGATGACGAGGTCCAGCAGTATGATAAGACTCTGCAGGTATTGGAGGAATATTCTTTCTGTGTGTTTTTGTGTGTGCATATGATTTGTTTGTGCTTATCGATGATCGACCTGGCAGTGATGCTAATTTTAGACTGTTTTCTGAGGGACGTTTCAAGACTCAAACATTTCTGAAAAAGAGTTTTACGCAGAATTTTATTAGCAGCTGGAGCCCCCATTGGAAAAGATCAACCATCCAACCACCTCATTAGTTTACATGAGAGTACTCCCTTTTTTAAAAGTTGTCTGCAGGCTGTTTCTTAAATGGTCATGTGAAATAAAACTTTATAAAATAAAGTCTTCATGTCTTCGCCAAATTTTCTTGGCTCAGAAATCCTCTCTGAAGCAGCATTGTGATTTCAGAGGGTAAAATTATGTTTTTGAAGACTATGAAGATCAGAACAGACTCATGAACGTCTTTTTTTTCCTTAATTTTGAGCACAATGTTGTTTATGTCACACTAAAATACAGAATCAGGTCAGATATCGCAAGACGGTCAGGGGCGACACAATCTGTCTGAACCAGTGCCACTGGCTCGACTTTAAGCAGTCTTAAGTGCCTCCACCAGTTGAAGACCAGTGCTCCAGTGAGTCTTACCAGTTCACACCTTGACAAACTTGAAGTTGTAAAAGAAAAATCTCGACACATTTCCCCAGCTTGCTGATCAACCAATAAAATTTAAATACTCACACGTCCACATTAAGATGTTTAAATATTTACATATTTGGAAACAGCATCGACAACCTCCCACGCTGCCGGCAATTTTTTACACCTTACAAACAGAACAAAAAGAGATCAATTACGTCCCTTCCTGCTCTCTGGAGTCTGTGCACCCTCTTCCTGTCAGCGGAGTCCTGAGGCGTGACAGTGTGCCCCCTGGAGGCGAGCAGCGGTTCAAAGGGTCGGCAGGCCTCCGTGTTAAATGAAATACTCCTTTGGATGTTCGCTGCAGACGTTCTGAGAGTCAGCCTGGTTGCCGAAGGAGAAGTCTTGGCTGTCTCCCTGTTTGACGGCGTTCACTTCCTGGTTCCGATACGTCTCTTTTCGCCGGTAGTGGAACTTTGCGGCGATACCCAGGACGGCCAAAACAACAAAGATCACCACTGCGATGACGCCTGCAAGACAGAGGACAGATCAGACGGAGTCTAATCCCAGAAGATGGTTCATTTTAACAGAGCTATGTTCAGATCAGCTTCGCATGTAGTCTAGTGATGCCGCACTGCACAATTTATTGTTGTATTTTCTGTTTGGAGCCTCTTGCTACTGCTTTATTGGACCTTCTGTGTGTTAGGAAGGGAACAAAAACAAGTTGGAGGGTGGAGCCAACACCTCACAGGGGGCGTGGCTACTTGCCCCCTGCCCTCTACATCACCCAAGGTTGATTTTCAGAATTGTGTGTTTAAGCGCAGACACACTCAGGATAGAGACAATGACTGTTTGTTAGAAAATGGTAGATAATTTTGCACAAGTTCCCATCATGATTCACTCTTACACACATACTGTGTTCATTCTGTAGCCTCATTCAACCCGTGGTTTAGTTGTAGCTTCGCTAGAAGCTAGCCTTCCTGGCACCAACAACTATTAAAAATGCATAAGCACATCAAAACCTCGAATCTAGTTAGAAAAACAAACTTCTGCCAAAACAGAGATTCTAAGGACACACAAACCTCTAATCTACCATGCTGGACTGTGGTCACAGAGCTTTGTGAAGCCACTGTGAAGTGGAAATATGAATTCTGAATAGCTTTTCCTCCCCTGGGTGATGCTAATGCCTTTTTGCCTCAGCCTGGTTCGTCCCAGTAATCTCCAGTCAACAGACATCAAGGGGAATTTCACACATGCAAACACAGCTGGACTCCTGTGTTTGTTATCACAAGAAAGTTTGGTCCAAAACACAGCTAAAATATTGTTTTCTATATTTTCAGTATGTTACACGAGAGCGCAACAGTTTTTTTTTTTCAGATGCGTCTCCTTTTAGGTTCAGCTAAGGTGTAGATTTCTCACTTATTTCTCTTGGGTCGAGTGCTAAATTTTAATCAGTGCAGCCTTGACACAGGTTTTTCAAATAATGGAACGCCTCAGGTGACTTATCAATACACATGAAATGTGACCACCCTCACAGTGAGACAAGCTCAACACAGGATAAGTCAAATGGAAATACAAGGTGAATCAGGGCCCGCAGCACTGAAAGATGACATTTCTGTACCTCCAATTAGAGCAGAGTCGGTCCTCACGGCATTGACTAAAGGCTGACCTGAGCCCAGTGAGCCAGACTGGTCTGTAACAAAGGAGGAGACAGGGAGGTGAAATTAAATATAGTGAGAAAAATGAGCATTTCTTCAAGAGTATGGGAATGAAGACGATGTACCAAAAGGAAATTCAGTACGTTGTAATCAAAAGAGGCATGAAGAGAAATTCAGACATCACAGTCACCTCGACAAATGAAGGGTTTCAAATGAAGAAATAAAAAGTTGAATTTCTTGTCTTTTCATGTGATCTTTTTTTTTCTTTGTGCCGTGTATGAAGAAGACAATCTGTAGCATGAGTGGGTTATTTCGATGCAGCTTCAATAATTCCAGTTTGGAGTGCTGGGATCAAAGCGGGACAAACACTTGAACATTAAGGCTTTCCTTGCGCCGACAATTCAGAAGAACAAATTTAAGATTTTTTTTTTTTTTAAAACATAAGAAGTCGAAAAGATCCAGATCAGTTTTCTGAGTATTTGCTGAGAGGACAGAGGCATTAGACCAGTCAAGGTAATTGTGGTTGTAGTTGTAGAGGGTTGGACACAATATGTCTGTTCCCTGCAACAGCGGCTGACAAGCTCATTATCTGTCTGGCAGGTGTGCGGCAAACCAAGCGAGCTAAAAAAAAACATGACAGGCAGCGCTTAGTGGAGTGTCAGACTGTTTGATGCATTCCTACACAGCAAATTAGTCCACACTAGTGTGGGACATGTATGGCAGAAAAATAGTGAAAACTTAGAATAAAATCTCCTCCTTCCTTGACATCGACTGTATATAAAGATTAGAGTGGAGTCATTGCAATGCATGCCACCCACTGGTTTGTAAAAAACCTATTCTGAAGCCTAGAGGTCGGTTTCATGGTCACAGCGCCATCTTGAGCTCCGTTTTGAAACTGCAAGATTCCATATTAGGATTTGTAGGCGGTGGAGGTGATCAGAGGCTGGAACCTGAATGCAGTGTGTTCCCCAACACCCGCCCACCTGCCAGTAAGCCGACCAATGGTTGGATACTAAGCTTAAGCCGCATCTGCAACTTAATGGCAATTTTTACTCAAAATTCCACCGAATCAGACAAAATGGACATTAGAGCCAACTGGCTGAATTTCGTTATTTTCGTCGATTCTTTTGATTTAGACCAACAAAACTAACGTAAGCAGTGTGCAACAGTTTGAATTCATGGCTCCTTTCTGCATTGACAGCCAATCATTTTCAGTCTTTTTGCAACCGACTTTGGCAACCTGCCTACCAAAAAATAGAAGGTAGGTTTTTGCCACTTCTGCAATGACCTCCTTTTTGAAACTGAAAGCTCTGTCCATCTTTTTATACAGTCAGTGTTCCTACCTGACAGGTGGTGCGTGTCCTCCGCTGCGTAGGGATTGGCCGAGGCCGAGGAGCCGCAGCTGGAGCGGAGTAGCGGTCCGCTGATGATGACGGGGCTGGTGTCTGGGTGGAGCAGAGCCGCTTTGAGAGGGCTGATGGAGTTGAAGCGGACCAGCGACAGGCAGCCGCTGAAGCCCAGAGAGCCCAACCGGAGCAGGTCCGGGTCCAGATCGTCTGACGCTGCACAGAGAGACGATGCACAGAGAGGACAAGCAGGATCTCAGCGGCCTTTTGGGCTTCATTTAAACAGGTCAAATGCTTTTGACAAGAACATGATTTTCTTTCAAAGTTTTCTTCTGTTTCCTCTTTTTTGAGCTTAACAGATAAAAAAAAAAAATTAAGATCAAACTGACACAAGTGATGAGTAAAGAAATAAAGGTTTGCATTATCTCATTCACATCTTCCTTCTCCAGGCTTTATCTTTTATAGACTCAGATTTCATCATCCTAAAATCAGATTTCCTCTCTCAGTCTGTTGCATTTTTTTTGCTGTGTTTTCAAAAAGGTCAGCTCCAAACTCGCCAGCAAGTTTAGTTTCTGACTTCCCGCACCCCACTGCAGCATTTTGTTAACACACGTAGGTTTGAACTTTAAAATTCCAACAGCAAGCCTTCAGTCCACCTCTGTCTGCTGACGTTATCGGCTGTAATCCCTTCATCCCTCACCTCCACCGCAGCACAAACAGCTGCTGCAGAAAATCTGACATTTCATATGTAAACATCCACGCCTGTTAAAATGATGGAGAGGTGCCGGAGGGTCTCACTGGGACGGTTCTCCATGTTGATTAGAGCAGCAGGGAACGTGCACAGACACACACAGACACACACACACAGACACACACACACACAGACACACAGACACACAGACACACAGACACACACCCACACACACACACAGACACACACACACTCGCTCTGTTCCTTCCAGGTCCATTAGTGAGGCTGACGGATGACAGAGCTGCCAGAAAATCCACTCTCCCGCTGCTGCTCTGATCCGATTGGATCAGAGCTGATCTGATTGGACCCTCGGACAGCTGCGGTCTCGACAGAGGTCGGGACCGGTCACGTGCCGACACGGCGGGGTCAAAACACACCCGGCGCTCTGACAACATCACGCTGCTGTAGCAGGAAAATATCCAAGCAGATACTGTCTTCTGTTGCAGCTGGATAATGAAAGCGATGGATGAAAGTTTGTTGTCTGGTTTCCATTTTTCAACCAGATTTTTTAAATCATGTTTCTATCCTGTCAGTGAACTCCCCAGATGAGACACTTCCGCTCTGTGTTTCAGAAAGTCTTTGGTGAAATGGGTTATGAGTGAATTAGACCTGTACATGTGCCTATCTATAACTCTGTTTATGCAGTTTTTCTGATATGCACCTTTGTGCATGTGAAATGTATAACTATCCTATTTATGCAGAGTGACTAATCAGTTTGATTCTATCTTCCTGATTGAATCGATATTTGATTTGTTTGTTCGTTTTTTTTCCTCTTCGTTTTTTTCTATTTTTTCTATTTTTTTCTACTTTTACTTATTTATTTTGGTTTTTTTACATAAGTGTCTATTTACAGCTCTGTATATGCAGTTATGCTGATGCACAGTCATGTGCATGCGGGTTGTTTAACTACTTTGTTTATACTGTGTGACTTATTAGTTGGTTCTATCTTGATTGATTTGATCTTCGGGTTTTTTTTTTACCCCCTCTTATTTGGGATGTTGAGGAGTAATGTGTGTGTGTGTGTGTGTGTGTGTGTGTGTGTGTGTGTGTGTGTGTGTGTGTGTGTGTGTGCATATAGTCCAAAAATCAATAAAAATATTTGAATAATAATAATAAGAGTGAACTCCGCCCTCTGAACTGTCCTGTTTTTGTCCCCTTCCAGTCATGTGGAAGGTCCTACACGACATCATTTATATTAAGAAGCTAAATTCCAGCATTTCACAAGGAGGCTGTCAAGAGAGGGGCAATTATGCTGTTTTCTGGAGATCCAGGTTAGCATCAGACTGCTCCAGCCTTGACCTGGATGCAAAATGCATGTATAATTTGGAATCATTAGAGGGAGTTAAATATTCTGACAGAGAAACTTGGGGCCAAACGGCGACTCCAATATGAAAACCTGTTCATAGAACTTGGGCTTGAAATTGCGAAGGTTAATGTTGTTTTAACTGGATGCAAAATGCTGAGCACCTCGGTTGCTCCGCTCATGTGACAGACAAGACCAAAATCAAAGCACTGTCTCGTAAAAAGAGCTTTTCACTTTCACCTACCGTGCACTTTGCCCAACACCAACGACTTGACGGTGTTGAACTCTCCATCAGATGTCAGGTTGAATTCTTCAATGTCATTTTGGTCGACCTGGAAGAGGAAAAATATGTCCTAATTCATTTTGGGAAGTGGGACAATCTTGGTGGCGAATTTTAAAACCTCCTACCGCAGACAATCTAAGGAGGTTTTGTACTGAGGATAAGTTCTAAAGCACAGGGGAGTTGTAGCGTTGCCCCAAGTGAGGAGTAAAAAAAACCCCAACATCTTCACGTAGATCTGATGATGGAAGCAGATCAGATGCGGCCGATGACTGGGAGGTAAATCGCTGAAGGGAAGGTCACCTTGTAGTTCGCCGCTGTCGGCTGCTGGTTAGACGGCGCTCGACTCGTACATCATCCGCTGCTGCTAACAAGATAACACCCTCGCTGGATCCAGGCGTGATTAAAAATGCTTCATATTTCATCCAAAGCTGTTTATAATGTGCACTTTGTCCCCGCTGGCCTGTCGGTGGGCAGACGTAGTGCAGGGTTAGCACTTTCAGCGATATGGAAGAGAGCGCATGCAGTGTCTCACCCCACCCAGACCAGAGTTTCTGCACATGCCTGTGAGCCACGTGCTACTGGAGCGAACCCCATGCAGAAGTTCCCGTGAAAACAGACTGACTGACTGACTGACTGACTGACTGCAGAAAAGTCAGTCATGTATGCAAAATGAAATGCTGCATACATCTAATAAACAACATGTCCAGGCTCATCAGCGTTGCAACTTTGCTGAACTGAAGAGATGTTTACTTTATATATACATATATACAGTGGCAGGGGAGTTTTTCCCAGCCACTGTTGCATCTTGCTTGCTATATATATATATATATATATATATATATATATATATATATATATATATGCATATATATGTATATCTATCTATCTATTTATATGTATTTAAATATAACACAATAACACAAGTCTGAATTACTGCAGAGGAGGCAGAGCTACAGCCAGGTTTGAGCTGTAACAAAAACACAAATAGGAAGAAGCGTCATACTGTTTACAGCTGGTCAGATTGGTCCATTCAAGGTTCATCTAATCAGCTTCCAAGACGTGTTTAGATGGCCTTACCTGTGTCCAAACACTTTCTGGGCTCTTTCATGTGTGCAACAAACCCAGTGGCTCTGGGAATCATTCCACCAGGTTCAGCCTGGTGGAACCATAACCAGCACTGAAACTGCTGTTCTTTGAGCTAAAATCTGATGCCACTTTGTAAACAACTGTTAAAAGTGAAGTCTGTTTGCTTTGGTTTTTTGATTTTTGGTGACCTGGCAGAAGGAGGACAGTGCTTTTTTTTTTTTTTTTAATTACTCATGGGTTCAGCGACCTCGTCTGATCTGACAAAGTTGACAGTGGTCAACTTTGGTCACGCCGAGGTTTTTACCTGCACCGAGACGGAGTCCAGCACTCTGCTGACGCTGATGCTGTGTAGCTGCCCGTCAGCCAGACTCATCACTCTGCTCCTCAGCACCTCGGCCTCCCTGCTGCTGTCCAGCTTGTACCTCACCTCCAGCATGTCTTCACGCACACGTACACACACACACACACACACACACACACACACACACACACACACACACACACCTTCAGATCTTAGATGTCACATGCAGCTTCAGAAACTTTGCATCATCATCATCATCATCATCATCATCATCATCATCATCATCCCCATCCTGAAGCTGACCTTGTCCCCCCGCCAAATCTTCACTAACAGGGTAAACACACTTAATCCCTCCAAGATAAATCTTAATATTTTAATTACGCAGTAGTTTCTCCATTAATAAAGATTGGAGCGTTAAGAGGATGAGAACTAATTCCCTATCAATTACAGAACTAATCCCGCTAATTCTCCTCACATTCACGCAACAGGAAGTGCAGAGGGACTGTCCTTGTTGTGAAACTGGAGGAGCGGCTGAGGTTGAGGCTGAGGCTGAGGCTGAGGCTGAGGCTGAGGCTGAGGTGTTCATCACCCGTCACTGATGCAGGCGGCACTTCACGGGTGTGAGTGGGTGAGCACCAGCAGTTTGCTATCCAGGCACCAGCGATCCCAGTGGCCGTCCTTCGGCCGGACCAGTGAGGAGGTTCTGGAGTCGACGGTGGAGGCAGTTTACAGAGGCGCCCCTATGGTTTTCTTTGGGCTGAGGAGGCGCAGCTACAGGGAAGCAGCAGCCGCGGGGAAGCAGCAGCCGCGGGGTGCAGCAGGAGAGCGAGCTCTCAGGGATTTAATTGGACACTTTGGCTGGCACTAGTGCGTTTAACTTTAGCTTGGAGAGCTTAAAGTGCTGCTGTCCGTCCGCTCTCTGTCATTCATTATTAGCAGGAAAAGGTTCCAGGAGAGAGACGACCACTTTAATCGACTTCAGTTTTAAGTTTCGCCTGCTCCTTCAACAACAACAAAAACAACAACAGATGCTAACAAAAACTTAGAAACTAATTTTTCCAAGCCCAAATTTAACACATATTAATTACTTTTTAACCTTATCGTGACTCATCTTGTGGCTGCCAAGGTTTTCACTTCCATGCACGACTGATGAATCATTAATCAGACGTCTGGAGAAGATTTAGAAGACGGCAGCCGGCAGAGTCAGGATGGACTTAAGGGGCCTCCAGCTAGGTGTTGACTCCACCCTCATTGTTGTTCTTTTTCTTGCCTTCCAAACAAGTGGGAAGTCCAAGAAGCACCTGTTTTAGCAGAAGACTGTAAACAGAGGGCTAAACAAAGAGCTTTACTGGATATACTAAGATCATGAAGCTTCTCCACTAGAATCTGGGATGAAGAATCTGAAGACTGGGACCATCTGGGACCTTTAAATTATGTGTGGTGTCTTGTCCCAGTGGCTGCAAGGGTTGTGTGTATTTTGACCTGACCTGATGACTGAAATGATTCAATAATTTAGGGTGTTTTTTTTTGTTTTGTTTTTTTTGCTCAGTCTAGTTTTTCTAGTTCCTCTTTTTACTTATCAACATTATTTTTCACTGCCTCTGCCTTCAACTTCGTTTCCTGTTTTTCATCCTGCTGGATTTTTTCCATTTTATTCTCTAATTCTCCTTATTTCTTTCACATTTTCTTCCTTTTGCTTCTTGTGTGGCTCTCTCTCTCCATCTCTCTCTCTCTCTCCCTGTCTGCACTGCTTCTCTCTGCCTGGCTCCTGTTTGATTTTCCTCAAGATCAGAGAGTGTTTCACAGCCTGCAAGGCTCGGTGGTGGAGCTGTTGGAGGGTTTTCAGCCGGCCACTGATGAAGGCCGAGGTCTGGAGGTGCTGTGGAGGTGTTTGATCCTGATGGGGAGCAACATCAAGGAGACGACCCCTTGTAAGATCCGCCGTGCTCATCTTCGCCCTCAGGCTGCGTGAAGTGGATTTAAAGAATTCTCTTTGAGGGGGAGGGGCGTCCGTGCACCGGGGCGTCTTCAAAATAAGAGTCGCGCCCTCACCGTGCTGGTTGATGAGCAGCGCCAGGTACTCCCTGTAGTAGGAGCTGACGTAGAGGAGCACGGCCGGACTCTGCTGCGTCCTGAAGCTCAGCGACACGTTCTCCGCCCTCAGCGTCACGTCCGAGTAGATGGAGGACGGCTCGGCGGCAGCGGCGGCACTGCTGCTGTTCCTCGCCAACTCATACGGCTCCTTGAAGGTGTAGCTGACCGACGTCTCCGGCTTGAAGCTGGCCGACACCTCTGGAGGAACACAGGTAGAGCTGAACCGCCTAGAAGTGCAACCTTGTCATGGTGTAAGATGACTGTCAAAAATACATATTCTGACCATTATAACCTGTAGTTTTAAGCATTTGTTTGATTAACTTAAATTAAAACTTGCATATTATACTAAAAATGTAATTATGCTTTGGTAGATAGACTCACTAAAATGAAATGAATGCTATCAGAACAGTAGGAAAAAACAATTTATACTTTGCCCGTAATGCTGAGCTTAATCTCAGGGGATCAGATGCACTGCTTTTGTCGGCCATCTGTCAATTCTGAGAGCAGCTTTTTAATGAATATATATTTTGGCAAAAGATAAGGTGTCAAGGTGCAAATGAACTGCCAAGACAACTGAAAGACTGAGCTGAGGTCTGATTATTTTTCCCTATCGGTGACCTCAACTCTTTTGTGTTTTTTCGGCTCCTTACTAACAAAGTAAATTTGTGTTCACAGTAAAAAAAACTTGCGGCAACGTTTTAAAAATGTCGTGGTTAATCCTGCGCAAATCATTCACAACTATCAAACACCTGGCGCTTCGTCGCTATGACTCAATGCGACGTGGCAGAGGAGTCAGTTGGGGGAGGGGTGACAGAGTGCTCGAACACGCTGGCCAAAGGGTCAATGTGATGACGCATTATACAGCTGAGTTACGCATCTAATAAGAAATCCAAGTAGGACATGACACGTCCAACATTTGCATTTGTCAATAATCTCCTGCTTCAGAGTTGCTCCATGAGTGCAGTGAAAAAGGCTTCTTAACCTTTATCTAATGGCAGGTAAACACCCACGGAGGAAATTACTCATATTTTTTCATCGGTATTCCGAACTGCACGCAGCTCCGGGGAACTCAGTTCATTATAACTGCCTCTGTGCCCTGAAAACTTAATTAGAAGTCGTCAAGACTGTGACCGATGTGGAGGAAGAAGCCAACTCCCGCTGCCAGAGCCCCTCCCCCCGCTGAGCTCTGGCACAGAACCCAGTCAAAGCAGGGCAAAAGCCACCGGGGAACCTCGCTCAGGTGTTTTGGGAGTGCACCTGTGCTGCAGAAGACTCCGGTGTAGGCCGAGGGGCTGCAGTCGCAGCGGAAGCCGCTGTCTCGCTCCAGGCAGCGGCCCTGGTTGCGGCAGAAGGAGCCGTAGCTGCTGCAGTGACCCGGGCAGCCGGCTCGGACCCCCGGCGTGATCCTGGCCCTCTCCTCCAGGTCCAGCGTGACCCCGTTCAGCTGCAGGGAGCGGATGCAGCCCCGGAAGCCCTTCTGCCTGGACGCCGTGCCGCCTGGGAACAGGAGAGAAGTCGGACAATGTTTATGTTTCCCTTGTGTGGTCGCAAATACGCCTTAATGTATCTGCAACACAGCCGCCTTCTCTGCTATTTCTGACGTTTCTTTCCCCCATCCTGTCATTTACAGCGGATCAATGTCTTGCCTCACCTCCCCCACAAGATCTAAACCATCAAAGGGTTTCTTAGGAAATGCCACATAAAGAGTAAAGAGGCGATGAGCTGCACTGGCAGTATAGGAACACAGCTTTTATCAGTTGTATACAGCCCGTTCAGCCGGTACGCTACACTCCGCAGGAAGACAGCGCTATGCTTGACATTACACAATGCATTGACCTCGCCTGCTACACAGCGGTCCGTCCCTTCTGGAACAGCCAATCATTGCAGATATTAAAGAAACATTATTGATATGACCTTGATTCTAAATAGAGCCACAGTGGCAGATGCAAGAGCGATGATTCATAAAGAATAAAGGTCCAAACAGCACTTTCATTCGGGAAGCTTGTCAAAGCAACGCTTCCTACACGTACAACTCTCTCCACGTCGCACAAAGAGGCCACTTCCACGTTCAAAGCAAACAGAGGAGCTTAACCACGAGGCTACCACACAGATAGATGAGAAAAGAACGCAACTGGAAATAAATAAAGTGCACATCTCAACAGAGCAGTCGAGCCATCAGTGAGCAACAGGCAGTTTATCACGATAAAGCCTAGGCACCCTTTTTCTCAGAAAAGATAAAAAGAAGATTTTTCTTTTATTTATTGCAGACACATGACACTTTCTGCAGAGTTAATCTTTGACAAGTTTTTTTTTCTTCCTAAGTGCTTTGGAGCCAAGAGCAATCCAAGTTCTCCCAGTTTATTTGTTCGAAAGAATTCAGTTTCAGAAACTGTCGAGTTAAATCAAAGTACGTTTCCCAAACAGCGGCTAAAAGTGGGAGAAAGAAATACACACAAAAAATGAACATCGTCAATCTTGGGCGGCTAATTCTGTTGCAATCACTGCTGTTGTGTTTCAGCACTCAAAGGCTCCTGGTCCAACGCTGTTGTGGGAGAACTTTCTTTGTCTACAATCAGAATCGGCACCGTTTCCTAAAAACCCTCCACGAGGGGAGCCGCGTCCGCTGTGCATGGATTATTTCTTCTTCCTGCCACCGCCATGTAAACAGCAATTAAGGCGGCTGGAGGAAGGAACAATGGTGTGAATGGTGAAAGCGTGCCAGGCAACAACACGGCTTATTAATCACAACGGAGGATTTCTCGGCCTCAGAGCAGCGAAGCAGGATTATGACTTGTAAATACAGCGCACGCTGAAATACGGCTTATGCATTCATAAACAAACCCAACAGCGTGCCTTCTGATTCGAACAATGAAAACAGTTTGCTTTATGAGAATTATATATGCACAATACACGTGGGATTTATGGCCTGTGCCCAATGCAATAAGTCCGCGTGACGATGCGCCTCTGCGGTTCATGAATAAAACTATAAATGGCAAAACATTCCATGTGTGCAGCTGCCGAGCTGAAAAGATTCACACTGTGGATGTAATATAAGAACTGTAAAGTGGGCTTGCAATGTGGCAGCAGGCCATTTTTCCAGTGGCAATGCGAGGTACTGCGGGCCAAAAATCCACTGTGGCCCAAAAAGCATTTTAACCAAAAAGTAAAATAAATTAAACGCCTGTAAAATGATTGACAGGGCATTTTCAGCTTGGAACTTGGTTCATAATAAATATATATTTTTATTTTTAAGTCATGGACTTAACGGAGGCATGATGGGAAATGATGCGACTGTGCTTGCTCTGTGGACCACACAATGCGAGAAGTAACCCCGACGCCAATTCAGGACGGTGAAGTTTTTTGGCGGATGCGTTTCATGTTTCACACATACAGTAAGGATCGTTGAAACAAACAGGAAGTGCCTGGAGCGACAGTGGATATCCTCTACAGGAGACGCGGTTAGCTTCACCAAAGTCACTGTCTTGAAAGGTTTCAGTAATCATTTCATCACGACTCAGTGAAATTTGTGGATTCAGGCAGAACAGCGTCCCCTAGTGGCCCAGCATAGGACTGTTCCAAATCTTTCTAAACTGGACAAGGTGCTGGGCAGGCAATCAAAGATAAACAGTTCTACTGCAAGCCAGCAGGGGGTGTTGTGGGAGCCCTTATCTCTGTTACAAGTCAGCGAATAATACAAAGAAAGACTGTGCGTGTGTGTGTGTGTGTGTGTGTGTGTGTGTGTGTGCACGGTTTAAAAGACTGTGAAGAAAGTGTGTAAATATTCATGAGAGGCCCTGATTTGCAATTAAATTGCGCTTTAACTGCCAAACCAAAGCTGCTGGCGCAACTTTGTCGTCGGCACTCACTCGATGTTTAAGCTCCTCGCTTTTAATTCTTTTAAGCAAACAGTTGCCGCTCGGCTCGTCAAGGACCCCTCGACGGAGGCAGCGACGGAAGTTCTGATCACTTACAAAAAGTGCCGTTCCTCTCGAATGAAAACCTTAAACACGTGTCAGTCGTCAACACGTCCGTTGGCTGACGAGCTCGGCTGACAGCGGCGCCCTCGGAGCAGAGCCTCGGCTCACACACACTTAGCCAATCAATATTCAGCAACACGGCGGCGCCCACCCGCCACCCTGGCTGCCGTCTGTTGGCCGGCTTCCCCTCGGCAGCGCGTGTGTTTGTCTAGCGCCGCAAAGTGACACGCATAATGTTTGCAGGGTGATACATGCTGATGATAAATTATGGATTTTGTGACAGGCCCGGACTTGAGTTGCAGTGATGAGTCGGAGACAAACTGGGCAGCGGCGCCGGATTGTTTCACCGCCCTCGCCCGAGGAGGAGCGCGTCGCTCGCCGTTCGTTATGGCGCCGCCCACGGACGTGCGCTCTGTTCTTGGGCGTGATCACAAACCGCCGAGTCAGCACTTTCATTCTCAATAGCGCTGATCTGACAAATAAAAGTTTCAGGCTCCTGAAACAGAGTCTGCAACCTTTCCAAAGTGTGACACAGCCTGGAGGAAGACGTCGCATCAGACTTGCACGGCGAGTCGGTGGATGAAACGGCAGCAGAGCCCAACAAATGTGCCGATTCAGCAACGCTCACGGCCGATAATCCTCCGGAAGCAAGAGGAATTAGTCACACGGTGATTAGCGTGCGTGACGGAGGAGACGGTAAAAGCAAAATAAAAACTTTATCATCGCGGGGTGTGATTCCTGACGGCCACTTCCCGCCTGCCCGTGGCTTCTCTGCGTCTTCTCACCGATGAAGAGCTGGGAGTTGAGCTGCAGGTGGAAGTGTCCGTCGGCGGGAAATTCCCGTGCCTCAACCGGAAGCTCGTCCAGCCGGAGCGACGCCTCCTTGACGTTCCGCTCGGCTCGGACTCGGTGCCAGCGGTCGTCGTTGAGCGGCACGGCGGACTGGACGCCAACCTCCAGTGGCCCGTTGCCCACGTCGAAGGAGAAGACCACCTGGCTGGAGGCTGGACGAGGGGAAGGAGGGAAAAAGGAACGGACACAACAGGAAACAGAATCAGGAAACTTTCCTGTCTTGCGGTGACATGGAAAGCTGCTCCGACGTGGCTCATCGTACACAAGTGTCACAAGAAAGATTTCCTGCCTAATCTTTGGTCTCAGTGAAGGTAAGCAGAGATCAGAGGAGCTTCTCGTTCAGACTGCTGCGCTGATCCCAAGTCAGTTTAGAGGAGGGCAGGTGTGTCGGCCTTCATCCTGCACGGCGCTACTCTCGGTGACACACATCCCAGCTGCGGCGAGCGCTAACTTTGTTTTGAAACTCCTGTTAAGGTGTCTGGAGTCACAGCAGGGGGACATCAGTTTCCCTGAGGAGGGAGAGGGTGGAGGGGGACCTCTGATGTGGCTGCGCCGTCGCGCATCGCTACAGTCGACATCACGAGACAGCGCAGCAGAAAGTATGGACGGCCAGAAAATCACTTGATTACTGGTAATCAACTCGAGGGGCATTGTCAGATTCCTCCTGTTCTGCCTGAAGTTGCAGAAATACGCAGCTGTCAAGTTGCTGCAGCACATCAACAATCAAGTTACCACAAAGCTTCTCATTTGTTTCTGTCAAGACCAAAAACCGAAACCAGTTGGGGCTTTAACAGAGCAATTCAAAAATATCTGCCTGGCGGTTAGAAGGATTTAGCAGGAGTTTGCAGTAAATTGGCTGTACATATTGTACTGTGGTTGTTTTGTGGTTAGCGCTGTTGCAGCAGGAGGGTCAAGAGGGTCATGGTCAGGCAAGAGGCCCAAACAGAAATAATTTCACTTTCCTTGGGGATCTTGGGGATCTTGTCTCCAAGAGATTTCGACTGTCACCTCTGGGATTTTCTTTTTCTTTCAACACTTATCCACATTTAAACTGTCAAGTTTCGAGACACGTCATCTAAATCGCACCGGCGTCTCCGCCCCGGGGGGCAGCCGACTCACAGCTCAGCTCGATGCGGATGAAGTCCTTGATGCCCAGGTTTTCCAGGAAGACGCCGGAGGGGGCGGTGGTCTTGAACAGGAAGGAGATGTCGGCGCTCAGCTCGGCTTGGAAGGTGGGGAAGTGGAGGTACGACGTCTCCTTGTCGAAAAAGGCTGCGTTCCAGAAATTCTCTTGGAGACGTGGCAGAAAGACACTTCAATGAAACTTCAACAGACGGAGCGCAGCTTTCAACTTATGAGCTATAGTGATAGTGATGGCGGGGCTTCTGCTGCGTGGACGTGTTCGAATAATTATGTCATTGTAACTTCGTGGCGCTGGTTGGAGATATAAAAAAAAGAGGAGGAAGCCACCACGACTAGCAGAGAGAGGAAGAGTCTTTGACTTGCAGCGCATTGAATGAATAGCAAACACATACTTTTATTTATGGAGTCAAACAGAAAAGTGAAAAGCAACTCTTAAAATGAAAAAGTGTGTGAACCTGTGAATTGAGGTCATGAAAACATGATGGATTTTAGGATGTGTGTGACTGACAGAAGACTGAAGCAATCGCATAGCAAATCTACTTTTAAAAAAATAATAAAATTAAACAGTTCACAGAGTCACAAGAACTCACTGTCTCCATGGCAACGGAGGGGTCCCACCCTGTAGGCAGCCTCTGAGCCCGGCCTCCGGATGTCCCCCAGCACCAGGGAGCGGACGGGCAGGTTCTCCTTGTGGGTGAGCAGACCCGAGTCTTCAGCCCTGAGGAGCAGCAGGAGGTGTGAAGGAAGAGCAATAACACGGGATTCTTTTTCTCAAAACCCAAAAGCTCGTGGCGATGGAGGAAGTAGAAAATCAAGAGCAAATGGTAAAGATGAGTGGAACTGGACGCAGCCGCCGCCTGGGATTTTTGCCAAATGATATCTAAGCCACACGGACAGTTGCAATTCTGTCGATGCCAATTTCTCTGACAGCGATCTTCTCAGATAGAGGAGTCCAGCCGGACGACCGCGTATGTGTCTCCGCCCCCCCAGTTATCAACCCGTCATCGCTTGGTTGGAATTTCCACATATTTAGTCCCAAAGTGTCCTACTGAATTAATGGACTTGCTGATCAAAAAAAGAATCCCAGCTGTTCAACTCAAGGGCGGCCTGCTACACTTCTGACTAGAATTTGCAAGTATGCCGTAAAAGATCCAAGCAGACTGACATTTTAAGCGGCTTTTAGTCGACCTGTCAGAAGCTGCGTTCAGACTGCAGGGTGAATCCGATTCAATTCCGATCCCGATTTTTAGGGCTGACTGTCCACACTGTTGTTAGCAAGTGTTCAAATGGGATGTGGCTCTGTTCAGACTGGGCCACATTATTAACCCATCTCCGGAGCGGAGGCGTAGTCCAGCGTAGCATGTAGTGTGTGACGTCATATCATTGCGACAGTGGCAACAATGGACTTGTTGCTATACATGGCCTGCAGCTTGGCTTGAATTGAGCTATCTCCCCACAAACTGATGAGGCAAAACCGATCGGTGCGTTTGGAGCTGTTCAGACTGAGATGCATCTATCTAAATGTGATTTGAAACTACCCCCCCAAAGCTGGTTTCAATCCGTTTGGCAAAAATGTGGATTTTGGCTGGCGGTCTGAACGCGACTTTATAGACTTGAGTACACTCTGCTTCGAATGGTGTTGCGTTGAAATTGCTCCCAAGGCCGTTAGTTGTTGATGATGTCATTTATTAACTGAAGTTCATGTTATGATCCCAGCAAATAAAACTTGGAAAATACAACGGCGGCGGCGAGAAAGTGAAGTACCACTCGGCGCGGCCGGCGTCACAGTTGCAGTAGTGCTGCGGGTCCACGCAGTCGCCCTGCAGGCCGCACACACACTGCTGGCTGCCCGGCTGAGCTCCTCCCCAGTAGGTCTGCACCCGGTCTGCACCCGGACCGCCCATCCACCAGCTGAACGGAGAGCCCTCTGGAGGACACATACACACACACACACACACACACACACACACACACACACACGCGTGCGCACACACACACACAGGAGCTGCTTTGTCACTTCTGAACAGAAACTCTTCTTTCTTTTTGTGCTTCATCAGCATAGTTCTTCCTGTGAAACTGGAACATTGGCTCGTTTAATGTAAAATGAATGAAATGAATTCTATCGGCTTTGTGTGTTAAATAAAAGGGAAAGCGTGGAGCTTCGAAGGCTCTGGCCTGAGATGAACCGGAGGGCGAAAGTCTTCAGCAGTGTTTGAAGCGGAGGGATCTCTGCCAGCTCCCCCGCCCTCGCCATGAATACATATAGTTTTAGGGTGGCAGGCGATGATGGTATAGGGTGAAAGATATATTTCTCATCCGGTGTGAGCGTGTCGGCGGAGGGAAGGTGACGGAGAGGTCTCTGTTGAGTCAGCGGTTCTCCCTTTTTTTTTCCCAGAGCGCCGTGTGGAGCTTATAATGGAGTTTTTATTTATGTGGCTGTTCCTTCTTCTCCATCAACTCCACTGTTTTCATCCATCATTCCACGCCCACCCCCACCCCCCCGACCCCCCACCGCCCAACAAAAGAGACATTGCCGCACTCAGATTCCTCCAATCATGCCATCTGTGTGATAGTGGTGCAGCGGCTGGCGCTGTGAATGACTTACGGTCGAGTTTCCTTTTTTAAATGAATAACTTTTTCAATCTGAGGAAACAATGACTGAGGAACAGCTTTGATCGGGGGGCGACCCGCTGCGGCAGACTGAAGAGTGATTTACTGACAAGACGACCTTCATTATTTATGCACCTGTTTTTGATCCAATCCAGAGTTTGATTCCCAACTAAAGGGTCGCAAGTGTGTGTTTTCCACTGAGCACGATGTCTACCTGGAGTGTTCAGCAGTCGGGATTTCTTGCAGCGGTAGGAGAGCTCCTGCTCGCAGTGCTCCGACTGTCTGATTGCGGCAGACAGCTGCTCCTCTGCGGCCGAGTAGTCGAAGTAAATCAAACGGCGGTCGGTGGCGGAAGACGCCCGCAGCCTCGTCAGCTCTGTGTTGTTGTGCTGCACCACCATCCACGTGCTGTCCTCTGGACAGACAGACAGACAGACAGACAGGTAGTAATCAAAGGCTTGTCCTACATTCCAGTTTTGGCTCAAAACCTGCACCCGTTCAAGTCCTACAGACATAGAACTCAGTGCTGAGCTGAAGTCAAAGTAAAATATTCAGTCTAGAGTTGCCTGGCAACTCTAGACTGAATATAACCCGAATATACTGAATTTCCACGGCTGTTGTGCAAATTCAGTTTCTTCAACGTTTCCATTCTGTACACTTCCTGTGAATAAACAAGTCGATTTCTTTACCTGCCCTGTCAAGCTCCAAATATGAAAATTGAGACAGATTTCCCCCCCCCCGCTGTTAAAAATACTCAAGCATGAGTCACACCGAAGCATGGAAATGTGCGTCCGCTCGTGTGTGTGTGTGTGTCACCTGTCATGTTGCAGTAGACCAGCTGCGGATGGATGGGTCCGCTGCCGTCCACGTCGATGTAGAAACGTCCCGATGTGCTGCCGCTGTGTTTGTACGCCTCGCAGGAGCGCTCGTACACGGCTGGGAGGAGAAGCAACGAGATGAGCCGCGCTGTGCATCCACACGCAGTCAGCTGACAGCCACGCACACACACACACACGCAAAAGAAACGCTGCCAGATTATTAATAACCGCAGAGGGAAGAGATGGCTGATGGGAGATTTAATGGCTCAATAATATAAACTTTGGACGTCCATCAGTTCTCTGTCCTCATTCTGTCTCGCCCTGTCGCCTCAGTGTGGTTAAGAAAAGGCTCAACCATAAAAAATTAAATAAAATGAAGGGGGAGTCTTCAATCGTCAGGGTCTGCCTTCAGACAGAAGACGCTGCTGTGAAACTCAGATCAAAATCCACTTTTGCCAGCCAATCAAAGGGTCTCTATTCTGTAATCGAACTTCCCAGAAAAAAGACAAGTCCGTCCTTCACGTCACCTGCTGGCTCCTGTTTTCAGAGAGTCCACAGAAACCAACACACTGCTGGGAACCATCCCTCTGTGATGTCACAAAGGGCACTGGGTCAGTGGCCAAACCCCTTGGGTGGGCGTTGGCTCCGCCCTCTGACACCTCGCTTGTATCTGTCCCCTTCCAAACTTGTGGAAGGTCCACGAAAGCACCGGTTTTAGCAGGAGGCTGTAAACACAGGGCTAAAGACGCTTCCTCCTGGACGTGTAAAGAGGCTTATGGATTTTTGAAAAAATGTAGATCATACATTACGCAGATCAATCATGATGGATATTTGCTACTGTTAACAGATTGTCTACAAATTCATAAAAGGAGTAGGAGGAAGACAGCTTATCAAAGCTTATTAAATTCTACCCCCTTGTAATATCATATGCTACACTCAAACGGTCGGTATGGAACTCATAAATTGTTTTCCAAACAACTAACATGATTTAGAAAAATAACAATGGATTAACAGAACATTTAATAAAATATATAGATCTGGAGATATATATGAAAATAAATAAAAAATAAATAAATATAAAAATAAATAACCAATGCTGCTCATCATCTAATTTCTATACTCCTCTAGAATGTACATTTTAAAGTGCTTTTTCAGTTGAGTGAAATGTAATTTATGTGTTCGGGGAGACCATTCCACAGCACCACCATGATGGAGCGGGTGTGTAAGAGTGACGGGCCGACTCACAGCTGTGGCAGGTGGCGCCGCTGTAGCCGCTGCCCGAGCAGTCGCAGTGGAAGCTGGTCCAGGACTGAGAGCAGCGGCCGGCGTGTTCACAGCGGCCAGGGGAGCACCTGGGAGGACCAGGACAAGCAACAGTTACTGAGGATCGCAACGTCACAAAGACAAAGATCCTAGAGCCAACAATGGACAAAAATATGTGTTTGTGAAAATGAGAGACAAATGCATCTTTTTTTTTTTAAGAGTAGGCTTCTGAATCCTGAACTTCTTTGTAAAACAAATCAAGCGTGAAAGGTGACTTTCTTTCAGAACAACATTTCAGCCTCCGTTTGAAGAGATAAAAGGGAAACTTTCATTATTTCTTTGCATTCATCTTTTAGAGTGACACACACCCTCCCCGTTCCCTCCAAAATACTTTTTGCTTTTTTTTTTTTGGAAGAACTCTGCAACCTGTAACCTTCTGCTGGCTTCAGCAGGTCATCTAGTGTGGCCGTGGCGGGGACGTCGCTCCTCAGGGCCGCCGCGCCGTTTGAAGATGCTCTTCAAAATGAATGCAGCTTGGCTCCCCGGGGACCTCTGTGGCGACGTGCGCTATTTATAGATAAACATCATGCTGTTGTAACCGTCACGCTGTCGTCGGCGCCGTGTGGGAGGCAGAAGTGAGGGAGCCGTTGATGTATTTGAAAAGGGGGGGATGAAAGGAAAAAAAAAAACAAAGCAGCAAAGGGTTTTCATTCGTCCTTATACGGGACGAAGGATCTACGGCGGGCCGGATGCGGCTGACAGGAGACGCCTCGGATATAAACAGCGACGGGAGAAAACGTTCTCGGCATTTCGGTATCGCATCGTGGTTATGCTGTGTTTACGGGCGCCGTCAGACGCCATTCCACTCCCCCCCGGTGGGGCTGCCGTCTGTAAGCAAAATGACGGGGTCGCTTCCTTTTGAAACCACATGAAAGGGACGTTTTATTATTTCAAACGATTGAAGAGAGCTACAAAAAAATAAAAAGACGCTCTCACAGTACTTTCCCCATGCTTGGAAAAATGTAAAGGATCTTGTAAAGATATTCACGGCAAATAGAAACGTGTCGGAAGAGACGACAGGAGGTGGCAGGTAGAACGCTTCGCAAGCGGAACCGTTTGGAAAGATTTAAAAATCCTCTCGCATTCGCCAAGAACATTTCTTTATTTGCAGTCGTGCCAGTTAGCAGCAGCTCTTGGCGTGGAGTCAAACACTGGCAGCACGTTAGTTCTGGTCAAAACGACCACGCAGTGCATTGACCCCTGACTCTAGCTCCGCCTCCTTCTCCTAAAAGAGGTCACTGATTGGTCTGTTTGCAATCTGAAGGACTCTCGGCAGCGTGATTCATTGTCTTCTTCAGTGGTTTTTGAAGGGCAGCTCAACGCAGCGGGCTTCTACTGGCTCATCAACACAGTCCCCGGTTAGAAAGAAAAAAAAAAAGCTACATGTCGGAGCTTTTCATGGCGGACGTCACACGCAACATTTTTTCAAATGCAGTTGTTTTTTTGGCCACGTCACAGAAACACACAAAAAAAACATACCTCCCATGCCGTGATCGGACAAAGATTCAGAATCTCATCTCATCTCAAAGCAACAGCAACAACATCCACGAATTAGTCTAAACAAATATGCAACACTGATCTGCTCTGATGTCCTGATGTCCTCAGCCACATGAAGACGTTCCGTGACCTCATTGTGCCAGAGTCGGCCAATGATGAGTAAACGTGTTTTTATCAACACCGGTTGCTCGCCATCTGTTGCAGCACCGGCTGGCACCTTCAGGAGGTCTGACACAAACACAAACACAAACACACGCACGTGCACAGTCGCCACACACATTTTTGCGTCATGTATTGCTTGCGAGGCGGGACCAGGCCGGCAGGTTCGGTAAATATTCTACGTGTTACTTTAGGTGGATGCATGCATTTCAGCGATGTGACTTACTGAAGTGCTTGTGGAGGCAGTGCTTGCGTGTGTGGGTGTTTGTGTGCCCGTGTGTGTGTGAGCGTGTTTGCCCACATTTAGGTAGCGGCAGTGAAAATTAAGTGAAATGCAGCACGGGATCTGCAGCCTCCTCCACTTTCATTTATTAAAAAGCGCAGACTCAGCGGTCCGCTGTGACAGCAACAGTGAGATTCCTCTTTATTTCTCTCTGTGCTGCTTTTTACGCTGCCGTATTCTGAGTTACAGCTGCAACCTGACAGAAAAAGTGCCAACACTTTAAATTTACTTTGGCCCGCTGGTTGGATTCGTTGTTCGTTGTTTTGTTTTTTTTGTTTTTTTTTAATAGATTTTTGGGGAAGTAAAGTTGCCGTTCCTTGTGTAGGTGGAGACTGAACCATTGTTTCAGACACATACACCTACAGCTGAGTGGGCCACTGAAAGCTGAAACAGAACGATGTCAGCACTTTAACCATCAATCAAACAGAGGCCGTTCAGCTGCCTTGCAAGCGTGTGTAATGAGTTACTTCTGAAAAGTGAAAATACTTCGCTTGGAGCTTAAAATGTTTTTTTCCAACTAAATCTGATGGCTGCTATTGCTTTTTACCCAGTTCTT
Organism: Nelusetta ayraudi; assembly: GCF_046127955.1. NCBI lineage: Eukaryota > Metazoa > Chordata > Actinopteri > Tetraodontiformes > Monacanthidae > Nelusetta > Nelusetta ayraudi. The sequence continues at coordinate 26,407,015 of NW_027466061.1, forward strand.
GTTTTCTTTTTTTAATGGTTTGATTTTTGTGATGGAGCCACAAACTGATATTCTGTGTTGTTGCTCTCTGTCCAATCAAAGGCCTGCATTCTTTTGACATAGCACTGTCGACTTGACCTAGCTGACTTGGAACAGCGGCCTGGCAGGTACTGAGATAGTACCTGGTACCAGGTTCTGCCAGCTAATGGACTGGCGTAGAGTAGAGTAGACGAGGTGCTAGCTGAACTCCCCATTAGGATGCTACAATACTGGGATGTCTGGCTTCATTCCCCTGGCTGTTCACCTGCTCTGGTAATAGCATGAGCCCCTTGCTGTCTGTTTGATGTCACTTGTAACGTGAACTTGGGTCGGAGCTCGGCTAAATTGAATCAGGTGTTGATTCAGGTTCCGGCGCTGCTACAAGACTGACCGGTCAACTCCATTAGACGCTTGGCTGCCTCCATGTTGCGCTCATTGCATCCATTTACAGTGCCATTAAGCCTGCACAGTGCAGTGACATGCCGCTCCGAGACTGGACATGTGTGCATTCACCGCAGCTCTAACTTCATTTTCCAATCTTCGAGGGAGCATACAGAGTATTGACCAAATGGAAGCGGACAAGAGATGTTTTTTCATCCAATCAGCCTGATAATAACCAGTCCTTAATTCTAACACTTAACAAATCAATAAATATACTTATTATTTCATTTTTGGGGAACAGGAAACAGTATAACGGGAACATTTAAAGCTCGAACATTCTGATGGCTTTGTTCCAAAGAGGAGGATTTCAGTGCAGCTGTAGTAAAAGCATAAAATCACATGACGCCTCCTGACATCATTGACAGCGAGTGGAGTGCCGAGTGGAGCACTCAGGAACAGTGAGAGGAAGTGACATCGTCAAAGTGCTTGACTGGCAACCTAACACTTTTCACCGCCCGCATTTTCAATATTAGCTCAGTTCTAGCATGATGCGCTCCTGCCCAGCGCCTTAGTTGTAGATGTTAACCGGGAACAAAAATATCAACAGGCCAACAAAACATCAGATCCAATGGTATTTATGGGTTCAAACCATAATTCTTCAGCTGTGGATTGACTGAGACCACAGATGGGATTGATGCCTGCACAGCACCAGGATGGCCGAGTGGTTAAGGCGTTGGACTTAAGATCCAATGGACGCAAGTCCTCGTGGGTTCGAGCCCCACTCCTGGTAAAGGTTCATATTTACACCTCTGGCTGCAGAGCCACTTCTACACAGCTTTGATGCAAGCTCTTTAGTCACAAAAATGATTCATCTTGCAAGAAGTTGTTTTCATTTTTAATTGGAGCATCTGACCAATGAAACCTATGCCAATAAAATATTGGACAAATCAGCATGATTTGAATCCCACTCTTAAACTAATCCCTGGGATTAAATCTCAGAGGTAATTGGACAGTCTACATTACGCTGCTTTAGTATTATATGTTAATTAATGTTTGGGCTTCCATCTATTCATTTTCCATCCCTGCTTGTTCTGCACATGACGTCCAGCAGGTGAGCTGGAGCCAGTCCCGGCTATCTTGGAGCAAAGACAGTGAACGGGCCGACACAGCAATAATTCATTACAATTCACAAATTCACAGCCGCGCCACAAAACAATGATCAGACGAAGAGTCGAGTCTCTGAGAAATTGAAAAGACTTTTTTTTTAAGACTGATATTCAGGAGTTGCCCAGATGGATGGATAAGTGGCAAGGTGGCTTCTGTTGGCTCTGACCTGTCGATGAGGCCGCACATGTCGATCTGCAGCTGGCTGTAGTTTCCCAGCAGCCTTTGCTGCACCGCCATCAGGTCCACCAGCTGGTCGTCCACGCTCAGCAGTCGCATGCAGCCCTGAAAGACGTCGAAGGGGTTTGAGCACTCGCCAGCGCCGTCGTCAGCGGGACAACCTGGAGGAGACAGAAGGAAAAACGTAGACTGCAAGCCGGCTTGTTATTGTTTCAAGTAACGTTCCCTTCACCGGAGTCTTACCGCCGAAGAAGAGCTGACTTCCTGCAGTGAGGGAAAAGCCTGCTTGAGCGACGCCTCCGTCTTCTTCTTCATCGACAGCAACGGTCACACGACCTCTGTGGGAGCTCACCTTTACTGAGTGCCACTGGCCGTCATTCAGAGCAGAACCTGGTGAAAAGTCATTGAAGAGTTCATAGATATTTCACCTGCAACTTCTCATATTCTCTTATAACCTTGCCTGTGATTGAAAAAACTGCAGGTCCTGAAACATTCCGTCAACTGGCTTTATTTGAGGAACAACACTTAGATGTGATGAAAACAGGAGGCTACTTCGCTACTATCGGTCAGGTTGAGCTTCAGAGAGAGAAGACGTGTTTGTGACAAAAGAAACCCCACGGTGCAGAAGAATCTGACCTGCACTGAGCTCCAGCAGCGACCTGCCAGCTTTGTGGATCTGCAGTCTCAGTCTGGCCTCGCTCAGGTGCAGCCAAGCCACGCCCCCTTGCTGCGGCAGGGAGAAGGTGAGCAGGAGCGCCGCCTTGTTCCACGTCCTGAACTGGAAGCCGATCGCTGTCCCTCCCGAGGCAGATGCCGCCGCCGGCGCCGCTGTGCCGGGCAGTTGGAGGAAACTGTCGGGGCCGGGGAAGGTGGCGGGGATGGCGGGCAGCTCAGCGCAGGAGAAGGTCACGTTGCCCTGAGATAGTGGAGAGAGAAAGAGAGAGGGAAAAGGAGAGAAAGTCGAGGACGGGAGTGATTACGAGAGAGATAAAACAACATAGAAACATGAATATTAATCGACTCCAAAGAGCGTGACGATGCGACCTCTGTCGAAACCATCTCATCAGCGAGTCTCCTTTGGAGACAAAGCCACGAGAACGCCCTGAAAATACCAAAGTCACCCCAGATAAGAAGAATAGAGGCGTGCCTGCACGCGTGTGTGTGTGGGCGCGCGTGTGTGTGCGTGCAATCGAACAATACAATGCAGACATTTCAGTTGTGGCCCATTGTTTTGAGTAGTGGTAATGACGGCAGGTCCATCGGCGAGGCTGTGGCGGTAATGTGTGAGCGTCGGCGCTCAGCTGGGAATATCAGTCGGCTATCTTTATACCGCTGGAGAAACACAGATGACATCTAAAGACCCTTTGTAGAGCTGTTAAAGTGATGCATGGAAGTACACAGCAGAGGCCAAAAGCCCTCGAAAAAATTATATATATATATATATATACATATATATATATATATATATATATATATATATATACATATATATATATATATATATATATATATATATATATATATATATATATATATATATGTATATATATATATACACATATATATATATAAATATACATATATATATATATACATATATATATATATATACATATACATACAGTATGTTCATCTTTTGAAAAGAAAATATATATATACATATATATGTATTTATATATACTGTATATATATAAATGCATATATATATATATGTATATACACATCTAACCCTATGTATAGACATACACATACATACATATACAGTACATAACAGATATATATGTATATGTGTGTGTATCTTCTGAAAGCCATACTCTCATACATCCACTCCCTCGGGCTGCTGGAAAGTGCTTCATTTCTGTTATCATGCTTTTCATAATGGCCAGAAGTGGCCTCTTTATTAGAATGGACCACTTGGTGATACTCTATTACCCTCAAAGCTGCAGAGCCTCTATTAGATCCACAGCCATGCATGTCAATCTGGTAGCCTATTTCAGCCCGGAATCCTGTTCTGCCTCCGTGCTCCCAGGCCCTTCGCCGTAATGAGGCGCCGTGCCGTTTAAACGGGTCCACGGCGGCTTTGCTGCTGTGTTCAATCCCGCTTACTGTCGCTACGGAAACAACCAAACTGTCCCGGAGACAAAGCGGGAACAAGCGGAGCTGTGTTAAAAGTGAGAATCGATATGGCCACCATCGCATCCCTCACCGTCCTCGTTAAGCACTCGTCAGCATCGGTAAATGGTGAGCAGCTCGTTAGCAGCCTCAGCGGCCCTCTGATGAATTCCTGCAGGGACCCGACGCCTGTCAACGCCTGTCTGAGTGCACCTGCCTGTGTCGGAGCAAAAAACACCCCCCTCACAGACAGGTGAGGAACGGCCGCAGGAGATAATTGACAAAAGACGGAGCTGGAGGATTTATTGGCCGTTGGCTGAAGCTGCAGGAGCGCTGACTCATTTCCAGGTGGCGCCGGTCCAGGTTTGGAGCTACAAAGCTATCAAAGCTTTTTGCCTCCCCCAAAATGATTTACGGGAGCTGCCATCAGTGCAATACAGGAAAAAAAAACTAAACTGCATCCTGTTTGTTTCTTTGTATTTGCATTTCTGCGTGAGCTCCTTTTAAACGATCAATACTGTGTGATGCATTAGGAGATGATGGATATGAATGAATTTCTATTAGCTCGGCCCTCAGTCCGGCTTGCTCAAACAAGCACTAAAACAAAAGGCAAATTCGATGAAAAGTGCAGAGAGTTTGACGGAGTAAAAAGCTTTTGTGTGCATTTGTGGTGACAGAGAGACAAACTGGAACCCACCGCCTCATTTCCTGGTGAGTGACGTTTTTGCATTAGAATAAATGGAATTAAGAAGATCTCCGGTTGCAGGGTTTTACTTGGGTAGCGACCGGAGGTTCATTTAAAGGGATAGTTCACCTAACCATAGCCAATACAATTCCCGCTGTGGCCATGTACAACAGAAAGAAAAATGCCATCAAACGCGTTAACATGCGTTTTTATTCATAAACTCTCTCCAGATCACAGAGGTCATCACCACGCTGTCACAACTTGCAATAATGCTCAAGAGTTCACGTGAACGAGGCGAACTCTCCGTTTAATTCTCCCTTTCATAAATACTTACAACCAGCGTAACCTGGTTCCCGCTGTCGCTTTTAGCCGACTCTAACATGTTGAGGCCGTTGTACAGCAGGTTCTCCAGGCAGCCGCGAAAGTTCCTCTTCGTTTTCTGGGGATCGGCGCCGATGCTCAGCTGTACGCGAAAAAAAACAAAACAAAAAAAACCCAGGGGTGTAACATTTCAGCATGTCAGACCAGCATGAAGATTTTTGCGTGTCAGAGCAGAGCGGCCGCTCCCACCTGCTGGATGTTGAACTCCGCGGGGACCGGAAACACCTCGGCGTGTTTGTCCACCGAGAAGTTGAGCTGAGAGTGGCGCAGCACGAGCGACAGGTGGTGCCAGTGCTGGTCGTCCAACAGGCTGCCGAGAGACGCCACAGGCCGGGCTTCCGAGGACGAGGAGCCGCCTGGGAGAGAAACACAAGGGCGAGTGAGGAAACAGTGCAGGCGTGAGGAGTTTGGACAGAAAAGCAGCAGAAGTCTTTGTGTTTGTGTTGGACTGTTTTCTCCGTCCTGGACGTGTGACACCTCGTAGTTTGTTTTCTGACCCGCTCTGTTTTCTTTTCTTTTCAGATTCGACCTGATTGTCAGTTTGTGTGAGTGGGAGCAGGAGCACCGCTGACAGCTACGACGTGCCGGCCTCCTCACTGTGTCTACGCGTATCACTCTACAGCGAGTCCTCACGGCGAAGGTCCCGCTGAGGTGAGACTGCTGCGTCTCCTCCTCCTCCGACGGCGGAGGGACACGAGAAGTTTCTGCATACCGTACACACACCCGGCAGCCAAGCGAGAGACGGCATTAATGATTAATGACAGACGAGCACCAGCCGGTTCAAATCTGTGGATCCGTCAGGCCAAAATACTGTGGAGGAAACTTTATATTTCTGCAGAGAGACGAGAGATGGACAACGCCGGCCATTAAAAATGCATCAGCTATTCTTCGGGGGAGGAACAACTTCAAAAACTGAACAAGAACCTGACTGAAGGACGTTGGAGAAATGATTTAATCGTGTTCCTGCTCTTCGTGAGGCAAGGCGAGGTCTGAACGGCTCAGGTAAGGAATGTGTGGATCAAAAGTCAAGACTGAAAATCTGCAGCAAAAATACTGGGGGGCAAAAAAATCCCCAATATGTAATAGCATAAAACTCTGAGGGTTTAGAGTGAGGAAGGGAGAGTTTTAAAACCCTGTGGAGAACCTCAAACTATCCAGCAAAACTGATCAGGATGTGTTTTCACTTCTTGCGGACACAAACGACTTGTCTGACAAAGTGGCGACTGGTTGTCTGTAAAATCACCTGAAGAGCAGATGGGTCCAATCTGTTCCTCAGCCACTGATTGCATGTGGACATTGTCACGGGAGACGTACCTGACACAGGTACGCATTTGTTGTCTGGAATGACATCTGCTGGGTAAGAAACCTTCATCTGACAGGCTACACAGATTGCTTTTGAAATCCCTTGGAATTATCTGAGGTCTTCATCTGGGAAAGAACTCATAGAAAGCATTTTTAAAGTTGGCTGGAAGCTTTAGAAGGGCAACTGGAAGTCACACTGTCCATCAGCTATAAGCTCATCTTCCGTGTTTGTCTGTCTTCTGTGGGCAGCATTTGCTTCGTCACACCCACAAAGACACTCACTGAGTAATATGGATGTCTGATTTGGCAATACGGATGTGTAATATGAGGTAAGTTCCGTAATATTCCAATAACAACGTTGCCCGGAGAGAATGTGAGGATGCTGTGACGCAGGAAGCTGCACGGACGCCGCCGTCGTGATGAGTCTCTTAATCAGAGTCTGGCTGAGCAAGCAAGAGGCAGCGGAATCAATACGAGGCTCAAAAAGAAATAAGCTGCACTTAATTGATGGGGCAATCATGTTGGGGAGCGCGGGGAGGAGACGCGAGGGGAATGTTTCTTCGGATGGATGATTTGATTAGTGTGTGAAGGAGCAGCAGGGATGCACATGGGAGTCTCCAAACGGAATATTTTCACTGGGTCCGTTGTTTTTATGAGCTGCTGCAACTACAGCTCAACAAGTCAAAATGTTCTCGATCCAAATGGCCCGCGTCGTGCATCAGTGTCTCTCTCCGAAGCATTTCCACCAAAACATCTTATTTTCCGCCTCAAAGCGGAAATTTGCTCCGAAGCAGCAAATGGAGCGACTGAAGTGTCCAGACATCACGTCAGCGCCGAGCGACAGTGTGACACGGGAGCGACCGCCGCAGTCTTGAATTCCAGAGCATCAGCAGCAGATCAGATTCCTCCGCAGTCAGCAGCCCGAGGCTGGCTTCCTCTTTTTTTTTTAGACATTCAGAACTCTGTCAATGAGCATGAATGAGGATTCTAGTAGGAGCCATTTAAGAGTTTTCCAGTGAGAAACCAAACATCAAGAGGTTTTAAGCTTTAATGAGTTTGTATCACTTGCTCTGATACAAAAATAGACAATTTAACGTACAAGTGCTCCAAATACTGTCACTTTATTGAAACTTGAATGTCATTGAAAGTGTCTCAATTTAATTAAACTCTATAATTTTCTTTGACATGCTGCTAAAAAAAACATTTCGCTATCCATTTTTTTTTGCTCGGAATTAATTTCCGTCTGATTTCTCTCTCTAATTGGCCACCGCTGATGTGTATTTGGTATTTATTTTCCACGCAGGTGACACTTGTTGATGCTAATTACTTTGTGACAAAATGGGCCAATTAAATATCACAGATGACTTGACTCCAACCTGACGCAGTCGCCGGGGAAATTGCGTACAGCGAGCGAGGGAAGCGCGTCTCTTAACGAGGCAACTCGATGCCTGCAGAATGACTGATGGCTCATTAAATGTCGAGGCTCAGACAGGAACTGGCGCATGACTCCACAGCTGCAACGGCTGGAGTTCCAAGGAATATTTCAAAAGAAATGATGACATTCCGGTATTGACCAAATACTGGCAAGACGGGACGGATCAGGGCGCACGAATTGTCGACATTTTACCGCCAATAACAGCAGAGTCGCGGCCGCCTGTGCTTCATTTTACACGCATCCTCCAGACAGAATCACCCCACTGCATCTCATCTGCGATTCCATTAGAGAGGAGCAAGATCTGATCATGGCGGGGAGACGCTGACGGCTCTTACCACCCAACAGGACGTTCTAATTATTTGGCTGGGCGACTATCTTGAAGCCCGATCCCCGAGTGAGACGTTTGTCTGATAATCGCAGCGTCGTAAAATGTGCTTAGTTGGAATAACAGAAAGCAAACAAAAAGAGAGAGAGAGAGGGGAAAAAAAACGAGCCCGGCAGGAAAAAAGAGCCACAGAGAAAAACTTTGCAGACATTAAAGAATGTAACAGAATTGAGCAAAACTGACAAGCAAAGAGTCGCAGTGAGAAAACTGAGACGAGTTGCCATGAAAACAGAGAAGAAGCAAAATGGCCATTTGATGCGAGATGAAAAAGAAACATGCAATGTTTGTCTCAGGGACGGAGATAAAGTCACAATAAAGAAGAAAAATATGTGACCATAAAAGGCAAACATCTTCTTGTGATGTTGATAAAAGCAGTTGACACATAAAAACATAACTGCAAAAACAGGCGGGAAAAATATCCTACAAACAAATAGCTATGAAAGAAGAAGCTGTCGGGCCTGAAGAATCAGTGGAGCTGGACAGTCTGTCTGCATCCCAGCGGGTCAAGGAAAATTCCTGTGGCACATTTTTAAACTGGGAAATAATGAGGTTTCAGTGAAGAAGTGCAGAGTGAAGGACACGCGTATGGTCACATGACAGTTGACCTTTGACCTGTGGATGGAGGTAAGACACATGGACACAAAGAGTGGGCGGTGGAGTGATGGTGATGGTGCATAGAGGGATGAACCGATGCTGTAGACCGAGCAGCGGAGAGTCCAGACTGAATCCCGGCAAAGTCGCTCAGACTGAATATAAGATGACTCGTCGGACGGTCACGGTTGTGTGTGTGAGCGAGCGACGGTGTGCCGTACCTTGCGTGCGGAGCAGCAGCTGCAGCTTTCCTCTCTCCAGCTCCAGGCTGAAGCCCAGTCCTCTCTCGCCCTCCGCGTGCAGCAGCGTCCCGGAATTCCTCAGGCTTTTAAACTTCAGCGACAGCAAGTCTCTGGTCGTCCGCTGGGTGCCGCGACTCCACCTGTACACCAGGCTGCTGCTGCCGTCCAGGCTCACCACGTCAGAGGCTGAGGAGACAACGCACAGCAATCACAGTACCCAAACTCACAATGATGATGTAATTTTTTGTACAAAAAAAAAGATCAAATGTGTGTTCTGGACAGTCGGGGGAGCATTTACGCGCCGTGCTGCTGAGTCACAGCAGCCACAACGAAATCCTCCGCACCAACCGCGTTGATCTGCCTGCTGTGATCCGTCCCAACACTCAGTGTACATTGCATTTGTTTTCCTCCCCGGAGAGGCGCATCCGCAGTGCTACGCTACGCTAGTTTAGCGGGAGCCAGACTTGGAGGCTCGGCCGCCATCTGTCACAGCGGCTCCTCGCACACAGTAACACAAAACGTTTGTCCGCGTCCTTAAATAACTTTACAATATTTCCACACCACCACAGGCCATTTGTCAACGTTTCCCATTAGCTGCCTCTCCCAGAGGGGGCAGCGGTAAACATTGTTGTTGTTGTTGTTTTCAATGGTTTTATCATAAATCATCTTTCCAGTTGGTCGACTAACATAATGAACGGGCGCGGGGAGGTTCCACTGAGCTGCGCCGCGCACCGGCCTGTGAACAATATAAATGTTTCCGCATTTTTCAACACAAAGCTATTTGGCTTCGTCAAAAGAACGTTTTCACATCGTTAATGACACACAAATATCGACTCCTACACAGACAATGACAGCGACAGAAATAAACTGCCCAGAGATAATGAAGGTATTTTCTCCTAAACGCCACATCTAGCAAAGAGACGAGGATTATTTGGCCGTCGATAAATCCAGAGCACAGAGCCGCGCTAATCCTGACAGATTGTGTTTCCTGCAGCGCTGCGATTGAGCGACCAGTGGCTGTAAACTGAGGGCAGAGGGACGGAACTCAGGGTCTCTGGGCGAGGTGGCTTTCACTTCCAGGTGCCTCAATTTTTCATCTTTAGGCTCCAGAGAGGTGATATTTCCTCTTGAAGTGAAGTTTAATGGTAATTATTGGATGCGCTGCTAAATCTAAAAAAAATTGCACAGTTTTTAACGAGTGTGTTAACAGGACTAGATTTTGTCAATAAAAGTAAATAAAATAGCAAAAAACAAACAAACAAGAACTGCAGAACAACAAGACCAGACCCACTTTCCATATTGTGGGATATAAATACTAATCTTGAAATCATTGTAATCCATCTGCTATATGCATTTGATCACATTAGATATAAGAAGAATAAAGAAAAATACATTTTTAGTATTTTCACACTTGAACGTAAACATGTTGGTCATAAAGAGATCAGAAATTGTAGCAAATTAAACTTAAAGATTACTTTGAGGGATCCTAAAGAATAATAGAAATGCTTAATAATTCATTTAAACTACAGTACCAGCAGCTGGTGCTGTGCCAGTAATTTGAAAATCACTCCTATAATCTTTTAGACTTATTTTTCGCTGCCTTGCTCCATGAGTACGGATAATGTCCAGAAAACGTTAGCTCCTTGTTTACAGTCTCCTGTTTTAGCTTCATTTTACAAGTGATGATTTATTGGACCTGTGGTCTGTGACCACTTCCTGGTTCCGGCAGGCAGTGTCAGTAAGATCACTGTATCATCACTCACTGTAGGGACATCCGTAGGCCTCCAGCCGCAGTCCCATCCTCCCGTTGGGGTTCCAGTGGGCAGGGATGAGCCGCAGGAAGCGAGCGACGACCGGCTGCTGCAGTTTGTGCTGAACCACGCTGTCTGCATTGCTGTTGCCGGCAAAGGACTGGACAACACAAGGTTTGAAGGTCGGACAATCCTGTGTCACTTTAAAATCAAGGCAGAAAGAAACTGTCCTATATAGAATAAAAGCAGCAAGTCATGTAAAACACAGCATCGCTGCCCAGAAACCTGACTTTTACCATTTTAAGCAACTCATTTTTGTCCTTGATGATGGAAACACACTGTGAATTAACTTTGAAAAAACAACTGTGAAGTTGGGTTAGTGTTCGGGGAAATGTCATGGTTCCCTAAACTTCCTATCCCTGAGTGTTTTCCCTAATCCCTAACACTAAGAAATGATTCTGAGGTGACTGAATAAGGCTAATTATTGATGACTGACTAATACTGACTACTAAGGAATGGATGAATGAATGAATGAATGAATGAATGAATGAATGAATGAATGAATGACTTTATTTTGGTTACAACAAATCAGAGATAAAAAGGAAAAGGTTCAATATAAAAGATCATGATATGTAACCAAAAAAGGAATAGGCTGCAGCCCAGGGCTTATCAAATAATCAGTACTTTATCATTACTAATAGAGAGCCAATATGGTCCAGATTCGCATGCTGTGTATCGCATAATAGTAAGTTGAAATGGTGAATACCCTCATCTAAAGATGAAAGTAAAGCAGCGGGTATCAAAAAGTAGGATGAGCACCCAAAAGAAAGGCGAAATAGAAGAGAGAGAATTTTGAGCAGAAAAGTAAAAAGTGGGAGGAGGAAAAAGTCCCAGAGATTGTCCTCATCCCCACTCTTCCGGCGGCAGGAAACAAAAGCCATAAGAGGAGCGAGACAATAAAAGAAAAGATGGATTGTCATATTTCCAAACACCCGCAGGCTTGAGGGCAATCCGGAGGAGAGAGAGGGGAGGCTGAAAAAAACCAAACAAACATATTTCCACTGACAGTCCCCTGGCCTTTGAGCTAAAAATAAAATAAAATAAATCCAGCGACTGTGCCATTAACTCCCCCCTCTGACAGCCTCTGTAAGCCGAGCCGACTAATGCACGCACGTGCAGGAGCTCCTCGGAACGCGACTGGCTTCACACTCGCTCTATGTAGAGTTTCACGTTGCGCCGTTCAGAGGCAGAAGTCGGCGAGCGGAGCATCCTCGGGGCCGCAGATTAGCTCGCCAGAGGAGACTCCCCTCTGCGCCGCTGCTGCAACTAATGTGCTTTTACCACAGATAAATGTCTGAGCAAATAGCAGTAGCGTGATGGAGTCTCTGGCGTTTGACGCACTGCGTGACTTTGCTGAAAGCTCACCGGGAGCAGCTGAGAGGGACCGGCGGCCCCTTTATTTAAACATCTAGTCAAGAGCAAACAGGATCACAACACCACAGTGAGAGAAACACACATCCACACTGTCATGGTGGATTTGGTATTGATGTGATACGAGGTAAATACTGTATGGGGTCAGTATTGTCAATACTGTTACGATACCGAAATGACACAGATGATATTTTTCTGTGGATTATTAATCATTTTATTTCTATAATTAATTAGTTAACTATTTCTAACTATTTTTTTTGCTGAATAGAAAGTACATGACCACGCCTTTCTCATCTTCTTCAGACCAGCATGTCTTCACAAAGTACTGATAGTTTGCCCACTAACTTTTTCCTACTGTCACAATCAAATAATGAGACAAGGTTAAAAAAACAACAACATTGTAACTTTATCGGCAGCCATGTAATAGTTGAAATATATCACAAATAAAATATCTAGACAGAAATCTACAGTGTCCATCGCCTTACACTCATATCAGCTGGTAGAGATACTGGCACTCACTCGAATCGATGTGATCGATATTTGGGTCAATACCTCCACAGCTAGCAGACTCATGCAAAGCCGTGTCCGCCAGCTGGTGGAGGGAAACTGGCTTCAGTTTCCTTCCGCAGTGACTCCTCCATTAATCAGCCTGCTGAGCTGCGCCCGTGTCCACGGCCGTCAATGACGATGTGAGGAAATGCAGCTATTCTGCGACTTCACCAGAAAACATTGTGGCTGTACGCAGATGTGACGGGATGAGGGTCACACTGGAGGAAAATGTGTTTTTAACTTTTAACCCTGGATTATGATGAAGTTGCAAAGTAACAGCCTCAAGAGTCAGAACTGCCTCCAAGGAAATGCGGTGTAAGAGGAAGATAAATTCTCCTTCTGTGTGTGTAAAACTCAAGTTGGGTTTTTCAGTTGAGTTGAAAACAGCTTCACACGCAAGTGCAAGTGTCATCAAACCTAACCTTAAAGACATATTGTAACACAAGAGGCTGTAAGCAGAGGAATGAGTAGGCTGTTGCAGAGCGGTGCGTTCACTGACAAGACAAAATCACAGACAAAAAACACTAGATCCTCTGTGAATGGCCAGCAGGCGCGGCCCAGACTCACCCCTGTGCTCTCCTCCTGCCTGTACTGCTGCCAGTTGTGCCCCGTGTCGCTGAACATCAGCAGGTAGGACGTCAGCCAATCGGAGCTGCCGTAGCGACCCTGCGTGGCCACGGCGGTGATCTTGGTGCGCTCGGCCAGGCCCACCTCCAGCCACTGGTAGGCGTCAGAGGTGAGAGGGGACCAGCCTCCAGCTCCTGCAGGGGGGCAACAGAGAGCGGCAGCACTGGTGATGGAGGGCAATCTGAAAAATGGCCTGGTCCTAAGTGGAGCTTCACCTTAATGAAAATCCCAAAATGAGAAGAACTGATTGAACCGCGTCTTGGAAACCTATCACGACAAGATGAATCACACTTCCTGGAAGAATTTCAATCATCTCACACCTGCTCTGCGGCCCTCTCTGGCATCTGGCAACTCATTTCCTTTGAGGCCTATGGGGGGAAAAAAAAACCTGGCGCTATTTCAGGAGAAATGGAAATACGCGGCAAAATAATTTTTGTTGTAAGACTGGGAAGGCGTCGGCCGGTGAGAAAAAGCAGTAAAAACCGATGCTGATGTGATCTGATATCAGCTATATGCATAATGTATGTTGCAAAGCACTGAGCAACTGCCACTGCTGGACATGTGCGTATCCTTCCATGCCATGTATTAAAAGCCATCAATAAACCGCAGCTATGAGTAATACAATCAATTGGAGAAGCTTGAATTATTAAAGGTCAGTGCGCCACGTAGCTGCGCGGATCGATAGCGGTCTCTGTTGCTAACATGTCTAGCGGCGATGAAGACAGAATGTCGTAATTATCGGAGGGTGGACTGTGCGTGTCTTTGTGGGAAATACTTTACTGAGGACAATATCAAGCCCATAATCCTTTAATATTCTCTACTTTGAACACCTATAAAACAGAGAGTCCACCAATCAGTGCAGCAGCTGCTGCGGCCACTTACACACACTTACACACATCATAATCTCTCTTCTGTGGCTGTCCAGTCCCATCATTTAACATATAACATTGTGTTTTCATCCATCCATCCCCATCCATCCATCCATCCATCCATCCATCCATCCATCCCTGCTTCTCCCAGTTTTGTGGGAGTTGTCACTGCAGCTAACCAGTTATTTTGTTAGCACTAACAAAATTAACCAGCCACAGAACTCATCGACAGCCCAGCCAGGCGGCAGGAGGAGACGGGAAGCTTCACACATACGATGCCAAAAGCCCCGTCGAAGGCTCGCGGGCCGCGTCAGTCGCAAGCTTTGGCCGCCACCCGTCAATTGATTGACTTGTGCTGTTATGATTCATGGAAGGACCATTTTATAGGAACAAACAACAACACTCCTGCTGCTGATGAGCAGTTTGGACTCTTCTTTGGGTGTTCTAAACCTGCCAGCATCGCTAGCAGCGAGGTGCCAAACAGTGGACAGGAAGTGACATGTGGCATTGTGATGAAAACTCTCCGACAAGGTTTTGGTGCTTTAAACGGGGGGTTCTTCTTCTTCATTTTCTTTTTTTTGTGTGCCTAAAACACTGCCAAAAGTTTGAACAAAAACAAAATTCTACTTTTAAACAATCATATTACAGCACAGGGCCCCACTTCAAGTGCCACGTAGGCAGAAAAAAGGGCAACATTTACAACTTGAGCAACTTTTGTTCCCTGCCAGAAAAGCTGCGCTGGTCGACAGGACGAGACGAGCGGCTCTGGCGGCTGCCGCGGCGCTGTCTCTGCTGAGCTAAAGGCCAAAGCTAATAAGCGCTTGACTAACAGACGAGTCCGAGCCGACACCCTGACCTTTACTCCACGGGGATTATAGAGCAGACAGGAGGTGATGGGAAGATTGGAGGGAAACGACCGGGAGACTGAGAGGCGTTGCTAAGATTTACCATGCCAACGCCGTCGGCCGAGACTAACTGGAACTGAAGTGACGGCTGAAAGTCCAAACGTTTCCTGCCCCGGCTGTCGCTTCAGATCAGAGGGATCTCCAAGGCTTCTCTGGCACGGCGGCAGATCTGACCGCCCGCTGATGAAAGCAACGAGTGATGGAAGAGATGTGACCGCACCGGCAGGTTAAAGTGAAGGCGAGATTGATGCAGCCTCACAGATCAAGAGCCGGTGGAAACACCAGAAGGCAAATCAGACCAGGATGGGCCCTCGCCAGCTTCAACACACTTACCTGCCCTACTTCAGTTTTCTATTTTCTGAGCTTGATCACAGCAGCAGCACCTCCTGAACCTTTCTTCTTAAAGAAAAAAAAAAAAGTAACAAGAACGGACAGAAAGCAGGTTTCAGGCCTGAGGAAAAGCACAGAGTTGAACAGAGAGGCGGAGGGAGAAGATTGGAACAGTCAGTGATTAGCATGAAAATTCAAAGTAATTTCAGAAAGTCTTGGAACATTTCAGTCCAGCAGGTTGTTAATGGGCTCATTGCAGTAGCAGCAGGTTGTGCAGGATCTGTGTGGAACACAACGAGCCTCCGTTCATCCCAACCGAACTCTTCACAAAGGACCTTGTTTCCTCATCCGCCTCCTTCTTCCAGACTGAATCATCGCGTCCAGCACATTTTGCACCGAGCATGATTTAAAAACTGCGTGGAGGTTATTATCACCAGCGTTTCCACTCATTCCCTCCACAATGTGTCAATTTAGTTGCTGAGAGTGAAATTTCAGTGTGCCAGCTGGTGGCGAGCTTGTTGATGATGTCTTTACACCGCGTGAGTCCACTCTATCTTCAGAAACAGATACCAGACTTTGGGTTTGGCTTCATGTCATCCACTGTTCAGACTCCCACTGCAGCTAAAGTTTGACAGAAAGATTCTCAGCTGATGGTGAATTTCCATCCAAATCATGTTTGTTGATGGATGAAGATGGAGGAAGTGAGAGAGGTGAAGCAGTAATGGCAGAGAGGCAAACTGTACATTTTTTCACATGCAAACAAAAATGTGACTTGTAGTGCACAGACAGAGGTGCTCAGAAGCCTTGCTTTAAAATTTCCTTTTGAGGGAAGCTGGGACGAGATGAAGACCTTCACCCTCCAAGCAACACTTAGCAGTCAGTTTTTCCTTGAGTCCAAATGAAAGCTTCTGCAAATACTGAGAAAGAAATATTCTGTTGGTTTGTAGAATAAGACTGGAACCATCGGGATGGAAACCAGGGACACGGGAAGGCTTTTGTTCGCGGCTATCGTTTGCAAACAGGTATTTTAATTTAATCCACAGTGAATGTCGACCACAAAAAAAGCAGATAATTATCTGATTAACCAGCCGTTGTTAAACAGCCAGCCTCGATTTCTGAGTTCAAACATGAGCTTCGTCCCACTCACCCACCCACTCGCCCATCACGCACTCTTAGAAACCAGCGCGGCGACACAATAATTCTTTTCAAGTCCATTTGCGTGTAATTGTGGAGGTGTCACTGATGAGTGTCAGTGGTGCCTCGTGTGGGTGAAAAAAAAAAAAATGATAATGAAATGCGGTGGGCACTTGTAACGTTTAGCAGCAAGACGGAGCCGGCGAAATTAGTTTTCACAATTGGAAATGAAAAATTGGTGAGTGCGGATGAAGTGAGGGTAACAATTGGAAGAGAATGGAGGTTATACGGAGGGGCAGCATGATGGGCAGGGGCGGTTCAGACGGAGGCAGAAGACGGAGGGAGGGGAGAAGGGAAAATGTGAAGAAAATGTGGCGAGGTTGGAAAATGAGGTGAAACTGTTGAATCAAGGTCTCCAGAGAAAAGGCTGCTCGCCTCCAATCAATAGCCCATCAGGTCTTTTCATCGACTCGGAGACGCCACGGCCCCCTGCGGTGATCAGCGACATCAGGTGATGGTCAAAACCGGCACCTCGGGTCGGCGCCAGCGAGGAAGTGGCAAGGTCAAAAGACAGACGGCACCGTTCAGCGTCTTCTGTTGTTAATTGACAGTCACCAAGTGCGGCAACTGCCAATTAACAGGGCACAGGCCACACACACACTGGCGTGTCAGAGACAGTGCACTCCCCTCTCGCCCCAATCGAAACAGGCTTCAACTGGCCAATCAGAAGCACCGACTGTATAAAAAGATGGGCGGAGCTTCTGGTTTTAAAAACCTGCAGTCTATCGTTTGGCCAGCAGGGGCCGCCAGAGTTGGTTGCAAAAAGACTGAAAATGAGTGGCAGTCATTAGAGAAAGGGGCCATTAAATTGACACCGTTACAAACTGGTCACAATTTATTTGTCTAAATCATTCGTGAAAAAAATCAGACAGTTGGCTCCAAAGTCAATTTTGACTGATTTCTTTTCATTTTGAGTAAGAACGCAGCTAAAGTTTAGTAGCCAACCACAGTTGGCTTACCAGCAGGTGGGCTGGTGTTGGGCTGCACGCTGCACTCAGGCTCCAATCACTGATCACCTCCGGCACCACCCACACATCCAAATATGGAATCTTCCTGCTTCAAAAAAACAAACAAACAAACAAACAAACAAAAAGATGGCGCTGACCATGAAACCAGCCTCTAGGCTTCAGGAGCAGGGGGTGAGGTATCGGTGACTCGCCCATCTTTTCGTACAGTCAAAGAGCAGAATGCTGCTCTGAGACCAATTGGACAGTCACTTTCAATGTCAAATGCATTCAATGCTGAATGTTGTATCTGAAGCAAAACCTGTTTCTGTCCAACATTTCTCACCTTAATGTTGTAATTTCCATGGATTTTCAGATGCGATATTCTTCAATAGGCTTTGTGGAAACACACTAATTGTTACTCACTTCTTTGAGCGTTGGGGTCGGAGATGTTTTGTCATCATGTAAATGGGAGAAGTGCAGGACAGAAATGTCCACGGACTGAAAACTGTCTCTCACGCCGAGGTGTTTGTATCCAGACAAGTCATTTGTTCTTTTCACGCTTTCCGCTGGAGTCTTTTGTCACGCTAGATTATCTCAACAACTCCTGGATGGAAACCAGCGGCTCTGGTCTTTGCTTTGTTCATTACATGTGGCAGAGGAAGAAGAAGGAGAACAAGACGCAAATGTGCAACTATACAAGTTTGCTGATAAGAGGACAAAGAATCTGGCGCGGCGCACAAATCACGTGTACCCTTTATATAATATCCAGGACACGCCGTGTGTACCGTGAACAACATGTTATGTAATTATGCGCATGTCAGCGGGGGCCGAACCTCAATGTAAAGAGCACGTCTGTGTGAAATGCTGCAGGCTCGAGCTGCACCGGCCGACTCTCTAATTACACGCCTCGCATGGGCGTTGTGTAGGCGGCGTTCCGAGACTCTGATAATTTCCACGGACTTGGCGGGAAAACAACGGGGGAGCGGGAGCGGCTCCCCGGAGAGCAAGTGGAGGAGGCAGGCGAGACGTTTCTTTCATCTGTCCGCTCGCACGGCGAGTGGCTGCAGTCCAAAATGATGCGTCGGACAAACGTGTGATACAGAATTTTCTTCTGAGGGCAGTGAAAATTAAACAACATCAATCAAACATGTCGTGCTAACCTCAATCTCATCCAGCTGTCGCTGTTGTCGTTCTGTGTTGAAGGTTTTATGCACTTTTTCGAGGTCATTGAAAAATCTCCATTTGAATTGACTGTCATTTAAAAAAAAAAAAAAAAACTTCAGGTGCAGTCTCACCGTCTCTCCTGTTGAGCTTGGCGAAGCCGGGGGCGTGGCTGCTGGACAGCTGGGAGGAGCTCCTGAAGGACGGCGGCGGCAGGTTGGAAAGGAGCGCACTGTCGCAGTTCTCTGTCGAGAAAAACGCAAAGGAGAAGAAAATCAAACATCGGGATGAGGAGCTGCTCGGAAAATAAAAAAATCAGTGACTCCCTCCTGCAGTTGATCTTTTCCCTTCACGGGTTTTAATATCAAGACATCCGACTTTAAAACAATCATGGTGGAACAGAGGAACCGAGACGCCTCTCCTTCCACCTGTTTTACATCCTCCTCACACGTTCAAACTGCCTTTTGCACTTCCATAGAGTCTGTGAACTCACTCCTCTTCGCTTCCATTGGCTCCCACTGTCACACTCATGTTCACCTCTTCCCACTCCAGATTTCAAACATCAGCAGCGCAGGCAAAAGTAACGACTCAGGCCTTGATTACTTTCAGCGGGAAGACCTGAAATCAGACTTTGACCCCTTTTCACACAGGCCAGCGTGGATAAACAGATGCTTGTGGTGCTGGGTATACGTGGGTACACAGAGTAAACCCGCTTTTTTTCAGTAAGCGTTGGAATATACCCGCTTCTCAATCCCCTCTGATGGCATTGGGGTGTTTGTCCTTTGCTGAATGGGTTGCTTAAAAAAAGGACATGAATTAAGAGTATCCCCCACCAGCCCAGGCACCACCAGCACTGCGAAAAGCTTTCATTTCCAACCCAGCGGGGGAGGAGCGATGTGCTAAACGCCGCCAAACTGAGTGGTGGAGGAAGAAACAAGTCAAAAGAAGAAGAGCGTTAAAGACAGAATCGAACACACGCAGTGAGACTGTGTTCTCCAGCTGTGTCGCCAAACACAGAGAGGTAAACACCACTAACGGTTTCATTTTTTTTCAGGACAGGTCATTTTTTTTTTTTTTTTTTTTTAGTGAGCCACTCTCACCGACGGAACGTGTCAAGGTCGGTCACTAACGAGCGGCAGCTGAGCGGACGCACCAGCAGACAGCAGCAGCGGAACAACACTGATCACCAGCGGCGCAGCACTCAGAGGCAGAGAAGAGCAGAACAGCCACGAAACCCAGCCGACCCCCTGATGGAGGAGCTTTTATCAGTGAGCTGCAGGTTCACTGTCAGTGCCGCCGAGTGGAGACGAGTCACGTCACCCTCTGGTCTTTGTGGGAGGAGACGGCGGCACACAGCGGCGGGTTGAAACTGGCCATAGAAAGATCATAAGAGCTGCCAGAGAGGAGAGTCCAAACTTCTTTTTTTTTTTTTTTAATTTGGAAAATAGTGAGAAAGGGACGGATGGAGAAAACCTCGCTGAGGGGATCACAGTGCCAACAAACAGCAGTTATCCATCTTTTTGCCGAAACTTGGGACTCGTTTAAAAGCGTCAGGGTGGAAACTGTCTGATGGCGGTGGATGGGAGGACTTCACCGCCCCACCCCGCCCACAGACCCACTTGTTTAGAATCCACACTGACGGAGACACGTTCCGCTCTTCAGGGGATTCGCGCACCATCGCCTGCAATAATAACGTCATAACTTATACATGATGCAATACTTAATGATAACGAGGTCCACCTCGCTCCACTTGACTGCGAGGCCCGGGTGAAGCGGCCAGGCGGGTGTTGGGGGGGGGGGCGGTCAGACACTGCAGCAGCAGCAGACCCAGCAGAATTGGGAAGCGGTCGCCAATCTGTGATCTGAAGCCGGAGCACCACCGCCACCGCCGGCGCCACCTTCACAAACCTGTCCGCTAATGGATGCACTTCTCCACCTCGGAGACAAGAGCCAATTACTGTGAGTCGCGCCGCGGTGCCATTATGGCCCATGAGCACTGCGCCAGTGTGGGTTTAAATGCGTGCGCCCCTCCTCTTGATACCAGCCGACTCCTCTCTTTAAAGGGCCAACATTAACATTCCCGCTCACATTGCCGCTCAGAGTGTCTCTGGCTGCTGAAACGGCAGAAGTGCAGCGAACGCCACTTCTGCAGCGTGAAGTGAGGCACTCCAGGTGGAGTCTGTTCTCGCCAGAGATAACGGACCGTTTGTTTAAAGTAATCCACAACTCTGTTCTTTACACCGGTCGACATCTCATCCCTTCACTGGGGGAAACACAGCTGTGTTCCGACCGCATGTCTGCTTGCACTCCTGCTGCAAACTGCCGGTAAAGGCTGTGTAAAGACAACAATTGTCACACTTATACAACGGGAAATTGCAAATCTGAATGTTAAAATGTGGTGCTATAGCGAGTTAGCCTGTGTGTTAGCTGGCTAGTGTGCTACAACAACTATGCAATTTCCGCTGTATGTGTGTGTGCGTATGTGTGGCACATTGAGAACTGTAAGGGAATAATAATAATAATAATAATAATAGTGATAATAATAATAATAATAATAATAATAATAATAATAATAATAATAATAATAATAGTTAATTTATAGATTTAGTACTGAAAAATTAAAAACAATAGCTGTGAAAGCATTCAGGGGACGTCAACAGCAGGTTTGCTAACTCATTTAGCGGCCGTCGCGAGCTGCATCAGGATTCATCCGGCGTAAAAAAGCCTGCGATGATCATCTCAGGATTTCTGAAGCTGCTGCTGCTGCTGAATATTTCAACAGCCTCTTATTGCCGCTTTGAGCGTCACAAGATATTGCGATCCGCTGTCATTATGCTGGAGTGAAGGCTGATGTCTGAACTCGCCGTCTGATGTTGTCTAAGTGGAAGAAAAGGGACGAGACATATAGTCGAGTTTTGACGGATCAACACAACAACCACTCAGAGACACTCGTGAGTGCGCGTCCTGCTTGGCGAAACGTGTGATGTATTAGGAGGAGAATGTAAATAATATAATAACTAAGTAATATCCTTGTTTTCCTAATCGCCATCTGGTATTCCCTCTTCCTGACGTGGACGGTGTTCAGCCCTCTGTGGGTGAATCACAGCAGTGTGTACGGGACGACTCTGCGACGCAGAGAGCCCCGACCTCCGAGGAGAAGGCGAGAGAACATCCCGGCTGAGGTGACGCCAGCAGAGCAAGGGGTCGTTTCTCCTCGCCGCCTCCGCTGGCATTTAGGAGCGGACGTCTCTGACAGCGCAGCCAGTGGAGCACAAACACAGACAGCTGAGAAAAGCTGAAAAATGGGAGCTAAATGTCGAAAAAAACCTCCCGGCGGTGAACCTCAACGCTGATCCCGGCTGAAGAGAAGCCGGGGATCTGCGGATTTTCTACACCTTCCTCAAACAGACACACAAATGCCAGAAACAAGGTGTTATGAAGGTTACAGAAATCAAAAACAATATGATACAGAACTTTCTTTGCCGTCCATCAGCAAAACCACAGGCCACTTTTGCTCTTTGAGCTAAAGTTCCCACATTATGTGAAACAGGAAACCTTTCCAAGCAGAATTCTGGAGTTCCATTCTCCAGGTTGGTGACGGCACGAAAGACACTGGTACTATGGTAGCTTTCCCAGCAGGTGGAAGGTCTGCTAAGATGCTGCTTTCTGGACGTCTTGGTTAAATAACTAGATCTGAAAACTGGTTTTAAAGGGAACAAAGATCATCAGGAGCATTTAAAAGTGAAACAAAAGGTTTCTGGGTAGATCACAGGATATTGGCCCAGTCTTCAGCCCATCAGTCACCGCTGTTGGCAAAAAAGCACTGCCTCGAGCTAGAGGATAAAATAATGGGAGTCACCAGAACTCCAGCGACAAGGCCAGGAAGAGACGACGGCGGCGGCGTCCGAATGATGGAGAACTTTTCATTCCGGTCAAGCCTCCCACCGCCGCACACACACTCGCTTATCCTGGGGCCACTTCACCCACACGGCTTTTCATCATATGGAGGTTCGAGGCTGTGAGAGGCTGCGATGGCGGGCCGATAACCCGGGACCGGCCCGGCTGCATTGTCCACCTTTCAAATGCGCCGCCGAATAGCAAA
The DNA here is from genome assembly GCF_046127955.1 of Nelusetta ayraudi. NCBI lineage: Eukaryota > Metazoa > Chordata > Actinopteri > Tetraodontiformes > Monacanthidae > Nelusetta > Nelusetta ayraudi. The sequence goes on from NW_027466061.1 coordinate 26,429,757, forward strand.
GCAGCCGCGCAGTCGATAAGCGAGCAGGAGACCCTGAATCCAAATGAGCTCCATCCATCGGGCCGACAAACACAAGGTCCCGCTCCACGCCGAGCCACGCCGGCGCTCCGCTCGGCCGCAGGTCGACACCGAGATGGTGCAGCAGCGAGCAGGACGATGAGGCTCCAACGCACTGTTGTGTCTTTTGTTTGTTTGTTTTCCTCCATCGCGCAAACGATCATCCTGAAGCAAAAAGAGAAAAACCTGTCCAAGTTTGGTCCTGATGTGTCGTGATCTTGGTGAAAGACTGACAGTGTCAGTGCTGGTGCTCAACACACATCAGGGTTATTCTTTAAACGGCACCAGGTTCATTTTGTAGAAGTGGCAGGTTTTCTAGAGTGAATCCTGCTGAGTCTTGGTGGTTTGTCCACGTCTCAATCTCACATAAACAAACCACACAAACGGTCAAAGGACTTGATGACATCATCCTGCACCGTGAGCTGCAGAAACTTCCTGCTTCAGCATCATGTGTCTATTGGGTCATCATGTGATTGGCTGGATGTGGGTTTGACCTGATCTGGATTTGTTTGCTTTTCGTCATGTTTTGCCATTTACAATCAAATCCAATCTACAATGCGATGTAGCAACTCAAGCATCTGGATTCACATGGAATTTTTCCAAATTGGAATCACTGCATCTGTATTTGTTTTAGTTGGTTTTCTGTACATTTTAAGTGAAAGTTTTAGAAAAACAAAAACATGATTGTAACAAACATTTATTTTTAAAATCTGATAATATTCTGTGAAATGAAAAGGCAGAGCTCAATTGGAGCTCACCGATTGACAGCCAAAGGTGGAGTTTTGAGAGCGACAGCTGCGAGGTGAAACCAGGACCTCACGCTGCTGTCAGACACGTGTCAATACTGTTGCTGTTCGCCGCTCTGACGCTCTGTTAGCCTTCGTCTCAGACAACTGGTGGGAAAACCGTCAGCCGTTCCGACATCCATCACAGCAGTGAAGGCCTGACTGCCATCCTACCTGCCTGCCTGTCTGTCTGTTTGCTTCCACTCAGCCACAACAATCACAGCAACAACAACAGGAATTCTTGTTTCTCATCTCCACCTCCTCATTGAGCTGTCAGCAGCTGATTCCCTCCAATCTTCCCGCCTTCTTGCTGGGAAAACCGGCCTGTTGTGAGGATCACAGCCCACTCAGAAGGCCGAGCCGTGCAAATGGCACTCATTAGTGCTCCAAGCCCGCCGTCCGCTTCGCCTCTGAGAGGGCAGAAACCCTCCTCCTGCTTGTCGCGATCTGTCGGCGTGGGAGACAGACATGGAGCAGATGAAGCGATCACGGCGGCGGTTAGCCGCATCGCCGCCACTCTTCATCTCCACTGCCAGGTCTGACTCGCTTGTCAGAAGCAAAGAGAGAAGAAACGTTTGCATGGCCGCCGCAGCAGCCCAGAGCCCGTGTAACTGATGCTTCCACCGTTATGCAGATTAGCGTCAGCTGCCGCGGGCTGCATCGCTGGCGCTACACGACGACTACGGCAGGAGGGGTGCGGAATCAAAGAGCTACTAATTCGCCAGCTGCACTAAGTAAATAATTTGAATATATTTGCCTGTAAATTCCCCCCCTAATGGGAGGCATTACACCAACAAGTTGCTTTGGAGAAGGACGGGAGTGGACGGGGTGTGTGTAATAAAAACAGCTTGACTCAAAATGTAATTTTGTTCCGTCATTCAAATAAAAAACACAGCACGAGGGTATCAGCGGAGTGCCGGCGTAAATCTAATTTATTTCAAAAATGAAACCCTGAATTGGACGCAGGGGATTCACAGAATTGGAAACTCTGCATTGCACCATTGGAGGGGCTTATACTAACAATTTTAATGCAAATGAGCGCCGGAGCGGCGCTGGAACCTTTGTCTCCGCACAAGAAGTGCTGGAAGAAAATCCTCACTTTGGAGTGCAAGGTCACAAACAAACAATGCTTCCACATTTCTCTTCTGCTGCGGTGGAGGGACACGAGATCCGGCGCCATCATCATACTGGGGTTATCGCACCGCAGCAGCCTGCAGAGAGCTGAAACAAACCGGCAGCTGGATGCTTGCTGGTTCAGATCTCAGGATAATGCCACGAAAATATCCAGAAAGTGACAAAGGAAACTTATTTCTCTTCTCTTTGCAAAAAGTGTGAGCTAGACAAACAGTCCAGGGCACGTATCGCCCCGTGTGATTTAATAAAGGGGCCTAACGCCTCAATGATACCTCGGCATGGTCAATAACAACACCCTGAGCCAGGCGTTGGCTCCACCCCCTGAAAGCGCCAAGTTTTTGCCTCCTTCCAAGCATGAGGAAGGTCAAACAGAGCATCAGTTTTAGCAGGAGGCTGTAAACACACAGCTAAACTAGACCTTGGTCTAATGGTAGAGTGGCCGCCCTGAGACTGGTAGGTTGTGGGTTCGATCCCCGGCCGGGTCATACCAAAGACTGAAAAAATGGAACCCATTGTCTCCCTGCTTGGCACTCAGTATTCATAGTTGGAATTGCGGGGTTAGATCACCCAATGATTTCCAGGCACGGCGCTGCTGCTGCCCACCGCTCCCTCAGGGGATGATGGATCAAATGCGCAGGACAAACTTAGCATCCTTAACTTTAATGCATTCTAGAGATTCAGAGGGGTTTTTTTTCTATAGGAAAAGGAAGAACATTTTTTTTTTACAGAAATGAATCAAGAAGAAGCAATTCAGCTCCTATAAATCCAAACAGATCCAGAGCAGCTCGGCGCAGCTCTCAGCACTGAAGCCCCGACATTTCTATGAAGGAACCACAAGAACTTGTTGCCCGTGTCAAACTAGCTTCGTGTCTGATTCACGTAATAATAAAGCCCTTGCAGCAGGCAACGATGTAAATTGAAGAAAACTTCATGAAAAATGTAACCTTCAATTTAGATTTTATTTTTTCTTACAAATGAAAACCAGTTTCCAACAAGCGTTCACACCTCCACTTCCAGTCGGTCCGTCGAGAGCGAACACACTTCCTGCAGGCGGCGGTGGAATCGCACAGGTTTTCTACCAAGCTGTGACCAAAGACAACGATGGAAAGTGTGTGTGTGTGTGTGTGTGTGTGTGTGTGTGTGTGTGTGTGTGTGTGTGTGTGTGTGTGTGTGTGTGTGTGCTCCAAACCACTGGGGGGCAGTCATAGCATTTGCATAATTTTTTGGCTTCCCAAAAATGAAATTTGAAGATAAGAGTCTTAAAAAAAAAAAAAAAGTTATGAGCAAATTCTGCAGATAATTTGAGCTCTTCCAACTTCTCCAGCTTTCAGACTTTGGGACCTCCTGAGGACGCTGACTGAAAGGATACTTGAATTTCTTTGACAAAAGTAGGGACCATTTTTTTTCAGCGAGAAGAAAGTCCAGATAACTTTTCCAGCTATAACCTTGACGGATTCCAAACAGTGTAACAGTCAGTCAGTCCGTCAGTCAGTCAGTCACTTGGAGCCGTCAGTCAGTCCGTCAGTCAGTCCGTCAGTCAGTCAGTCAGTCACTTGGGGTCGAGGCAGAGCTGATCTTAAAAACATTTGACAGATTAAATCCCATATAAATGCACACGTGCAGCTGAAAACATCCACCTGAATGAAGCCACACAGAGCTCTTTTCTGTTTTTTTCCCCCTTGCTCAACACGGAGGCTCTTTGCTCTCCCAATCAAACAGATCCACTTCCTATTCCAAAAGACAGCGCCGATGTCAGGATCAGAAAAAGCGTAGGTGGCGTTGCTCCGGGCTAGCGCACGTTTGTTTTTCATCCTTTCGTCTTTCATCCTGATTTCTTTCCTTTTTTTCACTAGAGCTCAAGGTCATTTTTTTTTTTTTTTTTTGGCTCATCACTTGATAATGGTCTTCACAGAAATTCATTTTGCCATTTCTTCTCCGCGGTTCGGAATCCAAAACACGCTGCCATGTGAGGGGTGAAGGCCTGAAAAGCTCTGGCTGCTTCCCGGAGGAGCGTCACTCTCCTCCGCCAGCTCGGCTCAGGCGTCAGCGGCTTGATTGAAAGCTTGCGGAAAAAGAAAACAAACAAACTCAATTTTCTAAAGTTCCGGTGGGCTTAAATTTAAGACTCTAACACAGTAGACGCCCTGGAGCCAACCAAAGAGGCAGTCAGCCGAGCAAAAATTCAGCCTCTCTACAGGGAAATAAAAATACAAAAACATCCAGACAGTCACACCAGCACACTTTTATAGACGGCTGCAGTCAGAGCAGAAGCTGGTGAGAAAATGATGATGATCATCATCCAGGTGTCTGTGAAGCCTCGTCCACAATTCGCTCATCAAGTTTTTGCTGAAACACTGCAGCAGTTGGAGACTTGGATCAGATCACTGAATATTTTGTGACTTTTGAATGAAGGCATAAAATATGCCTACTGATCCTGTGGGGTGTGTGTGTGTGTGTGTGTGTGTGTGTGTGTGTGTGTGTGTGTGTGTGTGTGTGTGTGTGTGTATCACTGAAACTGACTCACACAGTAACATCCATCCACCAGCGTTTTTTTTTTTGTTGCCATTTTTTGGCCCTGGCATTATTATTTATAGGGGTGCAGTCTTGCAGAAAGGCTGCTGGAAGGCTGCTGGAAGGCTGCTGGAAGGCTGCTGGAAGGCTGCTGAGCACTCGCGCAGCCTCTAGAAGCTGGTGGGGGTGAAACCGCTGGGGCAGTTGAGAATGTCACAGCGAGGGAACAGACGGAGGGCAGAATTAGCCGGGCAAAGTTTTTCATCGTCCTTCCTTTCTACTCTTTCTTTCAAGCTAATCCCTCCTTTTGCTCCACCACATCTCCAACCTTCACTCACCTTCTCTGCCGTCTCTGCTCCAACCCTCCGTCCCCGCTGCCGCCCTCTCCCCGCCCTCGGCTTCGTCAGATTGATCATCCGAAGAGTCCGGGGGCGAGGCCGTGCGTCCGGAGGGAGCCGGCGGGAGACGATGTCACAGCGGAGACGCAGAGACGATCCTGTGACCTGCCGACTCTCAGCCGTAGAAAGTTGGCTCTCCTTTTTAATTTGCACTTTCTTTCCCTCCAGCGCCGTCCAGCTCTTCCTCCTCGCTGTTTGGCCTCAGTAAACTCCGACTGGCCTTCCGACTTTAACTGCCTCCGACTCGCCTCCGGCCTCGTCTCTGACGCAAACTGCGGTAGCTTCTTTTTTTTTTCGCTCATCAGCAGTCGCCTCACATTGCCGCCGCCCACTTCATGAAAATAAACAGAAGAGTGAGAGAGCATTAAAGAGGGATCAGCGTCCATCGCAGCGTGTGACGAGCTTCTCTCCGCGGCTCCCGGCTCCTACTTATCAAATATAGTGGAAAGTCAAAGCCGCTGTGAATCATTTAGCGAGACTTTGACCCTGTCGTCGCTTGGAGCGCAGCCTCTGGGTGGAATTAAAGGGCGGTAGATTAATGATGCTATTCCACATAATTAATAATACAGAGGAATTAAGTCTCCCTGGGTGATACTAATAGAGACACGCTGAGAGACAGAAATCAGACGGCGTATGCGGAACGGACACGTGTGGTTTTTATGGATCCACTCACCAAACGAGCGGAAGACGAGATGATCAACGGATGTTTCGCTTTTGTCATTTCAGAAGTCAAACTGCAGCATCAGGCAGAACCAAAGCGGAACAAGCAGCGAGGCGGCAACCAGTGGCACCCCACCTGCGAATGAGTCCGTGCAAGATGGACGATGTGACATCATTTCTGGGAATGTCTTGATCCTAACGAGGGGTTTGTTTGTTTTGTCCCAAAACGTCCCAGAAATGAGAAAAGTCCATCCTTCACTTCCTACCTCGCGCCCTCCCCCCCCCCCCCAAGTCAGACGCCTCTCCCATGTTATTGACAGCGTGGACGTTTCCTGTGTAGGTACCAGGAGGATGTTTTTCTAAATAACTTTTCCATGAAACTCTGTGAAGGAAAAAATGTGCTGTGAAAACGGAAAAGTAAAAGTAAAAGGAAAGTTTCCAAGGCAGAACAATGACTGCAGGCTGTGATCACCGGGGTCACCGTTTTGATCAACAAGTTTGTTTGCTCTTTTTCAGTCTTTTATCTGTATTTTTATCAGTTACTACCAGAGACTCCGAGAGTCGCAGCGACCTTGGTGACTACTGCTGTTACAGTCGGCAAGTTTAACGTCCGCATTAAAACACCCAATTACGCCGGACCCAACTAATGTGTCCACTGGAGCAAACAAAGTTGTCCGGAGACAAAGAGAAAAAAAAGAAAGAAAAAAATCCATTTTGCTGCCGGAGCCTCAGAGTGACAGAGTGTCATGGCCTCAGAGGATGAAAGCTGATATCTGAAACAGCGACGCGTCACTCCTCGATGGCCAGGAGCGCCGCTTGACGGATGGCCTCCATTTGGGGGCGGGGCTCCTTCTCGGCGACGGCCTTGAACAAACACGTCCGTCCCGCAGGTCCTAATATCAGATTGATGGACAGCAGTTTTCTCTCAGCTCCTGGCTTAACTACCTCTTCTGTTGGTGTGTAATATGTTCCAGATGGGCGCCTGGCGGCTGCCTCTCCTTGACTCCATCAGACTCCATTCATGGCTCCACTTCGCCTGCGCTCATTTCCATAAGTGACGCTGAGGAAGAAATACGACAGGGGTTTATCCTCGGCTACTTCCCCGTTCCCTCATGCCGGCTTCCTCTCATGAATCACGTCAGCCGGGAATTTCTTTACGTTTCCTCCTTGCTTCATGTTCATGCTAAAGAAGCGCAACAGCTTTTGACTTCCCCTGCGAAAAAACAAGTGTCAATAGATTCCCATTAAACAAGGCCTCGGCCGACGTGAGATGAGCTCCTGTTCAGACTCTCCTTCCTCAGCGTTTCCTTTCACCAGGTAATCCCTCCCTTCCGAGAGGGAATCCAGAGATTTAATTGAGGACTCCTAATATTTCCCCGGAGCTTCGGCGACTTAAGTAGCCAACTCCTTCATAAGGCACTCCCTGGCAACCATCCAGTGGAGCAACAACACCTCTGGATTCACCTTTCCAGCCTCCAGCAACCCAATCATTTAATGATAGTGATAATAAATCTCTCCTCTGGCCATAGCGGCTTAATAATCACATGCTTTTTTTCAGCCTGAAACAGATGTTGTATAATAATAAATAAATATCGTAATAAACAAAACCATGCAGCCAAGTCACAGCCTAATTAACCATAGGTCAAGTAAAATATCCATAATAAGGTGACATTCAGAGATTTCACTCAACAAGCGCAGTCTTGTCTGAAATGTCCAACGTCGCCCAACGTTTCCTGGAAGGACAGTCGGCAAAGCTCAGATTGGACAAGCCGGGAAATTTGCTGCATGACGGCGGACGTTTAGAGTGGTGGAGGAAGCTGTGAGTCACTACCGTTTAGGCGTCCACACGGGAGGAGCCGGGAAACCCAAATGAGTATCCAGAGGCACAGAAGGAGTATAATGGTATTATCTGTCATTAGGCCAGAGATTAAAGTCATTGAGTTCTCTTTGGATTATCAGTCATTAGGATATGATAATAGCAGGCGCTCCAAAAGCTTTAAATCAGCTTAGCGGGGAGATAAAAATTAATGAATAAATACAAACCCTTGAAAAGGATCAATGAAACTATAAGAAGAAAGTTTACCTGAGGAAGACGGGTGGGACAATGATGAGCTGGGAAGTTTTAGATATAAAAACATGGCATGGTTTCAATACAACCATTAATTAAAATGTTGCTCCCAAACTGGTAAAGACTAAACAAAAATAATTTTTAATTTTTAATTCATTTTAACTTTGGTGTAAGAATGAAGCAAGCTGTAACGCTTCGAATTCTGACAGTGTCCAATCCTTTGTGTTTCTGCTCCTTAATAAGGGGATTTGTCAGTCTGTCTCTTCCATGCAGACAAGAGTTCAATAAATGGACTGCACAGCAAATATCTCTCTGATCACTGTCAATTGTTGACGACTTTCTCGATTAACAAGTCGTTGGACTCGGGCACTGAGATTCTACCTTCAGCATCACCGGAATCCAAAGATTTGGAGAAATTTAGCTGAAAAACACTTCAAGTTCATGTCGGGGTGTCAAATTAGTCTTTGCTCTTTTGCCAGTTATTGCTCATAGTTTAAGCACACACAAAACAATGGGAGGAATTCTGCCTATAATTTACTGAGGTTTCACCTGGCAATTACAGAAATTGACAGGTCTTGCCAGGTGCATTAATATTAACTGCCACTTTCTTGCTCTCCCTTGTTCTGCATATTCTCAGAAGACACCAAAGAAGTCTATACAGCCCTACAACATAAATAATACATTTGTGGGAAGAAAGTCATATGGCCTTAGTCCATCCAGCCGTCCTGGAGTCTGTGCGACGGCAAGACAAAGCTCTCGCAGTGTAAAGCGTTCGTCCACTGTGGTTCAATCACCAGAGCAGCTGAAAAGAACCAACGCTCTGCGCTCGCTGCTGCCGACATCGGGAAAAATTCATTTCAGTTACGAAAGCAACGATGAAACAGACGCTAACAGCCTCCCAGAGACAGGTAGACGGAGCATCACATCTCATCTCACCGATGTGATTAAAGCCCGACGCTCGCACGCTGCAGATTGTGTTGCGAGTGAAGACGCACAAAACAATTGAAATGCACTTTAGCTCAATTTAGGCCGATAAACAACTCGCGGCCCCGAGGCTGATTCCAGAGGGATGTGCGGGGAATAAACAGCCGAGGAGGAACATCTGGTGGTTCCAGAGAGCTGTGACACACTGGGAAAGGCCTCTTCGCGTTCAGTCAGCCCTCGGCAGTTCCTGGTTAGAAACTGGCAACCTGCGATTCAAACATCCCGTTGGTGCAAATCTTCTCTTGCTTTTCGTTCAATCCGCCTGACCATCAACCTGCCACAATCCCTGTCACTTATGAAATAGCGACATGGCTCCCCGTCACTGAGCTAAATAACAGCCCTGCACTTATCAAATCAGGCCAACTGACAGGCAGAACGTTTCACTTCTTCTTTTACACTGAGAAATTCCTTCAATCTCTAGTAATATTTATTTCCAGATGAAGGGACTGAGGTATGTCTTAATTTTCTTCTCTTCTCTCCACCCACAGGAATATCAATATGAATATGCTGTCGGTATTGATACCAGCGAGAGGGACACCGCTTAATTCAGAGGGTGCGCATCATGGTTCTAGTGTTTATTTCTCTACAGTTGATTTAGCCTTCATTTTTCCACTGCAGTCCCCAGCGGTGGTTCAAAAACATAACAAAAAACAAAACAAGAAAACACAGAAGAGAAGAGTGGACAGCTCCGAGCACCTTGGAGAGCTCCCACTAATAAGATAAAGGAGCCAGAGTCTCTCAACTTTAGTTCTGACAGTCGGACGAATTCTCAGCAGCCTTCCACGTCACAGCCCACTATGGCGAGCGGAAAACTTCCGAGGTTGAACTCATTAGGGAAGTTTCTGCACGGACTCAAAAAGTCAAACTGACCATCCTATCTTTCACAACTTCTCCTCTTTGTAGCCACAATTACCACCATGACCACATGAGACAACAGAGATAAACGCTGACATTGTTTGCAATGTGTGTTCCAACCTTTGCAGGATGTAAAATCTTTCACACTGGGGCAAGAAATATATTTGCTGATTTGAAGTCTAACGTCATGGCACATGAAAACTGCAGCGTTGCAGGCTACTGCAACAGGAACATAATGGGTTTATATTTTTCAAAATTTGGGAGCTCCAAAGGGCTGGAGGCAAACTAGTCAGAGACTCCGGACGATTTCTGAGAGCATCAGAGAGAACACAACAGCTAGGAACAGAGCGGCGCTAATTAAAACCCAGGAATTAATACTGACATTAATCCAAAGCGCAGAGGAGCCGTGAAATAAATCAGAGCAAAACAAGTCTGAAGCCGACAAAACTTTCTGAGGGCGCAATTAGAGGCACGGCGGCAGAACAGGAAGCAGCAGAGGCTCTGGCAGTTTCTGGCTCTATTCCTGTGGATGCTCATGAAGCTCAGCTTAGCTGTGTGAGGGTTCTTCAGGAACGGCTCAGACAGCTGAGAGTCCAACACAGTGGCTTTGTCCTGCCAAAATTCTGCCAAGAATAACAGATCATCCAGATTAAAGATGAATTTGAGTGGAGGTGAGTTCTTAATTGTCTTAATTTGTCCTAATTTCCTCTCCTTGCTGGATGTTTTGACGTTAAATATTGGATATTCAGAATTGAATGTATATTTAAGCATTAATTGTGTGTTTCTATGAATTACTGTATGAAAAAATGCTCTTTGGGGCAGTTAAGACTTTCTATTCAGGTCTAATCTGTAATTTTCCTCATAAAAAGTCAGCCTGGGGTCTGATGTCGCACAATGACAGAAACTTCAAAGGTTTGATTCCTTTGGTGTTCTTCGTGGTAATACTGCTCCTCTTTGGGACATAAGCAGAATATTACTGTTTTTGTCAATTGCAAACATGAAGCTATTTTCTAAAGATACGTTCGGTTGCATTAATCAACTTTACATCTCATGATAACGAGGCTGCAGGTTTGCAAGATGCAAGTATTTCATCAACTCACTAACCGCCTCAGTCGCCTGAGCAACAGCCAACCACGTGACTCGCTCTTATACGACGCATCAGATCAGTTGTAACGCACTAATAAAACTTGGAGCCAGCTCTCTCCTTCCTCCCAGCCGCAGGGGAATCTCACCACGACTTTAAGCACAGCACTCTGTAGCAGAAATGATCAGCTGTTTCTGGCAGCTCAAAGGCATGTTTCCATTTACATCTCACCCCTCTCTGACACACGTGCACATGGACACACAAACACACACACACACACACACACACACACACACACACACACACACACACACACACACACACACACGTCTACTCTTTCATGTGGCACCAGTGGAGGTTCCCGTTAAACACCGGGCGACTTTAAAGCCCTGCGGCACGACTAAATGCCATCGCCGGCAACTCGCTCTCCGCTCCGGCTAACAAGCCATCTGCGGCTGCTGAAATATGCATCTCGACTTGGCTATCACTTTGTAGCACCCTGGTGACTTAGAGGCAACTGGATAAAGGCGGTGGTGGGTTGAAGGATGCTGCGCTCGGAGTGGAACCAGCAGCTGGGATCCCTCCTCCACCTCCTCCTCCTCCTCTTTCTTTTCCTCCTCCTCCTCCTCCTCCTCCGCCACCGCTGCAGTCTTAACTCATCACGCCGCTGAGGTTTATGACGCGTGCATGACGAGCGCCGCAGGCTGAGTTCACCCAGGCGACAGCAGCAGAGGGATGGAAGGAGATGTTGGGAAAAAAAGTTTTAGAGGATGAACATTAGGAGGCAGCAGCAGCAACAGCAGAGTCTGCAACTGAGGAAATACTGGGACCCAGACAGGGAGGTTGAATATTCAACACTGTGATTGCTCAGTTTACAAACAGGTGCGACTTAATGAAACAAACACATCGATCTGGCCCCTAATAGCAGATTTATGTGAGTAATCTTGGGATGAAGCCGCTGCGAAGGCAAAATTGAGCGTTTGAGGAGAGTGATGGACGCAAGATCTCGAGAAACACCTGCTTCTAATCTCTATAGGCCACGCAAGGAATGACAGAGGTCATGTGATGCAGAAGAACAATGTCAGAGCCAATGAACCAGACGGAACACAAGCACAGGCTGTGGGCAAAGTCGTTACATAACAGAATGTGAACGCAACCGTCACCGTCGGATCGGAGACGGCTGCAACTGCTGCACAAACGCAATTTGTTTGGCACAAATGATGTCTGTTGGGTGAGATGATGTGGGTGCACATGTCTAACACTGCATAATAAGGATGTTTGCATTAATGGAAGAAACAGAAGGGCGGAAAAAAGCAGATTGGCTGATAAAAACTCCTGCCCCGGGTCTGCAGAGGTGTGCAACAAATTGTGCAGACGAACGCAAAACAATGTCTGCAGGCTGGAAGTGCAGCTGAGAGTCTCCAGTGAGACTCCAGTTAGAAAAATCAATACTTATGGGAGAAAAAAGCACTACAATTTCACATCATTTTAGGGATACTTAGGCATCTTCTACCATTCTAAGACCAGCTGAAAAATCATAGACTACAGTGTTTGTGTGTGTGTGTGTGTGTGTGTGTGTGTGTGTGTGTGTGTGTGTGTGGCATTGTTGATGACTAGATGCCTTTGAGCTCTGCTAGCTCGTCCAGACCAAACAACAGACCAGTTTCAGGTCGGAGGTGTGGGAGCGTTTTTTTTTCTCTTGACGCACAAGTTTTCAAGAGTAAAGGTGATGGACAGACAGACAACATGCAGACTCCAGATCTAGTTTCCCTCCTCATCAGTCATCACATGCACCAGGTAACATCAAGCCATGACTAAATGTTCTAACAGGTAAACCGCAAAGTTTAAAGTTCACAATTTCTTCAATAAATGCTCATGGACAATTTTTGATTTGTTTTCACATACCGCAAGAAATGTTGTGCTGTGGACTTGTTGTGTGGATGTGATTGTGTCACGACACCTTGATTCGTCATCACATCACTCTGAAGGTTGCGTTCCGGCAACTTCGTCGAATCCGACCAACCACATCCCAAGAGCGGTTTGTGGGGGGAACGGCGACAGAGACAGAGAAGAAGCAGGGAGCAGAGGAGGAACACAGAACGAGTAACGGCTGCCGTTCAGAGGGCAGCAACGGGAGAGGCAGCGCGAGTTGTACGGTGCACGTCACACACAAAGTGCTGTGGAGGAGGAGGGATGAGGAGCAGGACAACTGGGTTATAGGCGCAATAGAGGGACAGACACAGTTGCTTGCACCATCATCTACCTCCAACACCATCACTGCATCGCTCTCTGAGGTCTCTCTCTGTCCTCGCCTCTCTCTCGGAGGAGGCACCAAACGCTCCAGACGCTGGCCGACGCTGGCCGACGGCGGCCTGAGCCGGATGACTTCTAGCCTGCAAGCCACTGGCAGGCAGCAAAGACTCCATCCACGCCTGATGGACGAAAAAAAAAAAAACTCCTGACGCTGGAGGTGCCAGAGCTCCGTCCCCAGCCAAGAGACCTGAGACAACCGCTGCCACATGTGTGGGGTGGGGGTGGGCCTCTGGCAACGATGTTTCAGTTCAGTTATAATCAAAAACAATGACAGCATTTCTTTCTCGCTGCTTCCTGTGCAATCAGCTCCTCATGAGACCTCAAGTTCCAACTCATCCTTGGCCATCAAACTGCCTCCCTGATTCAGTCTCTTCCTCTCACATGCAACCTGGAGGGACTTTGTCGCAACTCCACAGACACACACACACACACACACACACACACACACACACACACACACACACTAGGAAAGTGTAACAGGGGACGCGGGATGTGCGCGTGCCGCAGGAGCGCGCGGATGGACGTGTGCCCGCGCGGCTCCGCTCACCTTCTCCGCTTGTCCGGTCCGAGGAGCTGAGGAGCAGCGCGAGACACTGAACGACGATCCCAACGACTCGTTTAGTCCGCAGATCCATGATGGAGGGACGCAGAAAGAAAGATGACAAATTAAAGAAGGAGAGGGAGAAGAACTGCGGGCGAGAGCAGCGCAGCTGCCGAATGGAGGGAGACGGACAACCTCTCCTCTCCAGCTCCGAGAGAGACCTCCTCCTCCTCCTCCTCCTCCTCGCGCTTCGCACGCCCGGGCTGGTGGAGGAGAGAGAGAGAGAGAGAGAGAGAGAGAGAGAGAGAGAGAGAGAGAGAGAGAGAGAGAGAGAGAGAGAGAGGTTGGAAGAGAAGCGAAAGAACTTGGAGTAAAAAAAATAAAAGACAAACAGACAAAACTGAGGAAACAATGTGACAAAAAAACAATCATAGCAAAAGAGACGTGGTGGCCTATAAGTCCGGCAGCAAAGTTAACTTAGCCGAACCGGATCAGCCGCCCTCTCCCGCCTAGTTGCTCGTTGTTTGCTGACGCAGGACAGTGACCGTTTAAGGGAGTGGCTAAGTGAAGGGCTCATTTCCAGATTTCAGTTATAATTAAGCCAATCACTCTTTACAAGGAAGCAATTAATCATTAAAAAGAAGAAGAAAGGGTTGCAGTTATTTTCTTATTTGAGTTTTACTTCAATAAAAAACAGCAACAACTCTTTGCCCGCCAGATATTCATGCACCCTGGGACCGTGTTGCAGAATTAATATTGCTGCTGCAACTCATGTTCTCCAATTAATTAGCAGCTATGGTTGTTAAACTGAGCCTTTCAGAGTGTAAATATTGAATCAGGTTATTACATTCAAGATTTTCTTTAAAAAAAAAAGAAAGAAAATGTTATTTTTAATGATCATTCTGTCTATTTTCAGTGTTGCACTCGGTGGATGATTAACACAATTGAACACTGAATGTACGTCATCTGTTTCCATTTAACAGGCAAGGAGGGCTGGACTTTTGTTGTTATCGATTTATCAATCAAGAATGTTTTATTTCTCAGGCTGTCTGCACTTAATTATGAATCAAATATTGCCTGCAAAGCAGCTTCCACGCTGTGGACGTGTTCGAGCTTCCTGCTGCTTGCTGTTCATGTCACAGCTGAACTCTGGCCGCGGCATCTGGACGATGATTAAAGGCTCAAATCTCAGTGATCCAGCTGCCACAGACGTCAGTAATATGACAACAGGTGGTTTAAAGAAATAACACTTTCTTTCGGTACCAGGAATCCTCAGGGCACGAGTTTCTATCGTCCTGTAAATGAGATTCTGCAACAAAATCCTAATGGGACGTAGTTCTGCAGGAGGAGTTTTTGGGCAAGAAATGTCAGCGGAAACAAGGAGTCAGGTGGGATGTGATGACATCCTGCTGAGGGCGAAGGCAGCCGCACCATCAGATAATCAAGGAAACTGGGGGAAAGGCAGCGGGAGGCCCAGATAACGCTGAGGCTCACTCACTGGGAGCCGCACACCCCTTGCTGCCTTGAGGACACGGCCAGCAGCCCCCCCGCACAGAAGCAGCTTCCTGTTTAACGTGACAGATTTTACAATTTTTTTGGACGAGGTTGGGACGGGTTAGAAAGACACTGAGGGAAACAGCCTGAAACACACACAGCAGGAGTGGTGGAGAGATTGGAGGACATTAGGGGAGTCGGGGGATTCCCAAATGTAGGAGAGTGTCAAGGAGCAGTTTGGTTACTGTTGGACAATTCCGGCAGCGTTGTTAATGTTGACCAGCTAAGAGAGTGATTGTAGGCAAGACACATTGACACAACATACCATAACATGGAATTCTGGAAAGAAATAAGGTGGGTGACGGTCCTTTAAAACAGTGACGCCAGAGGACGGAGCGAGCACCAGCAGCTCTAACCGGGGTGAGCGTCCAAGTCAAGCACCTTCGTTTAGTTTGTGTGCTTCATGTCTGCACATTTCTGGACAATCTTCAAGTGCAGACTTATGGATATATGCTTATTATCTGTGGGAGTATCCACACCCAGGCTGCTGCTGCTGATCGTTCACGGCCCTAACAAGCCGTTAAAGAGGGTCAGCACGAAGTCAGTGGTAATTAGATGAGCAGTCAATAAGAAATGGGATTCATATATAGACATTTTTTTGGGGACTAATTATGCCTCTTACCCTGAGAGCAACTTAGACGGCCAAGTGCAAAAATATGAAGGTGGAATTTGACCGGTTTGTGCAAATACTGCATGGTGCTATTTCTGCAATCAAAAACAGTCCACAGATCGGATGATGGACACTTCACACACTGAACAAACAAGGTTTAGGTGACATCACAAGGGGGAGCATTGGGTCAGCAGACGGTGAAGGTCGGTCTGGATCTCAAACAGACAGTCTGGTTTTGCAGAAGAGTTACAAGGCTGAACTGGGTGCTGCTCAGAGGTAATTTGGTCAGCGGTTTTGATGATGAAATATTTTTCGTGACCTGGACGAAACAATGACGAGCTAAAAATAGCTTTATCAACGGAAAATGTATTCGACCTTTAAATGCAAAATTTCTTTCAGCGTTCCTCCTCCTCTGTCTGTCAAAAGCTAACACTAATTGGCGTGATTGAAAGTTGAACGCTCTCCAATGTGCAAATTAATGGGAGCTGCGAGGCTAGGCAAGGCGAGGCTCGTTTACACTGAAGGCTCT
Source organism: Nelusetta ayraudi (assembly GCF_046127955.1). NCBI lineage: Eukaryota > Metazoa > Chordata > Actinopteri > Tetraodontiformes > Monacanthidae > Nelusetta > Nelusetta ayraudi. The sequence continues at coordinate 26,445,840 of NW_027466061.1, forward strand.
ATTGCAGAATCTACTGTTATGCACTTTTCCGTGTGTAACCACAGTCCTTAATAGTTCATTGCTGCTTGCACTAAAATGCAACTGAGGCTAATAAAGTCTTTCAGGCTGCAACACTAAAGAAATAAAAACACAAACAAAAAGACCTTTACAGGAGGAGCAGGTTTCCGTGTCGACTGACGCGATTGGCCCTCGAGTGGCCACTCGGTCTCTCCGTCGACGCTGGTGTTCCTGCTGAACAGCTGGAGCAGAAACGGCGTGAGGCGATCGATGCCCTCGGACGGCGCTTTTATATTCACGGCGGCAGCTGTCAGCTGTTGGAGGCCGTCTGGCCGGCCAGCGGGTCTCGCTGCAGAAACAGAGCGGACACGCTCCGAGTTCCTTTAAAGGGCTGAGCGCAGATCAAGCCGCCGGAAACCCGAGAGGAAATCGATGAGATTCAGAGGGAAGTTGGCTCTTTGACATAGTCCATGTTAATGGATCGCACCGCGAGCAGCCAGAGTCGGAGCAGGAGGGGGAAGTTTTTCTCTCCTAAGTTAAGTCGCTTGAGGGCATTACGTGCGCCGCACGGCGGCTGGACAGCACCAGGCAGGACAAACAGTCAGGGGTGTATTTCCTTAACTTTTCTTAACGAACAACTACTCGTGCCTACGGTCGATGTCTGAGGCCAGAGCAAGAGGATGTTTTTAAGAACATCCTCTTGCTCACATTTAGACTGTGCAGTGTAGCATTTCAGATGCCATGCACCATATGTCAGGTGAGAAGATGAGAATTGGGGAAAATAAAAAAATCTGGCAGGAGGGTGGAGTCAGAGAGTTCAGATTGCGCTCTGAACTTAGGGGGAATTTTGGGGCCATTTACTCGATTCAGTGATTCAACGAGAGAAAAATGGAAGATGAAAAAAATGAACTCTGGACCTGGACCTCACTGTGGCTGCAGCCTGCACTCTCCTCTCATTTATTCTTCGAAAAAGAGGACAAAAGGTAGTCATCATCATTACTTTGCTGGCAAGTATAACACATGTATGGTTGAATGGTTGCTGTCCGTATAGAAAACAAAAGTCTTTGATGGGAGAAAATCAGCTGTTAATTTAATAATCATCTGGTCAGATTTAGTCTGGAGTCTGAGACTTTCTGGACTGTACACTTTTAAGTGCAGTATTGTGTGAACAGGTGGTAGAAGGATAGTGACAGTAGCAAAAACTCTGTGAGTTGTTCCAAAATCTAAGCTTTATGAAACAGGAAGGTATTTATTAAGTCTGGACCCTGAACCGGGACGATGGTTCGGGGGTGAGGCTTTTATGTGTTGCGCCAAGGCTGCAGAAACAGCATTATCAAAATGGCCACTGCAAATCTGTCTGCTAGAGTTTAGAATACCTTTTTGTGTGAGTAAACAGTGCTCAATGTCCAACCGTAAGTCTCCCCGAGCGTCAAAATAAAATCACGTTTTTTTTTTTCTAAATCCTATTTGAGTGTAAAACATTGGAGGTTTATTGTCTCACGATCCCCCATTAAACCCCTGACGACTGCTGATTAATCAAGATGCTTTCTGGGGAGATTAGATGGAGGAATATTTAATATTAATAGGGGATTGACGAACAACACCCACCAGCGCTGCCGCACTTTAACGACTCTTATAATTACCTTTGCTGTCTGCTCGCTTAATGAACTTCTCATAGAGTTAGTTAGTGGCTGAGTAGAAAGAAAAAAAACCCTGAAAGTGCAAACTACACTGAGCGCTCTCCTGCCAACCACAGCTGCACCTGGGCTGAGCTGAGAGCCTGGCGTCTGGAGAAGCTCAGAGTGGATTTGCTTCAGTTTGGCAGATGGAAGAAAAAACACCTGCGCGGCATCTTCGGAGAGCTACTTCCTGTCTGGGTAGGGCCAAGCACACGTGAGTTTCTCTTCACTTCCAGGATGTTTTTGTTCAGCCCGTTTACAGAAGGTGCTCATCATGGTTAGATATTTTGCTACTTCTTCTATTTCACACCATCTCATCATCATCTATTGTTGTTGTTGTTGTTGTTGTTGTCGCCTTATGCAGCAAGAGGAAGCAGGTCTGCTCGACTCACTTTGTTCCCTCCAAAAGGCAACATGGAGGGAAAAGAAAAAAGTAAAACATCCACAAGTGAGGAGGAAGTCTCACGACTTTCTCAGTCTCAGCTCTGCTTTGTGTGTTTGGCTCACCTGCTTCCAGCAAAAAACATCTTTTGAAGCTTGTGTGTTCACTGCAGGGTTTCTGCTGCGCAACAAAAAGCCAAAAGCCTGAAAACAGGGTGTTCCCCCCCACCCACCCCCCCACCGTTACTAATGCATTTGCTGTATTGAACAGTCAACAATCCATATAGCATCCATTTACTGCAGTAAGACAAACCCGCCGCTAATGCATCCGTCAGTATTGGGCACCTTACGGGAACATGCATGGATTCATCCTTGGCTGAAAATACAGCTCTGTATATTTAGTGCTGAGCTGTGGAAGGCCTGGACAAACTCTTTCCAACAGGGGATAAGACATAAAACATTTTTTAGCGCGCTGAGAGGGGCTCTGTAGATAAGTGCAGAGTAAATGGATTCCTGCGCAGCTTTACTATTTTTGTGCATTAATGGACTCATTAAAGTGAGGCGGGAGCACGAGTTTCATTAAACCTGGAAATAGAATTTCATTTCACCTCCTTCATTAGAAATGTTTTTTTTTTCTTGGAGGAAATTTGTCTGGGCGAAAATCATCGACTCAAGTCGGGGCTGGAAATTTAATCATGGCGTTCATAAATTAATTAAGCACACGAGAATGTCACAGCATTTATATATTTATATATATTTTTAATGGTGGATTTCATTAGGGGCTGTGTTTGCTTAGATTCCTATTTGTTTGGCATTCTAACTTTTGGCATTTTGGCAACTGCCAGAATCCTGCTGCCCAATATGCTGTAGACTGACAAGATGATGAGATCGATGGTTGGATGGATGGATGGGTGACAAGCCAGCAGCAGCAGCCGGGGGCGTGAAATTATTCTGAAGGAATTCAGTTTAACTTATTTTCATTCTTGCCCAAGATTTCTTTCTATTTTCTTTTTTTCTTTTTTTTTTTACAAGCACCCACTATACTTGGAGTGAAAATGCACAGGGAGAGCAGCTGGATAATGAGGAGGTAGGGCCCCCCCCAAAAAAAATTCTCTTTTCAAACCAGCTGGATGACTGCAGGGGGCACCTGCAGCAGCAGTGAAGCAGAGTAAGAGAGCGAGAGAGCTGGAGAGAGGGAACTAGCGGCAACAATCTGTGGAGTTAAAGTGCAAAATGTGTGTGTGTGTGTGTGTGTGTGTGTGTGTGTGTGTGTGTGTGTGTTTACAAAATCTTGAGCCACAACACAACATTCTTTCAAGTCACTTTGCAAAAACCGACAGAATCCAGCAGCTAACTGGCCAATTTAGTGTCTGCACTCAAATATTTTGTCTCATTAGACAAAAATTGTCTGATTCTCTCTCTGGCTCAGTTTGACTGTTTTGCTGCCGAACACTCTTCGGATCGCAGTTTGGTCTGCCAAAGCTTTAGCAAAATACCAAATCTCAATACCAAAATTGTGCAACAAGGACAGTGTAGCATTCCTACAAAAACAAAATAAATTAAAAAAAAAACATCCAAAGATTTTAAAATAAAAAAAACTCCAAAGGAGAGAAGAGGACAAGGACATGTCAGTTAGAAGATAAAGCCTCTTTTGGAGAGGATGAAACCTACCTCAGTCTTTCAGAGTGTGACTGGGCCAATCAGCCTGTTTTGAGGAGAAAGAAACAGGAAACTGCTGCTAGCTCGTCTAAAGCGTCTGTGTCAGCGTGGATGCTGCAGTTTGATGAGAGCTGCACAACATTTCCTCAGGAGAAGACAAGCAAAAGACCGAAGGGGCTGAAGGTTCTTACTCTGCTGCTGACTGAACACCATGACACTGAGAAATGCAGCGAATTGAGGAAAAGGGAGTGAACTGGTTTGAAGACGTCTAAATCTACATAAACACAGAAAGCCCATTAACGAGTCAAGCTTTCCAGGAAAGCAGTGGCACCCAGCAATTTCACTGAAACATCCTGAAATTACTGGAAAGAAGCAGCACAAAGCAACAAACCCAAAAGACAAACCTAACAAATCACTATTGTGTTGCAGTGCTTTATGGGTTTCCCTCTCTCAGTGTAGCATCCAGCCAAAACAAAGGGAACCAACAAAAAACAAGCACTCAGCAATTTCCCAGAAAAGCTGCCGCACCATTTTTTGCAAGCACCAGTCAAACAACAGTGCTAATAAACGAGCCAGGAAATGTCGACTCTTTTCTCCTCGGTAATTAAATTCACTGTCGTTGTGTGTATTCTAGGCTGCAGCCAACAGGATTAGCGGGATTAACGGGATTTGATTTCGTATAAATAAAATCACTTAACTGGTATAAAAGATCTGAGGAACAGGGACGTTTCCCTCTCAGCTCACACAACCTCCCGTCCTCATGTCTCTGAAGCATTAAAATCAGCATTCCTGCACGCCACTTCCTGTTCCCAACTTCCTAACTTCTTTTTCATTGGCCACTTGTTACATGTTTGCAGTTGGGTTGGTAACCAGCACAAACTAATTTTGATTTGGCCGATGAGCCAAATCCTGAGATGAAAGGACTTCTTTGGACCCACAGCAGATGGATTTCTTCCACCCAACTGGTCCAAACTGGTCTCACATCGCAACACAAACATTTCCAGGTATTATTAAAATCAGTTTGGTGATTTGCACAACAACAATTCTTCAAGTTGTGCTCAAGTCACGTAAATTAATTGAAAGATCATCACTTTAGTGATCTAGGCCTTTCACCGTTGTATCCTTCAGCAGCTCCCAGATGACTGGAAACTCTCGTCACCCCTCTTAAAGCAACAAGAACTGCACACGTTCATTATGAGACTCCAGATGAAAACGCAGCAGTTTTATCTTGATTTGCACATTTGAATAGAGCAGGCATGGTGAAAGGAGGCTGAATTTGATCATGGAAATAATACTAACACCAATTAAATTCAACAATGGGATAAGGTTTCTTTTTCTCACCCTCTTCGCTGCTCCGCACTCTTTGCTGACAACTGACTTAATGTAGTTGCCGCGTATCTGATGCGAATGGAGGGCAGCAGGAAATGTAAATGTCTTCGTCAAAGTCAGGGGTTTTATTGTCACAGTGACGGCGTTGGCGACGACAACGAGAGCGTGGATAGAATGTTTTAGCTGATACCTCTGGAGAGACGTTTGGTTTATCTCAGCTACCTCCGCTTCAAAAGAGGCAACTTCTCTTTCAAGACGAGCCACAGCCGAGGCTGTTTGAGGCGATTTCTGTGACTGCACGCAGGAATCATGGCCGCTGTTTCATGCACGAGACCAGACAAGTTGTGATGTTTGAAATGTCATCTTGATCGGGGAGCTTATCTCTGCAGATGCCTTTCGCCTCTTCAGCATCAGGAGGGAAATCAGACCCTAAAGTCAATATTGTCGCCTTCTTCTGAATGTCAGTTCCTCTGAAGCTCAGTTTTGTATCCAGATGAGTGCAGATCACCTCCGTCCATCTGAGGACAGAAAGCTGAGCAGGCTTACTCCCGAGTCTGCTGTGACTAAAGGTACAAATAATTTGTGGGTGCAGTGGTAAGCGCTGTCGCCTCACAGCAAGAAGGCAGTGAGTTTGATTCTGGGTCTGGGGTATTTCTGTGTGGAGTTTGCATGTTCTGCCTGTGTCTGTGTGGGTTCTCCCCGGGTTCTCCGTCTTCCTCCCACAGTCCAAAAACATGCAAATGAGGTGCATTGAACACTCCATGGCATGTCTGTGAATGTGAAGCTGTGTCGTTCTTCAATAAACTGGCGACTTGTCCAGGATGTAGCCCTGCTTTCTCTCCATGCCAGCTGGGAGGGGCATTCATTGTGATTTACAAAAGAAACAGGGAGGAGAGGAGTCATTTGCCTGCGGACATTTTCCCCCGACCACAAACCGCGGTGTTCATTTCACTTTGGAGAGTGAGACACCTGCGGGAGTGGCTGGAGAAGGAGGCACCAGCTGGAGAATCTGCGGCCGTCGGAGCAAAGAAGAGAAATGGACCGAGGTTAATGGAAACGGGATGAATATGCCGCTGTGATTACGTCCTTGTTCACTTAGCTCCCGCCGTCAGCGACAAAGAGGCGGGACGGGGAGAGCCGAGTGAAGATGGAACCCGACGGCGGAGCCAAACTACGATGAGTCCTGGTGGGGAATTTCTGAGCCATCGGATCATTTTCCACTCAGCAGCTGTTGGAAGCGGCGGGCAATGGGCCAGAAACGACGGCGGCCTGTAGGAGGAGGTTGTCAGGGGATGAATGGCGACAACTTTGAGCCACTCATGAAAGCACACATAGTCATAAATATCTCCACATATATGTCTGCGGGTTGGCAGACCGGTCGCTCACTGATTCCTGACGGGTCACAGTAGCAACAAAAAAACTGGTGGAAAATATAGAACATCAGTGAAACAAAAAGGGGGAAAAGGGAAGAAGCAACATGGTGCAAAACGTGTATAATTCTGTCTGAGTCGGAAGGCCTTGACCAGCCAAACCTTGGCTGCAACTCCCTCCTCCTCCCGCCCAACGGACGCTGATTGATGCACTCAGATTCTCAGTAGCCTGAAATGAGTCAAAAATGACAGTGTGACACACACTGACAACCAAATAGTTTTGCTGCATGTAGCACAAACCAGATATTGCTGCCAAAAGCTGCCCCGCAGGGCCTGACAGGCAACTCAACCGAGCAGTTTTGCAGGTTAATACTGAGCTCAGGAGCCCCGAGGGGAGTCGTGGAGAGTTTCCTATTAGAGCCGGAGCTGCAGGGCGCGAGGGCTGGAGAGGCAGAACCAGCTCCCAGCCTCGGCAGCCTGTCAGCCGTGACAGACGGCGGCTCTCGACTGGAACAAAACTTGTGCTAAAAGCGTGAAACTGCACTGCAGGAGGGGAGAGGAGGAGGAGGGGAGAGGAGGGGCGTTGGTAGTCTGAACCGCCGTTGGTCTGCAGGTGGTCCAGTCTGGACCTGACGTGAAGTTTCTGAGCTGAACAAGAGAGAGAGAGAGACGTCTTGACAATAAGCAGTTCTGACAATTTTTTTGTGACAAAATCCATTGCATTGACACGGCGATGCAGGATCTGCTCTGTCAAAAAGTAATTTCAAACTTTTCAGAAAGTCATTTTCTGAAACAAATGATGTAACTCGCTATAAAAACTGCATTTAAAGAAAAAAAAGATTTGATTATGAGCAATCTTAAATGTCTTCCATCTTCAATAATAGTGGGAGAATTTGAGGCAGTTTCTCAAATAGCCTCAATCTTTTTCTGTCCTTTTTTTTTTTTTTTTTATCTAAATCGAGGTGGAATTTGTAGGAATGACTCTGTCGGCACCGGTTGGTTTGAGTCACTTCCATCGAATCAGAGCTGAATTTCTGGGTTCTGAGGCTTTGAAAAAGACACATGGACAATTTTTCATGTCTGGTAGTAATAACCTGTTCCCCGCTGCTCCATAATAAAATAATTAGCAACTCCTAATGCGTTTAACGCTGCCTGGGGCTACATCCTCCTTAGAGTATGTTCCTTCTTCGCGTATGTAATTTCCTGCTCTGTTTCTCCCCACCAATTTTGGTTGATGTGTCACTGTCTGTCCGTCAGCCAACCCTTGATTTTGCCCGTCTTCCCATGCATGGTTGAACATTTTGCTCCTGCTTCTTCCTGTCGCAGCTGATGCTTGTTTCTCTGCTCAGCGGCCTCCTGCTGACAGCGTCTGAGCTGCTCCAAACAAACTGTTCCTCCTCCCTGGTAAACATCCATTACTGAACACTGAGGCAGGCAGGCAGGCAGGAGGGCAGATAAACTACTGGGTTTGATTTTTTTTTTCACAAATGAAAAGAGAAAAAAAAAAAGCCTAGCGACAGGTTTGACCTCAGCTCTCCAGAGGTGGTTTCATTGTTAGCTGGTGCTAACAGCTTGGCTCAGGCATGGAGAAATAAAGCACGTGCAACACCAGTAGTTGTAGTTTGGTTCGAGGGATGAACCACAACCTCTTGAATTTCAGACAAAGAAATTTGGAAACATTTTGGCTCAAGATCCAAAATAACAACAAAGAAGGTGCAACGTAGTTTTGCTGAAATTGTGCAGCAATTTGTTCAAACTATGAGCCCCAGGATCAAAATCTCAAAAATAATGAAATTACAATAATATACCAACAAAGACGCATAAGAGTCAGTTATTCAAATTATATATCCCTCAAGCTGATTAAATGTTGCACATTTCATAATGAAAACAGAATTTTCACAATAGCATCCTTTCAGTTAATTCCCCAGAAACAAGAAAATCCTTCCAGTCCAAAATTGGACACCACCCATTAGTGACGTCACAAAGGGCACTGCCTTGGCTCCCAGCCAGATGTTGGCTCCGCCCTTTGACACTAACAAGAGGGGGTCATGAGCCAGCATCGGCAACAGCAATGAAACAAAGACATTACGCAACCTCATGGGTCACAAATTGTGGAGGTGTTAATTTTTAGACATCCATCCATCTTCTACACCTGCTTCCCCCTGCACTCAGGTTTGTGGGATCTGAAGGCAGGGTTAAACCCTGGACAAGTCGGCAGTTCATCGCAGGCCCACATAAAAAGACAAACAAAGACACACGACCAGTTTCCAGTTCACCTCACAAGCTTGTTTTTGGACTGTGGGAGGAAGCTGGAGAACCCGGAGAGAACCCACGCGGACTCAGGGAGAACATGCAAACTCCACACAGAAAGGCCCCAGGCCTGGGATCAAACCCACGAGCTTCTTGCTGCGAGGCGACAACGCTAACCACCGCACCACCATCTCACACACAATTCACGCTCTCACCTGCAGTGTAAAGTGACGCGAACCTCGACTCTGACTCGTCTGATTCACACCCTTTGAAACGACACTGTGCTGAACCGGAATCAATAGCAGTAAATCCCGACAGGTCAGGATTTACATTGGTATATAAATGTTCCTCAGCACTCAGCGTGAAGATTCCTACAATCACTCGAGGAGTTGGTCTGAATCTTAAATCTAAATGGTGATAAAAAAAAAAAGAAGAAGAAAAGTTTGGCTGCAGCTGCAGCTGAGTCTGTTCTCGGCAGGAGCTCAAACCGCTGAGTGCGGAATTAATTTGGGCTCCTGCTGAATCAGAGCGGAGCCGTTTGTGGTTCGCTGAGCTCAGGATCCAGAGTTCATAGATTATTTCGCCGTTTAAGGCAAATAATGTGGCGCTATGCAAATACTTTCTGGCCGCACGCACGTTTATTGAGACATTAATGGGCAATCAGGAGCTCCGTCCCCGAAAGGCCGTCGACGCCACGCTGCAGTCCTGACTGTGAGTCAGCAGGTCGTTCATTCACAGCTGCATCAGTAAACTGGCTGCTGGCAGCGAAAATAAATAAATAAATAAATAAATAAATAAAAATCACTTTGTGTCAGAGCAGAGTTAATGATCAGCCCCAACACATTGCAGAGGCTGGAAAACAGTGCAAAACAAGCACTTTAAGCCACAAAGAAAAAGAGATGTTAGGTGACACTGCTGTGTTTTGTCTTGTGATTAAATGAAAACTGCCATTTTTGCAGATTTTAATTGAGGCGGCAATGAAATCAACTTGCCGGAACTTGAACAGAAGCTTGTTTTCCTCCCAGCGCGGAGAACCTGGACAGCTGATCGCTGCTCCATAAACTACCAGACCTGAGTTTGTTCAAATAAAAATTCAATAAAACAAAACAAAACAAAACTGTTGTTGCCACCCAGATTGTTGTCTCGTTGACTCACAAACTCTCAAGGTTGCTGCTGCTGATAAGCGTCATGAGAAACCTCCTGTTACCTCATCGAAGAATCTGCACACATAAATCATCCATTCATCGCTGACCCTCCTCTTCAGTGTGAAGCTCATCTGCTGCCTGCACGGCGCCAACGTTCCCCTGCAGCAGGAGTTTTTTTGTTTTTTCTTTTAGTCTGCAGCACTTCATCATCATGGTGATGCACCTTTTCACCGCCGCCCTCAAACATCCTGCACAGCCTGCGTGCCGCAGATTTACCAGCGTCATAACAATACACACACCCGCAGGAAGCTTTTGTGCGACGAAGCCTCTGCAGCGCCGAGGTTCTGCCGGCTCGTATCAGCCAGGAAGGAATCTCGGTCTGTGTTCTGCAAGGATGCAACCATGTGTCATGTTTTCATTATCATCTCCTGCTGCTCTCGGGAGGAACCGCTGGCAGCAGCCCGCCTGTTGTTAGATGTCCATAATATCCACTTTATCGCCACGCCCGCTGCTCTGCAGACGGCGTCAAAAGATGAACAGCGCAGCCAAACTTTCCCAAGATTCCTCTGATCGTGGAATCCGTGATGTTGCGGCAGAAATAAACGCCCCGAGGTACAATTTGACTGCAGGGTGGCACATCTGCCTCAAGTCTATTTTATGAACAGTTTTTTGAAGAGAAGACTTGATATGATAAGTGAGGCTGCACTCAGCCCAGAAAACAATAGAAAATAAGCAGAACATTTCTTTTTTGGTCAGCCTCACCGTTTTCATGGCAGTTTTGAAATGATTTTGACCTCTGCTGTGTTACAAATGGCTCCCCGTAGCTGAGTGCTGTTTTGGTTTTCTTCAGTTTGACGGCACAAGAAGAAAATAGTACATCTGTTTGCTGCTTCTTATTTATGGTCGTGCTGCTTGGACAGCACTTTGCCCCTCTCAGATAAAGTGAGAGTGCAACCATTTCTTTGTTCTTGCCTCGTGTTCACACAGTGAAAGAATTCTATCTTCAGTATCCGAGACAACAAGAAGAAAAGACAAGCGAAACAATATACGTTTGAAACGCCTTTGGAACAACCAGTAATACGCAAAAAGGTTGGCGCACTAACATTCTTTTGTTTGTTTTTCATTTTCAAAGTAATTTTCCAAAAGTTAGCCTATGTTTCGCTCATCATTTTTATAAAAAATTCATCTGCAGTAACTCCTGACAGCTCATCTGACATGAATGCAGTTTGGCCTCAAGTAGCCAGCCTGACTGGAAGACATCTGAAACCAAACAGATATCTAAAAAAAAATTCTACATTTATTTGATTGCGAGACTCCACCTCCAAAAGTTTCTTGATTGGCATTTTCCAAACCCTCCTTTATCATCTGCGTCAGTATTATATACAATGAGCCACGTCTGATAAGCCCAAATCAAACTTTTTAGCGTGTCAGGCTGAAGGTCAGAGGGGGCCTGCCGAGATCATCAAAACTCTAGATCCAGCGGATCTCATGGAGCTGGTTGCACTGCGTTAGGTGCGACTGCATGTTCTGGACCGACTGCAGGTTGGTAACGGGCCCCTGCGGAATCTTGATGGTGCACATGGTCGGGGAGAGCGCGCGGGTGCTCCTGTCCTGCAGGTACAAACACCGGTGCTTGATGAAGCTGGCAAAGTGCGGCGTCACCTCTGGGACGACTTGCACCCCGTGCGAGCCCGCCGCCGCCGGCACCGCCTCCGCCGCCGCCGCCGCACCCCCAGCTTGCGCGCTGTCGCTGCCGCCCAACGACGGCGGCCGGACAATGAGGAAGAGGCTCTCGGCGCTGCTGGGCCTGTGCAGCACGGGTTTCCTGGAGCCTCGCGTTTTCTTTGTGTCCAGTTCGGGGTCGTACAGGTAGCCTCCCTTCGGCCGGTACGGCGCCTTGGTTCTCAGCGGTCTCGCCGCCCCCGACCACATTTCCGGGACACGACCCCTGGACTCTCTGCTGGCTCCCATCGGCTGCAGTGGGCAGGCGACTGCAAACTGTTGGCCGGGTTTGTGGTGATATGGGCATTCGAGGTCGTGACAGACAAAGTCCTTGTCGGGCTTTTTGATGAGTTTCTTTTTGACCTGTTTGGGGATCTCAGAGGTAGATTTCCGCAGGGGTGGTGGATACAAGGAGCGCGCCGATCGACCACCCGGTTTTGGCTCTGGCTGCCCTCTAAGAGACAAAACTCTGTCTGTCCTGAACCTGGGAGACTCGTCCGGCTTCACGTCACCGGTTTGCGTGCCGATGTTCTCTTGGTTGGGGAGTTTGTGGGACGGCAGGCGACGTGTCCTGACGTGCTCCTTCTTCTCCTTCCCCGGCAAGGGAACTTTTTGCTTGCTGCTTAAGGATTTCTCCATGGTAGTTTGGGCAAAAAAATCCCCTTCCTTGGGAAACCAGAGGGAAGACAAACTAGGTCCCTCGACAGGCGGCCTGGCAGATCCGCCGGCCGCTGGAGGCGGAGTCGTGGAAGATGATGGTTTGGCCTCCGTCCTCACTGGCTGTTTCAGCGGTCTTCTCGCTGTAAAATGCAACAACAATGCACAACTTCACTGTAATGCAACAGTCACGACTCTTAAACTTATATATAAAATAAATGTATTTCCTACTTGGAGGTCCCAGCTATTTGCTGGATATATCTAGCCGTGTTGTGTTTACCTGGAAACAGCACGGGCGCAGCTTCCTCCTTTGGAACCAGTTTGTGCATGGCCCTCATAGTTGGCGGCACACAAGGCTTAGTTTCGGCTTGTTTGGGCGGCTGAGCTGGAGGCGCTGACAACCAAACAGGCGGACTTCTCACTGCCAAGACATGAAAGAAGCTAATTAAAAATAAACAAAAACACCCAAAGAAGCAGACAAAATTGTCTGGTCATACAGCAACAAGCCTTTAACTGTCAGGAGTGTGAAGGCAGAGTCATTGGTGCCGGATTGAACCAATCATGAAATAAAAGACTTCAGATCCAGACCCGGTGAGCTCAGGGATGCCCTGGCAACCACAACGAACCTCAGAAGCTGTTAGAGCTGTCGGTCGCCCGAAACCTAAAGTTCACCGGTTTCCTCGCTCGCCACAGTGTCGTCGGTGACATTTTCTAATCCACATAACCTTTCTAGAGTTCCACAGAGGGAGAGAAGACCAAGCCGGTGCTGAAAGAATTGGAAGCGTGTTCTGTTCTCCAACCTGAAGGTTCCTCTTCCAACCCCTCCACATTCGTGTCTGGTCCAACTGGAGCACCCTCTTCTGGGCTGGGAGCTGCAGCTGCAACACAGTTTTAACACTTCATTCAGCTTGGTTACCTGTAAGGTGGAGCCTAGCAATGCTCTCTGCATGGGCAAATTTTTCCACAGCCTGAAGTGGACACATCACATTGGTTGATCACCAACACAGACAACAGTCTTTGAACATACAGTATGTCACTATGACAGGGTCAATCAAATGAAGGCATTTTATTGTTTGCAGCAGAGTGCCTTGGATAATTTTTTGTTTTTTATATCACAGATATCCTTTTCCAAAGAGCACCTTGAATTGAACAATGGGTCCACAAAGCATTACTTTTAAAACCTCAGAAGTTATGACAGCAGTATGTCACCCAGAATCTTAGGTTCACTCGATTACTCGCTCAGCACAATATCAGCAGTGTTCGCATCCTTCAGGATGTCAGTGGGACTTTAACCTTCAACATAACCTGTTCCACAGAAGGGGAGAAGCTTAAGCCGGTGCTGAACAAATTGAGTTCTCCAACCTGAGGGTTCCTTTTCCAACTCCTCCACATCCATGTCTGGTCCTACTGGAGCCTCGTCGTCTGGGCTGGGAGCCGCAGCTGGCACTGGAAAAACAACAACAGAGTTTTAACACGACGACAGAGAGAAAACTATGCGTTGATTTGAACTGATGCTTTGGAACAATGTAACAAATCTCAGCCATATATATAAATATGTACAGTATAAGCATATACGTACCAAACGGCTCTTCATATTTCAGACTTGGAAGAGGGATTTCAGGGAAAACGGCTGCAGGTTTGTATGTTGGCCTTTCGTCTCTTCTTAAGATGTTTTTCTCTGCAAGTACAGAATTATTTTAATGAAAAAAAAACAGAAGATAAACATGACAGTTCACCCATGTTTACATTTACCTACAACTCCCTAATCTAACGAGTCTTTTCCACTTCTTGTAATTCACCTCAGTGAGTCCTTTAGAGCCACTAGTCAACCTGAACCAGCTATCTTCAACTGACAATTAAACTCCCCGCCCACCCGGAGCCGAGTCACTGGGGCCTAAGGCGGTACTCACCCCAGTCCTCCTCATAGTCGAAGGCCACCACCTTGACGTCTTTGCCGTCCTCTGTCCTGGACCGGAACATGTTTTTCAGGTACAGAGTCAGAAAGGTGGAGATGTCGTCCGGTTGCGCCAGCAGCGCCGCCCGGGCCATGCACTCCAGCAGGGTTTTCACCCCGTAGGGTGTGGCTACTTTCGCGTGCATCCTTCACAAAAGATGTGGACTCCAGCGGCGTTTCCGAAAAACCAACGAAAGAAATTTTGTTGACTGTTTAACGAGCTAGCTAGCGAACGCTAAGCAGCTACGTAACTGTCGACCTTTCTGGAGCGACGGGAGGCAAAATCTAAATTCTAATGTCATCTGTAAAGGAGTCGCGGATTAAAGTCTACTTTGATCTTGTGCACCTTCGATTCCTTTGATCAGTGACCTGCGCACATGCTACTGTCATTGTATTGATTTTACGTGACTGATGATATGCAACACACACTCTCACTTCCATTTCTTTGATTTTTTTGTGGGCAGTCATGTGATCCTCTTATGTAAGGAAATTATTTCTATTGTAGACATTGAAAATATTAATCTGCGAATCCAGTCTCAAATCAGAGCAGGAACATGGCGTTATGAGTTTGTTACAATGTAATTAGATTAGATTAGATTGAAACTTTATTGATACCTGTTGGTGTTGGTACCTATTGGTGTTGATCAATTTGGGCTCAGTTGAACTCACTGACCTGAAACTTCCAATTGGTTCAGAGGAACGCTGTGGCGCCCCCTGTAGCTCAGAGAAAGACATGTCAAGGCTTAGAAGGACTTCTGTGTTGATTAATAAACTGGTGTCACACACAAAGATGATCGGATTCTCACTCACACTTTCTTGATGTCATGCTAAAGCTGCCAGTGGCAACCTCAGACTTCAACAACACACACAGCGTGTCCCCTGCACGTGCTTCGGTCTCAGATCAGTGCAGCTCGGCAGGAGGGGAGCTGTGGCTGCTGCGGTAGCTGCTGTTTCTTTCGAAAAAGCTGTGCTGCTTCTTTTACAGTCAGACCTGCTCATCTCTGCGAGAGGAAACTTCAAAGAAAGAGAATCTCAGAGGAGGAAGTTACAACTTCATTACTTCAATCCACTTTCCGAGTGTCCGAGTTCACAGTGACGAGGAGACGGGAAGCTGAGTCATTCGACCAATAGTCATGACTCTTTGTCCCTGAACATGTGTTTTTGCCATGAATTGTCTGTCTTTGTCTCTTTCCACGTTTTGGAAAGAGAGGAAAAAACGGGACAGTCTCACAGGGCAGAGCCAACTTGGTAGAGGGTGTGGACATATTAAACTTATCAAAAAAAATGAAGCAAGCAAGAGAAGCAAAAGCTTAATTTTGTATGTATTTTCAAGGCAGTTCATTCACAGATGAGTTCCAAAAAAAAAAACCTAAAAATGCAAATTAGCTAATCATTTTGCAAAAGCTTTAAACATGATGTGTTTGAACCTGTAGATGCTCTTCAATGAGTCATTCGGTTCATTCGGCTCAGTGAGGCACAGGAAAAGGTGGGACGATAACAGGTGATACAAGATTTTTCAATTGAAAGATCAGAAACACTGGCAGATTTCTCTCAGTAGTACATTTTCTCATCAAACACTTGTTCCGTTTTGAAGCTTGTTTCTTTTCTTTTTGCTAACAGAGCTGCTCCTCATCAAACACCTCCGTGTCCAAGTGTTTGGGCATAAATTTGTGTTTATTAGTGCAGCATAAATTCTGGCGCAGCCTTGTAATTCTGTCTGATGACCTTATTTCCGCGCCAGCCTGCAGTTAAAAGTCCCTTTAATATAAACAATGGTTTTAATCAGAGGCTAGAGGAGAAGAACCACTGATGACCTTTATAACGAGGTGGCTGGAGTCGACACGCTGCTCTGTCTGTGCCACTCACCCTCCTGCTGCTCGAAACCACTTCATAAATCTCAATTTTTCTTCCATTTGCATACTTAAAGACCATTGCCGTGTTGGTTGTGCTTTGCATTAAGATATTTTCTACCCCTCAGGACTTTTATTTATGAGAACTATTTACTGGCTGCTTTTGTTTGTTTTTTTCCCCACCGCCCACTGTTTCCCGTTATCCCCATAACATCCTCATTTGTGAACATCAAACAAATGAAATTCACATCTATCCACACAACAGCTGCCCCTCTGTTGCAATCAGTTGCGTCAACTAACCTTCGCAGTTGTGACCTACTATAGTAGCTGGATGGATATATGATGGCAAAAAGGTCAATTTTAATGGTGGCCAACAAGGGCGAATCTGTGGCTAAAGGTCAAATGCTGCACACAAACCAGAAATGATGCAAAACCAAAAACACACAAATG
Source organism: Nelusetta ayraudi (assembly GCF_046127955.1). Lineage (NCBI taxonomy): Eukaryota > Metazoa > Chordata > Actinopteri > Tetraodontiformes > Monacanthidae > Nelusetta > Nelusetta ayraudi. The sequence continues at coordinate 26,462,283 of NW_027466061.1, forward strand.
CCCAAAACAAGAAAAACAAAACAATGCAGAAGCAAATACAAAAAAAAAAAAAGCAAACCCAGAAGACAAATGCAAAATTGAAATGGCACAAATATAAAAAACACACAAAACCAAAAAAACAATTCCAAGGGGTAAATGCTGCAAATTCACTGAACAAAACTGAAGCGTATCTGGCCACTAGGGGGACTCAGTCTGAGAAGTCTCTAGCATTCTAACATTAGGTACGTAAATCTGTTGCTCCTCTGAAAAATTACCCAAAATATCTTGCTCATGTCTTTGTAGAGGGACTGGTCCCACAGGTGGAGTTCTCCTACGGCCTGGTGCGCTTCTGCCTAGTTTAGTGAATTTGTAGTGCATCTCTTGCGGTTCCTTTTGCATTTTTCTGCTTCTGCATTGCTTCCCTGTTGCAGCATTTTCCTGTTGCATTTGTTTTCTGTGTTTTGGTTTTGCATCATCTCTGTGTTCGCGGCGGTTTGGCCTTGTCGGCCACTGCACATTTTGCTGTGGAGGACACCAGACAAAGCCATCAAACCACAGAAACAGCAGGTTTCTCTTCTTTTAAACCTTACTGGATTCATTAGATTTCACTCTGGGATTCAAGCCGTTGGCCTGCAGCTTTACATGTTTAACAGTTTCACCCTTGCTCTCTAAACTGTGATGTTTGGAACTTCGACGACTCTTCAGCAGTGACATCCTCTGTAGCAGCAGCAACTCCTCATTAAAATGTTGTGCGCAGGAGTCGAGTGGCAGCGGCGGCTGGGCACCGGATCAATCCAGGAGACATGCCGGGAATATTGAGCCTGTAGACAGTTTGCGACTTGCGCTGCTGCTCCTGCAGAGGCTTCATTTTGCCTTTGCTGCTCCTTTTTCCACTCAGAAAAACAATGCTCGTCAGCTATCAAGATCAATCAAAGCGATCTGGATCTGAATGCCTCTAATAATAATGCCTGCAACATGTTGACGGTTATCTTACAACATCCCATCCTGCGCTGTTTATGTCATATTTAGATAATGGCTTTGCCCGGCAATAAGCAGCAACACGCCTGAGGCTATCCGCCGGCAGGCAGCAGCTCTGGGATGTTTCCATCCTGTTCTGGCTCTGCAGAGGAGCTAGGCTTTCAGATACATACAAGATCATACAGGATTTACCAATAACAGCCAAAGACGGGGAAGGGGGAAAACAAAAAACCTTCTCTGAATGTTAATCAAGTCTTTTCCTTTGGTTTTGACTGGAGAGCTGCAGCTACACAGAGGGTCGTGCACACCAGTAGATGCGTCCGGGTTGTGAAATCTCATCTCGTCATTATTCATCCCACTCAGGTCGGCAAGCTGTCGTTTAGCCAAGGACGTCTGTCAGGCTGTGACGAGCCTCCAGCCACTAAAAGTCCAACTCTCTGTGGGCACAAACACCTCCTGTCATCAGTGCCGCTGCTGTTATCGGTACTGCTGCGGTGACCTTGGACTCGCGTCGCAGAGAGACTTTGAAAACAAAACTAGTGAGGAGTTCGTTTTTACCCCCTCTTCCCCCCCCCCACGTGTTTATTATTTACCAGTTTAGGCACAGATGTCTCATTAGTGCTTTTTCTGGAATGAAGAATTTCTGGTGAATAAATGATGAGCGGCAGGTGGAATCAGAAGCAGGTCCTGTTGAGTCAAAGTGCAGGAAGCTGAGGTAAAAAACTGGAATGCTTCAAATCAAAAAAGCACCACAGCCGCCCATAGTGGCCAACAGGAGTTTCCGACCTGCTGCATTCAAAAAGATGCTGCTGGTCTGCAACTCTTCAACAGGTTGCGCGGCGCATTGCAGGTGACGGCTGTATATGGTTGTCATGGCAACATGAGCGATGAGTGGAGGACATCGTCGCTGTGAGTCTCCGAACGACAGCGCAACACAGCAACCCTTAGTACCACAAACTTCCTGCAGTGTTGAGCTACACTCCTGAAACTTCATCATTTAAACAACACAAAACCCTACATGCCATTGTGTCATATCACACAGCTTTGAAAAAGATTGTTGCACAGTTGTCGCTTCCATCACTAGCTGAATGACACCAGTGTTGTCAGTGGCAGCAGCAGCAGCAGAGTGTTGAGGAGTCTGATGTTGCCGCAAGTGAATTCAAAGAATTCAAATGGTGAAAGTGAAGGCCGAGGCAGCGCCCAAATTAAAAAGTCTGACTGAAAGACCCTCCGGCTGGTAATTAGAATCCTCACTCAGCATGGCTTGAAGTCATCAAATAGCTGCGTCATGTTTCCCAGCAGACAGAGAGGAAGCCTTTTAGTGAGCAGGTTTTCCTTCTTTCTTTATCTTTTTAGAAAAGCCCGCAGACGACAGCGCAGCGGATTAACGATGACTGAACGCACAGAGAGACGAGTGCGACGCCGTCGACAAACCGAGGGGACGGAACTTCTGGACTTCTGTCGTCCTGCAGCAATTGAACAGAGCTTCAGACGAGAAGTTTGTGTTGCTCCCAGCAGAAGCACTGAGTCCAAACGATCATTGACTGAAGAGTGGAACAGAAGGCGGGACAGTTGAGCTCATCGTTCGTTCCTGTGGTGCATCATACGTTTGGAAGAAACAATGTTTCAAAACACAGCGGTGCACAGGAATTTGAAAGTCTTGCATCTTTCTGATAATACTGTGATATATTGAAATATTCACATGGAAAAAATGCGTATTTAAAACAAGTTGGTCTTTGCACGGCTAGTGTCACAACAACAACAAAACAAAAATGGATTCTCCATTTGGTTTGTCAAAAACCTGCTTTTAAATGATCTGAGCACTTTGTGCTCTCCCTCTCTCCCTCTCTCACACACACGTGTCGAGTGAAGTCAAACGAGTCCAGCTTCTCCGACACAGTCGCTGATTCTTCTTTTTCATTATTTCCACTGGGAGCCTCTAAACTCAGCGTCCGCGGCGTCTGCGAGCTGTGAGCAGCCGCAGATAAGAGCACATGATGACACCGAGGTCTCCACGTCCGTCTCCGTCTGCTGCTTTCGTCTTCTGCTCACGTCTCTCCGCATCTTCAGCGGCTGCTCCTGACAGAATCCAGAGGAGACCGGACTGGTCCAAATGGTTTATCAGCAGCCAACAGCGGTACAAAGAACAGGAACCACCACCAGTGGAAAGAAGCTTCTGGGCACCTACAGCAGCAGCAGCATTATCCTCAGCCCTGCAGCTTAACCCATTAACCCTAACCCTAACCCAACGCAACAAAAGCAAGAATTTCACCACTTTAATTCTCCACAGTGCAACCAGCAGCTTCCACGTGGACCAGACGAGTGATGGAAACGAGGAGGAAAACTTGGTCTCCTGCATCTGAAGCAGCTCAGCCAGCAGAAACACACTTCTCACACAGACACACACTCCTCCACCTCCGACGGACATCGGCCTGATTTTCACATTGGTGTCGCAGCGGGTTACAAATAAGACTCTACACGTCTTCAAGGCCAGCAGGACGGATGAAAGACGGGAAGAAACCGTTTCCCTCCGGAGGCCGAGGGAGTCGCAGAGAGGACGGCTGCTGTGGAAACGACTCCAGATATCAAAGCGTGCGCGGCGGAACTTCTTGGCGGCAAATGAGCGGAGCGGCAGAACGTGTCCGAACTAATTGAGGCCGACAAGCGACATGACGGAAACGGGGTAGAAATAAATAAATAAATGAATCTCTGCATGTTGTCCCAATCTCGTGAGTCAATCTCCCTTGCAAACCAGGAGGCCGACCCCACGTGCTGCGTTTGCAGAAGCTACGAGCGTGTGGTGGACTCACTCGGCGATCCCAGACGGAGGTGAAGCTTCTCCAAGTCCCATTACACATTCAGCCTTGACGCAGCGACTCTCGGAGGAGCCGCCGTTTCCCTGAACGCCACCAGGACACGGTGCAGCGCAGGCACAAAATCCCTGGTGCCACTTTCTGACACTTTATGCTAATCTGCTCTATTATTTGCTTCCATTTGCCCTTGAAGGGGACGGCTGCAGCCAGAGGCCAGTCGGAGATTAATGCCTGCAATACACTTAAACACACACACACACACACACACACACACACACACACACACACACACACACACACACACACACAGAGTGCACACTGCTGCTGTTGGTTTGACTTTTGCATCAAATCCGTGTCACTGCGACAGCAGAAACCCAAACATGAGTTTAACTCTCCACTTACAGTTGAATAACATTGTTTTAATCCTAAAGTGAAGATTCAGAAGTCGACACACAGGCTGTTGGTGACCTGCTTCTCTTTTATTTGAACTGGTCCCCCCCACCCCACCCCAACCACCACCACACTGAATTGCTGACACAGTTAAATGTTCAGGCTTGGCTCAGCTGTTCTACTTATAGACACAGCTGGGAAATAATTGCTACGTGAACTATTTATGACAAAAAAAACAACCTTGGAACCAGGCCAAAGCTCCGTGCCTACGTGCATCTGCTGGAAAAGAACCAGGAAATCAACCTGCACTTTCAGCCGGTTGCCATGTCTGGTCCTTCCTTGTTTCTCTGTGCCTTTAGCAAGAATAACGCGGGTACCCCAGAGCCTCTCGTTCACCCACCAGCGGATCCCTGCTGCCATGCCAGGCCCACTGGGACCAATTTAGAGTTCAGGGTGTCGACTGGAAGATATTTTGACACTGTCGACAGCTGGAGCCGGGATTTGAACTGCAGGCTCTTTTGCTCAAGTGGAAGAGCCACTCTAGTTCCACAGCAGTTCACCACTGAACGACGCAGAGACACAAACAGCCATTCACCCTCTCGCGGACGTCCACAGGTAGTTGCCAGTTGCTCTCATGTGCACGTCTCTGCACTGTGGGAGGACCCAGATTATTCGACTGTGCAGAACGTGCACCAAGCATAAGGGCCCAGGAATCAAACCTACGACCTTCTTGCTGTGAAGGCGACAGTCTGAACTACTCTCCCACTGATGGGAAGCACGCACGATCAGCAGAAATCAGCTTTTTTTTAAAGCCTAATAAAGCTCAGTTCCCCATCTGACTCCCTCTAGTGGATGATAGTAGAAAAAACCACACCCACAAAAGCAGTAATGGCAGAAACTGAGCTTGTATATATCACGAAGGAGAAGATCATGAACTCTTCTGCCCAGGGTCAGCTTGGGGTTGCGGCCTGGTTGCAAGGCAGCACTTTCCCTCCAAAAGCTCTTCCTGCTGTAAATTTTCTGGTGTTCGGCCTGCAGGGGGAGACGCCGAGGCCCAACATCGATTGGCCCGCAAATGTCACGGGCCCTCTGTGCAAGCTGCCCTCTCTATCTTTAAAACTCGTTAACTCGTCAACGTTGCCTTTTTGCCGCCGGTCACCCAAAGCAAAATGTCAAGAGGAAAGTGGCACCTCAGCCCGGAGCGGAGGTCAGAGGTCAAACTGACCGGTCAAACGCTCAGCAAGCGGAAAGTTCAGAGTTCCAACTTGTCAGCGTGTGGGGGAAGAACATGAGGGAAGAACTTTGTAAATATCCAGTTTATTGCTTTCGTTTTTGCGCTGGTCTCGCTGCGGAAATCCCCCTTACTTCCACGTCCTGTGTGTAAAAAAAATACTTTTTTTTTTTTTTTTTTTTCCATTAGGTAGCAGCAACAGATAGCACGGCAGCATGTCGCCTCTCCCTGCTGGTGAAGAGCAGCGCTGGGAGTAATCCAGATCAGGGAGGAGCGGAGTGTGAAATATATTTTGACAGGATTAGTTTTCATCCTGAGCGACTCCTCGTCTGTGTGATGGATTAATATAAATTCAGATCAGCATTCAGCTCCAGCCGAAGGGATGCTATCCTGCTGGTTAGTGCTGTCCCCACCCCATCCCACCCTCTCCTGTAGCTGTACCGACTTACATGTGCTACCTGGGGGAGGAGTTCTGCTGAGGGGGTTTCCTGACGCTTTTGTGGCTCGCGCAATCTTAATGGATATCTCTCCCACGGCGAGCGCCTCCCACTGAAGCTCAGAGCCGTGCGGAGACCAGCGCCAGCCGAGGCTGAGGAACCAGAGGCTCGCGGCGCCGGCGGCACGAATTAGCATTTTCAAATGTTGGCAACAACACTGTGCGTGTGGAAACGCCCTGCCACACGATCTAACCCCAGCGCAACGAGTCGCACAGAGATCAGATTTCAACTCCTGGCAAAAGAAACCCTTGCATTGCTAATCAGGCCAACAAACAACAGCCAGGAGGTAAATACATGTGCCCTGCACCCGACCCAAAGGCGTCACGTGATTTTGTTCTTGGCTCGTGCAACTAGTGTGGTCAGTCGTCAGTCTGGCAAAGTAGCATCATCATGCAGAACAGCCAGCACAGAGTGGGAGTGCAGTCGGTCAGGGAGGGCGGTCGGTGATTATCATGCAGCAGCGGCAGCAGCAGATACAGACGGGGTCCTGTCTATGCCGCACACGTTTATCACACTCTGCCAACGCTGTGTGTGTGTGTGTGTGTGTGTGTGTGTGTGTGTGTGTGTGTGTGTGTGTGTGTGTGTGTGTGTGTGTGTGTGTTAGACAGCTCGTTACTCAGGTGTCTTAAGGAGCAGCAGGCAAAAGTACAAAAAGTACAAAACTCATAGGTCTCAGCCGCCAAACTCCAAACAAAATTTTCACAAGTACATTAAAGTTGCTCGCATCTTAACCTTTTCAGCTGGTTAAAGCATGATCGGACCAATCAGTGTTATCTGAGGAAGAGGGGGCGGAGCTACAGCCAGGGCTCAGCCGTGACAAGAACAGGAAGCTGCTGCTGGTTTGTAACAGCACCAGTGTCAGTCTGGATGCTGCATTGTGAACAGTGTGCGTGGGCGTGTGTGTGTCTGTCAGCTTGGATGCTGCAGTGATCAGTTTGATCAGAGCTGGACGACATTTCCTCAGAGGCTGAAGAGTAAAGAACTAAAGACACAAAAAGCTTTTTTCACCACTGACTGGCTCCACCCAGTACTGCAGCTCACCAGGGGGCGCTGATGCGATGAAACAATAGGAAAGCGAAAAAAAAAAACTGATTGGCCTTCCTTGAATGTGGCAGACAAGGTTTCTTCTTCAACGTTTTCCATTGGTTTTGCCTCAACATGTTGCTGTGTGAAATACACTGTACGTTGCGGACATGTGAATGATTGCACGCAGAGCGACGAAGCTCAGCTTCCATTTGGTTTCAGGAGACGTTTTCACTGTGAATCATTCACCGCAGACACCGCATGCATTATTCAAAGTGGAGTCGTTTCCTCCATTTCTTGTGCGTCGCTCCCAATTACAGTGGTTAATTGCACTTTCAGATAGCAAACTTGTGAGCGTGACTTTGGAATTGGGTTTGAGCAAAACTGTAATTGCCCTTTTTCGAGGTCAGATGCCAGATTGCGGTGGACGGGACAGAATGTCCGGCTTCTGCTTTGTCTTTTCTTTCTGAGCAATTGATATCAGCCAGAGCCACAGCGGTGGGAGCCGCAGCCCACTCAGCCATTCTCTGCTCAAACATCAATAGTTAAGAGTGACGTCTTCACTGCTGGAAATTATTCAGCTCTTGAAACACTGACAGCGAGTTTCTATCTTAACAACCTCAGACCAGTGGCCCCCTCCCGAAGTTCAGCAAGATGCCTCCTCAACAACTTTAACTTGCTTTTGCAACCAGACACCCACTTGTTTGTGTCTCCTTTTTCACTCCTGGAAGGTCCAACACAGTTTGAGTTGCAGCAGAAGACTGCAAACATAGGGCTAAACTAGCAGTTTCTGGACATCTGGAGGTTTATTGATGGCAGGTGCAGCAAGAAAAAGGATGGAAAATCAAGATTTGCAAAAAAAAAAAAAAAATGCTTTTATAAAGTGACAGATTTAATTGAAATGAATTCAAGGTTTTGCTTCTTGTTGATGAATGAAGCCACATCAGGTTCAGACGAGACATTGCAGAGCTCAACTGAATTGACCTGGCAGCTCGCAGGAATCCACTCTGGCCGCTTGTCTTGCTGAGCGCCATCCAACCTGACTCTTGACACTGACATGTCGAAAACATGAACATATTTTTGTTTTGTTAATAATAATTATAAGAACATTTCTGTGAAGGACATAAACCTCAAAATTAGCAGAACATTGAATCTAAATTTACCATTTAAGATCAGTTGTAGATTATTATACAAAACATGTCACACCTTTTAAATAAGTCACTTTGCTGGAGGCAAACCTGCACTAAGAAACTCCTTGTGGTGGATCTGCAATTCATAAAAACATAAATACTGATTTATTTTTGGTGAGTTTATCCAATTCAAAACAAGCAGATGCAAATCATACAGAAGAATAAAAACAAGGTGCAGAATACTTTTGGATATCTCTTAGAGCTTTTTATTCCAGTTAAAGCCAACGTTGCTCTTCACAGCTACAGTGCTCCAAACCTCCTGGTTCATCCATTCATCACATCTTTTCTCTCCTTGCATTCTCCACACTCCAATCGCACTCATATTTACTATTTATACAATATATATCTGCCATTTGAATCCAGTCACCCATCCAAACCCACACTCGTACACAAACACGTCAACGGATTCAGTTCATCTGAAGTTTAGCTATTAAGTGAAGGAAAGACTCAGCAGAGTACCGTTACTGGTCGTTTTCAAGGTTGTAGTTGTTGCTAGATGATTTTTTTCCTTTGTTTTTTGTTCTTAGAGCCGAGAGGAGCAGGTAGCGAGCGTGAGCATGTTACACGGCGACAGTCCCGTAAGTGTTCACAGAAGCCCAGCAGGGCAAGCGGAAGAGGAGGGGCCGACAACAGACGAGTGTTTGAGGAAGAAGAGGGTGCGAGGGCGCAAAACGCTCTCGAAACGACTCACAACGCCGTCCATCTTGTCTCGTCTTCTCCTCTGTAGTTTCTAAACATCAGGAGCCGGCGGAGCGACGTGCGGTCAGTTTCACAGTCTCACAACAGGCTGCGTCTCCTCCCTGTGGGCTCGCCGTGCAGGCCGCCGACGCCTCGTCAGCGGCGGCGGCCTGCGGTTTGAGGAATCCAGTGTTGCTTGTCGGACGTCGGTGTCTCAGTAAAGTGGCAACAAACAGCTGCAGGCTAAAACTAAAAAGTGCAAAGAGCCTCGAAACGTTTGGTCGCCGCTCGTCACATCTGGCTTGGTTTGGATCACGGTCTGAGCGCTACGGTCCGAAGGTTGCAAAGAGGGGAGCGCGGCTCGGTTTGGATGACGACACGCCGCCGCTCGGCTGGAGCGAGGCAGCGGTGTCTGGTGTTTAGTGGGCGGAGTCGCGCCAGGATGAAAAGAGATGGGGAGAAAAAACAAAGCAAAACAAAACAACAAAAAAAGGGGCTCTCATCCTCCGATGCAGGTCTTTACCTGCCGAAAATGTTCTCGTACTCCAGCAGTATGAGCTCCACTATCTGGTTCTGGTAGACCATGTGGACTGCCATGTTCCACACCTCCGTCTCCGGCCGCAGCAGCGTGGGCCCGAACACGATGGCCACGCTCTGGGTGTTCATGCGGTTCTCCTCGCCGTGGTCGATCACACTGGCGGAGAGCGAGGGACAGGACAATTAGTTCCACCCGGAAAGTGACATCTGAGACACTTTCAGCTGAAGCTTTATCAAAAGACAAAAACTGATTTTTCTGTTTCTGATAAAAATGTAGGATGTCTTTTTGAGCAAGTCAACGGATTGTGCTTTATAAAGTATTTTATCGGACAGAAACTCCCCAAGATGTCTCCATTACCTGCCTCAGATATGAGAAGCATTAAATATTTAGTGATGCAAACTTAGAAGAAGAAGCACTCAGCACACAGAAGCACTCAAAATGTTTACGGTTCTTACTTGCGCAGGTGCTTGAAGAGAGCCTGCATGGTGTCGTGGTTGGGCTTGGGCAGCTGCCAGACCAGCTCTTTGGTGGACTGGACTCGGTGCTTGTGGTCTGGATTCTCTGCAGGAGACAGACAAGAGTCAGAGTCAGCGCGCTGAGAGGTCGGCTGAAGGGCGGCCGCAGTGCTCGCCAGAACCTACTGATGGCGCTGACAAAGTCGTGGAAGAGCGCGTAGGTGAACAAGGGCTCGGGCAGCTCCCTGAAGTACATCTTCAGAGCTCCGGTGGTCACGTGGATGTCCTCCCACTTCCCGTCCTGCAGGTTCACCTTCTCGTCTGGGGCCCAAAGACAAGCGCGGCAAGTCAGGGCGCCGCCAACAGACACGCGACTGGAAGTGCGACGAGTCGCACACGTGGCACAGATCTCTCACCGTGGTTGACGGCGAAGCGCAGCTTCTGTATGACGGCCAGGTTGCCGCTCACCCTGTACAAGCCGTCGACGCACAGACCTGAGAGAGAGGGAGACTGGTTCAGCGGCGAGCACGAGCGCGAGCAGCGGCCTCACCGTGAGAGGGCGGCGAACCCTGCCCGGATTTCACAGGAGGAAGTGAAAGTCAAGCAAAAGTGAGGAGGGGAAAGAGGCACCGTTGCTCTCCACGTGGTCGATGCACATCCTGACGAACGTGGGCACGGTGTCGCTCTCCCGCTGGCACAGGCTGGACAGGCTGCAGCCAAACACCTGGTCTGGAGACACCACAAGCGGAATGGTCGCGTGACCAAGGCCTCGCACAACAGTCCGAAGTTCGCGTGTGATAACGTTTTACGGCCGTTTAGATTAAATGTAACCTGCATTCCAGGCTAAAAACATCCCGGAGGCTAAAGAGCAGTTTAGCCTCTGGAACCAGAACATCCATTTTAGGTTTCATGATGACAAACGGCGCGAGAATTCAGTGACAGACAATGCAACACTGGAGCTGGAGCTGCGGGCAGCCGCTCACCTTTGATGTAGCCTTTGTCTCGGACGGCCTGCAGCGTCGGCCGGCGGGTCAGGAACTTCTTCAGCTTGTGTCGCGTCTTCTTGTTGTCACTGCCGTCCACGCTGGCGGACGCCTTGACGCCTGCAGGGGGCGAGAGGCGGAACATGACCACGGTTTCAGCCGCGCGTCTCAACACGCCGGTGGCCATGGCGGGAATTAAACAGCACGGCGCGACGTGGAGATGAAGGAAACTTTGGACTTTCGCTATCAAAGTCTAATTGACAGCAACAGCTGTTCTTTAATCTTCAGGGCTGCCTGTCGACTCCGGCCTACTGAAGCACTTTGGAATGTGCGAGCGACTTTGTGATCTTAGTCATCTCAATGTGTTTGTGTATCACACACGCGCACATGCACACACACGCACTTCTCCCTTTCTTGGAGTCTCTGTGCTCCTTCTCCTTGTCGTGTTTCTCTGCACCGGGAGACTCGGGCATGTCCTCCTCGATGGCCTCATCAGACTCCCACGCCTGTAAAACACACACATGCACACCCACCACTGTGACGACTCGCTAGACTTTTGGACTCTCGGTGCAGTAAAAAACACTGGTTAGACAATCTTAGACAACAGCATTCAAGGCCTTTGACAAAACAAAGAACTGCTTCTTGTTTAGGTTTGAACTAATGTGGAAACAGATTCAATGGGAAGATCAGGGCTGTTCTGGCGGCGGTGTTCAGTCCTCACATGGATGGTGACGGTGTCCTGCAGCGCTCGGTACCACTCTGTGATGGTGGACTCGTTATCCGACTGGATGAGCAGGTCCGTGCCCTGGCGGGTCTTCAGCTGCAACCAGCGGAGACACACTTTGTCAACGCTTCTCACGCTTTAGACAAACACATCGGCTGCAAGGGCCACGACCCCCCCCACCTCGATGACATGCTTCTTGCTGGACTTGTCCTTGGAGGCCCACTCCACTGAGCCGCCCTTAAGGTCCACGGTGAACTCCGGCTTGGACTGGCTGCCTCCAAACTGAGGGGAAAGAGGGAAGAGGAGAGCACGTCAACCGCTGGCGGACGTCTCTTCGACCTTCGCTGCGACAGGCCAGGCCTCCATCTGACCACACACTGCTACACTAAGTCCAAGAGTCTTCATCAGCTCTGAGGCAGAAATAAGACTTTCTAAGACAATAAATAATCTCATTGTACGAGTTCAACCTTGGCAACCCAGAGTGGATTTTTTTTTTTTTGAAGATGTTAATAAAATAAAAAAAAAAGGGGGCAGTAATCATATATGAAACAACAAGTTAATACACTGCAGTGGTTTTGTATTAGTTGTGGAGCTGCAGCGTGTGACTTTTTCTCCTTTCTTCTTCTCTCGTCGGGAACCAAAATGCTTCCACACGACACGTGAGATTTTAAATTGACTGGAGCTTCTGCAACTTTCTTCTACTCCAACACTTGCTGCGTCTGCCACTTTACTTTACTTCTGCACAAACTTTTGTACGAAAAAAAGCAGCTGAAAAAGCCCCCCCCCCCCCCCAAGAACATTTTGTTCATCACATTAAACAAGATCAAAACAGTTGGATTTCTACAGAGTGTTGATGTGAATAATAATGATCCACAGATACTAATTTGGCTCTTCCCTGGTATTTAGTTGCCCATCAGCAACCAGACGGGAGGGAGGGGTCGAGGTCAAAGTGTGAGGGACAGGATGGAGGCGGCATGCAGAGGAAGAGGAGGAAGCACATACAGAGGAGGCTCTACGGAGCTCCGAGCAGCCAAAGGAGACGGCAGGGTGTTTCTTAGCAGGTGGCCTCCAGTTGGCCAACAGAGACAGGAGGAATTCAGGGAGGGAGCCACTGTGGTAGTGTGGCTGCGTGGAGACGGATCGGATGGAGAGACGGGGAGGATGGAGGGAAGGAGGAAGATGCGAAACAAGGGAACACGGAGAAGAAAAACAATTCAAGGCCACCAGACACACTGAAGGAAAAGTGGAAACAGCACAGGTGAGACTTTCCCCTCGGCCTCTCTCTCGCTCAGGTTTGGATCCGATTTTCCGGGGAGTTGCGGGACTCACCCAGCTGGTCCCGCCCCCTTGGCTCTTGGCAAACAGCAACGTGGAGCCCTGCAGGACTGTCCAGGAGGAAGTCCAGTTCTTCCTGCAACATGTCAGGGCAGAAAGCAGGGTCAGCAGAGACCTAAAGCTTTCCATACTTTTCCTGTGGCCTCTCAACAATACGGACGCATGAAATAAACACAACTATATGCAATATACCCAACTAAAAAAATGGAAGAAAACTAAATCAGTCCATTTGAAGCACGCACCTCACTTTCTTGCCGTGTTCCGTGATTTTCGTCACATTCAGAACGCCGCACTTGTCAGACGGCTGTGGGAGAGAAAAAGCATCAGAAGGCGCTGAGGAGAGGCTCAGCAAAGCGGCTGATCGGTGACTGCCGCTGGAGAACCACCACCACCACCACCACCACCACCACCCGCGCACAGCCTCCAGCAGAACCAGTGTTCTCACACAACAAAGACAAGCGGCTGCACACACGAGAGGCCACACAGGCGCGAGGTGGGAACAAAAATGATGCAGATAAAAACCCGTGGATTCTTTGCAAAACAAAGTTTGCAAGGTTGAGCCAGAATTAATTTTGTTTCTGATCTGTTTTTTAGTGTTGAAATTTCCAGTGCACACAAAGAAACTATTTCATTTCAAATGTTTCCTGGCTAAAATAAATAAACAAATGATTAAATGAATGAGTGAAACTTAAAACAAAAACAACAAAACAAAAAAAATAGCTCTCGTCCAAATTTTTCCAAGCGGTTCCTAACAGGGGTTCTACACAGACTCACAAAAATCAGAATGGATGGAAACACAACAACGAGCCATTTGCTTTGTTTTGACCAAATGCCTTGAAGTCTGTGCAGAAGCCCTGCGGCGCGCTGCAACACGCAGAGCTGGCGAGCTGAGTACTAACGGAGGTGGGGGGCTTTGATGACGACGGGCAGGAGTCAGAGTCGGGAGAAGGAGGAGACTTTGGGCTGAGAGGAGCATCCTGGTGACAAGACGGGATGGACACACAGACACAGACACAGACACACACAGACACAGACACACAGACACACAGACACACAGACACACACACACACACACACACACACACACACACACACACACACACACACACACACACACACACACACACACACACAGAAACAGAGAAATGGTCACATGGGTGTTAATGAGAAAATGACTGAAGGTTATGACAAGCGAATGTGTGATTGAGACGCGGTTCAGTCATCAGATGTATTCAACGAGTGATTCATTCATTCGTACCATTTATACCAACAGGAGGGACATTTTCATGCAGAAATACGGACACATGACATCGACATGAAATCTGAATTTTCATAAAAGGGGAACATTTCTTTGTGAATAATAATTACTGATAATTGAATCCAAGGATTAAGTAATCAAAACAAAAAACAGGAAAATCAAATGTAATTGGATTTAATAAATATTAATTCATTGACATACTGCAAATTTAAACACAATTGATGGTTTCAGTCCACGCCTGATTACTGAGGATTAAAGCAATCAACTGAGCGAGGAGGACGATGTGGTGATTGCTCCCCGATGTCTGATCTCCAACATGCCACCTTGACTGATTCTGGGAGGAGACGGCGGGCGCTTCGGTCCGGCCAGCCGGCCACTGACTTTCAGAGTGACTTTGCGTTTGAGCGATCGCGGGTGGGCGGTGCCTTTGTGGGAACGCTTGTGTTTGGACCGCCTCTGTAAACCAACCAACCAGCTGAGGCGCTACATTCATGTCGCATTGTTCACTTGTTGCTGTTAGCAGTTAGTCTGGCTAGCGGCGGAGGCGCCGATGTTTGAGGTGCGTGCGGCGTGTTCGGAGGGCTCAGACCTTTTCCAGCGGCTCCTGGACGAATGCGCTGTGTCTCCACTTGGTCAGGACGATGGGCTCCACGTGTTTCCGGTCCAGGCTGCGGCTCTTGGGAGCGTCCAGATGCAGCTGGGGAGGGGAGTGGTTGTACTGCGGGAGAGGGAGACGGGGAATTACATCTCATTTATATTCACAAAGAGGTTTTACTGCAAGGTAAAGCAGGTATTTATCACTGGGAAACAATTCAAGCCAATTGAAGCATCAACCAAATTGGTTGCATATTCTCCTCAGGGAGTGGTTTTACATAGAGCCCAATAAGATTATTCGATAACGTTGCCCGACTGCAGTTTGTGTTCTTGTTGATGTTTTGGACTTACCTCTCTTTGTCAGAGGTGCTCCAACATCTGCCAGTCTAATCTTACTCTAGTTAGTGTGAGTTCAGTGCAGTGGGGAGATTTAGCCACCTAAACACACCACCTCCGGCTCACTTCTTACCTTTGGCAGCTCCCATTCGGACCTGGAACCGTCTGCACTGTAGTAATACGGCCGGCCCTGCTCGTCAACGTGTTTTAGCCACTATCGGCACAAACAGAGAGACAGACAGACAGACGGACAGATGGACGGACGGACAGAGGAGACAATTAGTGGTCAGAGTGGCAGTGCTGCTGGAGGTCTGAAGCCACTGCATCTGAATTCAGTCTGTATGGATTCAATAGGAATTTGCGCTTGCTCGTGTTTCTGGATTTTGAGTCATTAGCTTTGAGGGCCATCTGGGGCAAAACTGGGTCAGTTCAACGTTTGAACGATTCCCCTGCACCCGGCCGGGACTGATTCAGCAGAGATGTCAGGGTGCGTTCCATTTAGCCCGGGATTCAGTTCCGTTGACAACGTTCTAGTTTAGAAGTTTGGACAACAAGCAGCACCAGCACTCAATTTAAACAGGGAGGCGCTACATATGCAGATGTTGGCAAAGATTTGCCTCCCGCCGAGATGGAAACTGGGACACGCTGTGCTCTCACACTCAACCGCAACATGAAGGCTCGTCGAGGTTTAAGTGAAAGTCTGACTTTTGGGAAGTGTTTGCGGAGACGAGGGCGGCGAATCCATCTGGAGCTATAATGGAACGCACCGCGATTGCTGGAGGAAACGCACTTCAGTTGGAAAGCAAACCACTTATCGAACCCCAAGGCATCTCTTGTGCCTTCCCAGAAGCCACCACACAGTGAGGAGGGAGTGCAGGCGGAGCCTGGCGGGCCGGTACCTTCTCGTTAGTATAGTCGCTGACGTATAGCGTGTGGCCGTGTTCGTCCATCTCCTCCGACCAGCCACGCGGCGGGGAGCCGTACTGACTGTCAGACTGGCTAGAGTAGGTGCTGAGGCAGGTGTCCTCCGACGACAGCGGCTGGAGGTGCCCGATGGAGAGCGACAGGTAGGGGATGATAGACGGCGAGAGCGAGAGGGGCGTGGTCTGACAGCGGCGGAAGGAGAGAGGGGGAGAGAGAGAGAGAGAGAGAGAGAGAGAGAGAGAGAGAGAGGAAACTTTCACCAGAGGTTCAGAGGACAGACGAGCAGCCAGAAATCACCAGAACCCCAGCGAGGAGCCACCCACGTTCATGCTGATCAGAGTCTGGAGCCACACCATCATTCAAATCCCCTGTGACAGACGTGTGCCTGTAGGTGGCACTGTGGTACAGCCGTTCCCACAAGCCACTGGCAGAATTAATATGGACTCCCTGATGAATATGATTAAGTAAGACGAGACTCGTTACTGTGTTCATCACACGAAACACGAGTCAAATCATTCCCACCAAGCATCAAATGGCTGAACGCGGGTTTTTTTTGGGGGGGGGTTCTTTTTGTAGCAGCACACTGAAGCTTTCAATCAGGGTTTGAAAGCACCCCCCCCCCCCCATACACACACACACTCAGCTCTGACAATTTAAATCTCTTCCAACAATCTGCTGCTGGTCTACCTGCGCAGCATTTTAATCAGCAGGCAGTCTGAGGATGTGACGAGACACGCAGAGTCACAATGTTTGGGTCTGGATGGGACCAGTTATTGACATCAGGACCATTATTTTAATTCAAGTGGCATCGGAAGAGGGTCAGAGGTCGTGCGGGTGAAAGACACGGTCACGCCTGCTTTGCGTGTGCAGACGTGTGCAAAACGACTGGAAAAAGCAGTTTGACTGTTTGCTGCATTTTTCTGATACCTTTTCAGTCACTTAGTGGAGGGGATTGTGGGGGTGGGGTTGGGAGGTGGTGGTGGGGGGGGTGTTCCTTGATCACATATTGATGTAATAACTCTAAACTGAATTTTTGAATTGAATTTTATGAGGAGCTTTTTGGGGCTTTTCAAACATCTCACCTTGCCCTGTTTTTTCTGCTCTGTTTTCAAGAACAATGAAGAGTCCCTGCTCCTCCCTCTGCCTGCGTGACTCTCACCTCGGCACTCTCCCCCATGCTGTGGCGCTCTGCGCGGCCCGTGCCGGCGTCCTTGGCCCGCGGTGGCTTCCAGGTCCTCTCCTGGGTGGAGCGGTTGTAGTAGAAGTGTCTGCCATTGGCGTCCTTGTGGGTCTCCCAGTCTCCCAGGACGTGCAGCGGGGAGCCGGACGGGATGGGCGGCGCTGCCGTCTGGGTGATCTTCAGCTCCTGGAGGTTGGTGTAGACGGGCGACTCGGGGCGGCCCAGGCCCGACGATGACACCGTCTGCTGGGGCGGCGGAGGGAGAGAGACGGACCGTGAGTCAGAGGGAGCGGTCGGCTTCGTTAAGTAACGTGGGGGGGGAAGTTTTCTCAGCCGCGAGAGATGACGCCCCGATGGAAGAAATTCACGGCTCAGAGATCAACAGCTTGCACAAACCCTGTTCCATTTCACGGCAGCCACCTCACTCAACGCGCAGGCACGCTGAGAGGCCAATCACTTCATCACTTGCGGTGTTTGTGCAGAACTCTTGAGTGCCATTTAAGCATGAAAGGAAATGTCAGAGCCTAAGTGGCTGAAACGGCCGCAGCGGCGTCGGGGGGGAGGGGACGGATGACGGGAGGGAGTGGTGGAGTCGGGGTTGGGAGGGGTTGAAGCGGCATTATGTAACAGCGCAACAGCAATCGTGTCAGGTGGAAATGAGGAAGCGAAAGTGATGCATCCTGAAAATCAGGGGCAGCTGGACCCGACTCCTCACTAGATTCTCACAACTGAGAGCGGATTTAAAGTCTCACGCCAAAGCCACAAAACACACATCAATGTCATGGTCTCGAAGAGTCAAGTGAAAGGGAACCTCGGCTGGTTCTTGGGCCTTTGAGTCAAAAAAGTAAAAAGTTAAGTTAAAATTTCTATGAAAGCATCAATATTCACTGTGTGATGGATTAAAACAAGGACCACATGATATGTCATGTAAAAATCCTCTGATCTAAGCTATATTCTAGAACAACATTATGAGACGTGCAGGGCCGGTCTGTGATGCTTTTCTTTACACTTTTCTTTCCATTTTCTGTGTGGTTGATAGTTTTGGTTTGATGTTCCTGTTTTTTATTTAGCGCTGTCAGAGCTGAGTAAGAATGAACGAGCGTGACCCTGAAGGAGTGCAAGCCTCGCCCACCAACTTAAGCATCAGCCTTTGTAATATGCAAATCACATCTTTCATAAATTGCGATTATAATTTTACAACGATTAACCGTTCAGCCTGACTACAAACCTAAATGTTTGTTTTTTTTCCGTTGCTGATAAAATGACTGGGTCACGGGATCCAGTCAAAAAGAGCAGCTTGCCGGTTACTTCCAGCAGCCACAACATTCAGGCTGCTGGGGAAGCCGACGTGCCGCCCGGCATCCCTCCCTGAAGAACTCCAGGCACGCAGCTGAACCCGTCGACAGGGTGCCGCTCGTGGTACAGAGGAGTCGCGTGGCTGCCGCACAATGGGGCAGCGGGGATTCATGAATACTGCCGGCACCCCGAGGCCTCCCGACACCGGCTCTGTGATGCTTTTATTGCACCGGGATCAATGGAGATGAAACATGCAGGGGCCGAGTGAACGACCGGGAGTTCCGCCGTGGGAATGTAATATTCAGCGGCCAAGTCAAAGGACGGAGATGTTCCATACATAATAATAGGCCAGACGACGGCGGAGAGTCCATTATCATAACATTATGCATTTGGCTGCACACATCCTACCGCTTCTGATCACTGCCTGGACGACACGCCGGGTTGAGCGGCAGAAAAGGACAGGAGGCGAGAGAGCGAAGCAAGAGGCGGCTTGCGGCCGAAACACTGCAATCGCATTCAAGGTGAGACAAAGGAAATAATACCGCTATTATTAATAACAATGACATTACCTCTGGCAGAGAGAAACTAGTGAACAAATCATCTTCCTCTGGTGTGGAAACGATTCCCACAAAACCTCTCGTCAGGAGGCTCATCGCCGCCGTCGCTGAGGAATATCTGGCGCTCATTGGTGCGGCGCTCGCACCGCCGACACTCCAGCAGCCCTTCAGCAGAAACCACTGCTTGAGCGGGGGGGATTCGCTCAAAAGGGGAAGTCCTGGAAGTCGACTGACCGTTTGAAAAGGAAGTCTGCGGGCATCCGGCAACGACTGTATTTGTCGGGCCAGTTGTTTGCACACACTGTTCCATTCCGCCTCGCCGTTCAAAGGCGTCACAAACGCCTTCACTACTGCAGCAGCAGCAGCAGCAGCAGCAGCAGCAGCAGCAGCAGCAGCAGCAGCAAACGGGGCTTTAAAAAGTCCCCTCGTCATGTAAGCCCGGCCTTGTTAAAGATGCAGGCGGCACCCCGACCGCGCCGTTACAGCGCGAACAGTGAACAGCTGGTGCCAACACACTTGACCAGCTGATCAATATGGCGCTCCAGAAGAAGCAGGTTCGCGGCGGGACATAAACAGGCCGACCTCTAATATCCACAGAGGCTGCTCTCTCCAGGAGCACCGCCGCCGAAGAGGAGGCTGCCAAGTGTCGTCACGGAGACTCCAGACTCTCCTGCCGCCTCTCGCCGGGACCTCGAGGGCCGCACGTTTCAGATAAATGGTTATTATTTTTGCTTTGTTTTGTTGAAGCGTTATTGGCAGTGACGACAAACACAGGAGAAAGAGATGCACTTTGATTAAAAGAAGATTATACAACCGCAGGTGGAAGGCCCAGTAAATACCATAATCAAGGTGCCACAGAGCACCTGGATTACGATGAAATCTACTGTTGAAGACACAGAATCGGCCTTGGGGGGGAGGAAGAGAAATATTTTTGTCTGAGTGAATATTCACTTCACAGATGCTCGTACCAGCCTCACTAACAGCCTCGAGCATCTCACATCAAAAGGGCCCATCCAGGTCAGTTAACCCAAAATACAGCGGAACAGTTTCAGAGCAACTTTAGTCCATCAGGTGTTCAGTTGTACTGCAGAATCAGACAGCAGGAAAAACATTTACATTCTCTAAATTAGGCAAATAGCAGTGAATACTGGCTGAAGCCAAGAGCCAGAAGTTGAGAGGTCGATGACCATTAGGTGGCAGCACAGGCGGACGCGCTGGAGCTACACACCATCCCTGGCAAAACAGAGGGAACCTGCTCGGCTGCATACCACAAAGCGCCGGCCGTGAAAACACAAAACATACACACTCAAAACGGGTTTGCGCATGCGCATGCGCACGAGCGCAGCAAGAGCGTGACGCCGTTCCACAAGCAGGTGGGTTGGAACGCAGCAAGTTGCCACAGGCAGGAACCTGCAGAGGAACTCGGGCTGTGCTCCACTCACTCGTCTGTCCGGCTTTCACAGGGAGAAAAGTTGAAACGTGCTGCTGAATGACTCAACGTTATGCAACACAAGAGGAAACGCTTTGTAATATTCGGCTTTCTGGCAAAGCCAAGAAGCTGATCCAAGCAAATCTGGCCGGAGTGAAATTCTAGCCACAAAACCTCAGACTATTTCTGGATTTTCATCACAATGGTCACTGAAACAAATTGAATTTGATTCATGTGCACAGAATTCAATGTGTACTTCAATGCCAACCACGGACGTGTGATATAACCCTAGCAGAAAAAAACAAGAGAGACAGTTATTTGCCAGAGTAGAGAGAAGAATGGCCGTAATCCAACCCCTCGAAAACAAATATGCAGTATTGCAGGTGATGATGAATGTTGGAAAAACAATCCAGTGCCGTTATAACACACTGGACGTGCACAGACAACCAGCGAAACCAATCAGGACGTGCGGCAGATGCCAGATCGAAACAGGAAGTGGTGTCACTGCTGGTGATCCGAGTGGGGATCTCCAGACGGCAAGAAAACAAACACTGGAAGGTTCCCCACGTTCCCGAGTCTCAGCTGTAGAGTGACCTCTCTGCAGGCATTTACGGAAGCAACCCCGCCCCCCCCAACCCCCCACCCACCGAGGTTTTATTTTTTTTATTATTTCACATACCAGCATGCCCACAGAATTACCAAACATAATTAACTGTCTCCACGAGACCCCCTGAAAAACACTGCTACTCTAAAAATACACGCAACACCGCCGCCCGGCTAAAATGGCATTGACTGGAGACAAACACAGCAGCGGCCAACACAACACAAAAGGGCTGTAGGAGTTGACAGCGCCCAGGGCTGTTGCACAACTCCACGGCAATTACGTCCAAGAGATGAAAAGAACAGACAGTAAACACCGGGGAGAGAAAGACGGAAAACAGCCCGAGGCGACTGGAAGTTCTGAGTGGGAGCTCTTCACAGGTGGAGCCGCATCCCAACGCACGGCAATCACATCCGTGTGGCTGCTGCGTCCACACCGCGCCAAGAGAGGAGTGCAGGAGTGACTGTCGGCTCTCCACATTCTGACAGTTATTCAACTCCATTATGAGAGATGTTGCTCTGAACTGAGAGGTTAGTTCTGGGTTGCCCAGATCATAAATCTTAATCTCGCTCATTCACTGTGAAAAGCTTCCAGTATAAAAGCGTTTTATGAGGGCCTTGGCATTGTGAGCTCGGAGCGTTTTTTTTTCTTCTCAGTTGTGCTTCTGTCCATGGAGAAAAAAACATAAAAAAAACACAGAAGACGACAAGTACAGGAAGCGAATAAAAGCCTTGCTGCTGCTGCTGCTGCTGGACGGACTTTAACGCTGCAGGTTGTTGACGCCTGTCAAGCGCAATCACTGCAAATTTCAACTTTTTGACTGGATCTCCCTTTTCAAAACACTCTTTACAGGCACTTTCCCAGTGAGAGATGTGCAATAACTCCAACATATTCAAGCTGCAAGGACTTTAAACACATGTTGAGAAACCCAGCACAAAAGGAAACAGACCGTTGGTTCAAGAACATTTTGAAACAATTCTGGCGCAGTTTCTCAGGTAGGTACAAAGTTGGCTTAATGCCCCAAAACGCTGGAACAAAGTGAACATAAATGAGATTTCTTTTTTGCCCCGATCACAATTTTAAAGCATCATTGTATAATCCATTCTCTCGGGGGAGTGTGCACAGAGGAGGGCGGGTTTGCTTGACTTCCTATGCAAAAAGAACGCAAGAGTGACACACAGAGTGGAAAGAGATTAAAGTGGCACAGCCAAAATGTGAAGGAAATTAACTTTCACAGATGTGCGCGCGAGTGACTGTGTGTGCGTGTGTGCACGTGAGTGTACGTGTGTGTGTTTGACCATATGCCTGTGTGTGTGCAGCAGCAGCTGCTGGGATGCTACGCTGCCCTCTCTGCAGGGGACAGAGAGCTGACTCCCTGCAGGCCGAGAAGACGAGGTGTGCAAACCAAAGACGCCCTTACGGGACGGGAAAGTTGAAAATGGGAGCCATGAATGAGAGATTCTGTGTGCACATTTTTAACCACTCGAAAGAAAAATCAGGGAGGAAGTGGTTCAATGTCGCTCGATGACCCATTTCCCCTCAACGCTTTCTATGTGGCTTACAAGGTTTTTCAATAAACCCTAAAAAAAAAAAAGCTGCGCTAAATATAAACTCAGTGGTGTGCGGTGAAGTTTATTCCCCTCCTGCGGGGTGAAAACAGCTCGAGGCCTCACAGAGGAGCCAGCAAGCTGCGACCGCCCGATTAATCCTCCACGTCAGTCCACCTGACCGCCTGCAGCTAATGATGCTAATTCTCCTGAGCGTTGCGTGGCTCTGGAGGTCCGGCGAGGCCAACTGACGTGTGCGTTCAACTTGGTGTGGGTGATTATGTAACGGCGCAGCAGGGTGACAGGTGTGCTCACGGCTTCGGCCACATGAGGCAGCAGGAGGACAAACACACTGCGGCGTCTTTTGTCAAGATCAGGGTGGAAACATTGTTCTCTTTTTGTTTAGAATTTCTTTAGTGCCAAAACTCAACACAAGTTGTTCAGCATTTCTAAAGGGAACATTTCTTGGAGACCGATGACCCACAACCTATTTTCCGGGATGGGCACTTTTGAGTTTTGTCAGTGACTTAAAAACATGCTGCCAATAAAAGAGAAGAGAGAGCAGACACAGGAAGAAAGAAGCAGGGGCAAAGCACGAGACAAACAAAAACTAAGGGAAAGGCAACAGAAGGAAACAGCAGCGTTGCAAATAAGGTTGAAAAATGTTTCGACAAACGCCTGTAAGACCCAGTGGCAGTCAGAAGCATTAAAATGTTTCCATCTGATGTAAAGATACATAAGTATTAGGCTAAAAAGGTGAAAAAAAAATACTGAAAATAAAGCAAAATATAATAAAGCCAGAAAGAAATCTTCAAGGTTCAAATCACAGAATCGCAGAGCATGAAAGGTAAGGTTTCCACTTGAACAAGAATGAGAAGAGGTGTAGAGATTTGCTGCTCTGCACTACAAGAAATAAATATTGAAGCACATGATGGCATCTCAATCACCACTGATGGTCGTTACCGTCCTGATTCCTGACTCTTACCGCCGAGCGTCTCGGTCGGCCAACACACCTGCGGAGGATTATGATGCGAGGCAGAGATACCGACACTTCCTGTATTGGTCCTCCTGGAGGGCTGTTAACACCGGGCTTAGTCCAAACATCCTCCTGGAGACGGGCGGACCGCTTATCTTAATCCTGCTATCCTCAGCAACATCATATTCTATGGATGGAGGAACCGTGTGACAGCTCTCCTCAGCAGAAACACCAAGTCTAGTCTTTCCAGCTTGATAATAGATTTTCTTTTTTGTTTTCTGATTTCTTATGCCGATTTTATTTTTCATTTTTGTATCTTGGTATAAGCCCGTATCTTGCGTTGTGGGTGAAAAACTACAACCCTCAAACTGTCAAACACCCTCTTATATGAGCAGTCTTGGACAGGAAGAATTTCTGCAAATTTTTCGCACAAAACCAACAGTGCAGCTCCCAAACCAAAGTTGAAATCTAGCTTCAATTAATCTCAAACTCTAACCTACAAAACAGACCAAAATCAATGGCAAAAAGAGTGAACTAAAAGACACTTCTGGAACTCAGCCAACATGACATCACCAACACTTCTCCCAGGTTGGTGACCACACACCCAGCCAGGTGTTGGCTCTGCCCTGAAAGACCTTCTTACAACTGTCCCCATCCAAACATGTTCAGGTCCAACAAAGCAGTTTTAAGTGGTGGCTGTTTTCCTGGAGATCTAGATACTTAGTGGGAAAAAAAGTAATAATAATAATGATGTGAAGCTACTCTCCTGGAGCACTGGAAGCACTTTTAGCCAAACAAACGTACAATGTTCACTGACAAAATTACCAAAGACTGTGAGGGAATTTCCATTTTTCTATTTCAAAGACCATGCGGTTCAGACTGGTGAAAGAAGATGAGATGGCACCAGTGAACGTCGGCAGAACCGCCAGGAACACACCGCGCAGCTCCAACTTGATGGGAGGAAAAGAGGGAAAACGTTATTGGAGGTTTATGCCACATCCGATGCCTTCCTCTCTACTCTGGTGCGAGTGACCCAGCGTGGATTTGATTTAAAGGCGGCAAGGCAGATGGTCGCGTGTGTGTTGTGATCCCTGTGCAGCAGACAGGCTCAGATCAGCTGCACAGCCAGTCGAGTTTCGCTGGCAGCCTGCAGACATCAAACACTGCCGTCTGATTCACACTATGCAGAAAGTTCAGATGCCTGCAAAACGCTGGAACAGCCAAGGCAGAAAGAAGGCGCTGTGTGCAAAAACAAAAAACAGAAACCTGGCCGTGTTTTAGGTGCGAGTTGGTAGCAGTTGGTAGAGGTTTCAGTTTTAATTGCATTTAAGCTGTAAGTCATTCCTGTCTGCCCAAATATTGTGGCAGCCGTGACACGTCGTACCTCATTGTTACTGGAGCTTTTATGAAGACTTGGCATCAATGTTAAATAATATTGACTTGCTTTTAAGACACCTCTTTTCAAAATGATGCACAATTTACCCTTCTAATATTTTTTTTTACTTGTGAACCATTTAGCGTCTTTAGTGATTTAGATAATACGTGCAATGCATTAATTGTGCATGCAGACAATGAAAACACACAACCTTTAAAGGTCCAATGTGTAAAATTTGGCTTGCTTTATGATAATAGATTGGACTTTATATTGGTAAAAGACTACACTTTACAGACCGCACATCAATACATTAATACGTCTTTAGGTTCTCATACATATTAGAATATACATCGAGCAATAAGGGTCTTGCTGCCATCTAACAGTGACATTTTCAAGGAAGACTGCCCAACAGTGGCCTAAATATGAATCACACTGTCAGGAGGACTTCCTTAGATAGTTTACACACTGGACCTTTAAGACGACACCCTGATTTTCTGTGATATTTTGCTTCTAACATCCATCGACTGGCACGCGGCAGATTCAAGTGATAACTCAGATAACGATGAGAACCACACTGGGCTAAGCTATAGAGACTCTAGTCGGAGAGAATGCTCATCAACTGCACGGTGAGTGTGCGCCACGTGACCAACGAACCGGCTGAACCGTGCCACTGGCCACAGCAAATGAAACCATGTACAGTTGAACATGTCAGTTTCAGTCTCGCCCCATCCTATCGGATCACATCAGAACAGACGCGGCCTCGGCGCCGAGCAGCGGGACACAGCTGGCCGCACACACGTCGCATTATTCCGTCAGAGAGACGGAGCCGGGTCTTCAAGGCCCCGCAGTATTCATGTGCTGGGTGTCCATTCATGGACATGAAGGGGTCTTTAGGTCCGTTAACCCAAACACAGCTGTACTTGACTGACTGAGATGACAGGAGGCTCAGTTTGCAAGAGAGTTAAAAAAAACAAAAAAAAACATCTCTGATGGCTTAAAAGTCCCAGTTAAACCAAATTCACTGTTTTCTAACAAAAGTCTGAGTCTCCATCCTGTCAGTGAGAGTCTGGTACTGTCACACTGACAATGGAAAATGTAGACACGGCCGCAAAACACTAAAAGCCCTGTTTCCAATTCCAGCATCCCTCCTCTGTGAAGCTGTTGTGCAGCTGTTGTGCAGCGACAGCGACCAACACAGAGTGACAGTGGAGGAAGCTGGACGAGGGGAAGACGCTCCGGGTGTCGCTGTCACCCTGCAGAGAAGCAGCTCAGGCCCCCCCGCTGATTCAATGTTCTAAGAAGCACTGCATTTTGGTTTCCACGGCGTCCTTATCATTTCATTTCCTCATATTTAACCCCTGCACAGAGAAGGCTGGTCTGTGAAAATACTGTCTTTTGTGGAACCATTCCAGGCCCCACAAAAGGGTTCGGGGTGGGGGGGGGGTGGGGCTGCATCGAAGTGCCCATTCACACGCAAGCCAATCTTATTTTCTGTACATCGTAAACGGTGAAAGAATCAGAACTTGTTTGTTCAAAAAGTCATTCTGTGTTCGCAGTTCAACAGCTCCTTCAGCTCGGGGGGGGGGGCTCATTATGCTCTTTTCACCGGAGCATTAGTAAAACCGAGAAGTCAGACCAATATGTGACAATTTGAACGAAGGGCACACTGAAGGTCAGAGGAGGGAGGAGAGACCGAGGACCTCAGACGCAGCCCACGCACGGTGAGATGACTCACCGCCGCCGCCGACTTCACAGGAGCCCAACTGACAAACGGCGAATAAAGGTGGGAACCAGTGAGTCACGCTGGAGTTCTGACAAAAGCGCCCTTTTTCTCAGTGACAGGAAGACGTGATGACATCGCGCAGAAGTCCAGACCAACTAGGACCAATAAGTGCTGCTTTTTTTAATTGTCTGTGTTGGCATCTTAATGCATCGGATTCGAAAATAAATACAACTGTGAACTTTCATTTGTTCCTCTGCTGGTGTATAACATAATTCAAAACTTCTCATTATATTGTGAAGCTGATTGTTTCAACAATAAAGTTGAACTCTGAACCCAAGCATCTGCTGGGAAGCAGTGAGTCACGCTGGAGTCATAACTGAAGTGTCCTTTTTCTCAGTGACAGTAAGACGTGATGACATCATGCAGAAGTCCAGGCATCGCTGTGCACCAGATGAATGCGTCAGTGAACTGGGAGGACGGCAAAGTTTTCTGATGTCACTCTGGGATAAAGGATTCCCCTGTTTGCCATCAGTCAGACACGTTGCCACTGAACACGTACGACACGTGAGTGTCTGAATGTTGTCGCAACAGAATCTGGCAAGTCGCACCAAACCACATTACTGAAGAGTCCCAAGTTTTGAGATGGGAAGCACTGACATTGGCCCAAATATAATATGAACGCCACACTTAATGGTTAACATGCTATTAATAATCACGTTGAGGAGTTAAAACTTTCAAGTCCGTCCCACACAGTCATCACAAATCATCAATCTACAGTTTGAGACGGCAGATCAAAATCATGTCTCTATAGCAACAATCAAGACAACCGGCCTCATGTAGGAACAGGAAACAGGAAGCGCACCAACGAGTGCTGCTTTTTATAACCGTTTGTTTGGCACCTTTGTGCATCAGATTCAACAATATATATACAACTGGGAACTTTTATACTGTATGTTCCTCTGCTGGTGTACAGCATGATTTAATACTGCTCATTATATGTTGAGGCTGACGTTTTGGACTGAAAAGTTAAAATACAGGTTTATATAAAAGGAACCAAAAAAGGCTGATAGCAGCAACAGCAGCACAACAAGCAGAACGACAAAGTAGTTGGAAAAAAGCTAAGGCAGCAATTAGACCCTCAAAACTCTTTACGCAGATCATTAACAGTGCAAAGCAATCGACTGTGAGAAACGAGCAAATTCAGCAACCTCTCATCCACGGAAAGAACCACTAAATAGACTGAACTCTCGAGGGCTATAGTGCAGGACGAAAACTCTTTCTGGATTCCTCCTGAATCTGCCTCCCTCTCGGTCTTTTCAGGTCAGTCAGCGTTTCCTGCCAGGGACTCATTGAGTCGTGGATCTTAGTGACCTACCACTTTTCTGGAGGACAGCAGAAACTAGGACAAAGCACACAGGAATAAACTGAACGACGACTCAGTTAATATGGATTTCCAGGAAAATCTCCGGTGCTTTCTTTGATGCGGTTTACATCATTACAATTTATTTCGGCCCGGCGTCAAACATGTTGGAGGTCAAGTCAGAGGCGATGTGTTTTAGCACAAATGCGGTATTAAAACAGAGACACGCGTTACCGCTTCAATTTCTTTCCTTTTCATGGTAGCAGTTTCATCTTGCTCAGCTCTCCCTGCCTGCAGCAGTTGGAATCATGCACCGACGTGTCTCAGCGCACCTTCAAGAATGTTGGGAGGAGAAAGAAAGATGTGCACCAAAATATTCTTCCATGTCCTCCAGCTTGGAAGACGAGGCCACGCGTTCCAGTTTCCATACGGCCTGGTGCCTCAACAGCGCACGAACCTCGGCGAGGAGCAGGAGAGGATCTTTGATCCTGACTGATCTTTCATGGAAACGTTTTGTTGTGTTTATGGGTGAAGTATCAATCTCATCAAGGTTGAACAAAATGATGATGAACTAAATTGAGGCGACTGACTTGTCGCTGACTGATGGTTGGATTTGTTGGGAAAGACAACAATGCCACAGGTTTTCTTTTCACCTGGATGTGTGAGTTGCGAACACACAACAAAGCTGCTGCGCTGCTGAGGGAGAGTTGTTCTTGCTGAATAAACTTGGAGCAGCATGAAGTTTAGACTGTTGTCGCACTGTGAGCAACGCGTGTCGATTCTGATTTCTCTTCAAATCAGATCTGAGTCAGGGCCAAGAATGAGATGAAGTCCATTGCAGCTGGAAGTGTGCATACATACTTTAGCCTGGCAGGCTCATGTTGAAGATGTGAAGGAAGCAGAAAGTAGTGCAGTTCGGCCTCTTTGTGTGAGAAGCAGCAGCTACTGTGGATGCAGTGGGAGACAAGAGTGGTGGGAATGGGACGAGGCTTCAGTGAAACAGAGTCAGTGTGTGGAACAGACAGTTTCAGGAGGACAAGAGCCACTTCGCTGTGATTTGTCTGTCAAACGAATCTTTTAATCTGAAGAAGTCGCACTGAAGTCATTTCAATGTCCACACAAATCCAACAAGGCCACACTGAGGGACACCCACACACACACAGAGTCTGGAGTGGAGAATTAGCAGGAATTTCTCAGTCAGAGAAGACACTTTCTGGACAAGTTTCTACCTGCATCAAACAGACTGACGGTGCCCAACAAGAATGCAGGAGCACCAAGTTGGCTGAGCAAGAAAAAAGAAAGAAAGAAAGAACAAATGAAAGAAAGAAAGAAGATCTAAATAAATAAAAAAAAAAACAGCTTTTCTCTGACAGTTCATTTGCTATATGAAAATAAAATCGATTGAAATTTGTCATTTACAGAAAATTGTTATTTCACATAGAAATTAAACCAATACACTGTAGTGCACAGTGTAGTAGAGTAAGAAGCCTTGTTACTCAGTTAAAAAGAAACAGTCTGTCAAAAGCAGGACGCCACGCTTCCAATACTGTGCTATTGTTTTTGAAATCGCCAGGTTTGGTAGGCAGAAGAGTTTGTGACAGGCAAACAGAAGAAAACTACAACTCCCAGAATGCACTGCGCTTGCCGCCTTCCGTAACCACACCCACTGCTCTCCAGTCGGAACTGGAACATACACGCTGCAGTGGAACATCACTGCGGCCAGTAAACAATAGATGGACCAAACACTTTGTTTGCCCTTTTGGAAGACGCAGTCTTATTGTGTGTGGGTTTTTTTTCCGCCTCACTGACAAACTGATTGTATTTGTGAAAAGAGGACGAAGCACAAAGCTGCGGTGGTTTACATATTGGCAGGATTGGCTCAGCCCCAACACTTCAATGATGTGGTTTATTTTAGCGTGAAGAAGAGCAGCAGAGATTTTGTTTGTATTAAAAAAAAACACATTAATATACATATAGAAACAAGCTCCAGGGAGCGAGTCGTGTTCAGACCCAGAGGACACGGTTTTCCTGATTGTAGAGCATTAGTAGAACAACTTCCCCATGCGGGACTAATAAAGGTTTATTCTTTTTCCTCTAACCCAGTTGTACACAAATCACACCTTCCCTGGGAACCAACGCCGTGTAGAATAAGAGCTGTTCATTGAGCCTGAACCTGTATTTCCTGTCTGGAAAGCAAATGAACATCATGTCTCTGACTCCTCGGGCGGCAAACATGGAACAGGTTGGACTAGACAGGAGGGAGAGAGGGGGCTCTCGCTGCATTCCTCCGAGTGATTTATCGGCTGTTTTAACTGGGAACGAGAGCACGGCGACACGGGGCACTTGCCGTACTGTTCAACACAAAAACACAATCAGAGGACCACAGCGGAGAGGCAAGGCGAGGCAAGCGGACCAGGCACGCAAAACCTCCCAGAATAATCTACTAATGTACTCCTGCAATAGAGTTAAATCAGCAGCACAGACAGAACAGGAAGTTAAGGAGCTTTCATCCTGCAGGAGGGGACTTGGCAGCCGACCCACGCGCGCTCACAGCCAATTTCCAGGCATGACTCTGCAGGTTCTCCTCCTGCTGCTGCCGCTGCTGCTGCTGCTGCAGCAGTCTTTAATTCCCCCACGTCGGAGCAGCCAAAGCACATGGATTCAACGTTGGGGAGCTGCTTCCTGTGCTAAATGATGCTGAAGGTTTAGATGAGGGGCCGACTACAGACGACGGGGGTTGAGAAGTTGGGCTCGTTTTAATCTGCTGGCGCTGTCCAACCGTGAGGCCACGACACGGCGAGCTCCCACGGTGCGGGAGAAATCGGCAAACACCTCCTGTGCTAGCCAAAACATGTCCCAACAATGTTGTTGGAATCACACTTGGGATACGGAGGCCCTGAGCTATGAAGAAACGTTCGGGCTTAAAGGCATTGGTTTCGGTCTTTTCAGCGTAATAGGATTGGCTGAAGTGCCGAACGGCTGCAGTCAGACGGTGGAGGCGATGACTTGTGTCGCTTTAGTAGCGTTTGAAAACAGCTTTCTGACTAGCGAGTCTTCTGCTGGGAAAGGAGTGTGCGACGCCGAGTCCACGAGGGACGAAGAGCAGGACGGAATTTGCTCTTTCGAAGCAGCAGCAAGTGTTCAGCAGTTATCTAGAGCGTTATCTCAAGTTAATATGTAATTTCCAGCATATTCATGAGGAGAAAGGCGAAAAAAAGAAACTCTGAAAATGATGTAGAACACACACACACACACACACACACACACACACACACACACACACACACACACACACACACACACACACACACACACACACACACACACACACACACACACACACACACACACACACACACAGCAGATCATGATGCCATCGATCTACAATGAGATTAAAAAAAAAATCTTCCCTCTGGTCTCCTAATCCCCAGATCTCTGACCCACTGGCAACATCAGCTGACCTTATTGAGCCAAACTGGGAAAGAAATGAATAGCTGACCCACTGACACCAAATCTTCCAACAGCCCAGACGTCAATGACAAACACACCGCCCGCCGCAGACAGGAAGTGGGTGTGTGTAATTGAATTATAAACCAGTTGAAATCACTTCCATGTCAACAACATGAAGGTCTTTTTGTTTTATTTGCTCTCAGCCAAAGCTGGAGGAACCTCCAGAGAGCTCCCCCCCCCCCCCCCCTCGCTCCATCTCCTAGCCACATTGCACACATTGTGCGTTCCTACCGCATTCACATGTCATGTTACTTGCACTACAAAAGGGACATACATGCTGTCCGCTTCTCCGTCAGCGTCACTACTGATAAACAGAATACCAATGACTCCTCTACTTCTCTGCTTTAAAACAATAAGACAGTATATCCACACGGGCGCTGGGCCAGAATCAAACTCCTGCTACTTCTCTAATCTGTAACTTTAAACCTGACCGGGGACAAAGTTCTGGAGAAGTCGCTCCTCTCTTCAGGTCGTGAGAATTTACGACCGCCGCCGTCACGAGCCAGGCCAGAGTGAGCGCACATGGGCGGAGCCACGCGGGCAAAGCTTTGTTTACACCGGGAGCGGCAGATTATACGATGCAAACGGCTCTCTGTCATTAAGTGGCCGTGCAGATTTAGCCGGCGGTTTGGTGGGGTTAACCTCCTAAGACGGATGCAGCGAGGTGTCCAAACACAGGCTGCAGTGCTAAAAGGAGATCCTGTCTATAAATAAGGCAAAAATTAAACTATGAAACCTGATGATTTTCCCTCTTGAAAATGTGTCTGTTGGGATTCTGGAGGTTTTGGTCGTTATTTGTACTTGTGAACATTTACTTTGCCATCGGAGGGTGTGTAAGAGTGTATACATGGACTTTAGACTCTAAGAGACCTTTACACGCGGGCGCATTTCTAATCAGCGTCATGTTGACAGACTTTGCAAGACAGTATTGTTGTCACCTTATGAAACAGCATTATTTGGAAAGTGTGTTTGGGGAAAGGTGATGAGTTTCATTGTTTGCTTTTTTTTTTTTTTATAACCTCTCCAGCGTCTTGGACAGCTACTTCAACGCGTTAGCATTGTTCAGGGGAGGGGGGGGTATGAATGAAATGATGTACAGGTGGTCTAACGTCATTAGTGACCTCACAGAACCCACACCCAACGTATGTCTTCTCCCTGTATACACTGAACTTCAGTGAAAACTGTGGCATTCCAAGTCACTATAGATTCTGTTGTTATTGTCAATTCCTGAGACTATTGCATGATCACAGAAATGAAAGGCTGCTACTGAGCAACAAGACCAACTGAGGAAGATGGTAGCTACAGAATAGACAACCTGAGAGGCCAATTAATCCGACTACCGCAGCCATAGTGTTGCTATGAATGGGCTGTGCACGCTGCATCAATGCTGCACGTCCGCACTGTGACCTTGCAAACGGGGCTCAACGGAACAACAGCAACTCTCTGCCCCGACACATTTTGCAGCCACAGATCGATATGCAGCGCGCCGGTTAAAGTAGCTGCTGCCGGTTCTCCTAAAATCAAGGTAAAGTATCTTCCAGCCCCTCCCCTTCCGCACCCCCTCTACCGCTGCCCCGGAGCTCGTCTCACCAGCCAGCTGTCCAAACAAATGTTACGTAGCCGCCGCTTATGTAATGAAGCATGGCAAGTGCTTAGCGCATCCTCTTAGCTGTCCCGTCTCATGCCACGGCCACTTCCACCCACCGAAACCCTCCTGCCCACTCCTTCCTGCTCAGACGGCGGCCGCACTACTCGGGAGGGAAGAAAACAAAACACGGTCCCCAAAGCAGTGGCGGAGGGAGCTGCCAGCGACCGCTGGCTGCTGCGGATCAGCTGGCGCAGGACAAAGAGAGGCGCCGGACAATAACTGTGGCAGATCAACACTCACCACTCGCAGAGTGTAAGTGCAGTCAGAGGAGGCACCATTAAAATTTAAACCGCACAGTCATTATCAGATAAGCGGCTCGCAAAAGAAAAGCAGCAAAAATTGTTTTTTCCCCCGCCTGCAATCACACACACACACACACACACACACACACACACACACACACACACACACACACACACACACACACACACACACACACACACACACACACACACACACACACACACACACACACACACACACACAAAAAGGGGGAAAAATATCCTATTCAATGGGATGAAAACAGTTTTGCTGAATTGCACTTTGCGCCAACAGTTGTTTGAGTTGTGAATGTGCTAGAAAGCACGTGTGTGCACAAACACACACACACACACACACACACACACACATTCTTACCGTCTTGTTCTCGTCTGGGTACATCCTGTCCTGTAGCAGCGGCGCTGCAGAGGAGAGGCTGGTGGTGGCCGCCGCTGCTGCTGACGGTGCAGAGCGGCGCAGCAGCTTCTGCCCAGTCACTCACTCACTCACTCACTCACTCACACAACTCTCTCCCTCTGACTGACATGGCAGCGTGGCACAAGCAGATAATGTCGCCACGCGCACTCAATCACGCGCACAAACACACAACAAATCTTATTCAGTCACAAGCCCTTACATAAACAGAGGGGGGGGGGGGGGGGGGGAGAGGGAGAGGCAGAGCTCAGTGATGCACACACAGACGCACACAGCTTGACCTGACCCTCCCACCACCACACCACAATGCACCAACTCTGAAGGAAATAATGAACAAAGACACACACACACAAACACACACACACACACACAAACAGATATCCAATTGAAGTGCTCAGAGGGATTAAGAGAAGCTGCATAAAGTGAGAACACACACACACACACACACACACACACACACACACACACACACACACACACACACACACACACACACACACACACACACACACACACACTCACACACACTCTCTCTCTCTCTCTAATCAAAGAAGTCACACAGGGCAGAGCGACCGGATCAGCTGCTATAATCACTGTGTAGAATTCATCATGCTGCTGTTTTATCTGCTCAGCACTCATTGAGGTGCGTGTGTGCGTGGTGGGTGTCACTCCTTCAGCTCAAGAAATGCCAAGACTGGCATCCCCCTAATAAATCAGACATGATGTTCAGTATCAGTTAGTTTCAGCCAGAAAGCTGCAGCTTCTTCCTCGTCTTGGCTGCAGTTTTTCCTTTTCTCCCACGCTCTGGCTCTCTCGATGGCGCTAAACGAGTGGAAAGCGATGCATCCTACTGGCTTCTTCGCGTGAGTGACAGCTATCAATGTTAGGCAATCAAGTGAATGACATAACATGCATTTCACTGGCGGTATTTTCTGTCCAGCATGCATTTCAGTGGACTTTTCACTGAAACAAAATGACGAGCTCCGGGACTGAAAACCAGCCATTTGTGATGTCACAGAGGGCACAGATAACGCTCTCAGATTAGTGACCACACGCCATGCTCCGCTCTGCCTAGTTTTTGTTTTGTTTCAAACGTGCAGAAGGTCACCAAGGCCCCAGGTTTACGCAGGAGGCTGTAAACAGAGGGCTAAATACACCGTTTCTTGGAGAGCTATAACATTTCTTTTCAGAAATAATAGTGTGAGGCTGCTCCACTGCAGTCTGGCACAAGAAACAGATTTGTCAAAGTGGGTAGTATTTTAGAGAAAGATATTCTGTCCTTTTTTTGCGTTACTTTGAAAAGGTTGTGGAAGCGTCAGCCGGCCCAAAATGAAAGCGGAGCAGGTGTGTTTTAAATTAGGGAGGACAGAAAAAGAACAACCAGAGGATGGTATCACACCTGCTCTTCCCGCTGAGCTGTTACGCAACAGCCAAACACACCGTCAACAGCCGCGTTAGCTGCTAGATCGCCTTAAGCACTGTGTGTGTGTGTGTGTGTGTGTGTGTTTGTGTGTGTGTGTCCCAGGCTGAGAACAGTGCAGAACAGCACAGCAACCCCCTCAGGACTGCTTCAGAACACTGGCCACAAAAACTGACTCCACCTCTGCGTGCGGCATTCCACCGAGACTCTGAGGCTTATTCCCAAAGTAAACTGCAGTTTGCAAAGGTAGTTTGATCCCACAGGAGACGCCTGTGAAGTCATTCATGCTAAAAATCCACACAGACTGCCGACACGGTTCAAGCAGAACTTGGCACAACGGAAAACAGAAGTGGTGCGATCGGAAAAACCCGCCGACCGCAATTGCACATTTTTGCAGGCTGCACAAACCCCAAGATGAACCAAATAACAAAATCAAAGGCTCACACCAACAGTCATTATGTGCGGCCCTAATAGAGAGCACGGGTCATTGACAATGACGGTGTGAGCCATCTGGTTGGCTGAACGGTGACCCAGATGTGAGCAGAGTCGGACAGGCGGCGCAGCTGTAATCCAGCAACAATCCAGCAGGAAGCGTGACGGAGGAAGATAAGAGGACAAAGAAAAGAAAACAAACATTTCACAGAGACCAACTGAGACGCAAGAACACACAAACACACTTTGAGCAGAGGCAGTGAGAGCGGCAGGTGGGTCTGGGGGGTAGGGGGGCGAGGGGCGGGGGGGGGGGGGGGGGGGGGTATTACATGGCTCGTTCCAGCGTCACTGGTCCGGCGTCAGTGGTCAACGTCTTCGTAAACGTCAGCAAGTTGTAAGTCAGCGGTTCAAGAGGCAGCAGAAACATGCACGACGTGAATTACAATCACTCCCTTTCATTATTTTCCACAAATGGGAGCCTGACGCTTGCTGAAGTTCCATCTGGACTCCTCGGCGCCACAATAGAAATTCAGAAAGAGCCTCGAAGGAGAAGATTTAGAGTGCGAACGAGTCTGAATTGGGACGGTTGCGCTTCGCTCCAACATGTGACGCGATTACGCGTCCGGATGAGCGGAGCAGCAGTCAGTGTAATTACCAGCCGCCCAGATGGTCTCGGCCGTCAGCGTGTGCCGCTGTTTAACCCAACTGGGCTCAGCCTCGGTCCGTGCGGGCGCGTGTGTGCAGAATGAACGACTGGGTTAATGAACGACTCACGCAGAGCCACTTTACGTCCGACAAGGCGCGACAGAGTGGAGACCTTGAGCCGCCTTTCGGCCACGAGGTGATCAGACAGACGAGGGAGCGCTTCCTCCCATCATTCCACACCCTGCCAGTCATTAGCTGACTAACGGCGTTGTACAGACCGACGTGGCACCACGCGGTTGAGATGGTGCAACCGACTGTCACAATCAACGTCTGGAGGGAGGCGAGTATCTGTTTTAAAATTGAGACACCAGTTGGGGCTAAAAAATAGCAACTAGCCGGAACTTACGGTGCGTTGGGGAACCATCCAATTAGAAGCAAAGCAAGATGGACACTGTTAGTCATCAACGGCTGATGACAACAAAACCCCAGAACGCAAATCAACAGCAAGTCGAGAGGCACGCACAACATATTACTGTTGTTATAATAAGGCAAAAACAACACAGCTAATGAGTGATACATTGACTTGAACAGGGCAGGCAATCAGAATTGCAAATTCAGGGCAGTTCAGGTGAGTTCAGAATTGTTTCGGCGGCCGAGTGATAGCGGAAGACACCATTTACACCATTAACACCCCAAACTTGTCTTTCAACTTGACTTTTGATTTGATATACGATTACTGAGGCATCCTTTTATCCAGTAGTTTTCCTTAAGCACTCTGGGCCCACACAACATATAAAGAAACACCAGAAAAGGCTTAACCTGTGCTACAGACTTTGATCCCAAGCAAGATTGAATTAGCAACAATAAAGAAAAACAAAAACCTTCTTGTTTGATTCAGGTGAAAAGCTGCCATTGCAACGGCACAAAAGAAGCATTTCCCATCCTTGATCCTTTTGCACATAAGCCCAAATTTACCATGACAAACCAGTTTAACCAGAACCCTGTTTGTTAAGTGTTCAGCAAAATAAATTGGAAAAGTGATGCCTCGCCTTCCATAGAGTTGATTCCATTATGCCAGTTGATTTATTCTGATTTTACTCTCATAGATGGAAGGGAGGTTCTGATAATAACTGCTTTTTCTCCCTCTGCGTATTCTACTTAAAAGCTCGAAGAACAAGAGTCTGTGGCTGGGAGTCCCATGATCTGGGAGAAGCCTTCAGGGTTCAGCAAACCGGTCCTGACATATGACTCTACCAGTTAACGAACGCTCCTTTTTTGGTCTCTGGTGGTATCTTGAGTGCCAACTTCCGAAAGAACGGACGTGAGGTTGGAGTTTACGGTAGGCCGCAAAAGTGCTCCTCACAAGTGCCGCTGGATTATTGGAAAACAATAATCCAGCGGCACTTATTGGAAGAGGTGTGACGGAAAGCAGGACGGACGAGGCGGCGCAGTGAAGCAGCAAATTGAAGCACAGTGAGCGGCGGACAGCTATTATTCTGTGGCTGCAGGGAAACGTCTGCTTCACTGGACACAATGAACAAGCCGCCGCAGCTCGGGCCCATAACTCTGCTGTCCCAGATGAACTGGTATACTCGCTGGCCAGATGTACTGAGAAACGTGGCATTTCTCTGAAAACTTCAATATATGCGCACTAGTTACGACTTTAATATTGCTTTGTTAAAAAAATATGGTAGCAATTACGAAAGGCTAATTTAATAGCGGCGACTTGCCAGTTGGCTGGAGAGATTACTCTGGAAGTCTGGACCAACATCAGAACTTGGAAAAAATTAAACCCAACACGAGAAGCTCAAGTGCACTTTAGTGTCGCTGAGCAAATGGCCTTTTATGATAGAAAATATTTATGTGCAGCGGAATTTCAACGCTCAATTTCCCATGCAAATTAGTTTTCTACATCAAAAGCAAATTTGATCAAGAGGAGTCAGTCTGTGAAAATGGTCCTCAAGCAGCATTTGAGAAAAGATAATTTGCTAATTAACAAAATGCTCGGGACGAGATTGCAAAAGTCTGAAATGAGAATCGCCCCTAAAATAATACATCAATCAAATTCAAGTGGATGATGTTTTCATGACCAGCACCAACTCTACCTCAAAGATGAATGTTGTCACAAAGCAGGTGTCATGCCCAGATTAATCCCAGACAAGAAGCTGTGCACGCGTCTAAGTAGCTTATCAGAGGGAGCTGGAGGATCTGCCAATAGGAAACAAGCCCACAAAAACACGGCTCGACTTCTGATTATGACAGCTTCTTTTACCGACATGCAAAGACAAAATACAGCAGCTAAGAAAAAAAATAAAATAACAGCTGATCGAGTTCAAAATAAAACCAGGCTTTGTTGTGTTTGAGAAGGTTTACTCGCACACAAAGCTCGACTTGTTTGTTGTCCAGCGTGGAAAAAAACCTGCCTCACTAGTCTGGCCTTTCTCCTGCCATTTAAATGGCACACGGCATACATGAGAGGAAGGAAGGAAGCTCAGTGTGAATTTTGAAATTGGTGCGTGTTCACTTTAAGATAACCTTTAAAGGCACTGAGCGCCGAGTCAGCAGCAACGCCATTGTGCTTCAGTGCTCTGAAATGAGAAAACTGACGTTCTCCCCGAGAACAAAGATCTGATTCAAAAGTCTGAAAACTGCCAAAGTACTCGTATAAGTAGCATAAACACAACTCGGTGCGGCGCAACCCCCACATTTCTCTGCACAAAAGAGGTCGACACCCACTGACAGCGGCTCACACACCAGGGCTCTATTTTCTCACAGGCCTTTGTTCAGCGCCAGTCTGAGCTAATGATTTCAGGAACAAAACACCCCCACTGGCCGAGCGGCTAACTAATCACCCCATCGCACAACCAGACTGGGGCTGCATTTGTCTGCAGCTCAGTTACTTAAGGCCCGGAGTGACGGATCGCCCTCTGTTGAATAAATCTCAAAGAAGTGGGTCAGAAGATCAGATCACCTACAAGCAAACATGTCAGAGAGACAAATCTGAAAGGCCTGGCGAGGAGAAAGCCTGGGAGTGTGACTGGGGAAGGAGCCAAAGTTAGAGAAGAAAACCTGCCGTGTGTAACAGCAGAATCAATAAAATCACCAATCCAATGTGTTCCGCCAAGTGCAATCATATAACAGCTGCATGCTAATGGCCTCAGATGCACCAATGGCCACCCAACACTACAAGATAAGTTATAATGGGCTTGGAGGCCAGAACCGAGCCAAGACTACTGAATGGAGGGGTGGGGGGGTAAAAGCGTGGCTCTACCTGGAGGTGTTCGGTGGAGCTGCTGCTGAGCTCGTCTCCCGACTCGGAGTCGTTGGTGCGGCGCTCTTCGCCCGCTGAGTCGCAGTGTTGGGTGCTGTCCACGTCCAGCGGCTCGCGGACCATCTCTGGGGATCGAGCCCTGGAGCGGGGCAGAGTGCTGGTCCGTCCCTGGTGTTCGGGTTGGGGGCCCACGCCGTGGTGATGGTTGCTGTCGCAGCGCTGGATGGGGGGGCTGAAGTGGCCCGAGGAGGCAGTCTGTGCGGACGGCGAGCGCCGGTAGTTGGACTCGTGTCTCTGAAGGCCCTCGGGGGGCCGGTCCTGAGGTCCCAGGTCCAGGCTGGTGGGCTTCACCCACAGGACGCCGCCACCGTGTGAGGACGTGCTACTGGCGCCGGCAGGTGGATGCGAAGCAGGTTTGGGAGGCGGCATGAGGGCTTTGCGGACCTCGCGGACATACTGAGCCGGGACGTAGAAAGGCTTGGTCTCCTCGTCCTTCCTCACCTGCCACCAGTCCTCGTTGGTTTTCTTGACCAGCATGTAGCAATCCCCCTGGTGGATGGAGATGATGCGGTCCTTGGACTTGTATTCGTAGTCGTACTCCACCTCGATGTAGACCTGCCCCGGGGCGATAGGCAGGTCCGCCATGATGCCTCCGACCGTCCACAAGGCAGATCACCGCAACAAGATGTTTGCTGGCATGACTTCCTGCGCTGGGCTGAAAAAACAACAACAAACCAAAGTAAATATCCTGTACTGTGTTTTCCAGTCTGATGTTTTGTATGTTGCTGCAAGCCAGGGGTGGGCAAACTTTTTGACTGGAGGGCCACAATGGGTTCTAAAATTTGACAGAGGAGCAGGAGCGGACGAATGGAGTGTTTTGGTGACCCACCTCACTGGGAGGAAAAATAGATCATGGGATATGCAGGAAACGTGCTTTAATGTCCATTGAAAATTAATAAAAGCAAAGTCACAAACAAAATGTGTCTTTAAGCCCCATGGTATTTAGCTCTATTGAAATGACTCTTAATAATAATATAGTATAATTAGAGTAATAGTTATAGTAGCAGTAGTAATAATAGTGGTAAGTAGTTAACCTACTACTGTTATTACTACTACTACTTTAACTATTACTATTTTTATTACTTATTATAAACATGTTCTTATTGAGTGCAGTTTTC
This sequence comes from Nelusetta ayraudi, assembly GCF_046127955.1. Classification (NCBI taxonomy): domain Eukaryota; kingdom Metazoa; phylum Chordata; class Actinopteri; order Tetraodontiformes; family Monacanthidae; genus Nelusetta; species Nelusetta ayraudi. The sequence goes on from NW_027466061.1 coordinate 26,503,050, forward strand.
CAGTCTCTGCGTTAATCCGGAACTACAGTTAAAATAATTTTGCTGAGTTGTTTAAAATCAGTCCTACTCAGCAGACTGTATGTACTTGTATGAATATGTACTTGAGAGTGCCAATATACTGAGGAAGAGATGCCTGAGGACAGACCAAAATGTCTTTGAAATGTTTTTATAGCAGTTTGCCGAGAAAATGCAAAAGCAGAACCTGCACTAGAAATGCCAGAAATAAAAGATTTAATCCACTGCGTCATCCAAGACCTCATTAACGCTCATGTGTGATTGGACATTTTTAAGACACAAACTGAGGAGTTCTGAGCCTCTCTGGAGGCTGCACAGGTCTGACTGACTCGCAGAGCCTTGTACCTTTGCTGCTCGGCAGCCAGTGGAGCAGCAACTGAAGCACGCTGCGCGGCAAGATTAGTCCAGTCTCACACATAGTTTCCTGCTGAAGTCACATGTTGTGTACACACTCACGCACGCATGCGCACACACGCGCAATTCGGTGCGCGCACTGACTCACACGCGCTTACAGCATGAGGTGAGGCCCCAGCACACCTTGGCATCGCTTTTCATCGGTTCTATGAAGTTTATTTACGCATTAGCAAGCGCAAAAAGCGCCCGAGTAGTTCACGACTACAAATATCAGCGTATCAAGCAGAAAGTAACCAGGAAGTGCTCTGCACATAGGCAACGTCTCGCACGTCCAAAGAATATAACCAGCCTCTTTCAAATTAAGTCAATTTCAAAGCCAATTGGCTGCAGAGCCAAACCTGCAGACGACTATGCCGGAAACCTGCAGTCCAATAATCCAAGGATCAGATGCCTCCATGAACTTGAGGTGCGTGTCTTGCTAGAGGACAGGAACACGTCTTGGAAAGTCCCCCTTAGGCAACTTAAGAACATTTCTAAAGAACTAAATCAAAGCACACAGCTGCTTGCTGGAGTCTGAGCTTGAAAAGCAGCAAAGGTTTTAAGGCTGAATTCTTACAGAAATATCCTGATGGCCTCGTGCTCAGCTGAAGACACAGGAAGCTGCTGCTGCTGCTGCTGCTAGCTTGTAAATGACATCAATGCAGTGGGGTCAGTTTGATCAGAAGTGAACAACGTTTCCTCATGAAAGAGGCAAAGAATGGCACTTTAACGGCTTTTATCTATTCCAGGCTTTGGATTTAAGCTGCGCTCAGCATTGCTGCTTACTAATGGTTGCCGACGTACAAGTAGTGGTGGTGGTGGTGGTGGTGGTGGTGACATTGGATGTTACTAGCTGGCTCCACTAGTCTTGAATAAATGTAATTGCATTTTGTGAGATGGCCAGACAGTTGATGACTCATCAACAAGCGAGGACATTATTGGATATTGGGTTGTCAAGGGGGCAAGATGAGGGTGCTGTCTTTTCTTTAGTGCTTTCTATGCAAAGTTTCTCAGGTGGCTAAATGAAATACTAAATATGTCACTGATACAGAAAACATTCCAATGGTGTGTGTCTACCTAGGCGTGGGCTGTGATAGTAAAGAAAAAAAAATCCTGTCTCGTCTGTGAATGAACTTTACTCCACCAACTGCAGCTTCACTGGAGTCCTGTTAAAACATACACCTCTCTTATGGCAGCGCTGATGGTGAATTACAACATGGCCTCGCAAACACGACTAGTCCTCTGGAATGCAGGTCATCTCCTTAGGTTTAATGAGAAACATGGATTTTCTTGGCCAACACCACCATGGCACCTACTTATTGAATAGCCCCGGAGGTAATCTGCACAGTAAAGGAATTTCCGCCCTGCTAAGTGGCTTAGAGAAATGTTTCAGTATGGCTTAGGGTCATTTATGTCTCGATAATTTTGCAGGATATTACAGCAAACGATGGAGGCGATTGCAATCGCTCCCATCCCCACCAAGTCATCGCACACACGGGGAGAGCGCGGCCTCCGAGAACAAGATTACATCTATCACTTTACTGGACTTGGCAGATTAGAAAGCAGTTTGTATATTTGTGATGCAGGATTCATCATACGAGCCACACAACAGTCGAGCGTCACACAGACATGTCCCTTTGGTTCTGTCCAAATGTAAGTGGCTGTACTGTGGAGGTAAGAGCACAGCCATCAGGCTCACAGTCACAGAATCTTAGCCTCAGGTTCAATCTTTGTTGGTCCTCCACTTTTACACAATCTCTATTAATCCCTATCAAAATAAGACAACCAACACCCTGTGATATACACCTTGTTGCTCATGACAATAATGATGACTGCCACCATGAAATTGGCAGTGAACCGCTAACAAGCAACCAGACTGTTGTTACTGTATTAATGGAAATGAAACACGTGGTGTGAAAGACTACGACCACTAATACCACCACTGCTGATCCGCTGGCCTCACACAGGTACTACCACCACGGACGACCTCACATTGCCATGCAAGGAAATATCACCAAGCAGAGTCTGATCGGACGAATGAAGGAAAACAGCTTCTGACGGCGACTCGCAGCCCGAGGCCACACCACGCTGAGGGGCTGACTGCTGACGGACAGACAGAGCCGGTGAACCGACAGGCAGCTTTCCTCATTAACCCGTGACCTGTTAATTCTGCAAGCTGGCCTGGCAGGAAGAAGACAGCATTCTTCTATTTCCAACTAATCCTCGCTGTGATGGCACAAGGACTGGGGCAGAGAAACTATTTTGTGAATAACGAGCCTCGACTGCGAAGCCGTTTGCAAAACATTGGCCAAAAGCTGTCAGTCATGGCGTCTGCTGCAGGTCTCACCTCGAGACACTGCACTACCAAGAAGGTGGTGGTGGGGATGGTGAGGGGGGTTTCTGTCTGCAAGCTGCTCACCAGCCTGCAGCAACCTCCCGCAGCTTCATTCCTCTGTATGTCTCAACCGAAAGTAAATTAGTCCGAGTAGCTGGGCAATTACGGGACTTGAGTCAGTGCAGCGGTTAGATCAATTTCCTGTCTTCCTTGCACAACATTTCCCCCGCTTGTTTTCATTCATTTGTCTTTAATACCACCCAGAGTTTTGTGTTTGTTTGTTCTATTGAAGTTAATTTATTAACACGTCTTTCAGTGGCTGATTTGAATGTTCATGGGGAAAATGGCTCCTCTCACTTGGCAACATGGTTAAAACTAAAATGTTGTTTTCCTCGGTTTGATCATGTTGGTGGGTGGGTTTGAACTCAAATACATACATTAGCTGGGAATTTCATTTGATGAGGTTGAGTGCCTCTTTCACTTATCCCCCAACCTAGATTAAGCTCCGGCCTCGGCACAGACAACACAAATCTTCTCAGAGTCTAATCAGCGAAAATCACAGGAAGCCTCCTAATTTGATGTGAAGCTAATAAGATTTGGGGTGGGCTTCAGAGTGCCGGTGGGTCTGACAGACAGAAACCCTCCCGGAGCAGCAACAGACAACATGTAAAGAGCAACAGAGGGATGCGTGCGAGACTTGCCCTCATTGACATTTGGCAGAGATTTTTTTTTCCATTGTTAGCACATGTAGGTAACACGCCCAGCCGATATCTCCTGCCTCAGCAGAGATTTCACTGGTAATGCACAAAACATTACGGTCACGTCTCACATGACACTTGTTAGCAGAGGATGAACTGGTAGCATCCGGAGCTGCCCAACCCTGAAGATTTTCCATCATAATGCACATTTTTGTACTACTGTGGTGTTGAAGGGGGGCGGCGGGGTCATTATTTGGCATGTCCAGCTAATTTTAAGAGTTAGCATGGGTTTTAACGAGAAGGCCAAGATGTCCACTTTCTAACTACTCTAATCACAGGGAAACATCTGTTTGATGTTTTTATTGGATGATTGGAACAATAAAATGCTGTGTGTGACTGAGCTTTTCAGATGTGCTTCTGCAGCGTTTTCACTCCTTAGCAACGGACATCATACACAAGTTAAGAGGAGAAATATCTCAACATTTACAATTGTAATTTTTTTTTTTTTTTTTTTTTTTTAAATAGATGAAGCTCCACTCACCTCTGCAAACATTTGGCAGAAAAGGCCTTCAAACTGAAACATCGTGATCGTATGCACAAAAAAACTAAGAGTCCTAATAAAGTGTCACTCGATGATTGTTAATTATAGTCATTGCTAAAGTAGGTCCACGTTTCCCTGCACAGCTTGGATCTGGTACAGCCTGCCCCAGTTAGTCACCTCCACCACCACTTTCTCCACAGCTCAACACCCCCCAGAGGTCTCCTGCAACCGTCACAAGCAACCACAAGCTCTAGTTGCAAAACCACATCAGGCTGCAGCTCAATTCATGTGGGCATCTCAGCATCAGGAGGGGGAACGAGAGATCACAGGGGAGAAGAAGAGGATATTATTTGTGTCAGACAACTTGGCTCTAGATGAGGCACTGCTGTTCAGATCCAGTTGGACTGACTGGGCCATTCATTCCCATGATGCAGGAGGGAGCTGGTCTGCAAATGCAATCTTGCAGTAAATAAACAAGTGCAGGAGCAGAAGGTGGGGGTACACAAAACAATTGTTGTTCAATTGCTGAAAGGGGGAGGGAGGTATCACAACTTGTCACAGCTAGAAGAAACTATGAGCACTATAGCCAGACATAGCTACCTTATTTGATAGGCTTAAAATATGGAGGAATACACTGGTATTGAAAATGGATGGATGGCTGGATGGATGTTTACACAGATTATGGACCAAATCCTTAGAATAAGATCTGGCAAACATATTGCTCGTCTCCGCCGGAATTATTACTCATCAGATTTCCTACAAGCCAGACACAAGGATGATTTGCACGATTGAAAAGAAGCGCAATGTCACGATTACAATCAACCAAATCAAGGCAACTGAGAACGGCATTGAGATTTAGAACTACCGAACAGGCTTTTGGTACTTTTTTTTTTTTCGCTCACTGCTTTATGACAACTGCCGATCAACTCTGTGACAGACACATTAACCAGCTCGAAAACTACAAAACTTTTACGCAACAATGACGTGGAACGTTCACGACATTTAACTGTGGGCAAACGTATCGTAATGTACAGGTTGAATGGCGATCCACAAGACACAGAAGATGGGTTATTTCTCTTAGTGATCCTATTAAAAACAACTGTAAATATTGAACACCTAGGTCGTCAGTCGTCAGTATCGGTTTTCTGTCACTTAGCTAGCGTAATATCCCCACTGGGATTAGTGCTACAGTGTCCACAGTTACAAAAATGTTCCAAATGGTTCGCCCTGAATCTTATTCGCCCTGGTAAACACCGCCGCATAGTTTCAGTAAAAGTGTAAAAAACCCTTAACTGAAACTCTTAATCACTCCCTGTTAATGGCGAATATCGTTGTCAGCGTGTCCACCTGTGTCCCGGTGCGCCGCTAACGTTAACGTTAGCTAGCTAATTAGCCTTGTGGGGCTAAAACATTCCAGAGTGTCCTGAACGCTGCCGCAGCCGCAGCTCCGCACCCCAACCTACCTTCGCTTTGGGTGTGATGCACTCCTCTTGGGGTAGCACAACGGTCCACGGTTCTCTCCAGTGGGGGAAGGTCGTTTAACTTGTGCTTCGCCGTCCTCTTTGTCGGAGTAGTTGGGTAGCTGTCAGGTCCTGTCGGGTAGCTCCGCTCCCGTGTGTCCTGGTCGCTCCCGGCCGGTGTAATCCACAGCAGTGCAGTGCTCGCTCCCGCGGACCCAGTCACGGGCGGCTGCCCTCACAACTTTGGCAAATACCTAAAGCGCGGCAAAGATCCTCTATGGGAGCAGATGAGTCACACTTAAGGTTGTCATGACGATCGGCGACAAGTGAACTTTTGGCATTTCTTTTAGACGACCAATTTAACGTGATTTAAGCATATAGATCATTTTTCCAAGTACAACTCTCTGTCGTATGTGCAACTATATCTCAGGCAACCAAATATTAAATGTCAAATTCCAACCTTCCGCCTACTAACAGCGACGGCTCTCCCTCAAAGCACTAATAAGGCTACACGAGTGAGCGCTCTTTTTGCCTAACTTGCGTTCTGTCGCGCCCCAGGTGTTCGCGTCGCTAACAGGAAATAAGCGCCCCCTACAGGTGACAGCTTCCAGATGCAAGAATTTAATTAGCTAAGAAACGATTTTCAAGATCAATTTTTAACGAAGTAAACGAAATGACATCAAAACCAATGCAATGTGCAAGCTATATCGCATGCATTTACGGAATTTAAAACTTGGGAAGAAAAACGCATTAGGGGATAGAAATACAAAACTAAATCAAGTAAATAAATAAACAATACACACGGAATTATTGTATATAATATGCAATTGATTCACATTGCATAGTCACGCAGCCACAGCTAGTCTTTTGACATGAGCGAGTGCCAGCTTTCACAGTTTATAGATAAAACATGAACATGTTGGGGAGGGGGGGGGGGGAATAAACAACAGACAGATGTTTCCTCATAATTATTTAATCACACATACATTTACATCATGCAATCGATCCGAGTCTGTGATCTTTTCAACATCCCATTTCCGTCCATAACAGAGCCCTGCCATTTGTGCCCCAGTTGTCCAGGAATGATCCAGTACCTTCTCCACCGGTGGATCCTCAAAACTGTTCTTTAAAAATCGACCAACTATTACACAGTAATAAAAAAAAGTGGCTACACTTTTATTCAGAATTCAAAGCTCAATTTAGGTAAACACCACAATATTCTTTGCTTTATTTTTCTTTAATCAACTATCCCCCTCCCTATTTCCATTTCATATCCAGTTTTGAGGTCCATGCTTCCAAGTCTTTGCTAATCTAGATAACACATAGGGGAACAAACCCAACACCGTCCTGTCATGAACACTGGGGAGCAACTCCTCCTGCAGCTTGGGCAAATTCACAAGGAAATTTCTTTTGCTGTCGGGGTTTGTTTACAGGGCTTTGGAAAACGCTGTCCTTCAGTCCCAAACAGTCACTTGTGGAGTGTTTTGAAGAGTGCAGGCATTGTGAATAAGTGCCATTAAAAGCAATCTTTCTCATCCAAGACGACAGGTTTGACCGTTACATCGCGTGAGGAAAAAAAAAAAAAGTCCAACCCCCTTTCTCCCTGCTGGAGTTCCAACTTTTATGCACTCTGAGGAGTCAGGAAAGTCAAAGTACATTTAACTATCTATACCAGACTGTGTTTTCTTATTTCTCAGAATAAATAAGAGTGTGGTTGAAAGAAAAAAAAAATATTTCCCAGCTGTTCTGCTACAGTAGGAAGTCATAACAAGCGGTAAATTTCAAGAGGAAAGGAGGGGGTGGGACTTTTCACTCCTCGTGGCCAGATCGCCGCTTTCATCATCACACCCTGATCACACCTGCCATGCGACTGTTGTACAGTGTATATTACAGTATATTGCACTTGCACAAGATGTTAGTGTTCTCACGCTGGGGTTACAATCACTACAAGCTGGTTGCCAATGACCTGGGGGCTTCATCACAGGGTTACAAAAGAAAAGAAAAAACCTGCTGCAGAGGAGATAAAAAAAAAACAACCATAAAAACAACACCAAAAAAGCAAAAAAAGACAACAAAACACAAAATAAAATCCTACACCCCTGACTACATTTAGTTAAATAAACACTTCCTCCTGACGATGACAGAAGATTGTTGTGCAATTTTAGGACCCTCTGCTTCCCTGATTGGCTGATCAGCAGCAGGGGTCTGAACCATTGACTGACACCACCACTGCCACCGACCCTCCCCTTCGAAATATACCTACACCATCTACGTAGCAACAAAAGAGATACAGTACATTTAAAAAAACAAAAAACAAAAAAAAGCATGACAAGATGCTTTCTGCAAATTTACAACCAAGTTAGAGGTGTCCTAGAAGAAACAAGTGGGGGTGCAGGAGGAAAAGACAAAAGTGAAGCCCGATTTCCAAACAAATCATAATACAACGGGGAATTAAACCTGAATGTCACATTTACAACTTAAAAATCAAAAAAAATAACAAGGGGTTGTGACGACGAGTGAGTGTGACTGTGACCCAGCGAGGACAGGGCAAGCGCTGTGGCAAGGGCTTTGGCCGTCTGTAAGCCTGCGGTCGACGTGCTCCGATGTGCACAGAGATATAAATATAGCGTCCATAAACACAGCATTGTTAACCACCGAGATGAAGCAGAAATGGTAAGTTTAGCTAGGTAGCGGGGGCTGTGCCGAAAGGTCGTGCGGAGCGGAGATCATTCTCTTCCGGTGTTACCTCCTTCCACATATTTGCATCCTTCCCGTGACATCACCACTAACGATTATATTTCATGTTTTATTCTTAACTTAATGATAAAAACAATTGGCCCGAACAGGTATTCCGTTAAATACATCTACAGTACACTGTTGCAGGGCTTAGCTCTCGCGTTTGCCCGTCCCTCGTTACAGTGAGCGCCCTCTGCAGGGAAGCAGTGTGCAGTAGCGCCAATTTTACATCTGTACAAGCCTGGACAGAAACGTAGCGCTCGACGCCATCTAGTCGATTCAAAACCTTGCAAATTTTCTTTTTTTTTTTCCTTTTGTATATTTGTAGGTTTTTTTCCTTTAAGCATGTAAAATCTATCCAGAGAAGTTTTTTTGCGAATAATCAATGGAAATAATGATGAAATGTACAGAGGTTAGCCTACAGCATAGAGCTATTTCTCATAGTAGGATCTTCTTTTTTTTTTTTTGTCTTTATTTTTTTTGTTACAGGTTGTTGTGTATTTAAATTATTTTTTTTCAGATCTTGCTACCCTTACATTCAGCTTGGCACAGTGCAGAACTACTCGCACGACGACGGACGACGACTGGCTGTGCAAAAAAATAATGATAATAAAAAAACAAAGCAAGACATTTTGAGGTGCGCGCAATGTCGTGGGCCAAGGCTGCACTCGAGACTGCGTTTGGTTTTACTTTAAATGGTGGGTAAGAATATTTATCTTGCTTTTTTGTAAATTTTAAATTTGTTCTTTCATCATTAATATATCCAGTAAGAGAGAGAGAGATAGAGAAAAAAAAGACATAAGTTGTGGTGAGAATCCAAGAGGTGAGGGGGAGAGAAGTGGGAGGGTGTAAGGGTTTGGAGCTGTACAGGCAAGGAATATTTATATATATATATTTATAATTCAGACACTCCTTCGCAGCCCCAAAGCAGCGACAAGGAGCCGTATTCAATGTAATGGAATGACGGGTTTGTCGGGCAGGGAGGGGGTCTGGGTGGGGGTGGGGGTGGGGAAAGAGGGTGAGAGCGGCTCCTTCAGTGGTGTCGTCCTTCTGTCCTCCTGCACTTCAGCTGCACACAAACAGAAAGAACCGTGTTACTGTCTGTTTATTCCATCCATCAAGTAAACATGTCAAAAAATTTGCCAACAATAAATATATATATGTTTATATTTGAATCAAGCCAACAAGAGCCATTGATGTGATATCCTATTCATCCTCTACACCTAAAGATCTCTTAAAAAAAAACCCAACCCCAACATATTTAGCCATCTGTTCCCAGCCTGGGGTTTTAGCTTCCAGCTACAGCTGACGCTTTTTGAACCTGCCTCAGGTTTGGTCAGGGATAAAATCAAGACAGGTTTCAGGAAGGAGTGAGTGTGTGTGTGTGTGTGTGTGTGGGGGGGGGGGGGGGCAAAACCTCTCTGGGGTTGTGGCCAGTAACCTTGATGAAGTGTCATTGCCCTTTGTGACATCACAAAGAGTAAATGAGGTTGAGCAAAGACTTTGTGAAAAGTGAAGCAGTAAATGATGCACTTTCACTGACAGGATGGAGACAGTGATTATTTTTGAGGGAACGTTATTAAAGTGAAATCGAGAGAATCTGGGACATTCAGTGATGAAGAACAACGGCCACCAGTTCCTTTGTTCTTTCCCAGAGCATTTTGATGTTGTTTAAAGTGGTTACTGCATCTGATACATCATACGGTCCGTGGCGCCTGGCGCCACACTTACTTCTTCTCTGGTTTCACGCTGCTTCCTCCCCTGATGGACACCGTCTGGCTGTTCTGGTAGAAGCCTCCCCCGCTGCGGTTGATGTTGGGGTGGGTGGGAGACGCCACCGGCTGCTGTCCAGGTCGGATGGGCTTGGCTGGGGGGTGCGACACAGACGGGTGGTGAGGATTGGTGGTGTGGAGATTTGCGTGTGACAACATTGTGGTTTTTTTTTTCCTGCCCCAAGTGCTCACCAATCTGGGCCGAGTGGCCCCTCCTGGCCATGTTCTTGGCCCTGACGGCCTCCTTGATGCGGTCCACCTCCTGCTGGTAGCGCTTGCGGTCGCGGGCGGCGTTCTCCTTGGCCTCCTTCAGAGCAGATTCCAGGGCCTTGACCCGCTCAGCCGTAGCACGAAGACGCTTTTCCAGTTTAGGAAGCTCACAGCGAAGGTCTGCATTATCACGCACCAGCTGTAGGATGGTTTAGAACTCAAGTTATTTCTTTACTTTTTTCCAACTACTAAAGTAGAAGGGCATAGACACAGAAGAGTTAAGTTCTCAGATAAAAAAAAAAGGAGTAAAAACCTCCAGAGTGCAGTAGATAAGGGATTCCTACCTGTTTGTGAACCTTGGTGAGCTGCTCAAGATTGTTCTCAAGAAAGGATATTTTCTGCTTTTGTGCAGCGCTGCCCCCTGTGTCATCGGAGTCCATCTCAGCGCTCTGCAAAACAAAAAGAACACGGGGATGAGAAGCAATAGAACCAGGAGGGACTGCGTGATCTCCTCGGGCAATCCTCCCGACTTTGCCGCTTCAGTCACCCAGACAGCATTTCTGTTGTAGGTACGACCTCTCCGTGAACCTAAACAAAAAACACTGAATCTTGCCACTTCACCTTTTTCACTCTGGTTGCCAAGTCCTGGACAAAAAGTTTCCTCAAGTTGTGGAGGGTCTGCAGCTCCTTAGCCTTTAAAAGAGAAAGAAAAACAATTATAAAAAAAAAAATCTGTATATAGAAAAAAATAGAAAAAGTGCCTAATGAATTAAATCTACCATCATCAAGGACACAATTAATAACCACAAATATAACAGTGAATGTTATTTTATTCACTTAGTTGCATTTCAATTTGTAGTTTATTGCTTTGAACTAAAACAATATATAATACATCTGGACCGGCTGCCACTTGTGTCAACTCACCACTGTCTCCTCCAGACCCTTCAGGTCCTGTCTGGCCTGCTCCCTTCTGTCCTGCATCACCCTGAACAACACAATTCTCATCAACACACACATCACAAATTGATTTTTTTTTTTTGGTTTTTAATCCTCTGCAAAGAATAACTGTGTGTAACATACGTGAGCTCATGCAGCTTGCGGCTCTTTTCCTGGTCAATTGTTTTGAGCTTCTCATGCTCCACCCTGAGCCTCTCCTGCTCCAACATGATCTTCTGGTTGAGGCTGAAAAAACCAGCAGAGGTTCACGTTATTATAACACATCAAATATTCTAAAACGCTCCTCTTAGCCCCCCCCCGCCACCATTTTTTATAAAAACCTATTTGCAAAATGTTTTCTTCTCGTTTCACAGTACACTGCACAATGAAGCATGATGGGAGTGGGCGTCTTACTCTTGCATCTCAGTGATGAGTTTCTCCTTGTTGTCCAGCTCGTCTCTCAGGCTGCTGATCTGCTTCTGATGAGCCTCACGGTGGGAGTGGATCTGCTTCTCCACCGCTTCCTGAACACACAGCAAACATTTCCATACAACTTAATCATTCTCTGTCTCCGTCTGTGTTTTCCCTTCCTTTACGCACTGCCAAATTGCTGTCCAATGATTACAATGATCTGGTAACATACCTTAACCTCATTGGCAGTCTGGATCTCATTCTCTTTCTCCATCGCATGGACTTTTTCTACAAATCAGAAAGACAAGTTTCATAAGATGAAGACATGAAGAAGGAAAGCATTCATGGTAATCTTCCCCCAAACACGATGCTGGACTTGGCTACATTGGAGAGATATTTTACTGGCGTACCCTGAGCGCTGAGCTTGACAAGCTCTTCATTGAGAGAGTCCACATTCTCCTCCAGCTGTCTTTTCTTCTGCTCCACATTCTGCAGGTACTCTGTCAGGGACTTGATTTTAGCTTCATGCTGCAGACAGAAAAGGGAACAAGTCATCAGCGAGTTCTTAAAATCGACCGTCTCTCCACACTCCACACCACACACAGAGATCTGCTGCATGAGCGCTGGGGGTCGTGTCCTGCACACCTGAGAGATGCGAAGCTGGCAGGCTGCCAGTTCCTTCTCGTTCTCATCCATCTTCTTGTTGCTCTCGGATTGCGTGCTCTCCAGCTGCTTGCAGCGCTTGGCCATGGTCTTCACTTCTGACTTCATCTTGCTGATGTAGAGGCGGGCCACTGTGAACTCCTCGTCTATCATGCCGCTGCCGCCTTCGTGTTGCTGGAGGCAGAGGAGGAGAGTTGAGGAGGCGCAACAGCAACCGTTGTGTTCATGTGTTTGTATGTGTGCACAGAGCCAACAGGAAGGTTTGGGAGGGTTTAGGTGGCTCACAGCCACTTTTTCACGGTGGTCTTAAATAGTAGTAAACAGTCCTCTGGAAGTTTGACTAATAGGTTGAATGCAGAATAAACTGATATCACAAGAAGGAAACTAAAAGCATTATTACAGTGCTACTGGTCCTGAACCTTAGGGGAACTAGCTCCAATGATTCTTCATCCAGCCTCTACCTTGATGTCATTGCTGCCGACAGCGATGCCGATCTCAGCGAGGTCTTTTAGCAGTGATGACATCATCTCCGTCACCCTCTTCCTCTGATGGTTGGACATCTCCTTCAACTTCTGGAGCTCAGAGTCCAGAGACGACAGGATGGACTGCAGGGAGAGAATGAGAACCGTCAAACCCTTAACTCAGTATCTACATTCATTTGTGTTTTAGATCCACTTCAGCCATTTGGAATTTGACACTGCAGTGGCAATAAATACATCAGCAGATCTTTAATATCTTATAACAAAGAAAAGGTGTGTGACTTGAAGGATGCCCAAATCTTCCTCCTGCTCACCGATTTCTGGTTGAGCTCCTCACTGATGGCCTCAAACTCCTTGGTCTTATCCTCCACCTCCTGGCTCTTCTGATCATAGTTGACAGCCAGCTCCTCCAGAGCCTGGAGAACCTCCTTCACCTCGTCCTTGGAGGCCTCGTTCTCTGCCTGCAGGCGGTTCAGTTCTGCTTGCAGGTTCTCATGGTCGCGGCGAGAGGAAGCCAGAAGCTGCAGGTGGCAGAGAAAAGTGTTGTTAGGTTACCTCTCTCCGGTGTGCACGTTGCACTGGGGGACGTTTGCCTTTGACAGGTTAACCAATAAAGACCTGCAATCGTGTTTGGACTTTTAGAAGAAAGAAAAAACACAAAATAGAATGCATTGTGCCATTCTAAATAACTCAAGTGTTATTATGAGGGAAAAAAAATCTCAAAGTAAATCAGTTCCTAGCTCAACACTCTGACCTTCACTGCTGGGGATGTCAGAGTTGGAGCCCTGCTGTAAAATGTAAATACAGTTTGACAGCTTCATGTGTTCCCTCGCCCTGTGAAACTGCGGGAATCAAGAGCTCATGCTGCCCCTGTAGTGGTTCCCTCCACCTGTCAAACCCCCAGCACTCACCTCTTCCTGGTCCAACATCTGCTGCTTCAGCTTCTCAGCCAACTGGCTCTGCTGGTTGATTTCCTCGTCCTGGAATGTGCGGAGACACAACACAAGATCATTAAAATTCAAATAAACAAAAACACAACGGCTTAAAATGCAGATGAGTGAGATTTGACAGAGCAATAGTGTGCAGATAAGGGATTTCCCCTCTGAAGGCCAATTTAAACCACCTGTTAACATGGCAGCCCAGCCCGTAATGATATACTCAGCGTAAGCAATGAATGACATGTCACACACAACTCCATGCAGAGAGTCAACAGACGAGCTCACAGTTCCTGTCCACCCCCTCACCTTGTCATCCAGCTGTTTGTAGAGCTTGCCCAGCTCTGCCTCACACTTGTCGTTCTCCACGTCCGTCAGGCGAACACCCAGCACGTTTGGCGTGGACGCCGGCTTGTCGTTGATGATGTTGTCCAGCGCTTGCACCTCAGCGTTGGCCTTCTCCTTGTCAAACTGCTCTTCCACTGGCACACTCTCTCCTGCGGTCGACGCAAAAGTGGACAGCACATTTAACAGAGGGTCGGTTTTGGGGAAAAATGCTGTATTTGCACGACTTAAAAAAATTTCACAGTTTGAAAAAAATATTTGAATCCTTGCACACACGTTAGAGGTCCTGTGTGTAAATTCTTTAAGGAAGGCAGCCTTTCATATTTAGGCCACTGTCAGGCAGGCTTCCTTAAAACATGGTGGTGCTAGATGGCAGCTATATAGGAGCAAGACCCTTATTGATCTCTGTAGATTGTTATATACACGAGAACCATTCTAAGGGTAGGAAAACCAAATTCCTTTTATTGTACGAAGAGTATACACTTTTATTAACGTACTTATGGGCAGTGTGTTAAATGTTTACCAACATGAAAACCATTAATCAAGCTAAATTTTACACACTGGATCTTTCACAGTGTTCAATGATAAAAAAATTTTCCCTCACCGTTCCTCCAGCGGTTGAGCTCGTTCTCCAGCCAGGTGACGGTGTTCCTCAAGGTCTTATTCTTCTCCTTCTCCCTTTCATACTTCTGCTTCCACTGTTCTGCCGTCAGCTCAACGTTCACGGTGACCGTGTTCTTGATGGTCTTTGCTCTGGGGAAAGAAATTCACACAATTATTCGAGTACTGTGAGCTAAATAATACCATAGCTCAGCGGCGCTCGGACCAACCTCTGTCCGAACATGAGGGTGGATTTAGTTTCAGCCTCGTTGTAAGAGGAGGGCGAGGAGCAGATGACTATGGTGGTTCGACAGTTGCCACCCAGCGAGTCCTGCAGAATACGGGTCATCTTGCTGTCTCGGTAGGGGATGTAGACCTGGTGTACACGGCAGGATAACAACAGGGAGTGAGGAAATAATGGAACGCCCGTTTACTTTCACACACATTTCTTTTCACGTGTGAAGCTTGCTAGCAAGATCGGCGCGTATGTGAATTTTAAGCAGCCCTCATTAGGGATCATTGTACTATAATTCCTGGCCAAACTGCTCTGACTGAAATGAATGCAGTGGCATTTGGTTTCATCAACATTCAGAATCTTGTGGCTTCAGGTGAAGTTAATCTGATCTGATAAATGATACACGCAGCCCCTCTGTACTCTGTAAGATGCCAGGCATCTCTGCACAACGGGTCAATTGTTCTAAAGCCCCACCAATGTACCAGCAACTGTCAGCCTCAGGTTGTTTACTGAGCAGAGAGAACAGAGAACAAAATAACGGTTGATCAGAGTGTTAAGTGTGAAATCGCTCTGAAGTGGCTCAAAGAGAAAGACGGCTGCCTGAAGCAAGTTTTTTTTTCTCTATCAGTTGAAGTTGTTTCTGCAGCACAAAGGACTTGTTGAGCGCTGAAATTGGACTTTCACAGAGGCATAACTGAAAAAGATACTTGTTTACTCACATACACACCTTAGCCTCAGAAACACCAACACTTCCACTCATGCCTGCACTAACACCAACAATGTACTACTGTGTGTGACATTTGTTTGAGCTTAAGTGGGCATAGAATAGTGCTCACATAAATTTAGACTCATTCAATGAAGAAGTGAAGCCTCGCAGAGGGACTGGCAAATTACGAGCGGCGCTTTTGTTACTGAACAAGAGAGAGGGTTGAGGTACTCACACTTCCTTCAGCCAGAGCAGAGATGACGTTTCCCAGAGACGACAGGGACTTGTTGATGTTCTTGGCCTCGTCGAGCACGGCTCCCTCTGCTCCTGTTTTACTGACCTACGAGATAGAACAAAGTGTTTTAAACCTAATGGCGTTAGAAACAGAGGGTCACAAATCAACAGCTGCGTACAACGAGGACAGCTTGTTTGCTCTGATTTTTTTGTACCTTTTCACTGCCAGCCAGATCCACCAGGTAGAGTTTGCCGCTGAGCTTCTGCTCCGTCTGAGTGTTCTCCTGTTTGACGTTTATCAGGAAGATGCTGTGACTCCTGGAGCTGTGCTCGTTCATGTCTACGAGGAAACAAGCGATGGCCGTGAGGTCAAAAACATGATGGTCACAACAACAGTGAAGTTGTTTTTTACGGAGTAAGTGGCAGTGAAGTAACAGTGAAGCTTACTTGTAACTGCTACGTGTCTGTTTGATTTGCCTTCATCAATCGTGTCCATCACTTCCTCGGGGCTGCAGACAAACCTCTCAGTGCAGCCCTTTGAAGGAAATACAAAACATGAGGGGTTTTTCTTGAATAAAAGTCCACCTGATATCCACCAGACAATGAAATAATGGTCAATTCTCACCTTCACATAAGGTACTCTGTTTTTATCTTCATGCACAGACAGGTTGGTTTTTGACACTGGGGAAGGAAGGAAAATGTTGGTACTACATCTGAGCAACATGTTGCAATGTTTTTATTTAACATTTTGGAGCAGATGAGCTGACGGCCATTTCGTTTTTCTGACTAAAAGCAGAATGTATTGATATTTACACAGCAACCCCATTTTCTTTAACTGTTTAACACCTAAGTACTTACCATCCAAAAGGTCCCGGATTTTGTCTAGATAGATTTCAAAATATGAAACCTATGGACAGAAAAAAAAAATTTTTCAATATCCAGCAAACAGAATTTAAATCAGAATTTGATAACTCGTCTTAATTGCTACAGTGCCATATCCTTTTTTTTATAGGATAAATTCATGTACATTTACTTGCATGCTGCAAATCAGATTGTTACACATGTTACCTGAATTAAAGATCTATCTTTATAATTATTTATACAACTCTGAAAGGCCTTCAGTATTTCCTAACTAGAACTGTGAGTTTGGCTGGTGATGCGGTAGCAGCTGCAGCAGCTCCCAGTGAAGCTTTATTAACACTTATTTTGTCTTAATAACACTCAAACAGGAAGAAAATGCATCTTATGCAACTCACTTTGATATGAAACTCCAGGTTTTCATCCATGGAATAGATGTAGTTGAAGATATCTTGCACTATTCTGGGAATGATACCCATTGAGTCTGTGTCATGGAGATTCCCCTAAACACACACAAACAAAGTGAGGTCATTACAAATGTCGATTCATCTCATTCAATCATCAACACACGTTAGTTATCCTTACCTCCATGGTGTGTGTTTTTCCAGATGAAGTCTGTCCATATGCAAAGATTGTCCCATTGTAACCCTCCAGGACATCTGCAGGACATCGCAAACAACTTGGTCAAGGAAAAAAATTCAATGGCTTATATTCGATTTCTCTTCTGCACATGGCTCTAGATAACGGGCGTGGCGAGTGAACGCCAACATCAATACAGACCTTTGACAATTTTCTGAGCGCAGGCATTGTACACCTGCTCCTGTGTTGTGTTTGACTGGAACACTCTGTCAAACATGTAGGGCTTGCCCTGGAGAAAAGACATGAAGAATGAGCGGTTAGCAGTGACGATGCCGACAGTGATGTGAAAACACTGCTGCGTGTCCAGAGGAAAAGGCTGTCATCTTTTTAAATCCTTGCAGTCAGTAATTCCTGAATGGTTTGCTTTTAATGACAAGATAGATGTACAGTAAACGAATATGGACGCTGCTAATAATGGGATTGTTAAAAAAATAAAATAAAAAATAAATAAAAATAAAAAGTCCCATTATTTAAAAAAGAATTAAAGAAAACAGTCTTTTCAATGGCACCTACAAGTGAAAAGAAGCCGGGCGTCGCATCCCACCTGACAGGCCAATCTTCAAACCACAATCAAGTGAGATCGGAATCAATAGTTAGATTTGCAAGGAACGAAACAATCTGAAGCCAACAGCAATTCTGAGGGGCAAATCAGATGTCATGCTGACTTCAAGAGTTGGGGGTTGACTCATCGGTTCTGCGGCCTGCAGGGTGGGGTTCCAGTGGAGCTGGAATACTTAAGTCAATGCCAGATTCAATGTTATCGAAATCTGTCAGAGACAGCTGTGGAAAATATCGTCAGGCAGCTGGCAGCTCCTCTGAGTTGCTGTCCATCAGGGCTCTTTCATTAGCCCCAGATCTGTGTGTAAATACATTCATAGCTCTCGATGGAGTCGTACGTACGCCAGGAAAACACGATGGCACCTTCACAGTGCCGCAATCGCTCCGACTACAGGCGCTGCCGTGCCCTCAGTTTGCACTCCCCGTTATAATCCCCTCTGACGGACGGTCACATTCAGCTCGGTGCGGCGCCGTCCTGCAGCAACTTAAGACGTTGATAATTCACTCCTGCAAGTCACATCCTGGCAATTAACCCCGACGACAACACAAGGGCTGAGCCACTATCAGGACCTCCAGGTGCAGCTGGGAGACAATAGCACAGACGGAGTTCAAGGTCCTCATTACCTACAGTCCCGTCTGAGGGGATTACTTGCTGAAAATGTAATTACAGTTAAAAGCATTGTCACAGTATTAATAAGAGGTCGCTCACGTTTCGGCTTCCTATGAAACTTGACCGCATTTAGCTACTTAAAAGACAGACACATACAATGCAAGGTGATTCCGTTGAATTAATGTATGAAATCTGGTGGGGTTTGCGGCTAAGTAAGTGAATGAAAGATGAGTCCAGGTACTGTTGCCCTCAGACAAGTGTGAACCGCCACTATGCTAATTGTTTGTTTAAATGCATTAGGAGCACGTTTTCTTAGAGACCTAATCCTTTTCTTCAGATTTATCCCTCACGCACCTCAGCCACTTCACCATGGGAAAGAAGCTCAGCTGTGTCCTTGCAGGACATTACGCTGCTTGTATGGCATGAGGAGACTTGGTGGCAGTGCATGTGGGAATCACCTGATCTTTCACGTGCAAAGCCGTCAAAAGAAATGGACACATGAATAATTAACCTGCTGCATACTCGCACTACGCTGGCAGCTTGGTACACAGAGCTCGTTATATCACCCACAGCACCTCGCTTGGAAAATACAACTACAACCATTTCTGGGTGGAGAGCTGCTGTGTGGTGACCTGACTGTACAGTTGGGAGGTGTTTGCAGGAGAAATTCCAAGCAACGTAATCTGGAGGATTTCAGCGTTGATGTCTGCGATGTCTGCAGATGAGATGTCAAAACTGCCTTTACCCTCTTTGAAGGAAAACATTTAGATTCTTTCTTGCAGAGAAAAAGCACAAAGTTGAGGAGATACCAACTAATTTTACTTGCACTTTATATTTTGGATAAAAAAAAAACTGATTACAATTTAAATGCTTGTATTTCTTTTCTTTTTCAGTTAATTCACAGTATTGAGAACTTAAGCCCTCAATGGAGACAGGAACTGTCTTGGCACAGAAAACAGGATGCCCAGTCTGTCCTGGTCAGTCAGTTTCTCCACTAGCTGAATGTTGGTGTGGAAGGCTCCACCCTAATTCAGTGCCAACACCCATGTATAGAGCTCAAAACAAATTGGGAAAAAAAAGACCTTGCGGTGAATAAAATCATCTGTAAAAAACAAACATTGCGACAATAATTACCTTCCTCGCTCAGAGCGATAGCCCAGTGCCCACCCAACTCCCTGTTCTGATTGGTTTAACAGCTGGTTACCAGGAGAGAAAACACAGAGGGATTACCCAGCAGGCCCTGCTCCTGCTTATGGCCACTGTGAGTGTTGTGCAGTGTTGTAAGCAGATGCACCAGAGGAGGCAAGTAGGTTCCGGCCTGCAACACTTGTGTCCTCCACAATGTTGGCTGGTATTTTGGCACTATGACTGGCACTCTGAACTGGGCTGGGTCACTTCATGTCTGAGGGGCTCAGACAGGAGGTCTGCTGTTAGCAAAACAGCCAAAGACAAAGACACTGGCACCACAACTAATCATGGCGTCACTAAAGCCACAACCAGATTCTCTCCTGTTGAGGTGTAACGGAATAGTCCTAATACAGTTGGTTGTGAGCTGTCACAGCGGCAGTTAATACATAAGGAAGTATGGACGATACTTAACTCGACCACACGAGGAGACTCCTAAGTAGGTTTCTATTGCCTTGTAAACTCTGATAATACATAGGTTGACCCCAGATACTGAAGTCTGGAAGAAAACAGAGGAAACCTTATGATCGAATATGATTTATTTTCCTTTAGTTTTTCCAAAGGCAGTGGAAAAAATTGTCCTGCTACTATATTCCCTGACAATGACTATGCTTCCTCCTGGCTACAGTGAAAGAGTAAACTGATGACTAACCTTTTCTTTACTCGTAAAATAAAGATAATCAACGTCATGTGCCTTTTTATGACAGGTTCGATATAGTGGTGCACATTATGTCAAAGCATCAGGTGGCCATAAAATCTAACCTCTAACACAGCGATGAAAGCACTACCACTGCATTAGTAGGTCATTTTCTCTTTTCTCATTGAGGAAACTACATACAGTTAATAATGCTGTGGACCGGTGCGGTAATGAACGGCGGGCATCAACTTTGCTGCCATACAAAGGGAACTTGGGAAGTATTGTAATTATCTTAGCACATGCAATATTCTCCTGTGCTTCGGACTGAGTAAAGTCATTAAATGTAAAACTGTCAAGTCACTGAGGGCCATCAAAATTCACTGTCCTCCATTCAAACATATACAGCCACAATGCCACAAGTTTGTTTGGCATTAACAGCAATGCTGTCGACAGGTCAGGCTTTTTAACCTTTGGGGTCTTAAATCGAACTTAACAAACGGTTCATTACGAAATCACCGTTCTGTCAGCAAAATGTTAGACCGAATCAAGGAGAATTAAAACTAGCCAGCTAGCCGAGGCCGGCTAATCTGTCAACTACCAGCTGGCCTAGCCCCGCTAGCCAAGGCTCTCCGCTCAATCAAAGCTGGCTTACCCTTTATGCTGACGCAAACTGTTTACAGTTAGGGACTTGATGAACACATATGCACATCTTTCAATCATCTATAAAGCGGTGATAATACGCCTCAATGTGCCCGTGGGGCTGGCGGGCTAATGCCGAAGGCGTTTATTTAACCCGTGCAAGCCGCCGTGTTTGTGGCTTTGTTGAATGACAGCTCGCTAGCCATGACAGGGCAGCCGAGGCGTCATATGGCAGGGGCAGGGGCAAGAGGGTTTGTAACATCGTGAAACCGAGCACTGCTGCTCGCTGTCGAGGGGTAATGTGACAGTGTGTGTGGTGTAAATGAAGGAGTCACTTGTTTCACTGCGCTAACGCCAAGGGCCACGGAAGAGCGCAGCGGCGAGCAGGTCAGCCCTCGCTAACGTTAGCCAGCATGCTAAAGGCGCTAGCTACCTTAGCGAGGAGACAATCAAAAATGGCGTGCAGCTTGCGGCGCCGCAGAGCTCCGACACAACGGCCAGCAGCACGGCAAAAAACACTTACCGCGATAACGACTGTTTCATCCCCTTGGAACTTGGGGATATATCTGTCGCCTCTGGTCACCTCGGAGCTGTTGAGGGGCCTGAATCGGCACATCACTTTGATGGTGCACTCCGCCGGGTCGGCCATCTTCCACGGTTTACGAATGGAAATTCACCGACCAAACAAAAAAAATAAAGTGTATCCTGGATCCCAGGAACGGCCGTGCGGGGGCAAAAAGGGAGGCCGAGCCCCTGGTTTCCGATCTCAGATTCCGGAAAGAGTGACTATCGGTCTTATGTTACGCCAAAATAATCTTTGTTTTCCTCCTAGTCACTTCCCCCTGCTGTTACGAGGCCATGATACCGGTGGATCAGCGGCTGGCCACCTCACCCCTCCTGCTGCTGTGGATGTGGTTCACAATGACGTCACCCCGACGGCACTCCCTGTGTTGTTGTAATGGAGCACTCAATTATCTACGGACGGCAACTAAAAAAAATGGGGGAGAAAGAAGGCCCGAGGAAACGCGAAACTGTGCTACGTTCACACCCCCAAACGTTTGTTTTGTGCTGAAAGAAAGGATGTAAACAGGCACGGATGCTCCCTGCCTGCACCTGTTTTTACTCATCCACACTGTTGCTTTTCATTGCACTGCAAGATTCACCTCTGAGATGAAGGATACAAAAATAGTATTGAATTGAATTGTATTTTGGGAGGCGCTTCGGCCACATGTTGAAAAGGAAATAATTATTTGCTCATTTTGAGTCCAACAAGCAGTTGCCTCCCAGTTTGCGTCCAGTGAATCTGTTTATTTATGAGTGCTGTGGAATGGCAGGCTTGCCGGTCTTGGAGTCTTCTGAATCTCTTAAAGTGAAGGAAATCTTACGAGCACAGACGGTTGAATAGTGCGAATATGAGTCTTTATTTTTTTCACTGGAAACTAGGCAGACTATAAAAATTAGGACACACTTCAGGGCTTCTTTGCACTCTTTTCCTGCATGTAAATGAAATCACTGTATAAGTGGTATTTCTGCAACATTTGTAATCCAGCACCACTGAGCCTTGCAAGGCAGTCAGGTCACAAAGATTGCAAGTGGTGTTGCAGAGTCATCTTCAAAGCTAAATCCCCCAAAAATTCCAGCCCGTTCCAAACCTGTTTTCCATTCCCAGATGGGTTTGGGACATACATCATGTGAATGTGGGAAATATTCCATCTGATATGCCAGGTTATAATTTCACCTTCAGGCTAACCAGCTTGATGCTAAGATATTGGCTGAATCAGTAGATTTAACTGACGGAAGCATTGTTTGCTGAAAAATCCTGATAAAGAGATGAAAAAGTCTGGCACACTGTTAACGGTACACGCTTGCACTTTGTAATTTGTAAGAAGCACCAAAGTTATTCATAACCCCGGTAATGAAATAATAATAAGTGGTTCGAAAGGGGAGCCATGTGATCATGTATCATCTCCCTAATATGTTGGCTAGGGCAATTTGCAGATCTGTCAGTGTGTAATATGATGACAGGCTTTATTCCAGTGAGCAGTTAAAGCCCGTCAAGATTATCATTACTGAGGATTCAAGCAGCCTGTGGTAGTGCAAATACCACTACAGCTGACTAGAAAGTCATTGTGATTAAGATTCTATATAGGATTTGCAACGACATGAAAGGAAGACTGCTTCTTGTGAATGATGATGAGACGGATGTTGAGAACTCAAGCAAAACAGATCACAAAGCTCCACGGAGTGAGGTCTTTCCTCAAGCACATTTCTTCTATTGTCATTTCCAAAAGTGGATATTAGCGACGCCCCATGGCTCAGCTGTCTGTCTGTGAGACTGGAGGGGAGCTGCAGCTGTGAGAATCCCTCCCACTAAATAAAAATGAATCATGTCTGATCTCACTCAACAGATGCGACAGTGGAGCAAGAAAATACGTTCTGTGGCCACTCCCTGGAATGGCGAGGAATATCCTTTCTCACATTATAGTGCTCAGCTACAACCCAATAGCAGCTCTCCAGGTTGACCTGTGTCTCAGAGTGGGATCCAGTAGGGCATGACACTCCTATGTGCTCTAACAGGTTTGTCAGTCATTTGTCAGTGAGCAATTGGTCAGAGTAGGCACCATTTTCTTCAGCTAATTATCTGCAGTAAAGCAGAGCATACACATTAACATGAGCTAGTTTCCCACCCTGTGTCTAGAAGCAAAGCAGCCTCGGGTGTACGTGCATTCGTAACACTGTGTTACGTATTTATTTGAGACCCCACCAACTGTGTCCCAGTGGGCTGAGAGTCCAATTAAGCCTATTATTTGACAGCTGCGCCCTGCTTATCGGTCAGGCTCTGTGAATTACTCTCATTGTGTATCAGTTAAATTGCAAGCACTCATACATCAGAAAACATTATACATTCTGATTATTTTGTTTGATTCAAGCATAAAAAAAATAGGGAAAGTTGACACATTTGGCTAGCAATGCACAAGTTGATATCACTCATTCTTGCTGTTCTTATTAGATGTTGGTCAGTGTTGCTGAAGCAGTGACTTTTTTACTGGACCTGACAGCTTTTACACAACCTCTCGGTTCTTAACTTTGCAACTCAGCAACCCACAGAGCAACTTTTTCTGGTTCCTGGGACCGTGTTGCCATGTTGATGCATGATGTCAAAGCAAGTCACTGCTGTTTCAAAGTGCTTTAGTATCAGACCCTTCTCAATGTTTGGTAATCACCAACCTGACCCCATTTCAGCAAAGACTAAAAACAAGTCTGCACAAAATGCACTCCTTTCATGTTTTGTGTTGCATAGTTTGATTCTCTTCCTCTCCTGATTTTTTTCTGCTGTCGTGCACAAACTCAGCTGCAGCGAGATCAGAAGTCAGAGTAACACATGTTCTGATGATGACTGCTGTGATCATGAGAATAAAGCAGTTAAAACCATTAGGATAGATAGATAGATAGATAGATAGATATTTTATCAAGCAAGGTCTGTTCCGTTTCTCTGTTTTTTCCTTTTTTACAGACGTTGAAAAATCAAGTATTAATTGGATTTAGCATGTTTGGATAAACTGATAGAATAACTTGAATGGTAAGTTTAACACTATCAAAATAGATAAGCAAATCAATGTAGTATTATAATAGTAAACCTCGGGCTCCACACAGGTTGCCACACATGAAGAATTCATAAACCCGGTCCCAGTGCTACATGGATTGTGCCGACAATGCCAGAATGTGGCAAGGCGGAGAGTGCCCGGGAGGGCTCCGAACCCCAGATTCCTGGGTAATAGACATGCACGCTGGCTAGTCGGTCAAAAGGATATCCTCTCGGCCGAGTAGCCAGGACACATGATCAATTGAAGGCATAGTGACTGGACCCTCAACTGTCGCAGTTTCATATTTTTTTGGTGTGTGTAATTGTATAAGTGCTGTTAAATAAAGTAGTTTGGTTTTCCTACTCTTCGAATGGTTTTAACACCAATATTAGCTGGGTATTGTGCCGTTGTGCTAATGTAGAAGACAAAGGACAATGTTATAGGAAGCAAGCTCAATTGTTTATAAATCGGGGTTTTACAACTTCCTAAACTTAATAATAGCAAAGTTGAAGAAGAAATTAAGTTTCCTTAGCTCTGCTACAAGAACGAGGGAGGTATGTGAAAATCTGCTGTTGGAGGAAATCAGTGTGATAAATAAAACAAAAATGCTGTTTGTGTGATGGGCTTTCTGTATTTCTTGGATATAAATATGTACATTTAAGACAATGTTGGTCCTGTCTTTGGATATAAATTTATCTTTAATATTGAAAAAAAAAAAAAACCTAAAACAACAACAACTCTAAATTATGATGGAAATAGAACTGGTCGTAACTTAAACATTGGTCTTCTGTTCAGGTGTCAATCACATGCTGTGCTGGGGAGCAAAATGCTGTGTTTGCAGATGGCTCAATGACAAAGTTGACTTCAGGCAATTTCTCAGCACTGAACTTGGACTTTGCTGTACAATAGCAGGAAGTAGCTTATTTGTAATTAGACACAGTATATACTGACTGGAACATTACATTGATTACTGCCATGGAGATGATTCTGACTTTTGGCAGGCTAACATTTCTTCATCATGTGAATGTCATAACATTATCAAAATATTGTATTATGATAAGTATTTCTGCAGGGAATTTGGTTGGACAAAGAGATTGCTTTCCTTTTTTTTTTTCAACCAATGGCAAACTTCCTTTGATGTGTACCTGGTTGAATCCTGCAGTGACAACTGACTAACTAGGTAGTCACAAGTAAGAACAGTAAGGAGGCAAACACTTGAGTCTAAACTCACTGCACTGTGAAGTGTTCTTGAAGTTGGAATGTTCCGACAAAGGAGGAAAGCAGAGAAGCAAAGAGATGATGGAGACCGAGGCCAGTGGGCCAGTAAGACAGAGTACCTCCTGGTGGTGGCTGGGAATGTGGTGGGCCTGGGTAACGTATGGAGGTTCCCCTACCTCTGCTACAAGAACGGAGGGGGTAATTACTTTTCACGTTTGGTCCTCAAGGCCATTGTTGGCAATATCAATGTCTTTGCAGGCCAAAGTGTCAGGTTTTTGTACTTCACCAGGTGCCTTCCTGGTGCCATATGGTCTCTTTGCTGTGGTGTGCGGGGTTCCTCTGTTCCTCCTGGAGACGTCCATTGGCCAGTACACCCAGGAGGGGTTTATCACCTGCTGGAGGAAGTTGTGTCCATTAGCACAAGGTGAGATGATGTATCCTAACAGATACAAGATAAGAGGGATGAAAAAACAGCTGTTTTTAATTAATTTTAGGAATTGGATACGGACAGTTGATGATGAAACTTTACGAGTTCACCTACATCATTCTCCAAGTCTGGGGCCTTCTCTACTTGGTGTTCTCATTCAAATCTCAGCTGCCCTGGGCCACTTGCAACAATACCTGGAATACAGGTAAAGTAGTTTACATTGTTTGTGATATGGGGAACTATTAGAAACAAGCTTTTTCATATATAAGATGTTATGTTATGTAATGTAGGACTTAAAAAAAAACTGCATACACCGGGAAATGTTATTTTCTTCCTTACTCTTTAAATTGAGAATGTTTTGACGTACATGGTGACAAATTTGATGTGAACATCTTATCTTGTCTCAGCTATTGTAGTTCACTATTCATAATGCAAATTCTGAAACAAGCAACCAAGGCAGGATTGGTGGTGTTAACCTGTGTTAAAGAGTGTTGGTAAATTGTTTTGGTCTAATTTGCTTATTTTATCTGTTAATTTATATTTCCATCTTAGTTCACTGCAAGGGACTTCATGAACTGGATTATGCCCACAATATGACAGGAAACGATGGCATGCAGGAGAACACCTCATCTGCAGCAACTGAGTTCTGGGAGTGAGTAAAAAACACTCCGGTTTGATCTCATTGATTTATCCTCAAAAATAAAGGGTGCCTGATAAGTTTACACAAGAAAACTGTTTTGAAAATCTTACAACTAAATATAATCAATTTTCATAATTCCACATGTCATCAATGAGGATAGGATTAGCCATAATCACTCATTGATGGCTTTTCAAAATGCTTGGATTATATCCAATTACTCTTTCTCATTGCTCAGTGAAACAAGATATTGAGACTTTAACATTGTGATCGAAAGGAAAACATTAACCTCATTATTATCAATCTGTCACCAACATTGTTTATAGATCTGAGAAAGTGTTTAATGTTTTTCACCCTGGTGGGTGGAAGTTAAAATTACATTTTCTATTTTTATTAGACGACGAATACTAGGCATGTCTGCAGGCATAGAGGAGGTGGGCAATGTGCGGTGGGATCTGGCTCTGTGTCTTCTGGCCAGCTGGGTGTTCTGTTACTTCAGCATCTGGAAAGGTGTCAAGTCCTCTGGAAAGGTGGATGAAAGAGTTTTTACTTTAAATTATTTTCTAAAAAAAAAAAAAAAACTAAACAAAAAAAAACAACATATTAATTTATCTATTTATCTAAAGACAGGAAACTCATTTTTTAAATAAATAATTGAAATACGTGTATTGTATATGTTATTGCTGTGCATGAATAATTAATTATTTGTCAATTTTGCATTGTTAAAGGTGGCTTACTTTACTGCCACGTTCCCTTACGTGATGCTGCTGATCCTACTGATCAGAGGAGTGACTCTGCCTGGAGCTGCAGACGGGATCTACTACTACCTGTATCCAGACCTGAGCCGACTCTCCAACCTTGAGGTGATTTCCTATCTTAGTGTTTGTGACCAGACAAGGACTATTTCATTTGAAGGCAAAGCCTTCAATGGCAAACCTGGACCTCAAGTGCAACAGTTCACTGTATTGTTTGTGTTGTATTGTTCTCTTCTCCTGTATTGTATGTTTCATCCACACAAAGCAGCTGGAGATTTGACTGCACCACATTAAAAATGTGCTTAATTGTTATAAATGTTGAACTTTAGGCTGGGAGTCCTTCCTTCATGTAATTTGAATGTTTTCTCATTTCACAGGTGTGGATAGAGGCGGGATCTCAGATATTTTTCTCCTACAGCTTGACTACTTCGTCTCTAGTTGTGCTGGGCAGCTACAATGCATATAACAACAACTGTTACAAGTAAGAATTAAAATTTCACCCACCCAACTCAGTGAAAAACAAACAAAAACAAAAAATTTGACAAGTCTATTGTCCATCTGTGTCTGCCGAGGGACTGTTTCTGGATCTGCCTACTGAACAGTGGCACCAGTTTTGTTGCTGGATTTGTTGTCTTCTCTGTTCTTGGATTCATGGCCCAGGAGCAGGGTGTCACTGTTGATGCTGTGGCGGAGTCAGGTGGGTTTGACAATCTTTGATATTTGATGCAGTGATCTTTGATGTACAGGCAGCAGGTTGTAGAGCTCAAACGCTTTTGTGTATACAGACTATTCATGTCTATACACTTGTAATGAAGCACAATTGGCGGAAAAAATAGATGGAAGCTGGTAGTATACTGGAGTAGAATTTGCTTCAGAACCATTTATCATGTATTATTATCCATTACATCAATAATTATGTATGTACTATTGGTAATTTAGGCTATTATTTAATCTCACCTATAATTTATAGATATTTTTGCATGTGTCCTTTTTTGTGCTCTTTATTTGGCTATCTGTGAAAACAGACAAAGCGACCCATGGTGAGACTAAACTGTTAAAAATAGCCTGTTATTTTCCTTCCCCCTCTAGGTCCAGGACTGGCCTTCATTGCCTACCCTCAGGCTACAGCCATGATGCCTCAGCCTCAGTTCTGGACCGTCTGCTTCTTCCTGATGCTCATCTTGCTGACTGTTGATACGCAGGTTATAAAGATTAGCATATTATCAAACAATACATCGTAAGAGGAGACAAATAACTTTGTTCTGTTTGCAGTTTATCATTGTGGAGAGTGTAAGCACAACAGTCAGTGATTTGTTTCCAAAGTGGTTCCGTGAACCAGTGAAGCACGAGATCTTTGTCCTCGGTATCTGTGTGATCAGCTTCATGGCACAACTGGCTTTAGTTACCGAGGTGAGTAAAAGCACGCATGTAAACCTGTAATATGAATCCAAAAACAATCCCAAAAAGTTTAAGAAATGTAAATCTGTGTGCCTTTCGTCTCTTGGCTTTAGGGAGGAATCTATTTGTTCCATCTTGTTGACTTCTATGGATCGACCAGAGTCTGCCAGAATTTCATGGCTATTTGCGAATGTCTGGCTCTGTGCCTGATTTTTGGTGAGGATTTTGAGGCTGGTTTGTTGGTATGGCTTGATTGCAGAAACACTCTGTCAGTCTTTCAAGTGCCAGACTTATTGTTGTCTTTTTATGTGTTTATGTGTTTTATGTGTTGATCATGATCAATATCGTTGTTTTGATTCTTTTAAATTTTGTTTCAAATGTTGTGACAAATGTTCTTAAATCTTATTTATAAATCGTATTTGGACGTTCACCAGGTGCTGACCGTTTTGTCAACATCATCGAACACATGACAGGAAACAAACCATCAGTCTTCTTCAAGCTTTGCTGGAAATACTTTATACCTCTTCTTTCAGCAGTGAGTGGAAGTATTGTGACTCTGCTGTTGCAAAGTATTTGCTTAATGGGTTCTATGCAATATTGTTTCACCCCTTCTACATATAGAACCAAAACAAATGGTTTTCCTGCGCATCCTCAGCAACTTGCAGTGAAGGAGAGAAACAAGGATATAACACATCTAATGGGACTGTCACTGTTTTGTGGTTCATCATATTAAATAATGAAGTCAGCTGAGAATTTGTCTGGGGCAGAGCCATTGCTTTGGAGAGGTGTGCCCAGGCAGGAAAAATTTAGCAGCCTCAAGTCAGCTTTTTATCAAAAGTATTTTAAACCACTCCTTTGGGTCTGTGGCCTTGACACATAAATGAACCAAATAGAATTTATTGGAACCAATGCAAAAAAAATGCTGACATGCATTAAATGAGCAACAATGTAATTGTAATCGTATTTGCATTTTATTATTATTATAATTTTTTTTACTTCTTTAGAAGACCTTATCTTTTTTCTTCATTGATGTTGGGAGGGGTGTGGCAGTGCTCTCTAGTGGTCGCCTGCCACTGCTGTCGAGATAGGGAGAGAAGAAGACATTTAAAACTTTTAAATTAACGTGCAGCCAACAGGGCCAGAAAACAACACTCACCAAAACCGCTGTGAAGTCACTTTCTTCTCTTGCAGCTTGACACCACTAGTTCTTTACATGATCCAGATTTTGACTGTTTGACAAGTTTAGCAAGCTAAATATAACATATAGCTCAAGGCAATTTTACACTTTTGTATTACATTTATCGGTTCATTTTTACAGATTTCTTTTGTCCTATACCTGACTGACTACAAGCACCTGAAAGTTAATGACCATTATGTTTACCCTGACTGGGCATATGGCCTGGGATGGATGATGACGCTCTCCTCTGTACTCATGGTGCCACTGTGGGCAGCTGCTCAGATGTGTTTGACAGAAGGAACCTTCAGACAGGTCAGTGTCCATCATGTTAAAGCCCCCACAGTATTGTTTTACAATGGATTTTTGATATCCCGAAGGGTTTCTTTTGTGCCAAAAAATGCTGCTTTTTGTTTACGCACAAAAGTCTCTTGTTGTATTCCTAAAGATAATGTGCACTATTGTGTGTTGGTTTTAGCGCTTGTCCGCTCTTTGCCGTCCTGCTGAAGATCCATCCTGGCAAAGCAGAACAACGAGAGGGGAGGAAACCGGTGTTGAACTGACATCTTCTGCACTGGCAACTTAGTGTAACTGAGAAATTACTTCATTATATAATAATAATATAAAATAAAGAAAATAAAAAAATAATCAATAGTTGTCACCATGATGTCTGGAAAATGTTTTGTGTGCTTTATTATCTTAGCTAAAAAAGCAATCTAATTATTTACCCTAAAGGCTGTTTACCTTAACTTAGGTTTAATTGTACCCTTTTAATTTTTCTTGGCATACCTGCTGGCTTAGTTGGATGTGTGATACAGCACATTCAAAAATGCTGAATAATAAGCATGAAATGTTTTGTGTAAACCTCTAATCATGCGCACTTCGAAACATCTGAGGAGCAATTTATTTTTGATGGCAAATACCTTACACAGGTGGATTTCCTTCAAATGCATTTAATGTATTTTTCCTGATCATTCAAGTTCAAATATTTTTGCTGGACTGACAAATCTGCTAATGGACAATGCATGTTTTTTGTCACAGATTTCATATGAGGGTTGAATATTTCTCTTGCTTATTTCAACATCTTTACCAAATAAACTTCCTGAAAAATGTGAAAAACGTTTCACTGCAATTTATCCATCCATCTATCCATCCATTTTCTTTACCCACTTCTTCCTAGGCTCAGGGTTGTGGGGGTCTGCTGGAGCCTATTCCAGCTGTCAAAGAGCAAAGGCAGGGTGACACCCTGGACAAGTCGCCAGTTCATCACAGAACCACATAGAGACTAACAACCATTCACACTCACATACACACCTACGAACAATTTAGAGTTTCCAGTTCACCTCACATGAATGCTTTTGGAGTGTGGGAGGAAGCCGGAGAACCCGGAGAGAATGCACGCAGACACAGGGAGAACATGTAAACTCCACACAGAAAGATCCCAGGCAGGGAGTCAAACCCACAACATTCTTGCTGCGAGGGGACAGCACTACAGCACTACTGTGTCTGCACTACATGATCAAATTTAAAAGTTGCGAAAACACTGTAGTAAGATAAATATTTGTGCAGCAGAAATGAGGCGTTAAATAAGAGTGTGTATAGAGACTGTTTTACATGATTTTACATGATTTTCTCTTCTTCTTCTTCTTCTTCCCCTTTTTTCTAAGCAATGGTAAACTTCCTTTGTGGTGTACCTGGTTGAATCCTTCAGGGATGACTTTGTCCTGTCAGACGGTGGGTGCTGGGGTTGACCACAGGGATCGAAGAACTCGGAAATGTGTGATGGGATCTGGCTTTGTGTCTTTTGGCCTGTTGGATGTTTTGCTACTTCAGCGTCTTTAATGGTGTCAAGTCCTCTGGAAAGGTCCTTGTAGACATGCAGAGGAAATTATACTGTAGCTACAGTGAATTTTTTTGTATAACAGCTTTTCCGTCATTTAAGGTGGTGTACTTGACGGCAACATTTCCCTACCTGATGCTACTGATCCTTCTCGTCAGAGGAGCGACCCTTCCTGGAGCTGGGGACGGGATCTACTACTACCTGTATCCAGACCTGAAGCGTCTAGCTAATTATGAGGTCCCCCCTCCACTCCCTTATCCTAAATCCATATCAGTGTCAAATATCAATGTCAGACAAACTATCTTTAGATTGATTACTAATTGGTGTCTCATTAGTCCATAATGCAATGTACAGCTTATGAGAGTTCAGGGAAAAAGAAACAAATCACAGTCGAAATCTGTAGCCTAAGTTGTATTTATATATACAACATATATTATATATTTTCTTAGCTGGGGTAAACATGTAAATACCCAACATCTAGCACTGAAATTGCATGTAACCCCTTCAAACTGGCATAGCTGTTCTGCAATAACATGTACAGTCTGACGTTCTGACCTTACAGGTGTGGATAGAGGCCGGCTCTCAAATATTATTTTCATACAGCCTGAGCACAGGAACCTTAATCGTCATGGGCAGCTACAACAAGTACAGCAACAACTGTTATAAGTAAGCGACAGTAACAGATGATGGTGCCGATTTTCCTGATGCCCTCCGATAAAATCACAGAGCCTGTCTGCTCCTGTCTCCTCTTCCAGGGACGTCTTCTGGATCAGCCTGCTGAACAGTGGCACCAGTTTTGTTGCCGGATTTGTTGTTTTCTCTGTTCTGGGATTCATGGCTCATACTCACAGCGTCACTGTTGACACGGTGGTTGATTCAGGTAAAAATAAGTGTCCAATTGGCCAGTTTTAGGAGGTTTGGACACAAATGCATTTACCTCCTATTTTTATTCTCTTCCTGCTTCACAGGTCCTGGGCTGGCCTTCATCGCCTACCCTCAGGCTGCAGCCATGATGCCCTTTCCCCAGTTTTGGAACGTCTGCTTTTTCCTGATGCTCCTTTTTCTCACTGTTGACACACATGTAAGATTTTTCCCTGTGATGCCAAACTGATGAATGAAAACAAGGCATTTCAAATTTTGACTTTCCTCTGTTTTGATAACCTCCATTTTCCAGTTTGTGACGGTAGAGTGTTACATCACCTCCGTCAATGACTTGTTCCCCCATTTCTTCCGCAAACCCAGAAGACATGAGGCCTTCGCTCTTTTCATCTGCTTGGTTTTCTTCCTCATACATCTGCTGTTGGTAACTGAGGTGAAAATCAGTCTATCACTGCTGGAATTTTGCTTTTTTGTTTCTCAAGCAGACAAGTGTGTTTCCCTCAGTTACCTTTACATTTGTAACCTTTTAAACAAACACACCTTGTCTGCTTTCAGTATTTTTTCCCCATTTTCTTATTTATGCTTTTTCGCATTTCAGGGAGGGATTTACATATTCCAGCTCTTTGATTATTATGGCACATCCAGAGCGTGTCATAACTTCATGGTTTTATCCGAGTGCCTGGCTTTGGCCTGGATTTTTGGTGAGCAAAACCATCATCAAAGTGACCAGCACCCCACTGCTCATTTTGACGCGCATGAGTGTGTGTGTGTGTGTGTGTGTGTGTGTGTGTGTGTGTGTTTCATCTCTCTCGCACTCTGATATAAGACCAAGACACTGACAAATATAACGTACACAAATATGATCGAATTTGTCATTCGCAGCATTTTATTTTGAAAATTGCTTTAGTTTGAAAGTTAACCGAATTCTCTCGTTTTTCTTTGAGTGACTTCCTGTCCAGATGACACATATCGCTCGCGGCTCGCGCACACAATAGAGCAGACCCCGAAACGATAAATGCATGGCGCGAGTCACGAGCAGTGGTGCGCTCCGCTTCAATTCTGGTGTGAACGACACCATTGGTTAACATGAGTGCTGTAAGGAAACGGTCTCCACTTTGCGGCGCTTCCGCGTCCAGTTTGAACCAGGCGTTATGAACTCTGACTGTATTCCAGGTGCCGACCGAGTTGTCAAGATTATTGAGGACATGACGGGATGCAGGCCTTCTGTTTTCTTCAAATTGTGCTGGAAATACATCCTTCCAGTGTCGTCACTGGTGAGCTGAAGACACAATCTAGTTGTCAAGTCATGCTACTGGCTCTTTAAAAGGAGCAGTTGACTTTTTTTTGTTTGCATGATTCAAACATTTCAAACTTTGATTGTTTTTCTGTAGTTAAAAAAAAACACAGACCACACAGTAGTTACAAGGGATGACTGTTGTCCCCACACACTCCCAGATCTCTTTCATCCTCTACGTTGCTGACTACAAACACCTGAAGTTCAACGACTGGTACGTCTATCCTGACTGGGCGTACACTCTGGGATGGATGATGACACTCTCCTCCGTCCTCATGGTGCCACTGTGGGCCGCTGGCCTGATGTTTTTCACAGCAGGAACCTTCAGACAGGTCACTCTCCTCCTCCTTGGCTGACAGAAGAAACTCACCTGTCCTGTATGTTTCCTAACAATCTGACATGTTTTCACTTTCTTCACTTCTTGGCTTCTACAGCGTTTGTCCAGCCTCTGCTGCCCCGCTGAGGAACCAGCCTGGCTGAATGCAGCTACTGGTGGAACTACTGCAGAACTGACAAGTTCTGCAGAGGCGACCTAGTTTAAGTGCAAATAGCAACAATTGTATAACACACCTTTGCATTTTTAAAGATGTGGTTATTCACACGACTATTTCTGTTCTAGTTTATTCAATGATTTGAAACTTGTTTTGTTTCTTCTCAAGATTCAAGATTGCTTTGTTTATCACATACAAATAAATATGCAAGTGGTTTAACTGGTAATATAATCTGCCTATTAACAAATGAAGAAAGTGGTATTCATGTTCTACATTTCTATAATGTACAAGCAACATTTTGACAGCAAAGAAGTTATTTACTGGGCCCTATTTGTAGTTGGTGGCAAAAACAAAGACTTCCAGATAAAGCAGGTGGATAACTCTAATTGTTTGCTTGAGACAAATAGTGAAGTGTCATTAGGTGGAGAAAAAAGGAATGCTAATTAATTTCCATATCAAATTTTCAAATTTTATTGACTCACCCCCAGGACGTAGAGAGAGAAACAGGATTAACACCCCTGAACTGAAACTCCTTCGCACAATAATTAAGCTGAATAATTTTCAGTGCGTTTACATGGCACTAGAGAAAGTCGAATTATTGCCTTAGTCCGATTATGATTGGAGAACTCACGTGCATGTAAACACCTTACTCCGATTATGATCGGAGTTTGAGAACTCCGATTGGAATCGGAGAACTCCGATTAAGACACCCAGATAATGCGATTGGAATTCGAATTTCTCTGCCATGTATAGGCCTTAATCGGACTATTAACTGGACAATGCGAATGCGAATGCGCACGTGCCACGCCTCGCTCTCGCGACTCATGACAAAACAGACGGCGCGAAACAAACTTGGCAAACGTGAATAAAAATGTTCACATTTGGAGAGAGGATGAGACCGGGGTGATGCTTTCTCTTCTAAAAGAAATGGACATATTAAAATAACGCGCAACGGAGACCTTTTTTAAAAAGGGTAGCGCAGCAAATGCAGGGCTCCGGCTTTGCGCACCCCTGAACAAACACGTATTCGTTCGTATTTATATTTCTACCTTTTCGTTCACATTTTTTGTAAGTTAGAAGAATTTTAACTTTGTAAAGCACACCAAAGAGATGTTTTTTCTGATTTGTTTTTATTTAGGTAATTTTGCTGTTATTCTGCTGGAAACGGCGTGCAGCGGCACGAGCTTCCTCCACGGTCGGCACTTTAATGAGCGTGTGTGTAACTGAAGACACCGTTCCTTTGCAAAACCTGTACACAAACTCTCCCACCAGTCTGCTCCGAACCCGAATCCAACAAGAACGAGAGTTTCAGGTCCGTAGCGACGGCACAAAGCGTAGCATCGAAGACATTGTGTTGTTGTAGCCCTCCAACAGCAGACGACGTTCTTGTCTGCCTTTTAAAATAACCATGAGCACAAGATGGATTCTGCCGAGGTCTTTCCTTGTTATCACAGCAGATTGAATTTTTTCATGTGACATACCCCAACATAAAATTTATTTTCAGGGATTTTTCTGAGTGTCTTCATCACCTGAGTGAGCAGTCAACTGATGACAACCTGGTGGTGAGCTGGATCCACTGGCAGAGGGGGAATCCAGAGAGACTCGACAGACCCAAGCGTATTCACCTCTATTGTTAATGCAGCTGCGGTCCTAAGTTTTCTGGTGCCTGTCACAGAGGCAACCCCCAAACTCAGTTGTGGATGCGGTCAAGCTGAAGAAGGAGTCCCATTGAGCCTTGTTGGCTTGTGGAACCCCTGAAGCAGCTGATAGGTACAGGCAGGCCAAGCGTTCCGCAGCCCAGGCAGTAGTGGTAGCAAAAACTTGGGCCTGGGAGGATTTCAGGGAGGCCAGTCGCCTATTCATTAGAGCTGTCAGTAAATTAAAGTTAATTAAAAAAATTAATCTGATTAATCGCAAGGTTTTCCATAGTTAACTCACGATTAATCGCAAATTAATCGCATATTTTTTTTTATCTGCTCTAAATCTACCGTAAACTGATATTTTTCCTAATCATATCAACATGGGAGTAGGCAAATACTTGCTTTCTGCAAATGCAGGATGATAACACGCACTCAGGTGTCCATCTCAAGACCTCTTTCATAATGATCACTGACCGGCATCTCGAGGATCAAACAGACGCATTTTGATCAAGTCTTCCTCTGTGTGTGTGTGTGTGTATTTGTTTAATCTCTCTCGCGCTCTGATACAATGTACTGACAAATATAACATACAAATATGATCGAATTGGTCATTCGGTTTTTATTTTGAAATTAGTTTATTTTGAAAATTCACCGGATTTTCTCGTTGTTGTTTTTTTTTTTTTAGCGACTTCCTGTACCTTTGACGAGGATCGCTCGCGGCTCGCGCACAAAATAGAGCAGACGCCGAAACGACAACTGCATGGAGCGAACTGCGCCCCTGTTCGCGTCTAGTGTGAACTACCACATTGATTAACGTGGGCGCCGAATGGAAGCGCTCGGCGATTCGCTTCCACGTCCAGTGAACTGACGTTAAATGCATGGCGCGATCCGCGAGGGGAGCCGCGCGCCTGTTCGCGTCGGGTGTGAACTACTGCATTGATGAACATGGGCGCCGAATGGAAGCGCTCGTTTTTTTTGTTGTGTTTACAAGCCGGTACACCGGCTGCAAGCGTGTGACTGTGTGCTGTGAGTCAATTCATTTCCGGTTTCCACAATCTACGGAGTGGCCAAAGGTTCAAAAAGCATCGTGTGCGTTAATCGCGCGATAAAAATATTGTCGGCGATAAAGCGGGGTTGAATGAACACGTTAATAACGTTAACTTTGACAACCCTTACTATACATGGGCGAAGGCAGGGGACACCCTGGACAAGTCGCCAGTTCATCGCAGTATAATAAAATATATATATATATATATATATATATATATATATATATATATATATATATATATATACATATATATATATATATATATATATATATATATATATATATATATATATATATATATATATATATATATATACTGCGATGAACTGGCGACTTGTCCAGGGTGTCCCCTGCCTTCGCCCAAGACAGCTGGGATAGGCTCCAGCAGACCCCCGTGACCCTGAATAGGACTAAGTGGGTATAGAAGATGGATGGATGGATATATATATATATATATATATACATATACACATGAAATGCTTCAATATATTGCTAAACTATATTAGCTAAAGACAGTACTAATAAACAATGAAACAAGCATTCCCAAACTCAAAAATGGTCATCAAGCAGTAACAAAACAGCCACTAGCTGAAACTGTTGCAATAATTTTTTTTTTATTTTTTAACACATCTGTTATGATCAAATGAATCAGTTTTAACATAAGACTTTGTATTAGAAGTTTTAAGTTTTAAGAATAAAATATCGACATACCATGGTAATGATTTGAAGCCTCTAACAGTTAGAGGCTTCAAATCGTTGGAGGCTAGGCTAAACATCAGTTAGTCTAACTGATGTTTAGCTTAGCCTCCAACGCACTTACCAGTTTATGAGTTACAGTTTCAGTTTCCTTGTCAATGTGGTTGGGGACAGTGGAGTGTTGTGGACCCCAATAATACGCATTGTTTATATGTGTGCATACATCAAGAGTCTTGCTATATTAATATGAAGGATGTGAACAAGCCCTGCAGGGTAGAAATTTAGTTCTACTTGTAGCAATAAAGATAGGCTGAACCACCTGGTAAAATGAAGTAAAATGTTGACAGACAAAAATATAAGTAAATATTTGCTGCTGAAGTAAAAACAAAAAACTTAAAAGAGCTGAGAAAGACAAATTATTACAGATGCCTGTCATAGTGCGAGAATGAGCAGACAGAGGAGGACAGAGGAGAACCAGAGGGCCATCGATGACCGAGGCCATTGGGCCAGTAAGGCAGAGTACATTCTAGTGGTGGCAGGAAGTGTGGTGGGCCTAGGTAACGTGTGGAGGTTCCCCTACCTGTGCTACAAGAATGGAGGAGGTAATCACCTATGCTGAGAGCTTGATTCTGAACTGTTTCAGTCAACAAAAAGAAAGCTAGCTGCAGCTATTTTCATTTTAGTATCAGTCTTCTTGATGAAAATGCTGATTGGACTGCTTTTGATACATTGTGTAATTGCATGTTTCATGAGCAAATATCAACACTAACGTCGGTGTAATATTGATATCAGCTCCTATTCATTTGCACTATGAACTATTCACTATTCTTTGCACGCAAGACTATTTTATACAGAGAGTGAGACACCCACAGTTAGTCACAGATTGATTTGTGTCTTTGGATTAGCTAAACTAAAGATTCATTTTGATTAAACTGTGTTTTAATCAGGTGCCGACAATGTTCTGACTTTCAAGGACATGTCAGGAAGCAGGCCACATGTTTTCTTCAAGCTGTGCTGGAAATACATTGTTCCTCGTCTCTCACTGGGGAGTCCCACTGCTCCTGCTGGCAACCGATGAAATTACACTTGATTATTAGATTAGATTAGATTAGATTTTATTATTTTCTTAATCCCAATAGCACCAGGATGATGATGATGATGATGATGATGATGATGATGATGATGATGATGATAATAAAACAAAGCCAATAAATACAATACAGGTAAAAATTAGGTCAGTTTGTGAGGCAGGTTTTCAAATCAGATCAGAGGTTTTGCATCAGAAAAAAAGGAAGAGCTAATTCTGGCAACAATACGTTTTTAAGACAGTTTTAAAATCAGCAGAATAAAGAATTCTTCTGATGTCAAAATAGCTCAGTTTTCAGTTTAATGCTGTTTAGCCCCACACCATTTTTGGAAAGCAGACACAGCGCCCCGAGTGGCTGAATCTGCTCAGATTTCCTCAGACACATTCAGACCACGTTTCCTCTGCAATATCGGAAGATATATTTGCAAACCTGTGACATGTGATATGATTCTCTGAGTGTTTTACAGAGATGTCGGTTACCAAAGCTTGGCCATTACACCTTGTAATTAATCTTTTATTTTTGCATTGTGTTGTTCTTCCCAGGTTTCTTTAATCCTGTACTTTGTTGACTTCAAACACCTCAAATTTAACAACTGGTACGTCTACCCGGATTGGGCGTACGCACTGGGATGGACCATGGAGCTGACCTCCTTTGTTGCATTGATACTGACAATTGCTGGACAGATGTGTCAGACGTCAGGAACGTTTATGCAAGTGGGTGTTGTGAAGATTCCTCCTTTTAACTGTCCACACATTTATTGTACACATAACCATGACACATTTTTTTTGTGAAGGCAGAGTGACACCCTGGACAAGTCGCCAGTTCATCGCAGGGCCACATAGAGACAAACAACCATTCACACTTATATATACACCTACAGAAAATTTAAAGTGTTCCCAATTCACCTCACATGTTTTTGGACTGTGGGAGTAAGCCAGAGAGAACCCACGCAGGCACAGGGAGAACATGCAAACATTGGACCCATGACCTTCTTGCTGTTAGTACTTTAGCTGAGGAAATGAGTGATATTATAACCAGCTGAAGGTGTCTATCCAAACAAAATGTCAGGCAACTAATTACAGCATTTCTGAATTTTATTTAAACCTACTGAAGAAGCCAGTCTGTTCTTTCCTTCTTCACGTTTTCTTACTGTATTTATTACACTGTGGGCACATAAGGATCAAAGCACACTCCAATAGCATAACCATATGAATGTTGCTGATCTAGCTTGGGTGTCATTAAACACATATGCTTGACATGTTTATGTGTAGCATCTACCTTTACATTATAGATAAAGATTTATTTTGTACATATGTTGTTTTAAAGAAGCAGTTTATATATTTTTGGTCAGCATCTCCATCAGTGCAATGATACATTTCATCATCCCAACCATGGAGCTGGCGATCTTGACCATTCTCCGACCATCACACAAGCAGTCATGGCAACCTTTTTTTCTCATCGTCCAAGGCTGAGAATTCAAAATAAAATAAGAAAGAGTTATTTCATTGTTTGCTAGTTAGACAACCTCAGATCACTGGTCGTGTATGCTGCATTACTTGGCGCAAATTCATAATGCTGATGTAGGACTATCGTAGCTAGCATAGGTAGTACGTTTACAGTGGCCAACATCAACACACAGTGTCTCGAAATAAAATGACTAGTATCAATATCTGCAGTACTGACCAAACTGCAGACTAATACTGAGGTTGTCCTGTAAGGATTAGATACGGACAGTTGATGATCCTGCTGTATGGGTTCATCATGGTGCAAGTGTGGACTCATCTACCTGGTGTCCTCATTCACATCACAGATCCCCTGGGCCACCCGTGATAACAACTGGAATACAGGTTGACCTCTGATTTAGATTCAACTCCTGTACTTAACCGCAGCCCAAAAATGACATTGCCATGCTCTGTAGTGGAATATGGCGCTCATCACTGAGCCATACTGGGTTTCCACCTTAAGTCTCACAGTCCAGTTGCCCAGTGCTTGACATGGATTGTTGCAATGGAACCTTGTCCTTATATTTTAATCACTTTACAGAAACTTGAAATCACCAGTTTCACATGTCTCCACCTTTGTTTGATGTGGCACTCAGCTTTGGAAACATAGACAGTAGTTCAGCAAACATTAGCTCTTTCTGCTTTGCCTTGAGTGATGCTTGTGCCACCGTGTCTTGCTGTGATGACATCTGTGTAAACATTCATGCAAATGTTCACTAAATATTAGAAAAATATACAAAAGTTACCAAATAAGCGTTGAGCTAGCCCTATGGGGCAGATCATACTACATCACACGATAGGACTCTGTGACAAAAAGTTAATTTGGGGCTTGAGATGAACAGACAGAGACAAACTGTTGGAGACCGAGGCCAGTGGGCCAGTAAGACAGAATACATCCTGGTCATCGCGGGGAATGTCGTGGGCCTGGGCAACGTGTGGAGGTTCCCCTACCTCTGCTACAAGAACGGAGGGGGTACAGATTGTTTTGAGGCAGCAGCTGACTAAAAGTTTGGCCAAAACCAATAATTTTTCTGCACGCAGGTGCCTTCCTGGTGCCGTACGTCCTACTGATTGTGCTGTGTGGGATGCCAATGTTCCTGCTGGAGACCTCCATTGGCCAGTACACCCAGGAAGGGGTCGTCACCTGCTGGAGGAAATTGTGTCCACTTGCGCAAGGTAAGTGTGTGTGAGTGTGTTTCAAGGAACAACAAATGCAGAATGTTGGCAGGGAAGTGGAGG
Source organism: Nelusetta ayraudi (assembly GCF_046127955.1). NCBI lineage: Eukaryota > Metazoa > Chordata > Actinopteri > Tetraodontiformes > Monacanthidae > Nelusetta > Nelusetta ayraudi. The sequence goes on from NW_027466061.1 coordinate 26,544,793, forward strand.
GTTGCATTGTTGGTAGAACAACACTGACTAATCTTTAATTCCAGGGATTGGATATGGACAGCTGATAATGACTTTGTTTGACTTCATCTACATCATGATACAAGTTTGGGCTCTCTTCTACCTGGTTTTTGCATTCAAAAGTCACATTCCCTGGGCCACTTGTGATAACACCTGGAATACAGGTAGAACAGAAATCAGTTACTCAACACAACAACAATTACACAGGTCACTTAACAGATGCTATTATTTCAGACCAATTCTTAGCTTGATTGGTTGAGCAGGAGCTTTATAGAACTGCTTCTGAAATTTAGGAGCCAAGAAATGGGTGAATTGTCATTGAGTTCACATTTTTGCAACCCACTTGGTGAGACAATGTATTCACTCCACCAGCCAACTGCAAGCCTCTCACTGCTATGAATTCCACGGCCAACCTGACAGCCAATCAGACCAAGCTGGAAAACTCCACATCTGCCGCCACTGAGTTCTGGGAGTAAATTGAATTTTCTCTTATGGGTGGATAAAAAGCAAACTTTAACATGGTAAAGGGGCAAACTACAGCTATATCTGAATGTGAATATCTGACCCTTCTCAGACGGAGAATGCTACAGATGTCTGGAGGCCTGGAAGAGCTTGGCAGTGTGAGCTGGGAGTTGGCTCTGTGTCTCCTGCTCTCCTGGATGACCTGCTACTTCTGTATCTGGAAAAGTGTCAAATCCTCAGGGAAGGTTAGCCTTCACTACTGAGAAAAAACGCAAGTGTGAAGCCACGAAATTTGTTTTAATTTTTTTGTTCAGTTCTTCTACTCTGCGCACACTGGGGCACCATTGTTTACAAGTTTACAGCAGCTTCCTTTCTTCTTTTATTTTTTTTAATTGAACTTTGAAACCAGCTTCTCCATTTCAGGTTGCTTATTTCACAGCTACGTTCCCCTACGTGATGCTGCTGATCCTCCTTATCAGAGGTGCCACTCTGCCTGGAGCTGTTGAAGGGATCTACTACTACTTGCATCCAGATCTCAATCAATTGGCCAACCTTGAGGTGATCTGAGCAAACCTCCTCCCTGATGCTGCAGCTTGTTAACTTTTTGAGCAGCAGCGTTAACATGTCAAAGTAATAATAGTGCGTTCAAATGAGGCAAATGTGCCTTTTATGTAGATGATGTGATCACCTACATAAAATTCTGCTTCCGCTATAAAAATCAAAGCAGAGTAAAATGTTCCTGTTTTCAACACGGTTTGCGCCTCAACTAAACAACTTCATCTTTGGCACCCTTTAAGGTTTAACGTCCTGGGAATCAATGTTTTGACTGTTTGCTAAAAACTGCTCTGAAGTGAAGATTTCTTTGGATTCAAGGTCTGGAAAGATGCAGCATCCCAAGTAATGTTTACATATGGCCTGACTGTTGGAACTCTGATTGTCTTGGGCAGCTACAATGACTATCACAACAATTGCTATAGGTAAAACAAAACAAGAAATCACTGGAATGAGGACACCCATGATCTTTTTCATAACTCATTCATTTTGAACCCAAATCTGCCTTTTTCTGTCTTGAAGGGAATGTTTTCTCTGTGTCTGTCCCTCAGGGACGTCTTCTGGATCACCCTGCTGAACAGCGGCACCAGTTTCATTGCTGGATTTGTCGTTTTCTCTGTTCTTGGATTTATGGCTCATCAGCTGGGCGTTGGTGTAGACACTGTGGTCGAGTCCGGTGAGGGCTTGATAGTGCTTTGAGGTCCATCATAAATCGTTGCACAGTTCCACAGAACGGGCCCTGCTCTTGTTCTCGTCCACCTCCTCAGGTCCAGGTCTGGCCTTCATCGCCTACCCACAGGCTACAGCCATGATGCCTCTGCCTCAGTTCTGGACTGTCTGCTTCTTCTTGATGCTCATCCTGCTGGCTGTGGACACACATGTAAAGAACGTGTTTGTGGCAGAGGCAGAAAAAAATGGACATTCTGAATGTTGTGTTCTGCCTTAAATTTACCAGTTCACATGCGTGGAGGGCTTCATCACCTCGGTGAGCGACCTTTTCCCTGGGATGCTTCGTGCATCTGTGAGACGTCAGATCTTTGTCCTCATCACCTGTTTAACTGGCTTCTTTGTGCATTTGATGTTAGTTACTCAGGTGAGAAAAAAATATGGTCTCAAAAACTTAATTTAAAATTAAATTTATAGCACTGACAATGAAAAATAGTTCTTTCAGTTGTCTCTTTTTCTTACTTAGGGAGGAATTTATATATTCCAACTGGTGGATTTCTATGGCATCACCAGATTCAGTCAGAATTTTGTGGTTTTAAGCTGTTGCCTTGCTGTGGGCTGGATTTTTGGTGAGTAATATAAATACTTTTAATTATTTTTTTGTTGAAGTTTCAAACACTCTGGACTTCTTTCCAGGTGCCGACAACGTGGTGGACATCATTGAGGACATGACGGGACAGAGACCGTCCATTTTCTTCAAATTGTGCTGGAAGTACTTCACTCCTCTGCTGTTGCTGGTCAGTGGTGACCCATTTTTGTCACACATGTGTTTATGTCTCACACAAACTGTGGTGACACTTTGTCATTGTTGACATTACCAGGCCACCTTTATTTCATACGTGGTTGACTTTCGTCACATCACCTTCAATGGCCGGTACGTCACCCCTGACTGGGCCTACGCACTGGGATGGACCATGATGCTTTCCTCAGTTCTGATGATTCCACTCGGGGCAGTTGGACAGATGTGTTGGACAAAAGGAACCTTCAAACAGGTCAGTGACTCACTACTTGACAGTAAAGACTTTTTGGGTTTTTAGCCAACAATCGTTCTTCCAAGTAAACACAGCCATCTTGTGTGCTGCAGCGGCTGACGATCCTCTGCCGTCCAGCTGGTGACCTGCTCAGCACAAAGAAGACAAAGGGGAACGACGGAACAGCCGCTGAACTAATGGCAACAGAAACTTAGTGCCACTGTAATGTGTAAACACAATGTTTTTTGTGTTTCTACTTCAAGTGGTCACTGTTGACATGGTTGTTCAAGTCTGGCTGTGAGAAATTATGATGATCCAATAATTCAATCTTGAATTAAACTGCATAAAAAGTGACAGTATTTTCTTTTTTTTTTTAAATTGTTAACATCTATATGCAATATCATGGTTTTATGTCAGGTATTGTTGCCGTACCAAACAAGAATAGTGGAAATATAAGAAATACAAAATTAGAAAAAGACCAAAAAAAAAAGAAAAAAAAAGCAATTACCTGAATAACGTGTACCTGTCAGGACTGAACTTAAGGAACTGAATCCAATGACTAAAAAAAATAAAATAAAAAATAAACAAAAATCAAATTAAATGCTCTTTAATTTTCAAAAAGGCAAAAATAAAAATCACTCTTGCAAGAAATAATACAAAACCATTCATTCATTCAGTTTCCATACCCACTTCTTCCTGAGATCAGGGTCACGGGGGTCTGCTGGAGCCTATCCCAGCTGTCATAGGGCGAAGGGACAAGTCGCCAGTTCATCACAGGGCCACATAGAAACAGACAACCATTCATATGCACACCTACGGACAATTTAGAGTGTTCACGTTGACCTCACATGCATGTTTTTGGACTGTGAGAGGCAGCCGGAGAACCCACGCAGACACAGGGAGAACATGCAAACTCTACACAGAACGCTCCCAGGCCCAGAATCAAACCTACAATCTTCTTGCTGTGAGGTGGCAGCACTAACCACTGCGCCACTGTGTCGCCCCAATACTAAACCAATCTGTAGGTAAAGTTCCAACAAAACATACAATCAGTCCGAAGTGGAAAAGTATAAACCAAGCACAAAGTAGCAAACAAAACAGACTGACAAAACACAATAGAAAAACACAAGCCCTTATTAAAAGACATGAACTCGATTTGCCAGCTTTCTGTTGCAGTTAACGTGACAAAATGGCACAGGACAAAGAAAGAAGCGGACTATCTAAACACAAGATAATTGAGAACAGGTGAACACAATCAGAACAAGGAAGAATAATCCGACAAGGCTGGAAACATACAAGGGAAGAGCAAGCCAACTGACACATGGGGGAACAGGGTTTCAAAATAAAACAGGAAGTCACAAGACAATAACCAAAACTGAACTAACACAAAACATGTCACTCTGAATCATGACATGACAACCTAGCTTTTCCTATTTGTACCAAACCACCTGTCAAGGACACAGGACCACTTTATAATTTCACTTAAGTGACAATAAAAAAAGAAAACATTTCAATCAACAAATTCAGCATAAAACAAATTTCTAACCATTTCGCTCTTTGTAGAAATAAGATCCCAAGTGACTCTGCACACCTGCCACTCCTTTATCCTTCACATAAGGAGGCACGACATGGCAAGTATGTGTTTGATTAGCGATTATGTGTTCTAAACCTCTGTTGAAATAATAAACAATTTATTTGAACTAAACCACAACTGTGTGTTGTTGGTAATCTGAAATGAACTTTAAATGTGTGGAAAGAAACATTCTCAATTAGCAGCACTAAAACAGCCACTAGCTGACATTGCCGGCATCTCTTGTTGTTGTTGTTGTTTTAATTGAGTGCATCTGTTGTGATCAAATCAATCAGTCTGAGCAAAAGACACTGTATTAAAATTTTTAAGGAGTTAAATATTTGCATACCATAGTAATGATTTGAAGACACTAACTGACATTTAGCCTTGCCTCCAACACACTCATCAGCTGATTAGTTACAGTCTCACCCATGTCAATACCAGCAACAGCTGGTTTGGTTGGGTCACAGTGTAGTGGACCAGAAAAATACACTGTGTTTATGTGCATACAACAAGACTGTTGCTATGTTAATGTTAGGGATGTGAACATGCCCCACAGGATGGAATTTTCGGAGTCTAATGACTAAATATGAATAGATTCAACCACCCTTGGAAAACAAATATTTGCTGGTGTCGTGAAAGAACAGAAAACCGAAAAGAGCTGAGAAAGCCAAATTATTCCAGATTCCTCTCATAGTGCGAGGATGAGCAGACAGAGGAGGACAGAGGAGAACCAGAGGGCCATCGGCGACCGAGGCCAGTGGGCCAGTAAGACAGAGTACCTTCTGGTGGTGGCAGGAAGTGTGGTGGGCCTGGGCAACGTGTGGAGGTTCCCCTACCTGTGCTACAAGAATGGAGGAGGTAATCACCTATGCTGAGAGTTTGATTCTGATCAGTTTTAATCAACTGAAAAAGAAAAGAAAAGCCGACATACTCTTATTTTTTTTGTTTTAATGTTTTTAGGTGCCTTCCTGCTGCCATATTGTTTGTTTGCGGTACTTCTTGGAATTCCAATGTTCCTGCTGGAAACCTCCATTGGCCAGTACACCCAGCAAGGATCCGTCACTTGCTGGAGGAAGCTGTGTCCACTGGCTTCAGGTGAATTGCTCAATTGTAATGTTCAAATATCATAATTAAATAATAAAAAAAATGAAACTTGAAATATTTATTTTTTTCCATATGCTGTAGGAATCGGTTATGGACATTTGGTGATGAAAATGTACAACTTTGGCTACACCGTAATCGAAGCCTGGTCTCTTCTCTACCTGGGCTTCTCCTTTAGTTCCCAGCTTCCCTGGGCCACTTGTAACAACACTTGGAACACAGGTAACACTGAAAGAAGAAAAGCCAAAGGATAGTGAAATCACAACAAAATAACATGTTAAAATTCAAGAGAAACAATATTTATATTTTAGAGGATATGTATAATATAAGATCTTAATAAGATGTGATGTAATGACTTAACAGTGTGGGAGTATAATATTATATTATTTTATGTTTGAAACCAGAGAACTGTTTGGCTATTTCGCAAGGAGTCAACTCAAGAAATGCAACGACAAATGAGAGCATGCTGAGAAACACCACCTCCGCTGCCATTGAGTTTTGGCAGTAAGTTATTTTTCTTTCTCTTCATTCGCCTCCCCCCCCCCCAAAAAAAAAGAGATAGTTAAAAATAAACTGAGTCCCATTGACTTCACAGCTGTAATGTTATCACAAAAAGTTTAAAAATAATTATGGTGCCACGAGATGTCAGTCAACGTGCATAATGTGTTGGTCTAATTTATGAAACTGCTTTGGACCATTTTAATTTAGCTTTATTTAATTTTTTAACCACAAAGTAGCCCTTCACTAAAATTATGTTATGATATGATTTTTCAGACAGTATATTGCATTATACACAGTTTCTATTATGTATAAAGAGAAATATATGGTTGATGCACTTGAAATGTCGCTCTTGCCTCCAGGCGGCGGGTGCTGGGTTTGTCTGCAGGCATTGAGGAGCCGGGCCAGGTCCGATGGGATTTGGCTGTGTGTCTTCTGATCTGCTGGACGTTATGCTACTTCAGCATCTGGAAAAGCGTTCGATCCTCTGGGAAGGTAAACAGGCCATAATTCTGCTTTGGTTAGGACACTTCCAACCAACCTTGTTGGTCTGACTGTGTGCTCTTCTCTGGAAGGTGGCCTACTTTACAGCCACGTTCCCATATGTGACTCTCCTGATTCTGCTCATCAGAGTAGTGACTCTGCCGGGAGCTGGCCAAGGAATCTACTACTACCTGTACCCAAACATTAGCCGTCTGGCCAACATAGAGGTGAACTTCATGTAACAAAATAAGTATATGAACACAAAAAAATCGAACATAGTCTGAGCTTTGATCATCTCATACAGAATGCAAAAAATAAAAATAAAAAAGATAGAATCTGAGAGCTGAAGAAGGAATGTTTTGTTGTTTTGCAGGTGTGGATTGATGCCATGTCACAGATCAGCTTCTCCTACAGCATCAGTGCTGGCTCTCTGATTGTCCTGGGCAGCTTCTCTGATTACAACAACAACTGTTACAAGTAGGATTTAATACCAAATGTCATTTGATGCGCTTGGATCCTTCCCTGGTGCATCTCAGTGATGTGTCCCTCTCACTGCTATTACTTTTAGCCAAAGTCTCTCACCACAACCACTTAGGTGTGTTTTCCTTTAATTATTTTTTTTCAACCACAGGTTCTGCTTGCCAGCAAAAAGAGAAGATCCAACGATTGGCTACTACCTGTAGCGGTTATTCAAATCAACAGGATGTTTATCTGTTGATGTTCACGAAGTCGATGGGCCTTGAATGGACTCTCGTCTTCACTCCACCGGTTGACAGTCTGTGTCTGTCCTCCAGGGACTGTTTCTGGCTCTGCCTGCTGAACAGCGCCACCAGTTTTGTCGCTGGATTTGTCGTCTTCTCAGTTCTTGGCTTCATGGCTCACCAACACGGGACTACTGTTGACTCTGTGGCCGACTCAGGTATTGAGGAACTTGACCAACTGCAGTGTTGATACTTTTCTGAATGAGTCAAAGCTCTGTTGCTGGTCCGCCCCACAGGTCCAGGTCTGGCCTTCATCACCTACCCTCAGGTTACAGCCATGATACCTCTGCCACAGCTGTGGGCCTTCTGCTTCTTCCTCATGGTCATCCTGCTGGCCATCGATTCACACGTAATCACAAGTGTTATCTGATAAACAACAACATTATGATTTCCCTCGAGACATATGCAAAAATAATTCACTTTCCTTCATCCCCAGTTTGTGATGGTGGAAAGTTTCATCACCACTGTGAGTGACTTGTTTCCGAAAGTGTTTCACGCTCCACAGAGACACGAGCTCTTTGCCCTCGCAACCTGCTTGTTTGGTTTTTTCATCAATCTTTCCCTAATAACTGAGGTGAGTACAAAACAGACATACCATATAACAGTATAAATTCACTTTTTATCTACATTTAGCACATTTTCAAATGTACATTTTACCACTTGATTTCCTTCTTCCAGGGAGGTATTTACGTGTTCCAGCTCATTGAAGCCTACGGCTCGACAAGAATGTCAAGTAGTTTTCTGGCTATTTGTGAATGTGTGGCTATTGCCTGGATCTATGGTTAGTACACATGGCTTTCTTTTGCAAATACAAGTTTAGTGCTTAGTATTTCATGAATACAAAAGTCAATTTTTTCACAATTTTTCTCTCAACACGTGCTTATGTGTTTTCTTCCCCAAGTGACAAAAGCAGTTTTGATTTAGGCAACCATTTTAATTTTAACCTCAGTCTTCTTGACAAAAATGTTTAGTGGACTCTCCACAATGACTTGTGGGATTATATGTGCCATGATTGAGCAACTGTCGTGAACAAGCCAAAATTGATGTAACATTGTCATAAGCACCCACTCATTTGCAATATGTCAACTTTGTTTGTATGCAACATAATTTTATTGAAGGTCAGACCCACAATCAGTCACAAGGTAAATTGTGTCCTCAAATTAGCTAAAGATGAATTAATAAGGGAAACAAACTGTGTCACCATCAGGTGCCGACAATGTTCTGGCTTTCATCAAGGACATGTCAGGAAGGAGGCCACATGTTTTCTTTAAGTTGTGCTGGAAATACATTATTCCTCTTCTGTCACTGGTGAGTCCGACTGCTCCTCCTGTTGACCGTTGAAATTACATCCCATTGTTAGTTTCTGTTCGATTAGAAAACGTTCTTACTCCCAATGGACAAACTGCCACCAGATCAAACCATAAATCCAACAAACAGCACAAACATACAACATAAATTATTATTATTTTATTATTATTATTATTATTATGGATTAGATTTATATAGCGCTTAAATATATTTATATATTTTCTAGGCACCCAAAGCGCTTTACGTGGAACCCATTATTCACTCACACCACATTCATACTGGTGGTGGTAAGCTACATGTCTAGCCATAGCTGCCCTGGGGCAGACTGACCAAAGCATGGCACCCAATCTGTGCCAAACGGCCCCTCCGACCACAACCAAACATTCACTCACGTTCATATGAGGCTATGTGGTTTAAGTGCATCAGTGGGAACCAATATTACAGAATTCAGTCCAATCAAACACATAATTTATATAATCACAAGAGCAGCAAGATGGTAGTGATGTTAAAATAATGGCTCGTTTGTGAAGTCCAATTAGTTCAGTTTCATCCCTGTTAAACCACGTTGAGCCCAACACGACTTCAGAAAGCAGACACATCTCACGCTGCCTAGATTTCACTAGACACCTTCAGACTATGTTTCCTCCACAAAATCAGGACACATATCTGCAAACTTGTATCTTGTAATATGATTCTCTGAGTGTCTTACAGAGATGTCAGTGAACAAAGTTTGGCCATTGCACCTTAAAACAAAGTTGTGTTTTTGTATTGTGTCCGTTTTCCCAGGTTTCTTTAATCCTGTACTTTGTTGACTACAAACACCTCAAGCTTAACAACTGGTACGTCTACCCGGACTGGGCGTACGCACTGGGATGGATCATGGCGTTCACCTCCTTTGTTGTGTTGATACTGACGATGGTTGGACAGATGTGTCAGACATCAGGCACCTTCATGCAAGTAGGTGTTGTGAAGATTCCTCCTTTTAAGTGCCTGTACATTTATTGTACACATAACAATGACACATTTTTTCGTCTCCAGCGTGTGTCCTTCCTTTGCCGGCCGGCCGAAGAACCAGCCTGGAGGGGGCAGGCAGCTGAGGACCAGGGACCAACTGAGATGACACCATGTGATATTTAAAATAATAATAATAAAAAAGAATTAACACAATAAACATAAAGGTTAATGGCCATTGTGTTTACCTTGACTTGCTTTGAGATGACGACACTCCTCTGTCTTCATGGTGTCATTCTGCGCTGCTGGGCTTTTCTTTTTTTTTTTTCTTACAGCAGGAATCTCTAGACATGTCAGTTTCCTCCTCCTTGGCTGACAGAAGAAATTCACCTGTCATATATGATCTGGCAGTGGTTTCACTTCCATCACGTCTTGGCCTCTGCGGCATTTGTCCATCCTTTGCTGCCCTACTAAGAAACCAGTCTGGCTGAATGCAGCAATTGGTAGAACTGCAGAGATGATAAGTTTTGCAGAGGCGACAGACTTTAAGTGCACAGAGCAGGTCTATTATACAAATTTTTACTTTTACTAGATTTAGTTATTATTTAGTTCTTACATTTGTCTTTTTTGCTAACATTTTTTGTTGTAGTTTATTTAATGATTTGGAGCTTACTTTGCACATTGATGAAAGGAGAAAGTGGTATTCATGTTATACTTCTGTGAAGTAAAAATCAATTTTGAGTGCAGGATGTATTCAAATTTAGGCAGGCATGTAATTTATGATGGACCCTTCAATATTTATCTTTAAAAAAAAACCCCAGTGATGACTTTACAGGTTTTTACAAGTAGAGACAATAAGGAGATTGATCTCTCTGAATTTTGAACTGACTGCACTGTTCACAAGAAAAGTAGAGAGATGATTGAGACCAAGGCCAATGGGCCTCGTGTTATTGTAATTTCACTGTTACATTACAGTAAAGTAATGGGTTCACCTACATCTGAAACAGGGCGTGGTGTGAACCCAAATGCAGCACAAACAGCGTAGTAGAAATTGCAATGAGGGGGGTAGGTGTTGGATCAGGAGCAGGCCCGAACCAACAAGGGCCAGGAAACAGGCAGACAGACACCAGAGACGCAGAGGCTGTAGACGTGGTCGGGGGCAGAAGGCTGGTCGGGTTGCCGGGGAGCTGGCGGTCGAGGCAGGTCGGGTTGCTGGGAGGCAAGACGTCAGGGAAAAACGGGGTCGGAACCGAGAAGGCAGGAGGCGGATTACCAAGAGCGGAAGCGGGCAGGTCAGAACACCAGGGAAATTCAAGCTGGATCGGGTCAGGGAAAGGCTCGGTCGACAACGGGTGCTCGGGCAGAGAACCGCTGGAAGGTCTTGCATGGGGACAAAGAACAATCTGGCAAAGAATGGGTGTGGAGCAGGAGCATATATACTGAGCTGATTGCAGATGAAGAGCAGCTGTGAGCACAGGTGAGTGGAGTGGCTGATGAGGTGGGAGTGGCTGGCATGCTGAATGGAAAAGTACTGTGACAGCATCATGGTACAAGTGTGGACTCTCTTCTACCTGGCGTCCTCATTCACATCACAGATCCCCTGGGCCACCCGTGAAAACAACTGGAATACAGGTTGACCTCTGATTTAGATTCAACTCCTGTACTTAACCGCAGCCCTAAAATGACATTGCCATGGCTCACCATACTGGGTTCTCACCTTAAGTCTCACAGTCCAATTGTCCAGTGCTTGACATGGACTGTTGCAATGGAACCTTGTCCTTCTGTTTCCTCACATAAGATCCACTTGAAAACACCAGTTTCACATGTCTCCACCTTTGTTTGATGTGGCACCCAGCTTTGGAAACAGACAGGAGCTCAGCAAACGTTAGCGCTTTCCGCTTTGCCTTGAGTGATGCTTGTGCCACCGTGTCTTGCTGTGATGACATCTGTGTAAACATTCATGCAAATGTTCACTAAATATTAGAAAAATATACAAAAGGCACCAATTGAGCATAGATCCTGGCCTGGGGTGTGGACCATAGTTTACAAAAGGTTTGTGGAAACATTGTGCCATTGGTGGTAGTTTGTGTGTAGCAAATGTTTTTTTGCCTGTCATACTCCCCAAGGCTGTCTTGGTCTTGGACAGTATGATTCCTCACATAACATGACAGGAAATCAGACCAGATGGGAAAACACAACCTCCTCTTATATTGAGTTCTTGGAGTTTATCTTTTTTTGTTTTGTCTCCCTATGTCTCTCTCGCTCTCTCTTTTGTAAAGACATAGGCAAACATCAGAATCAAGACATTATACAGTCAAATATATATATACATATATATATATATATATATATATATATGTATACATATATATATATACACATATATATTTATTTATATATATATATAAATACAGCACAGAAGGCAATTTGACAGTTTTATTTTGAAAAATATCTGTTTATTCGTCTTTAGTTTTACTTAATGTGTTTATTTCTTGATGTCTGTCACTTGTGTCTCGTTTTCAGCCCATCCCTTGATTATTCTCACCTGTGTTCCCCTGCCCTAGTGTATAGTCCTTGGCTGTGTCTCAATTCAGGGTCTGCTTCCTTAGAATGAAATGTCCTCCGTCTGAAGGAAGCGTTCTCCCAGAACCCGGCCGCGGAGGACGAACCAAAACCCACCTCCCCGGTAACCACACGGGACGGTCTAGCCTTCGGCATATTTCCTGGTTGCGTCACCGCCGTTCCCCCCTGCTGGCCAACCCCGGAAGTGACGTTTTCATAATATCAAGCTAGCCATTGGTTCGCCATCTAACGATGGCGTTGGATGTTCAAATAAGTAAAAACCCTACGTTAAAAACTGAATATTTTATGTGAAATTTCAATACTAAAATTTATACGAAGTGTCTTTGCCAGTACATGCCGCTAATTTCAGCTGACTTCCCAGGATCCCAGGATGCTTTAGGGCAGCACGCAAAGCATCATGGGATACAGAAGTACGCGAAGGATAGTAGCGGTGTAGCCTGACGCAGTATGACGCAACTTCCTTTCAAACGCATGCTCCGAAGGGTGCAGACCCTGAATTGAGACACAGCCCTTGTCTCCCCTTGTCTTGGTGGGATCATTGTCTTCTGTGCAGGTTTAAAACATTAACCTTTTTTTGTCTGCAATTCCAGAGTGGTCTGCATTTGGGCCCTGCCTCCACGCTGCCATCCTGACAAAATGATCCCACAACAAATGGACCCAGCGAAGACTGGAACTGCAAAGAGTAGGCCAATGACATTGCTTCAGTACCTTTCCCGGCAGGCCTCTCTGTATGAGGCCAGGAAGGTGCCTCCCTCAACGCCGGCAAGTATCCCCTACTGCCCGTCAGCATACATGGTGTTGAATTTGAGGTGGTGTCGAGTAACAGGTACCTGGGTGTCCACCTGGATGACAAGCTGGACTGGTCCTTCAACACCGCTGAGAAGGGGCAGAGTTGACTTCACTTCTTACGCAGGCTGCGCTCTTTCAATGTGTCCAGTGACATGCTGCACATGTTTTACAGATCAGAGGTGGAGAGTGCCTTGCTGTATGCTGCTGCCTGCTTGGGTAGTAGCCAGATGGACAAGGACAGGAGACGGTTAGACAAGCTTTAAGAGAGCAAGTTCGAATCCCTACCATCCTCTGCACAGTATTGTCTCCGGACAGCCGCAGCAACTGTCTGCTATTCATGAGCTGCAGGACTGAGCACCTCTGGCGATCCTTTGTCCCCTCAGCCATCAGACTTCACAACTCCTCATACATAGCTCCCCCACTTGCACATGCACACAAACACACACACACACACACACACACGCACGCACAGTTGCACTCATCAATAATGTATTTGACTTGTTTTATGCTATTTTGTGATGATGCTTTTGATGTTTTGTTTTATGTGTTTTATATGAGATGCTGGACACAACAATTTCCCCATCGGGATAAATAAAGTCTCTATCATTATTGTTGTTATTACTATTATTATTATCTGGGTTGAACAGCCGGCTCTCAAACAATTTTACAGCACACGCCTGACACTAGGTGGTCCAAGTAGTGTCCAGTGCTGACCGGAGCTCCTTGCCACTCCTTGCTCCTAGTTGTCAGCCCTTCCGACACCAGCCAGCGGTGCCCCGTCGGCAGCAGGACCAATACCAGCCAGAGGCTCCCTGTTGGTGGCCCGGCCGACGCCTGTCCCTGGTCTCCTGCCGGCGGTCTGCCCGACGCCTGGTCGTGACTTCCTGCCAGTGGTCCGCCCAACACCAGGTCCTGACTCCCTGCTAGCGGTCTGCCCGACGCCTGGTCTTGACTTCCTGCCAGTGGTCCACCCGACGCCTGGTCGTGACTTCCTGCCAGCGGTCCGCCCAACACCAGGTCCTGACTCCCTGCTAGCGGTCTGCCCGATGCCTGGTCGTGACTTCCTGCCAGTGGTCCACCCGACGCCTGGTCGTGACTTCCTGCCAGTGGTCCGCCCAACGCCAGGTCCTGCCTCCCTGCCGGCAGTGCAGACGATGCCAACCCCGCGATTCCAGTCGCAGATCCAGCTGCCAACAGCTCGCCTGACTCCAGCTCCTGCCTTGACCCCCAAAGGGTTTGATCTCCATCGCCGGCCCCTGGAGAGGTTCAGCCTTCGTCGCCAACCCCCGGCACAGCCCCTGTAAGGGTTCAGTATCGAAATTCAGTGTTGAAATGTTTTTTGTTTTCGTTTTGGTCCCTCCTCCTGACCCCCATCCTCCCACCCTTTCCTGGTCATTGCACGTTTTTGGTTTTCTGTGCTTTTCCTATTTTATTTTGAAATCAGTTTATTCTGTTGTCAGCGTTATTAGTTTTACTTCCTGTGTTCATTTCTTTGTCTCGTTTTCAGCCCTGCCCTTGATTGTTCTCACTTGTGTTCCCCTGCCCCAGTGTATAAATAGTCCTTGTCTTCAGTCCAGGTTTGTGGCATGCTGTTCTTGTTTTTGCCAGTGTTCATTTGCTCTCAGGTCTGTAATTGTTTTTTCCCCCCTTAGTTACTTGTTACGGCTTTCTTTTGCACCCGCCACGTCTTTTTGTTAAGTCACCCGCTGTTTTTTTTTTTCCATGGGTACCTGTATGGACTCCCTTAGTTTAGTTTTTGTTGAGAGTTTTTTGTCTGCAAATCCAGAGTGGTCTGCATTTGGGTCCTGCCTCTACGCTCCTGTCCTGACAGACTTGAGATGAACAGGCATAGACAAACTGTTGGAGACCGAGGCCAGTGGGCCAGTAAGACAGAATACATCCTGGTCATCGCGGGAAATGTCGTGGGCCTGGGCAACGTGTGGAGGTTCCCCTACCTCTGCTAAGAACGGAGGGGGTACAGATTGTTTTGAGGCAGCAGCAGACTAAAAGTTTGGCCAAAACCAATAATTTTTCTGCACGCAGGTGCCTTCCTGGTGCCGTACGTCCTACTGATTGTGCTGTGTGGGATGCCAATGTTCCTGCTGGAGGAAATTGTGTCCACTTGCGCAAGGTAAGTGTGTGTGAGTGTGTTTCAAGGAACAACAAATGCAGAATGTTGGCAGGGAAGTGGAGGGTTGCATTGTTGGTAGAACAACACTGACTAATCTTTAATTCCAGGGATTGGATATGGACAGCTGACAGTGACTTTGTTTGACTTCATCTACATCATGATACAAGTCTGGGCTCTCTTCTACCTGGTTTTTGCATTCAAAAGTCACATTCCCTGGGCCACTTGTAATAACACCTGGAATACGGGTACAGTTTTTCCTGTCTTCTGAATTTGCAGTGGACATGAAATCAGTTACTCAACACAACAACAATTACACAGGTCACTTAACAAATGCTATTATTTCAGACCAATTCTGAGCTTGATTGGTTGAGCAGGAGCTTTATAGAACTGCTTCTGAAATTTAGGAGCCAAGAAATGGGTGAATTGTCATTGAGTTCACATTTTTGCAACCCACTTGGTGAGACAATGTATTCACTCCACCAGCCAACTGCAAGCCTCTCACTGCTATGAATTCCACGGCCAACCTGACAGCCAATCAGACCAAGCTGGAAAACTGTGGTGACACTTTGTCATTGTTGACATTACCAGGCCACCTTTATTTCCTACGTGGTTGACTTTCGTCACATCACCTTCAATGGCCGGTACGTCTACCCTGACTGGGCCTACGCACTGGGATGGACCATGATGCTTTCCTCAGTTCTGATGATTCCACTCTGGGCAGTTGGACAGATGTGTTGATAAAAAAAGGAACCTTCAAACAGGTCAGTGACTCACTACTTGACAGTAAAGACTTTTTTGGTTTTTAGCCAACAATCGTTCTCCCAAGTAAACGCAGCCATCTTGTGTGCTGCAGCGGCTGACGATCCTCTGCCGTCCAGCTGGTGACCTGCTCAGCACAAAGAAGACAAAGGGGAACGACGGAACAGCCGCTGAACTAATGGCAACAGAAACTTAGTGCCACTGTAATGTGTAAACACAATGTTTTTTGTGTTTCTACTTCAAGTGGTCACTGTTGACATGGTTGTTCAAGTCTGGCTGTGAGAAATTATGATCCAATAATTCAATCTTGAATTAAACTGCATAAAAAGTGACAGTATTTTCTTTTTTTTTAAATTGTTAACATCTATATGCAATATCATGGTTTTATGTCAGGTATTGTTGCCGTACCAAACAAGAATAGTGGAAATATAAGAAATACAAAATTAGAAAAAGACCAAAAAAAAAAGAAAAAAAAAGCAATTACCTGAATAACGTGTACCTGTCAGGACTGAACTTAAGGAACTGAATCCAATGACTAAAAAAAATAAAATAAAAAATAAACAAAAATCAAATTAAATGCTCTTTAATTTTCAAAAAGGCAAAAATAAAAATCACTCTTGCAAGAAATAATACAAAACCATTCATTCATTCAGTTTCCATACCCACTTCTTCCTGAGATCAGGGTCACGGGGGTCTGCTGGAGCCTATCCCAGCTGTCATAGGGCGAAGGGACAAGTCACCAGTTCATCACAGGGCCACATAGAAACAGACAACCATTCATATGCACACCTACGGACAATTTAGAGTGTTCACATTGACCTCACATGCATGTTTTTGGACTGTTTTTGGAGAGGCAGCCGGAGAACCCACGCAGACACAGGGAGAACATGCAAACTCTACACAGAACGCTCCCAGGCCCGGAATCAAACCTACAATCTTCTTGCTGTGAGGTGGCAGCACTAACCACTGCGCCACTGTGTCGCCCCAATACTAAACCAATCTGTAGGTAAAGTTCCAACAAAACATACAATCAGTCCGAAGTGGAAAAGTATAAACCAAGCACAAAGTAGCAAACAAAACAGACTGACAAAACACAATAGAAAAACACAAGCCCTTATTAAAAGACATGAACTCGATTTGCCAGCTTTCTGTTGCAGTTAACGTGACAAAATGGCACAGGACAAAGAAAGAAGCGGACTATCTATACACAAGATAATTGAGAACAGGTGAACACAATCAGAACAAGGAAGAATAATCCGACAAGGCTGGAAACATACAAGGGAAGAGCAAGCCAACTGACACATGGGGGAACAGGGTTTCAAAATAAAACAGGAAGTCACAAGACAATAACCAAAACTGAACTAACACAAAACATGACACTCTGAATCATGACATGACAACCTAGCTTTTCCTATTTGTACCAAACCACCTGTCAAGGACACAGGACCACTTTATAATTTCACTTAAGTGACAATAAAAAAAGAAAACATTTCAATCAACAAATTCAGCATAAAACAAATTTCTAACTATTTCGCTCTTTGTAGAAATAAGATCCCAAGTGACTCTGCACACCTGCCACTCCTTTATCCTTCACATAAGGAGGCACGACATGGCAAGTATGTGTTTGATTAGCGATTATGTGTTCTAAACCTCTGTTGAAATAATAAACAATTTATTTGAACTAAACCACAACTGTGTGTTGTTGGTAATCTGAAATGAACTTTAAATGTGTGGAAAGAAACATTCTCAATTAGCAGCACTAAAACAGCCACTAGCTGACATTGCCGGCATCTCTTGTTGTTGTTGTTGTTTTAATTGAGTGCATCTGTTGTGATCAAATCAATCAGTCTGAGCAAAAGACACTGTATTAAAATTTTTAAGGAGTTAAATATTTGCATGCCATAGTAATGATTTGAAGACACTAACTGACATTTAGCCTTGCCTCCAACACACTCATCAGCTGATTAGTTACAGTCTCACCCATGTCAATACCAGCAACAGCTGGTTTGGTTGGGTCACAGTGTAGTGGACCAGAAAAATACACTGTGTTTATGTGCATACAACAAGACTGTTGCTATGTTAATGTTAGGGATGTGAACATGCCCCACAGGATGGAATTTTCGGAGTCTAATGGCTAAATATGAATAGATTCAACCACCCTTGGAAAACAAATAAAGGTAATTATAGATTAATTAGTAAATATTTGCTGGTGTCGTGAAAGAACAGAAAACCGAAAAGAGCTGAGAAAGCCAAATTATTCCAGATTCCTCTCATAGTGCGAGGATGAGCAGACAGAGGAGGACAGAGGAGAACCAGAGGGCCATCGGCGACCGAGGCCAGTGGGCCAGTAAGACAGAGTACCTTCTGGTGGTGGCAGGAAGTGTGGTGGGCCTGGGCAACGTGTGGAGGTTCCCCTACCTGTGCTACAAGAATGGAGGAGGTAATCACCTATGCTGAGAGTTTGATTCTGATTTGTTTTAATCAACTGAAAAAGAAAAGAAAAGCCGACATACTCTTATTTTGTTGTTTTAATGTTTTTAGGTGCCTTCCTGCTGCCATATTGTTTGTTTGCGGTACTTCTTGGAATTCCAATGTTCCTGCTGGAAACCTCCATTGGCCAGTACACCCAGCAAGGAACCGTCACTTGCTGGAGGAAGCTGTGTCCACTGGCTTCAGGTGAATTGCTCAATTGTAATGTTCAAATATCATAATTAAATAATAAAAAAAATGAAACTTGAAATATTTATTTTTTTCCATATGCTGTAGGAATCGGTTATGGACATTTGGTGATGAAAATGTATGACTTTGGCTACACCGTAATCGAAGCCTGGTCTCTTCTCTACCTGGGCTTCTCCTTTAGTTCCCAGCTTCCCTGGGCCACTTGTAACAACACTTGGAACACAGGTAGCACTGAAAGAAGAAAAGCCAAAGGATAGTGAAATCACAACAAAATAACATGTTAAAATTCAAGAGAAACAATATTTATATTTTAGAGGATATGTATAATATAAGATCTTAATAAGATGTGATGTAATGACTTAACAATGTGGGAGTATAATATTATATTATTTTATGTTTGAAACCAGAGAACTGTTTGGCTATTTCGCAAGGGAACTCAAGAAATGCAACGACAAATGAGAGCATGCTGAGAAACACCACCTCCGCTGCCATTGAGTTTTGGCAGTAAGTTATTTTTCTTTCTCTTCATTCGCCCCCCTCCCCCAAAAAAAGAAGAGATAGTTAAAAATAAACTGAGTCCCATTGACTTCACAGCTGTAATGTTATCACAAAAAGTTTAAAAATAATTGTGGTGCCACGAGATGTCAGTCAACGTGCATAATGTGTTGGTCTAATTTATGAAACTGCTTTGGACCATTTTAATTTAGCTTTATTTAATTTTTTAACCACAAAGTAGCCCTTCACTAAAATTATGTTATGATATGATTTTTCAGACAGTATATTGCATTATACACAGTTTCTATTGTGTATAAAGAGAAATATATGGTTGATGCACTTGAAATGTCGCTCTTGCCTCCAGGCGGCGGGTGCTGGGTTTGTCTGCAGGCATTGAGGAGCCGGGCCAGGTCCGATGGGATTTGGCTGTGTGTCTTCTGATCTGCTGGACGTTATGCTACTTCAGCATCTGGAAAAGCGTTCGATCCTCTGGGAAGGTAAACAGGCCATAATTCTGCTTTGGTAAGGACACTTCCAACCAACCTTGTTGGTCTGACTGTGTGCTCTTCTCTGGAAGGTGGCCTACTTTACAGCCACGTTCCCATATGTGACTCTCCTGATTCTGCTCATCAGAGGAGTGACTCTGCCGGGAGCTGGCCAAGGAATCTACTACTACCTGTACCCAAACATTAGCCGTCTGGCCAACATAGAGGTGAACTTCATGTAACAAAATAAGTATATGAACACAAAAAAATCGAACATAGTCTGAGCGTTGATCATCTCATACAGAATGCAAAAAATAAAAATAAAAAAGATAGAATCTGAGAGCTGAAGAAGGAATGTTTTGTTGTTTTGCAGGTGTGGATTGATGCCATGTCACAGATCAGCTTCTCCTACAGCATCAGTGCTGGCTCTCTGATTGTCCTGGGCAGCTTCTCTGATTACAACAACAACTGTTACAAGTAGGATTTAATACCAAATGTCATTTGATGCGCTTGGATCCTTCCCTGGTGCATCTCAGTGATGTGTCCCTCTCACTGCTATTACTTTTAGCCAAAGTCTCTCACCACAACCACTTAGGTGTGTTTTCCTTTAATTATTTTTTTTCAACCACAGGTTCTGCTTGCCAGCAAAAAGAGAAGATCCAACGATTGGCTACTACCTGTAGCGGTTATTCAAATCAACAGGATGTTTATCTGTTGATGTTCACGAAGTCGATGGGCCTTGAATGGACTCTCGTCTTCACTCCACTGGTTGACAGTCTGTGTCTGTCCTCCAGGGACTGTTTCTGGCTCTGCCTGCTGAACAGCGCCACCAGTTTTGTCGCTGGATTTGTCGTCTTCTCGGTTCTTGGCTTCATGGCTCATCAACACGGGACTACTGTTGACTCTGTGGCCGACTCAGGTATTGAGGAACTTGACCAACTGCAGTGTTGATACTTTTCTGAAAGAGTCAAAGCTCTGTTGCTGGTCCGCCCCACAGGTCCAGGTCTGGCCTTCATCACCTACCCTCAGGCTACAGCCATGATACCTCTGCCACAGCTGTGGGCCTTCTGCTTCTTCCTCATGCTCATCCTGCTGGCCATCGATTCACACGTGATCACAAGTGTTATCTGATAAACAACAACAGTATGATTTTCCTAGAGACGTATGCAAAATAATTCACTTTCCTTCATCCCCAGTTTGTGATGGTGGAAAGTTTCATCACCACTGTGAGTGACTTGTTTCCGAAAGTGTTTCACGCTCCACAGAGACACGAGCTCTTTGCCCTCGCAACCTGCTTGTTTGGTTTTTTCATCAATCTTTCCCTAATAACTGAGGTGAGTACAAAATACACATAATAGAATAGAATATACTTTCACAGGGTGGACATGGAGCCAAATATCCCTATTATAATTGGATTAGAAGTCAAAATGGAATAAAAATGCTCAGTATATATAAACCTCAATCAGAATAAACAGGCCTTAACTAAATGAAATTTCAGACCGATAGAGAACCGATCAAAAGTAGAAAAAAAAATAAAAAAAAATATCAACAGTCAATGGAATGTTGTCAGACTCTGTTCTTCACTGAATACACTGAAATGTCAGAACAATTAGAAAACACTGGAAATAGTAAATGCCTCAGTACCGAGGTGTTGCTTCAATAAAAGTGCAAAATCGGCACTACTGTGCTGATCAGATGATTGACCTCCATCTTCGATCAATCACGCCTCTTGCTGTTTTCAGCGAATCTTAACGTGTCACGCTGTAAAACAGCTGTTCTGAAGAAATCTGATCAAGTCCTTCACCCACACGTCATCCTTATATTGCACATATCATTGTTCACACATTTTCATTTTATTCAATTTCATTTCCTTTTTCCAGGGAGGTATTTACGTGTTCCAGCTCATTGAAGCCTACGGCTCGACAAGAATGTCACAGAACTTTCTGGCTATTTGTGAATGTCTGGCCATTGGCTGGATATATGGTGGGCAGACTTGGTTTTTCTTAGAAAAAAATAACGTGAAGCAGTCTTTAATTTGATTACAAATGTCCAGTTTAAGAATTTTTGTCCCAATGCGTGTGTTTATTTGCTGACTCCCCAAAGTGGCAAAAAAACACTGTTGATTTGGCAGCCATTTTAATTTTCGTCTCAGTGCTCTTGACAAAAATGCCTCATTGGCTGTCCGCAAAATATTGTGGGATTATCTACCTCAAGTCAGAGCAAACATAAAAAAGCTAACAATGATGTAAGATAACATACATATGTGAGATAATATTTTATCAGGGGACAGACCCATTAGTCACAAGCTTAATTGATGGTTGAATCAAACTGTGTTCATCAGGTGCTGACAATGTTCTGGCTTTCATCAAGGACATGACCGGAAGCAGGCCGCATGTTTTCTTCAAGCTGTGTTGGAAATACATTATTCCTCTTCTGTCGCTGGTAAGTCCAATTGCTCCTGCTGCTGGCCGATGAAATTACATTCCACTGTTAAATTAGATTTTATGAGAAAACTTTCTTCCTCCCAATAGGGAAACTAGTATGCCACCAGTTCAGAACAGAGATCCAACAAACAGCACAAACATGACACAACAGATAATACAACTCTTGTAAACCATGGAGCATCAATAACAACCTATAGGATATAATTCAGTCCAATCAAACACAGTAATTTATGTAATCACAAGAGAAGCAAGATGATGATGATAAGAATAAAATAAAACCAATAAATAAATACAGGAAAAAGTGAGGCACTTGACGAAATGTGGGCAAAAAAAATCTAGAGATCTGAGGTTTTGCATCAGGGAAAAAGAAGAGCTCATTCCAGCAACAATACATTTTTACCACTGTTGTAAAAGTAGCTGAATTAAGAATTCTTCTGATGTCTTAGTTCAGTTTCCACAAAGTTAAATCACGTTGAGCCCAACACGACTTTAGAAAGCAGACACAGCACTCCTAGTGGCTGAAGCTTCCCAGACGCCTTTGGGCCATGTTTCCTCTCCAACATCAGAACACATATTTGCAAACCAGGATCTCGTGATATGATTCTCCGAGTGTCTTACAGAGATGTCAGTGACCAAAGTTTGGCCATTACACCTTCAAATGCTTGTGTGTTTGCATATGTGTTTGTCCTCCCAGGTTTCTTTAATCCTGTACTTTGTTGACTACAAACACCTCAAGTTTAACAACTGGTACGTCTACCCAGACTGGGCGTACGCACTGGGATGGACCATGGTACTGACCTCCTTTGCCGTCTTGATACTGACAACGGCTGGACAGATGTGTCAGACATCAGGCACCTTCATGCAAGTGGGTGTTGTGAAGATCCCTCCTTTTAACTGCCAGCATATTCATCGCACACATAACCACGATGTGTTTTTCTGTTTCAGCGTTTGTCCTTCCTGTGCCAGCCAGCTGAAGAACCAGACTGGAGGAGGCAGGCAGCCGAGGATGTGACTGAGATGACGCCATGTGATGTGATGGCTTAAAGCTGCTCACAAAGTGGACTTAAAGTCACAGTTCAGGACCACACTATATATGCTTGGCTTGGGTTAATGATCACATGTTTAATGTAAATGCCGCCATACATGTACAGTCTTGGGCGTGTCTTGAGTTCAAACATGGGAGTAAAAAGTGACAAAAATGCAAATTATGTCTTTTTCTCAGTTTGCTCAGTTTTCTCCTAATCAATTTATGAATTTGCTAATTGACTAAGGCATCGAAATTAGATTGTATCAATAGAATGATGGATAAAAAAAAAATGAAATTAGCATAGAGGAAACGTTAAGATCCACACAAAAATAAAAAATGCTTTATTGTTTATCAATTTATATAATGACATCTGATGGTTTAACTTTAGAATTTAGTGGTTAAATTGTCAAAGATTATGTTCGAGATTTGATCAGATGCTTTAATTTGGGAAGAAAGTATTGAGCACAATTCCACCAACAGGTTGAAACTTGAATCCGGTTGAAACATGAGATGACAGAAACAAATAAAAGTGGCAAGTATCCTATGGGCTGGCTCTCGAAGTCACTTTGTGGTATTTATGAGGCAGACTTGGTGCTGAAACACCAGAAGAAGACCTCCTTGCTGAGATGGGCAGGCAGAGAAGGAACAAGGAAAAGAAGCAGAGGAGCGTGACTGACCGAGGCCATTGGGCCAGTAAGACAGAGTACCTACTGGTGGTGGCTGGAAATGTGGTCGGCCTGGGCAACGTGTGGAGGTTCCCCTACCTCTGCTACAAGAACGGAGGAGGTGAATTAATTTCAGTGTATTTAGCAAGATGGCTGGTGACAGAAATAATACAAATATCTTATGTTTGTATTTAAAAAACAAAAGTTGTTTCTCTCCTCCTCCTCTAGGTGCCTTCCTGGTGCCATATGTTGTGTTTGCTGTGCTGTGTGGGGTTCCTCTGTTCCTGCTGGAGACCTTCATCGGTCAGTACACCCAGGAAGGGTGCATCACCTGCTGGGGGAAGTTGTGTCCGCTGGCACAAGGTGACACAAATGGTTTCTTTCATACATTACACGTCAAGTTTATATGCTTTCACATACAAACTTATTTCATGTGACTAATTTAATATAATTATATTTTCCAGGTATTGGATATGGACACATGATTATAAAACTTTATGATTTTGGCTACATCTTGGTCCAAGTCTGGGCTCTCTTCTACCTGGTGTCCTCTTTCCAGACACCACTACCCTGGGCCACCTGCAATAACACCTGGAATACAGGTAACCTGCTTTGACACAATCACACACACACACACACACACTAATGAAATGTGTCTTATACATAAAAAAAACAAATACATTCACATTTTTTTATAAATATTACATATAATAATGTAACGTTCTTGAAGTGTGTTTATGTCATTTGGGTCTGTGTAAGGTGCCTTTAAGGAGGTGCAGGGGGGTTCCTGGGAAAAGGGGCGGGCACACGGGTGGGAGGGAGTTTTCTAGAGGAAGTTGTGCGGAAAACATCTTCTTGTCTCCGGTTCGGGTTGTTGGAACCATCAAGTTTGGAGCTACAATAAAGCAGCTGTTAAACCCACAACAACGCTTGGTTCTTGACAAATACTAAAACGTCACAATAATATGAAAATATATAATATAATATTATAAGTTTAAATTTGTAATTGTTTTCACCATTAGCTCTTGTGGAGAGAAAGATTAAAGTGTTGAACTCTTGTTCTGTCCTCTGTCTATTCATCACTCCAGAATCCTGTGTCACTCTTCAGGATTCTTTGTCTCCCTCTGAGAACCTCACATCCAATAACACCAGGCTGAGGAACACCAGCTCTGCTGCTGTTGAGTTCTGGGAGTGAGTTCCATCTTTACCCTTCATTTAATGCAATTTTATGAGAGGATCTTATGATATAATATTGCTCCAAAGAAGTACAAATGTAACTGTCTTTATCTGATGATGATATTGAAACGAAGCAAAACAAAACAAAACATGCAAGTCACTAGACATACAATCATCCCGGTCAACATTTCTAAATGAAGGACTTTCTTCCTTCTCCTTAACTGTTTAACATGAGATAAAACAACTTGCGCTCACTGATGCAGGACTCTCTACTCTCTCCACCATCTCCACTGTTTTCTTCTCTCCGGTCTCCTTCCTGCTCTCAGGCGCAGGATGTTGGGCATGTCCATGGGCATTGAGGAGCTGGGCACTGTGCGATGGGACCTGGCCTTGTGTCTTCTGGCCTGCTGGGTTTTTTGCTACTTCAGCATTTGGAAGGGCGTCAGGTCGTCTGGAAAAGTCAGAGGAAAAATTGTTACAAAAAAAATTGTAACAGAGTGACTGCTGCACGCCAAAACTGCCGTGTTCTAAAGTCTGTGTTCTCTGTCTAATATTTCTGGAAGGTGGCGTACTTCACGGCCACATTTCCGTACGTGATGCTGCTGGTCCTGCTCATCCAGGGACTGACCTTACCTGGAGCTGCGGACGGGATCTACTTCTACCTGTACCCAAACATCAGAGACCTGGCGAACCTGGAGGTATTTTACTCGGCTACCATGTGGGCTGTAATGAAAAGACTGCAGCTGGTGGTGGGAAACAAGAGGGAACTTAGAAGGAACAAAAATTGAAGGTGACCTACACAATTTTACTAAACAGTATGGTAAAACCATTGTGATTAAAGTCCTAAAAATTAGCTGAAAAATGTTGATCATTTCAGCAAGATATCCTAAAAAATATTTTATTGGAAGGTCGTAGTAGAATAACCTTCAATAATATGAAAAGAAAAACTTCCATCACCAAATTGTCATGACTGTTCATTTGCTAACCACATATTTATTCATCCAAACAAATTAAAACTAAAACTATAAATGAAAACAGGAAATGCAAAGAAGTAAATGTAACTTTAATACTGAAACCTTCTCACTGTTGCATCTGTCTAGGTGTGGATTGAAGCAGGATCTCAGATATTTTTCTCCTACAGCTTGGCCATCGGAACACTGAACGTTCTCGGAAGCTATAATGAGCACAACAACAACTGCTACAAGTAAGTTGAAAGGAGAGAGAAGCTCACAGAGAGCCATTCGGAGGAGCCCCAATGTGAAACACCAGCAACAGGTCAATGTTAGGATCGGACCAATCAGTGTCATTTGAGCACAATGAGGTTGTAGCTGTGACACAAACAGGTGCTTTGGATTGGTTTGCAGTAAAGGCTTTTCTTTGCTACTAACTGGCATTGGACACTGTTTGGTTAAACTCCGCCAAGCATCGCCACAGGGTAGTCATGATATCAGCAAATCCACTGGGAGAACAGGAATCTCTTTGAATGTGTCACACCGTGGTGAGGTTTTGTCTCGTCTTTTCCAACTTCCTCTTGTTTCAGATCACAACCTCTCCTCATGTTCCACCTGTTCGTCTGACCCAATTACCCATTGTTTCCAGCTGTGCCTTGTTACCTTGTGTGTTCAAATAGTCTGCGTTCCCCTTGTCTTGTGCCAGAGTGTCTTCGTCCGCCACGTCTAGCTGTAAGAGCCCACAGTCAGACGATTGGGCCTCGAGGGCCTTTGCTGTTAATGCTAAGTTTTGTTATTAGAATAGGATTTTGTTTAATAGTTATTTTCCTCCTTGTGAGTGATTTTTCGTTAAAACCTAGATTTGTTATTAGAGTATACTTTTGTTAGTAGTTCATTCCTTTTTCCTCCATGCGAGTGATTTTGTTGCCAGCTCAGTGAGAATAGGATTCTTATAGCCTGTTTATTTGATCTCTCTGATCTAAGGACAATTGCTTGTGAAATAAATTTACTTTTCTGTTAAACCTCTGCGTCTGAGTCCTGCCTCAAGTCCCGGCCTGACAGAATGCAATAGGCAGGAACCATGTAGCCATCATTTCCCCAAACATCTTGAGTAAATCTTTGAAACATAATTCCATACAATTCAATATGTATGTGTGTATGAATAAATAAGTAACTTAATGAATTGAATCACGGTAAAACTGCAGTTCCAATTGCATCCACCAGAGACTGTTTCTGGCTCTGCCTGCTGAACAGCGGGACCAGCTTTGTCGCTGGATTTGTCGTCTTCTCTGTTCTGGGATTCATGGCTCATCAGCTGGGTGTGACTGTGGACGCAGTGGCTGAGTCAGGTGCCAGGATACTGCAGTGCATCAGTGGCTTTCATCTTTGTGAGGTCTAAGGCTCTTAAGGCTCTCTGTTGTCCACCCCCTCAGGTCCAGGTCTGGCCTTCATCACCTACCCTCAGGCTACAGCCATGATGCCTCTGTCTCAGTTCTGGACCGTCTGCTTCTTCCTCATGCTCTTCCTTCTGGCAGTGGACACGCATGTAACCAATCTTGTCACTGCTGCTGTCAAAATACGACCCTTAATTGCCAAAATTACATTTTATTTTTTTTTTCAGTTTGTGACAGTGGAGAGCTTCGTCACCACGGCCGTTGATTTGTTTCCACGGTGGTTCCGTGCTCCCGTGAGGCGCGAGCTCTTTGTTCTTGCAATCTGCGGGGTCTGCTTCCTTGTGCATCTCGTCTTTGTTACGCAGGTGAGTGCTAAAATTTATTTTGATTAACATTTTCTGTGCAGGAAACGGGGACATAAATGTGGAAGTCAATCAAGACCTCCTTGTCAATCTTCCTGTTTGCAGGGAGGAATTTACGTTTTCCAGCTCACCGACTTTTACGGCTCCACCAGAGCCTGTCAGGATTTTGTTGCCATCTGTGAATGTCTGGCTATTGGCTGGATCTTTGGTAAGTCTTGACGTACACCTTTCTTTAAATTGTAGCCCAAACAAAACCCACTGAGTAAAAAGGCAAATGGCATTTCTGCAGTTACACAACTGTCTTCTGTAAGTCCTGCTTGGCTCAATGACATGTTCCTGGATGTGGCTCAGGTGCTGACCGTTACATGGACCTCATGGAGGAAATGACGGGACAGAGGCCGTCTGTCTTTTTCAAACTCTGCTGGAAATTCATCACTCCTTCGCTGCTGCTGGTAGGTCCAAAGTAGCTCCTTGCTGTCCAGTGAGAGAAAGCTCGAAGATTAATGATGTAATTATTGAAAATTATGTTCACATTCTGCAATTGTCGGTCCGCTGGACCTCTCCAAAAAAAGTTTAGCGTTTTTATTGCTGTGACCTTCATCCCAGTCTGTTTGACCCACCTTTGCAGTTTTCTCTGCTGCTTTACGTCATCGACTACCAACACATTAAAATTAACAACTGGTATGTTTACCCTGACTGGGCGTATTCACTGGGAGTGGCCATCACCCTGTCCTCGGTTGTCATGGTGCCACTGTGGGCAGCAGGACAGATGGTCTGGACATCAGGAAACTGCAAAGAGGTCAGGGTCCACTTTTTTTTTAAATTTACTTTGTTGAAATACTAATGTTTTTTACTCACGAGTCGGCAGCAATTTATTAAATTAACCTTATTTGTTGCAGCGTTTGTTGGTTCTTTGTCGTCCTGAAGATCCAGTGTGGAAGAAGAGGAGAACAGAGGAGGGGAGGGGGATGACCGAGCCCTACACAGCTGTGCTGCAAACTAGCCACTGATGGCTCCTAACTACTTCAAAGAAAAATACATTTGGTTTCAGTGTTTCACGTTTATTTATTGAGTATCGCATGTTTTCACAGCCGATGACGGTTAAAAAAAAAAAAAAAAATCTCCCACTGAAAGGGAAGAATCCAGTTCTGTGGAGGCGGGGTTTCCTCTCCCTCCGCTGTCCGCGTTGTGTTTTTCATTTTAGTGAACAACTCTGTGACAGTGCACCGTGTTCCCGAGCGTCAGTTCTAAGCCACCCCCACCATTCATCATTTCTTCTGGAAAAATCCCATGATTGACGCTTGCTTGGCTCCTTTGCTTGCGTTGGCGCTGGCCTTCTTCTGACTCTTCTTCTCGTCCGGTCTGCTGCCTGCCGCTGGTTTTGCAGGGAAGGGATGTCTGGGAGCCTGTTTGGTGGTCTGAGCTGCCGCGTCGTCTTCTGCTTCCGAGTACGACTCGCTCTCGTAGCCTTTCTCCGTCACTGCGGAAAACAAAACGGTTCGCCTGAGGAACTTGGATGCCAAAACGCTGTGAGCCTCAATGTTTAATTACATTAAACTAATTACATTTAACTAAACTATTCATTATGCTGGCAATACAAATTCAACTTGTGTTTGCAAGAGAAACAGAAGACATTGAGCCTGTGGGTTCTTGGCTCATCTCCACCCTCACGTACCCATGCATCCTTCATCATCTATGAAGGTTCGAGACTTCAGAACTCGCCTCCTCCTCCTCGTCTGGCCTTCGGAGTTTCCCTGCTGTGGAATTTTCAGAACGCTCAATTAGAACAAGACAAACTTCTACCTCCAAGTCTGGTCAGTCAGCAAAAATAATGTTTGACCACTTACGTGTGAAGTCAGAGGAGACTTTGTTTGACTCTTGGGGCTCTGAGACGATTCTTTAGTTTCCATCTTCGGTGGAGATTCTGGAATCACTGGAGGAGAAAAAAATGACAGGTTTTAAAGTCTCACTGTGCCGTTTTAAATGACACCACCTGTTCTTTTTTCATGCAACTGCTCATCAACATCCATCTTATGTTTCCATACCTATTTTCACTTTTCAACCTAGAACCCAGTGGCGCAGCTTTGCATAATTAATGATAAAAAACAAAAAAACAAACTTAAACCCCCTAGTCACCAAAAAACAGCATGTTTAGCCCTCTGTTTACAGCTTCCTGCTAAACTTGATGGTTTTGACTTCCCACATCTTTGGAAGGGGATATAAACTAGGTGGTCTCGGGGTGGGGCCTCAGTGACCTGGGAGAGGTTACACATAGGGCTGTTTCTCTGACCTGAGTGTGAATTTAGTGGAGCACGATCAGAGCCTGATTGTGATGACCAGACTCATGGCAGTAAAGTGTTAGAAAAAACAGGAAACCACAGCTCACCATCTTCATCACTGCTGTCTGGTTCAGGCTTCTTAATGCGTCGCCTCTTTTTCTTCCCCATTTTGTCGTCGTCGCTGTCGGAGTCGACAACCCTCTTTGTTTTGCTTCATGAGGAGAAAGTTTAAAGTTTTAAAAGACATTTACAGCCACGTGAACGTATATTGTTCACTGTTTGATCAAAAGTCAGTGCATTGAGTATACAAGAAAAAAATAAATCGAAACATCAGATTGACGTTTTTTTTTTACAGTATTTCGCCCTCAAAATAACCGCCTGAACGTTGTCAGAACACAAACCTTCTGGCCTCTTTGGCTTTTGGAGGCTCCACAGCAGCGGCTTGTTGTTTCTCTTCTTCCCGTTTCTTGGCGCTCGGACGCTGCTGCTCAGCCGTAGACGAGGAGGATGATGGCTGAGCTGCTTCTTTCACGTCCACACTTTTGTCTGGCTTTTCTGCAGGAATAATAAACGGCTCCAGTAACGTCAAGACAACTTCCCGACATTCACAACGGATGCTGCCGTTCATGCATTCCCTCTGTATTGACTCAAACACAATGACAACTGTGAGCAGAGGGGAAAATACAATTGCGTCGTCTTACTGGTTTGGGTTCCAAAGAAGTTGGCCATGGGATTGCTCTTTGCCGCTGGTTTGCTTTTTTGAGGATCAACCTGAAACATTCAAAATACACAGGAGCTGAAGAATGGGGGAGTGGTGAGCTGGAAGTTGGAGCAGCGAGTTTGTGATCGGAAGGTCGCTGGTTCAAAAACACTTACTGCGGCTACCTCCTCCTCCTTCAGCTCTGACTTAACCTCTTTGCTACTGGCCACAGCCTTGGTGGCAGCCTTGTTTCCAAACATTCCCATGATGCCTTTCTGTGGCTTGGCGAGGGGCTTGGCGTCGCCGTTCAGGACGGTTTTCTTCTGCTCGGGCTCTGGTGCAGGAGCTCGACTCACGTCACTGGCCTGCTGCAGCTCCACCGACGACATGGGCACCGCGCTGGCGCAGCGGATGGCGCTGTACCTGCAGTCAGGCAGCGACAGGGTTCTCACTGTCCGCGCATTAAATAGAAGTTTTTTTATCGAAACCAACGTGCGGGGTGTGTGCAAGGCAGAGGTGGGCAAACCTGCTGCAGTCCTTCAGATTGTCCTTCACGGCATCGTAGTCGACGCTGTATAAGGGGCCGCTGTCCTTCAGCAAGGCCTTCTGGACGCTGTAGATGTGGACGCTGACGACCAGGCTCATCTTGGATTTCATGTCTGCCAAAAATAAATCGCGTAATAAGTCACTGCCACCTCCTCGCCAAGCCAAACCTCCCTGGGTCAACAAGTAGGGGAGGAGGCTGAGTGAACAGCGCTGACCGCGTGGCTGGTTGCAGCCTGGACGCAGACGAGCAGTCGCTCACCTTCCAGCTGATCCTCTTTGACGACCGACACCTTGTGACTCTGACAGGACAAGTGAGAAATCAACACAGGATCACGACCACTGAAGTAGTGAAATAGATGAATGCGCCGCACGCCGCTGGTGTCCGGCGAGCTCCTCACCGTTTGGCCGTTGTCCACAAACTTTCCGGAAAGCAGGTAGGTGGCGTGCAGCTGAGCCGAGCTCTCCTTCCTCTTGTGATCCAAGTAATGATACAACATCCTGGACACAATTTTGAGAAAACGCAGCTCTTTAGTTCATGTAAAAAGCAGATATAACATTTTTTTTTATTTATTAAACAGTTAGAATGGTACTGATTGCATTTAAACACACAAAAGTGAGTCAGTAGCCCCATGAAAGTGGCACTTACTGTTTGGCTGTGTTGACATGGACGCCCAAGGTGAGACTCAGCCATTTATATGTTACCTAACACACACACACACACACACACACACACACACACACACACACACACACACACACACACACACACACACACACACACACACACACACACACACACACACACACACACACACACGGGATGATTCATTTGATTTGACAAGTTACAGACAGCCGTCCTATGACCCCAATACACTTTACAGAGCCTCAGTTATTGGCACCACATCACTTCATAGAAACACGCTACTCATGGTTTAGTCTTTATTATCATTTTAATAGTACTATTAATATTGATATTATAGTTATTATTGGTATATTGTGTAAATTCTTAACAAGGAAAGTCACTGTGTATTTATTGATGAATTTACCATCGCTGTCACTTTCAGCCCAAAACAGAAGAAAATCAAGACAAAACTCTCAATCAGAATATTTACATCCATTAATCTGATTCTTTATAGATGGATCAACAGTCAGGTTTTTATCAGATGGATCAGTAATAAAGTCTGGACTAATGAGGGATTATTCATCTGTGGGATGAATCTGACAAACAACGTCACACAAATACCCATTAACCATGGAGACACAACATCAGGTTGACGACAGTGATCACAGTGGGACCACAAATAGGAAGACAAGTCAAGGCACCGCCCACCATGTTTGACTGGCGGCCGAAGACGCTTGTTAAAACAAACACAATGCCAGAAGAAAAATCAAAGCTGAGTCAACAGCTCAGAGTCCCTTCAGTCGACTTCAGTCACAGTTTCATCAACTCAGCTGAAGATAACACAAAAACACAAAGTCCAGCGTGCAGCGGCTGAGTGAAGGCGGTCTGGACTCTGTGGAGGAGTTCCATGGTTCCAGAGACGCTGTAGAAGGACAGAAGACCTGCACTGTGGTCCAGGTACACTCCCACTCTGGAGGACTTGGGACCTGAGACATCGGTCCTGATGTTGTTGTGGTAAAACAGATATCTACCCGAGTTACAATATAAACTCCAGGATTTGTCATTGAATCCAAATCTACTTTGCGCCGACATTCCAGCTCTGCCGATGTTCCCGAAGGCCACTGCTACGTCAACCATCCCTTCCAACTCCACCTCCCAGTAACATCGTCCGGTCAGACCCTCTCTACTCAGGACCTGAGGCCAGTCAGTGAATCTGTCTGGATGATCACAATAAGACTGAACTTCCTCCATGACTGTCACTTTTCTGTTCCCCTCAGATAATACCAGCTCTCTGTTGACTGTGTTTGGATCCAGAGTGATTTGACGTGAATATCTGAGGAAGTCCTCTCGGCCCCTGGGTTCCGGTTCTGGTTCTGACCTTAAAACAACATTTCTCACTGTCCATGACATGCTTGTCTGCGTCTCCATCAGAACTTTTTGTATTTCATCTCTGAGCTTGGACACAGCTGCTGTCACATCCTCAAAGTATCTCAGAGGAAGAACCTCTAGCTTGTAGGAGGCTGGAGACAGACCGAGTGCTGACAGTGAGGAGAAGTCGTTGAGAAACTGACTGTGATCCAGTGTGTGCGAGATCTTCTCCAGCTCAGCGTCTCTCCTCTTCAGCTCAGCGATCTCCTGCTCCAGCCTCTCCTGAAGCTGCATGACTCGGCTCACTTCGGCCTCCTGCGTGGATCTGACCTGCTGCTGCACCTCAGAGCGTCTTTTCTCCAGCAGACGGATCATCTGGGTAAAGATGTCCTCGCTGTCCTTCACTGCTTTATCAGCAGAGCCGTCGATGGACTTCTCCTCCTTCTGAAGCACCTTCAGGTCTTCGTCTCTGTGCCTGATTATCTGCTGGATCCTCTGCCTGGTCTCCTCCAGCTCTCTCTGCCTCTCACTCCTCTCTGCTGCTGCTGACACCGCGTCGTGACCTTTGTGTTTGTCCACAGAGCAGAGATAACAGATGCTCTGCTGATCAGTGCGGCAGAAGAGCTTTGTCACCTCATCATGAAGAGGGCAAATGTTCTCCTGGAGAGCCTGGGTGGGGTCCACCAGCTTGTCTTTCTGTCGGGAAGCATCATCACTATGAGGCTGGAGGTGAGAGTCGCAGCAAGAGGCCCGACAGACCAGGCAGGACTGGAGGGCCTTTAGTTTCCTCTCGGTGCAAACATCACAGGCCACATCCTTCGCTCCAGCGTAGCAGTGATCAAGAGGAGCAACTTGGACTCCACCCTTCTCCAGTGTCTCCACTAAATCTGCTAACATGGTGTTCTTCTCCAGGACAGGCCTCGGCGTGAAGGTCCTCCTACACTGAGGGCAGCTGTAGACTCCTCTACTCTCCTCTACATCCCAGTGACGTTGGAGACACTTCCTGCAGTAGCTGTGTCCACAGGAAGTAGTCACCGGATCCTTCAGAAGTTCCAGACAGAGGGAACATGAGAAGTTTTCTGGGTTCAGCTGAGCTCCTGTCTGAGCCATTTCCCCTTTTGAGAGCGAATGACTGAAGCAGTCAAACCAGATTGAGTTGAAAGGGAGGAAGCATCCAGACGGGGCTGTGATTGGCTGCAGAGAGCAGAGTGGGCACATCTTCTAAAGCCTCAACACATTCCAGGAAGAGGAGCGTCAGCATGAATGTGCACTTTGTTCCTTTGATGACGGCAAGAAGCAGCTGAAGTTGCTTTGCCAGCAGCTGCTCTGCCTTCAACTGAGTTCCCAGCTATGAGACCATCAGTTCAGTCACTATCAGCTCATTCACACTGAAAATCGACATTGAGACTACTGACTGACTGACACCAGCAACAGGGAGTGAAAACAAGGAGCACTGGGCACCGCCCACCATGTTTGACTGACAGCTGAAGAAGACGACAGATTAGTGTTCAGGGTTCACAAGGGTTGATATTTGTATGTGATATTATTGCTGCTGCTGACATACATACACACATTTCTACCCTGTCACAATTTATTAGTTTACAAGGACCCGGTTTAATAGAACGTTGATAATTTTTTAGTTGCAGTTATGAAGAGTCTTGCTGGTTAACACAACGCTCGCTGTATGGTTTCATAGTTTTTCTTATTAATTAAAATTGCAGGTATTTTGCGTGGGACATTCCTGGTGTTGTGGCACGTGTTGCACGGTGAGCAAATTTTTTTGCTGCACTTCCGGTGTACATTCGTTCGTTCCTTCCTGATGAAGACGGACAGGTGTCGCGCAACCTGTTGTCCTGACAAATAGAACAATGGTAAAAGAGATGGTTTGCCTAAGTTACGGTTTAGTTTAATGTGCATGCATGTCAGGTGGCAGACGCATATATTACGCTTAGCTTGTTAGCAAGTAGGGCTACTGCTCACCACAGCCGAATGGAGCAAACCATGTATGTTTTTTTGTTTTGTTTTTTTTAAACACACACACACACACGCGCGCGCGCGCGCACACACACACACACACACACACACACACACACACACACACACACACACACACACACACACACACACACACACACGATACTTTATTCTTTACATGTGTTTTCGGTAGATTATCGGGCTGCGATTCAAGGCACGAAAGTTAAAATCTGGACTATGTCGGCAGAACCGGGACGTCTGGTCACTTTAGAATAATATACATTTCAAACAAAGCAGAGTCAGGCAGCTTTGTGCAGGCAGTTCGGCGGCTACAAACTTCGAAGCTCGCGTCAGCGGAACAAAAGCCGAAAGAGGACGAGTGAAGCAGTCACTCACTATCTTGTTGTGGTCGTTGACATATTCGTCGATGTTGTCCAAGTAAAGCTCGTCCATTTTGCCTGTCTAACAGGGACGCAAAACGGGAATTTGTACTCCGGGCTGAAAATGACGTGAACGACTGCGCGGGAAGGCAGTTTATTTACTTCCCGAAAACGTCACGTGATGCTGGCTTCTTCCGGTAAGGTGGCGGGAGCAGGCTGCCCTCTAGAGGTAGACACGTATGTTGACGACAACCCCCCCCCCCCCCCCCTTTCTCTCTCTCTCTCCCTCCCGCCCTCCTCTCTCAGTAGATCAGTGAAGAAATAATTAATTTAATACAAATCTGTATGATCAACAGTTATAATAACTAAATATAGAAAAATGTCTAAAATTAATAGATTGAAAAATGAACTTTAACAGATAATTATCCTCTGTGTCAAAAGCAGATCATGAACTTGGCTTACTTGCCAAGAATGTTACTTTTTTTTAATTTTTTTTTTTTTTTTTTTACAGGCATTAATGGACTCTGCGTTTACTTTTAAATGTTATACTTTAAACAACACATATATAAATACAGGTGGCCTTAAAACTCACCCCCACACACCCACTATAGCCATCATGATTCTGGCATGGAAAAAAACATTGATAGCGGACCGTGTGGGCTCAGGGTTAATGCTACGCATCATTACTGTGGAAGTAAAGCTGTGCAGTTTCAATAGAGCCACAACCTAAATAAACATTTGATGGCTGGCTTGCGAAGTGCACTAACCTTTTCAACCGCCGTCATATGAGGAGAATAACAACAACTGCCCTTTTCTCCGTAACACATCATTGATCGCTCAGTGGGGGGAGTTCACTCCTCCAACCTGGTGTGGTCTGAATGCCATTTGTGGCCACAGCAATAATGGTGCTCGTGCTGTATTAAAGTGGGGCCAAAAAGGTTTCTCCTTAGCATTGATTGAGCAGCAGTAGGCCGTTCACCCCCCGGGGAGCAAAAAATAAGTAAATAAATGAACACAACATACCATAACGTAACAGCATGTCATTATAACTGATGCTGTCACAAAAAAATCTAAATGATAAAGATAACATAACAGTAGGTCATTATATATGTTTCTGCGACAAAGGTTAAAGGGGGCTCTTTATTCTTATAAATACCACCTTTTTGAATTGTAGCATCAGTAACAAAAAATATTCTCAACTGATCATTCATTCATTCATCTTCTACATCCGCTTATTCCTATTCAGGGTCACGGGGGTCTGCTGGAGCCTATCCCAGAAGGCAGGGTGACACCCTGGACAAGTCGCCAGTTCATCGCAGGGCCACAGAGAGACAGACAACCATTCACACTCACATGCATACCTACGGACAATTTAGAATGTTCAATTGACCTCACATGCATGTTTTTGGACTGTGGGGGGAAGCCGGAGAACCCGGAGAGAACCCACGCAGACACAGGGAGAACATGCAAACTCCACACAGAAAGGTCCCAGGTCCGGCACCCGGAATCGAACCTACGACCTTCTTGCTGTGAGGCGGCAGCGCTAACTGCTGTGCCACCGTGTCGCCCCTCAACTGATCAATTAAAAAAAAATAAAAGAACACACAAGCTGAACAAATCGCCAGTTTAACAACTCAAGATCTCTATCGTGGAGTTGCCCTTAAAAACACCTCTACCAGAAGGGAGTGTCAGCTTATCTCACTCTTAATTCAGGATCCTCCTCTCCTGTGCTGTTAATTCTGTGTAATATTTTGTCTTAGGCATCCGTTCCCGTGAACCTGTTCATGGGCACGGCAATTTCTGATGCAAATGTCAAAGAGAAGGACGGTAACGTGCAGCAGAGAAGGGAAAAATATTCTCCTAATGGCCAACAGGATCAATGACACACCCTGGAGACACGCAGCGATACTCGCATGGGTTAAGAGGGGAACAGCAAAAAAGAACCCTGACAAAAATTGTTCAGATCCACTTTTGAAGCTTTTGTGAGCCATCATGGGAAGAAATATATGCCGGCGTATTGACGGGGTCGTCGGCACAAACAGAACGTCCTCCTGGATGCACTGAGGTAGAAACGCTTCTGCTTTTCTTCTTGGTAAAATGGTAAAAATTGGTTGCTGTCAAAACAAAGGCCATTCAAACCTTCTGCTCTGCTATTGGGAATAATTGGATTGTAGGGGAGTGGCTTTTGCTCTGTGAGTGTTTGTTTTGCCTCCTATTTGTTTCACTGTAGCTCACAAAATTAAAAATACATATGATTTTATTTGGGCAAATGTTTGTTTAAACTTCACCAGTAACCAATACAATAATGGATAATTTGGCACCTTAAGATACAAACTAATAAATACTGACAACCCCCCCCCCAAAAAAAAACAGGTTCGTAAAACAAATTGAGAGTTGAGAAACGGTAATACCAACAGAATCCAAACCCAATCAAATATTGATGTTAAATACTCAGCCTTCAGATCGTCACAAAAGAATTAGGATTAAAATCACTGATGGAGATCAGAAACATTCAGTTTTTTCTTCTGTGAGTCCAGACCAGAATATCAGTGAAGCTGTTGTTGCTTTGAGGTCCCTCTGGGTCAAACCTTGACAATGGACTCTTTTATCAGATAAATACTGCTGAGCATTTGTCTGAAGCTTGGCTGGAAAAATTTCCCTTTGTAGTGAAAAAAATGGCAACAAATTGGCTTTTCTGTATTCTTTGCCTCCAATGTCACTTTTGACCGGCCTTGAAAGATCGGCAGCGAAGAATTAAAGATAAAGTCTCTGCCGCGTGTTTGTTGCCCAGTTGGACGTCTGAAATTGGGGGAAGTCAGGTCTCCGCGGCTGATAGGCCGAAAGCTTCTGAGGGGTATTTATCGTCTGCGATCCAGCCGTCCACTCCGTCCAGCGCTCGGCGGCCGTCACACTGCTCATCACAGGGAGGCAGATTTGTGTGAAATGACATTTTAGGGATCAGACGGATTGCCGGGGAACAGGAAATTTGCTTGGTGAGCCTCACAAACAGCCTGGAATGAGAAGTTCAGGAAAAATTCCAGCAGGAGAAAAACAAACATATTTTATCATTTATCTTCTCTGATGCAGATACATTTGTTCTCATAGGACTAGCACAGGGATTGTGTTCACTGTGCACGCTGGCAGCGTTGCTGCGTTTGAGTCGTTTAATTCCTGGATTATTTCCTTGCAACATATTCTGCACCACTGCTGCTGTCATGGAGGTGATTCTCAGGGCTAATGCCTGATGATGTGGGTGGATGACAAAGTGAGACCAACTTTTCATCATTTTTAGCATTTCTTCAAGCTAAACCCCTGAAAAGGAAGCAAGAAAAGCACAGAAGGGCTGAAGAAAAGGTGCCCACAGAGATTTAGCATGTTTTGAAATCACATGTAGTCTCGATTCACTTTAGATCAGCTGTGTACTTTGCTGCCTTCACCAACTGAACGTGTGCTCCACATCAATCTTTGCTTGTTTCATCCTCTTTAAGTAATGGCCAAAGTCAAGTTTTCAGAACATGTAAAACACTGAACCGAATCATCATGAGAAGAAAATTTGGGCATAAAAATAAATAAAAGCAATAATAATTTTGTAAAAAAAAAAAAAAAAAGGAAAAAGAATACATTCGATTCTATGACAGAACCTTCAAGAAGTTCTTTAAGAGTCCATTTGGGTTCCAACTACTTAAATACGTATAAATATTTATTGAGCTGGGTTCTGCGTTGATATGCTACTCCCTCTGCTGATCAGTGTTTTTCTCTCTCGATTTTGTTCAGCCATCAGCCTGGTTTTCCCCAAACTGCCCCCGTGGAATTCTAATCCCGCTGCGTGTGTTTGTCAGTCACGCACGCTGTTTGTAAATCTGCGTGTTAATGTTTAAAGAACCGCTGTTCCGTGGCGGCCGACAGCTTCAGGCCCGGTGTCGGCCTCCGTCAGCAGGGATGGTCATTAGCCCCGCTGCCCTGAAGAACTCCGTCTCCTCCCCTCCGCTTCTTCGCCTCCGCCTGCGTTGGCCCTTTGTGGCTGCCGCTGATAAGACCGCGGCTAAAATCTGCTCCGGCGCCGCTGCCGCGGATGATAAACACA
Source organism: Nelusetta ayraudi (assembly GCF_046127955.1). Classification (NCBI taxonomy): domain Eukaryota; kingdom Metazoa; phylum Chordata; class Actinopteri; order Tetraodontiformes; family Monacanthidae; genus Nelusetta; species Nelusetta ayraudi. The sequence continues at coordinate 26,584,089 of NW_027466061.1, forward strand.
AGCCGAGCTGCTGTCCACTTCATTGGGACAATGGAAATGGAGAATTGAAGGCGCCCGGGTATTGTCGACCTGTGACAGGGGACGGTGCCTGTGCGGCCAAGATCCAGGTGCTTGAAACAGAGCCAGAGGAAGGGGAACGGTGACTGAACTGCTCTGCTGCCAAAGAAAATTGCGCTGGTTTCAGCCGTGCTTGTTGCTGCCCGGTGCGTCCTGCAGGATTTAAAGACCGTTGTTCGCTGTTAAAAGTCAATAAGAGCAACTCCAATGCACAAACAAATAAGTGGTAGAAACAATTATGTTAAAATTAACGCATAAATAGATTTACATTTCCAATTTCCAAGTTGGCTTTATAAATTTGTTCGAACGTCAGCTAATATGACACACAGTAAGAGGTGGCAGGGGATACAAGGCGGAAAAATATGAAACGCAGTGTGAAGCTGTGACCTGCTGCGATATTGTGGCAATCCTAATTAACAGCTCCTCTGAAGTCTTCTTTTGGCCAGCGATGTCAGGAAGGAGTCTAATACCCGCTGGTGCTAGTTTTTTTCCAGAATGGAACAGAATTCACTTCACCATGTTGTGAACTTATTATATTGTATTGTATTATTACGTTATATTGTTTTGTAATGGGTTGTCTTTGTCTGTATCATGTTCTCCTATCGTATCGAGGTGTGTTGTATCGTATCGTATCTTATTGTTTTGTGTAGTTTCGTATCGTATCGTATCGTATCGTACCATACCGTACCGTACCGTATGGTATGGTATGGTATGGTATGGTATGGTATGGTACCGTACCGTACCGTATCGTATCGTATCGTATGGTATGGTATGGTATGGTATGGTATGGTATCATACTGCGTCGTGCCAAGTGAAGTTGGAAAAGCGGGTTTGTCCGAGTGGTGTTGCCGTAGCCGAAAGTGAAAGACACTTTGCACGGGACACATTGTCCTCTCAAACAAACACACCGACACACGCACACAAAAACACATGCATGCACGCACACACACACTCATACGCACACGTACACCTCGATGCACTCTACAGATTTTGCATGTGTGTGTTCCCGCCCCCAGGAACTGCATCAAACACACACACACACACACACACACACACACACACACACACACACACACACACAGCCCAGCCCCACTTCTGACTCTTGCTAGCAGGTCCTCATGATAATCTCACTCCTTTACATCATTAAAATGCACTCTGACACTCAGCCTCCACAGCCGACTGGCGTCTCCACTGAGTCCTGCGACCGGATCTGCATGATGATGGCGCTCCCCACGGTGTGCTGCGTGTCAACACGCTGCGTTGCTAATGCCACGCCTTCACTCGGAGGCTTCCACAAATAAAAGAAAGACAGAAAGGAAGGAGAAAAGAAATAAGAGGGTGGTCCTGATCGCTGGTTCTGCCTGTACAGGGCGCAGCGTGGCTCCCAACCCTTCACAAAGCCCAGCAGGAGGCCCAGCGCAGCCTCTGCCTCTGTGAAAACGAGGCGTTCTTGTCTCGTGAGAGACGGAGGCTAATGATGGGTGAGACTTCCACGGCGATGAATACGCAGCAGAAAAACCAGAGACGGCTGATAATGGCAGCGTCTCACACGGAAAATGTACATCTATCAGAGATGCAGAGATGTGAGAAAAACGTGAATAAATAATTGTCTTCGAGTGATGATTGATTTGCAAAGACGACAAAGCAGGCAATTTCCTTTTGTAACAACAAAATGCTTTATTTACATGTGGAGAGACTCTGTTCAGACTCTTCAGTGGGAAATAACTTCCTGTTTGCTGTGAAGTCCAAAAAGCCCAAACGTTATACATAATGCTTTCTGCCTTTAAAAAGAATTAAAAAAAAATGAATGCCACACCAAATCATCTTCCAGAGCTCCTCCAATCTGCTCTGAGAGGCCACAGAAGCAGAGTTCTTTCCATCACAGCTATCGTCAATGTGGCTTAAGTCCTAACTGGCATCAACTAGAGGTCTTGGGCTCGGGTTCATCTGATTGGGTTATTGGTTGAACACTTTCTGTGAGCTCTTGACCAGATGGATACATGAGATCAAGAAAATCAGGTGAATTTAAGAGTACGTAACATTTTTGCTGCAGCATGGCTCCCACTTGAGTTGAAGTTCCATTAGGCAGGGATTTTCATATTATATTAGAGCTTCTGTGGCACAAAGGAAAGAAGAAAAAAAAAAAAACAGCAACTGGAATCAAAATCTGTCTTCAGGCTGCTTCGCCAAAGAATTTGATACCTTGGGCTTTTCAGCGTGAATACCATTTGCGCATGAGAATATTCATTTTTCTAAAGGGATTAATAGATGCTAAATTGACCCTGACTAAATTGACCCTGATGTCTTTGAAACTGGCAGTCTCATTTCACCGGTTAATGAACGGTAATTTATTGCTAAGCGCGGCGCCGCTCTGCCGTCTTTGTCGGCTGAACTTAGCTCACCGTGAAATGTGACTACCCTGCATTCGCCGGCCCTGTCTTTGTTTGTGTGTGTCTGAGTGTGTGTGTGTGTGCGTGTGTGTGTGTGTGAGTGTGTGTGTAGCTCAAGTCCTCATGATTTCTTTTGTTTTGTTTTGTTTTTTCTGTCTGCTGAAAGCGAGTCAAATTGATAGAAACATCTCCATTAACCTGCCAGCCTTCAGTCTGCTTCTCCAAGACTGAGATGAACCGTATGGATGTCAAACTTCTGGCATGCCTGCCTCAGATTCTTAACACCTCTACCGCAACGTGCCTCCCAGAAAGGTCATGAAGGACTCCAGGACAGGGCGTGTTTTTGAGTGTCAAACAAACCTTAGACAACAAGCCCATTGGCTGCCTGCTCGGCCCGCTGAACTACCATGTCGTGATATAGGAGCGGTGCCAACGATTTGGGGGGAAAATGCTAAAATGCGATTGAGCTCGCACAGCAATCATCCACATCCGGCTCAAGCTCACTCGGCAGCTGCAAGTACAAAGGGCGGAGGAGGAAAAAAAAGCCACGCAAAACGCTCGGCAGAAACTATCAGCTGTAGCATCTGCTGCGTTGTTGCGCCGTTTCGGATGGCGGCGCTCGTGAAAACGCCGACTGTGACACGGATCGATGTGACGGGGAACAATATCAGATCAACGCTAACATCCCTCCATGCCGCCTGAGGGTACAGCTGTCTCCATAAAGGGCAAATGATGAAGCAGATTAGCATAAAACGTCAACGAGCTGACACACACGCACGCACGCACGCACGCACACACACACACAAACACACACTGCGGCACACAGCAGTTTTTGTTGCATAAAATTTGTTGCTGGCTGGGAAACGCAGAGGCACGGTATTTGCTTAGCGCTTCTTTGTTTGTTTTCAAAAGCGGGATGAACTTCGGCCCGAAACCGTTTAGGAAGGCCTGCAGCTGCAGCAAACACACGGCACGCCTGGCTAGATCCACCGGGGGAAGCGCGCACGCTGTGATTTCTACGCCGCCTGGAGTTTGACCGCCGTGTCGGCTGTCGTGCCTGATTAGTCCCGACACGTTCTGCCGCTCCACTCATTTGCCTCCAACAAGTTCCGCCACGCACGCTTTGATATCTGGAGTCATTTCCACAGCAGCCGTCCTCTCCGTGACGCCCTCGGCCTCCGGAAGGAAACGGCTCCTTCCCGTCTGGCCGTGAAGACGTGGAGAGTCTTGTTTGTAACCCGCTGCGACACCAATGTGAAAATCAGCCCGACGTCTGTCGGAGGTGGAGGAGTGTGTGTCTGTGTGAGGTAGTGTTGTCGTCAAGACCGCACCAACCGAGACCAAGACATTATTAAGACTAGAGAGTATCAACATCGAGACAAGACCAAGACTTCATAGATCAAAGAAAAATTAGAAATAGAAAAAAAATCACCAGTAAATTTTTCAAATTCGAGTTTGCTCGAACGGGGGACACGGTGGCGCAGTGGTTAGCGCTGCCGCCTCACAGAAAGAAGGTTGTGGGTTCGATTCCGCGGCCTGGGAATTTTCTGTGTGGAGTTTGCATGTTCTCCCTGTGTCTGCGTGGGCTCTCTCCAGGTTCTCCAGCTTCCTCCCACACTCCAAAAACATGCATGTGAGGTCAATTGAACACTCTAAATTGTCAGTAGGTGTGAGTGTGAATGGTTGCTTGTCTCTATTTTTGGACCTGCGATGAATTGGCGACTTGTCCAGGGTGTCACCCTGCCTTCACCCTATGACAGCTGGGATAGGCTCCAGCAGACCCCCTGTGACCCTGAGCTCGGGAAGGAGCGGTTATGGAAAATGAATGAAAAAAGAAAGTTTGCTCGAACAGCAGTATCTCTTTTCAGTAGTTCAATCATTTTTCTTTGATATTTTGCTGCTTTTCCAATGATCTTGAACCATTTTCAAAAAACAACTTTGCTTCATAAAATTAAAAATAAGTTAACTAGGATTAAGGGGCCGCGTCACTCTGGGTCTTACAAACAGAGTGTAAAATGGCAGCAGCTGGATAAGTTTTTCCTGTTATTATCGTGTCATTATAGTGTTGGCTGAGTCTTGACCGGTCTTGATCAAAACTCTCGAGTCCGTCCAGTCCGAGACCGAGAGGACTGTGTGTTTGTGTGAGAAGTGTTTTTGTGCTGGCTGAGCTGCTTCAGATGCAGGAGACCAAATTTTCCTCCTCGTTTCCATCACTGTTCTGGTCCACCTGGAAGCTGCTGGTTGCACTGTGGAGAATTACAGTGGTGAAATTCTTGCTTTTGTTGCGTTGTCAGTTAATGGGTTTAACTGCTGCTGCTGTAAATGCCCAGAAGCTTCTTTCCACTGATGGTGGTTAGCTGTATTTTTATGCCGCTGTTAGCTGCTGATAAACCTTTGGACCAGTCCAAAGGTCCAAAGTCCTCTGGATTCTGTCAGGAGCAGCTGCTGAAGATGCAGAGAGACGTGAGCAGAAGACAGAAGCAGCAGACGGAGACAGACGTGGACACCTCGGTGTCATCATGTGCTCTTATCTGCGGCTGCTCACAGCTCGCAGAGGCCATGGACGCTGAGTTTAGAAGCTCCCAGTGGAAATAATAATAAAAAAGAAGAAGAAGAAGACTATGGAGGGGAAGATGGACTCGTTTGACTTCACACAAACTCCTGGCACTCTGCTCGCCCTGGCTCCACTTGGCTGCCTGAACCTCCCAGGCTCACGATGGACTCGACTTTTCTCCGTCTGTGGCTTGATTGATTTTTGTGTGTTTGTCTCATTCTTTCTCCACGTATCTGAAAATGAGAACAACTTGCCACCGTAAACATGATGTTTTGCATCATGTTTACGTCATTATTTTTGACAGCAATTTTTTTCCTATTTTCTTTTTTTTTAATGAGAAGCCTGTGGGGAAAAACACCTTTCATCCACCCCACAACTGTGCTGAATGTATTGAGTGAATTGTATGAGATTTCCTTGGTGACTCTGCGCTTTAAAGATTAAAATTCCGAACAACTCGACTGTCTGCAAATCTCTCATTGAGCTGTTGAGCCATTATGGCAGAATAACAAGCCAATAGAGGAAGTTTACAAGATGGAGTGCAGCTTAGAGCTGTTAAAAAAAGGAATTTTAATTTATCCATTGAAGCAGAACCAGACGGCAGGAAGTTTGGATTCCAAACCAACTCTTGTGCTGTAAATCGCACGTCTACAGAATTCATAGGAAGGGAAGAAAAACAAAACAAATGATGAGATATTTCAGCCTGCAGCAAGTGATAAACGAGGCTGACGTTTCCCCTCCCAGAGGCGTTTTTATGCACTGTGTGCGGCAGCCCCCACCCCATTACTTTACAAATCACTGCTAAAGAGGTTCTTAAAGGAAAAGAAAATTGTGTCAAACAAATAAAAGAACAGAAGATGAGATGAAAACTGAAGCAAAGAGCGCCGCTGCTGGGGGCGCCCGCTGACAGCGGCGTGCTGCTGTGAGCGATGATGAGCATGCCGGCTCGTTTGCCTCCAAGTGTTTTGTGCCGCCATTGCGTTGGGGGTGATATGAATAAATAGGGTCACGCAGCCGGAAGATAACTCAAGGAACTGACATGTTTGTGCTCATCCCGAGCTTGACGTGATGAATCAGAACGACGCCGGTTTGACGGTCCGAGGCTGAAGGCGTGACTGAGACCGAGAGAAGATCACGGTCATCCAAACTGCCGTGGTGGTGATTGTTGTGACTGAGGGACTCTACAGATGTCTACCACGCCTGCCTTTACCTGCTGTTTTTGATCTCTCAACTCACCCTCCCGGAATTCCTCATCACTCCTTCCTTCTTCATTCCTTCACCCAAGCTTGTCATGCCTTCCTTTTCGGGATTTCCTTGGGGTTCCACCCTCGCCCTCGCTTCCCTTTTTCCTTCTGCGATCATCCCCTCTTCCCATCATCCTTTCACCCTTGCATTGCGCCATGTCGCTGGAATCTTTACAACCAAACTTGAAGAACTTGAACTTGTTGCAAACGCTGCGTCATGTTACCAGTCCATGTTCACGCTGCACACACGCCACATTTCGCTGGTTTTTCATAACGTCTATAAGCCTGTTGAATAGTGACAAAGTGATGATCGGTTGTTTGATGTGAGAAGCTCTCTGAAGGCCTGAAAGACAAAGATCTTAAAGCAGACACACGTGTGAAGATGTTTAAAGGAAACTGTTCCAGTTCCTAATGTTTTTGTCCATTATTTTCCTGCCTGTCGCCACCATCTGCGCCACTCAATTAAAGCCAGCCGACTGCTAATTAATTGCCCGCTACTTAGACTTTGGCCCAGGTGTGTTGTCAGTCAAAACGGTGGCAGACGATAAAGAGACATCACAGTGCTCTGCAATGCGCCGCCAGAGACGTACCTGCCTCTCAGTCCTCGTTATCCACATAATGATGTCGTTAGCTACGCTGATGCCGAGATAATAAAGCCACCGCTTCAGAAAGGCGTTAAATAATCCATCTGCAGCTTCACACGGACACGGCGCCAAACGACCACTGAGAAACAGTGGCTGCGGAGCTGCCTGAGGGGTTTTTAGGGTTCTTTATCAGCAGCAGCGCATGAAAAACACAAATCCTCACAAATGTCAGCAGGCTTCATTTGAAATCCCCTGCATGTGTGTGTGTGTGTGTGTGTGTGTGTGTGTGTGTGTGTGATGAGGCAATTTCATCGACACTAGACATTTCTGTCCAACGGAGGCTTGGACTTGACAGATGACCTCGTCATGGACCATTTCTGCTGCATGTGCGACAGAGAGCTGAGCTCTGCTGAAGGAGAAGCCAGGACGACAACGCACTAAAACGAACCCCAACGTCTTTAAAATGACTCACTCGCCTCTCCAGGGGCAGAAAATTGTTGGGGAACGATCTATTTGAGGAAGCCTTCAGGGGCTGATTCGACATGGGGAACTAATGCGTGAACACGGAGGACTCTTGACTTGGTTTGATGACAGGAGAACAGAAGAGACTGGATGTTCTTTATTGTGTCACAACCTGCGAGAAAGACTGCTTTCCTCAAGGGATTACTTCCTGAAAACAACCTTTCATCCATCCATCCATCCATCCATCATTCACCCAGACATCAATCTACACATCTGTCCACACATCGATCCATCCATTTATCCTCTCACACATCTGTCCATCCATCCTCCCTCTCCCACATACCTGAGATGAGGTGTCAGTAGGACCTCCTTCCCCTTGGTAACCCCTGGCACTGTCTCCTAGGAGACTGCATGCTGTTACCAAGCCGGATACCATTTAAAAAAAGTCAGGAGGAGGAAATGTGACAGGTCTGCTTGAAAATGGCCTGAAACCTTCCATGGCTGCTTCCTCGGCCGTCGCGGCAAAAAGGACAAATCAAGACGTGTTTCTATGTCAAAGCAACAAGTAGCAAAACTGGCCGACCTGGTGCATGCTGCCATCTACTGTACTGGCAGTCTACTGGATTGCATGAGCGACTGTATGACATAATTCCTGATGTAAAAGCTGACCAGCAGGTTAGCAGCGAGGTGGGAACCGTCACAAAGTTGATGCCTGCTGTGAAACCAAGGCGACAGAGAATGTCAGTTTCGACACTCTTGAAAGTGTCCTGGCTGTATCTCAAAGGCTGAGCCATAAAACATGTTTGACTCTGACCGTGGATGAGCGTTGGGGCGGTTTTGAAGCTGCGCTGCAGGAATAAAAACAGAAATGCCAAGAACACAGCTGACACTTTGAGAAACCATCTGTTTTTCTTCTGCTCTTGTTTGGCCAGTTAGACATAGACATAAAATGCAGACGTGAACAGAAAACGTTGGAATGCATGTCTGGGAAAATGGTGGACTTCAAAATATCAACCCAAAATACAAAGCAATTTTCAAATTACATTTTAATGTGCAGTACACTTGGCTAATGTGAGCACTTCATACTACGCCTAAGGATGGTACACTTCCCGGGCATAGTACTGGTTCATGCATGAGCACAAGCACCTTCTCGGACGCAACGCCTAAAGCGAGAGCAGAACAATTCTTAATCCAAAAAGCCCAACAAAGTCATTAGAGTGTGTGTTGTGTTGTCAGTGTCGTTTTCCATCTCCTCATGTCTTTATGGATTTAGCTCTAGAAATAAAAGTCGATCCACTGAATGATGAACAACAGTCATTTTTAAAAAAAAAACATTTTAACTAAGTGATTAAGCGCAGGGGGTCATCTGTACTTCAACACGGTAAGCAGAAACTGGCTCTAGAGCGAGTGCTGCATAACTGTCAGTTCAGTCTTTCCCTGCCAAATATATATTAGTCACCACTTCAGTTCAAAACAAATTTCTTCTGAAAAAAAAAAGTCTTCATGACTTTGTGACGAAACCACAAAGGAGCTACATCAGTGCTGTTGTCTCATCACAGACCTTCACCGTGCACCTCCCACGGTGAAGGGCCGCGATCTGTATTCAGACCCTCAGATAGTGCGAGCGCAGAAGCGAACGAGGCGTCACGCCGCCTGAATCCCGGCAATGTTTTAATGACGAGCTGGCTGAGACTTTGTTCATCCAAGTCCGAGGGCCAAACATTGGAGCTGAAGGAAAATCCGCTCCAAACAGATGCCTGCACACTGTGCCAAAAAAGACAAAACACACACACACGCAGGCACGCACGCAGGCACACAAAGACCGGAGTGAGTCACGCAGCAGCCAGTGGCGATGAACTGTGGACAGACTGACGGATGGCGTCGTGTTTGGCCGACGGCTCTGTCAGCCTGTCTGACTGTCTTTTTACCTTTGATCTGTATTTAAATCAGTTATCGACTGTTGTCACTAAAAGGGAGTTTTTGCTTTGTTCTGTCCTATTGTTTAGTGTTACTGAGATTTCAATAAGGAAATCTAAGTCGTCCATCAGGCAAAACTCCAGTGCAGACCTTTTCCCATGACTGAGACCTCCTCCCCTCCCCTCTACCACCACCACCACCACCCACATTTGCTTGGTCCATTTTAAATAACATCGACTGAAGACCATCCATTGCCAGGTTCATTATCAGATGCACATGTGAAAAGAATCCAGTGGAGAGACCATCTTCTTTGTGTGTGTGTGTGTGTGTGTGTGTGTGTGTGTGTGTGTGTGTGTGTGTGTGTGTGTGTGGCATGGATGTGACTATTTAAAGTCATGAGCCTCCAGGCAGAGTTTACACCCACGGTTTTTCCTTCTTTTCTCAAAAGCCAGGAGCTAAAAATCTTTCTTTAGCCAGCACCAACACCAGCACCAGCACCAGGAGCAGAGGCAGAGGCAGAGGCAGAGCCGATAAACAGCCCTCAGAAATCCACACAATCCGCAAGCTTGATTTGATCTGGAGTCCGCAGTCCCTTTCATTTTCTTTCCATTGTGTCAAAGAGTGAAAAGAGCTCATCTGAACTCGAGAAGTCACTCGTTCTGTGTTTTGCGGCAGATGGAGTTTCAGAAAGCTACCACGATTGTTTCAGCGGACATTAGATTTTTTTTTCCCCCTCCGGTGCAACTCGATTAATGTTGTTTTTAGGAGCAGAAAACATTTGGTTGTACACAAATTCTTAAAACAGTTTCAACTTTCAAGTCAAATGCCCAATCTATCCCAATAAAGAATATTTGATTTTTATTTATTTCAGTTGGAAGTGATACACTATTGTGATTTATTTACCTATCCAGCTGTATCTGTGTGTAAAAGAGGTGATAGGAACATTTGTTAAGGGGCGGGTCTTTTAGTCCAGTGGAAGTGCAATTGGACAAAAGAAACCAGTCTTTTGTTTCACTTCCTGCCAGTATGACTGGTGTCACCACTTGAGGACAGCGCCATGAATGCGCCAGGGTATGAGTTAGAACTTGTAAGAATCGTTTTCTTCTTGTAACGGAGACAAAAAAAGAAGCTTTTATGCATAATTTCCGCATTCTCCAGAACCTGCAGAACTTGTATTATTCTTCACTTTTTCCCAACCTCTAAATTTAAAAACCATATTGGCTGGCTGCAGGAACCATGTGAATTATTTGTACGAAGTGGAAGAATCTTCACATTCCCCACTGTGAGAGAAGAGACAGCAGGGGGAGCCGCACATCAGACTGGCTCTTGGTCCAAAACTGCACATCTTTGGCTATGTCTCGTCTTTGCTGAGCTGAGCCGCTGCTTCAGGGTGATGGGACGACAGTCACTGGTGTGGAAAACCAGCCAAGACAGCAGGTGAGAGGGGTGACGGAGGGAGCACTGCGGCCCCTTCATCATAAAGGTCGGCGGCGGCTCCTCTTCGGTGGCTGCTGATTAAAACCATCATTTACATCCAAGAAAAACTTAACCGGAGGCCCCAGAATGATAGTTTGGAGGAAATCAGGTCATCAGACAGTTACGAGGCAGCGTTGGGCTTTTTGCTGCGCTGCTGCACACACTTTCATGTCTGCCATGCACAGGCTGATTAGAAAAATAAGGAAGGAGATTTCTCAGAGTCTCAGAAAAGCTACAAATGAAATCCATTAATAAGAGTCATCAGAACAAAAACAGCCACTGACTTGTGGCAAATCTTTGTTCATGTGTGGTTGCATCGTGGTTTTGGCAGATGGTCAGCAGCCACATCTGGCTCAGGTTAAGCTCCTGGTTCATCCTCTTGGACGTCCTCTGTTAATTAATTGTAATTGCCCTGTTCCCTCCAGATGCCGGAGAGCATCGCAGAGCCGCAGCCAGGTTGCTAACGGCGACTGAGTCGTGCATTGTTGAGGAGGCTCCTTCACAAGCCGCCGTCTCCCTCTTCGTGGATGCAATCAGCTGCAACAGGCCCCCGACGATCAGGTGGAAACAGGTGATTAAGTGTCTGTTGTCTTGACGGAAGCAACGACTGGAACTTTAATCGTCCTCAGTGACGCGTGGCTGCTGCAAACACGCAAAAATCCGACACTTCAATTATGAATTTTAAAAAGAAGGTGAAAAGAACGAGACGGATGCAGCTGCACCAGGTGGAGGAACTTTTGTTCACTGTTGCTGGAAGAGCTAATGGCGCTCGAAGAGATCACTATAACAAACAAAAGGAGCCAAAAACCTGCATTTCCTGAGTCCACACAAACAGTAAGGCCAGAGTTTTTACTGAAGATTGTCTCTGCTTCAGTGACCTAAATACATGGTAGACAAGCAGAAGCTTGTGTGAGGAGCCCAGACGGCCTAGGCTGAAGATCTTCACCTTTTCCCTCAGTGCTGCTTAAATCATTAATCAAGCATCTGTGTGTCCACCCGGCAGCTCCGAACGTACAGAAACAGCCTGCGTGTCGCTGCTGGCGCTTGACTTCTTGATTGTGCGTGCTGAATAGAACATTATGGACCGTTTCTTTCGTCTTCTCCAGCGGAAAAGCCTCCAGTGTTGTTTTTCTTCCTGCCTCGTTAGCTGTAACCGAAGCTGATTTGATGGTGTCGTGGGGAAATCAAGACAGGTTGAGAAACGACACTTCAAAGTTGCAAATCTTGAGCGATTCAGCCGCCAGTCCAAACAATGAGCAATTTCCCCTCTGAACTCTAAACAATTCTGTTTCCCTTTTCTCAGCCAATCACAGCATTGTCTAAGCTCCATCTGAACCCTCTCCAGAGACGAGAATTACGTTTTTCAGAAAAAAAGCCAACCTATACTAAGAATGAAGTAGGGAGGCGTTCTCATAGCCTCGCCTCGCCTCGCCTTGCCACGGTGCGGTTGTAGAGCGTCCTCACTGGACGCTACATGGTTGTAGGGGGCGCCGTTTTGGTACCTCAAGCGCTCAGGGTCCAAGCGAGACGAGGCGAGTTTAGTGGTGACGTAGCGACGAGCAGGGAACTGGATTGGCTCAGTGTCCTCGTCGATTTTATCGACGCCAACTCCTTCGACACGGAACTTCCGTGTTCGCGAGTGTGTTCAACCATATTTGGCAATGCCGAAGCGCTCGGAACAAATGCAGTTGCTCCTGCGTCAGGCGCGTTAAGTTAGGGAATCCGAGGAGTCTTGAGACGGGAGGAAATACGTGCTGTGTCTCAATTCAGGGTCTGTATCCTTGAAGTGCGCATTTTGAAAGGAAGTTGCATCATAGCACTGCGCAAAGGCTTTTCCCAATTCCTAAGGGTGCTTAGGACGCTCAAAATGCGTACTCGGAAATACACTGTTGTTTTAGTCGATTCCAAGGATGCACCACTACTATCCTTTGCGTACTTATGTTTCCCATGATGCTTTGCGTGCTGCTGCAAAGCATCGTGGGATCCTGGGAAGTCAGCTGAAATTAGCGGCATGTACTGGTAAAGACACAACATATAAATTTAAATATTGAAGTTTCATATAAAGTATCCTGTTTTTAACGTAGGATTTTACTTATTTGATCATCAAACAGCATCGTTAGATGGCGAACCAATGGTTAGCTTGATACTATAAAAATGTCACTTCTGGGGTTGGCCAGCAGGAGGGAACGGCGGTGACGAAACGAGGAAATACGCCGAAGGCTAGACCGTCCCGAGTGGTTACCGGGGAGGCGGGGTTTTGTCCGTCCTTCTAGGCTGGGAACTCGAAGAACGCTTCCTTCAGACGGAGGACACTCGGTCTCAAGGGTGCAGAACCTGAATTGAGACACAGCAACGGATTCGTCGAGAGGACGTCGCTCTTCGCCGCGAGGAAGCCTCGAACACCGCGGCATTTAACAAAGTTGTCCTTGGCTCGCTAGGGCAGCTATTTTAAATAAGGAGGCGTGTTTAATGTCTGTTTTTCTGTTTGTTTGTTTTTAGATAAATAAATGCTATTTCCCGTTGTATTTGTCTCGTGTTTACTTTTGGTGAAAATATAAAGGTTGAACTACACCTTTACTCTCCCAGAAAACGAAACAAGAAATTATGAATGTTGCCTGCATAAATGATCAACTGTGACTTCAGTGAGGGAAACTGTGCAACCACAGACCGAGCAGCAGGTATGAAACAACTTCTACTTTGTCCATCGCTGCGCTGTCGTGTATCGCACAGAAATAATGCCGTCGAAAACATTGTCCCGCTTTACCGCGTCTACTCCGCCCATGGTCTCGTGATCCGGGCGCCAATGAGAACACAATCGAACCGTGGTGAGGCGAGGCGAGGCGAGGCGCGGCGAGGCTATGAGAACACGCCCTAAGAGGAAGAGCTGAGAAATAACGCGGCTGTAACAGTTTCCTTCTAATCTTGTGGAAATGGTCGTGTATAAACGCAGCGGGAGGGAAGTTCTGCGCTCAGCAGTGGGACTGTGACAGAGCGTTGTGCTTTATTCTGGAGCTCTTTGTTGCTGCTTGCTGACAGTGAAGTAAAGGACACAGAGTCCAATTAGAGCTCCGCAGGGCCACGATTCTCAGCTCTGTGTCCCATCTTCACCAGGAACCCAGTTTATCTGAAGGTTCTAATAGCACTGAGAGGCTCCTCACTGTTGCTGTGGACATTTTAGTTCTGCAAACCGGGTTCAACCCAGTATTTTCCATGTCAGTTCTTTTTTTTTCTCTCTTTTTCAAAGACTTCATGGAAATTCAATGTCTGTGGACGCTGCGGTGTGGTCATTTCCATCATGGCAAGACAAGATCAGAAAACTAAAGGGACTCTTTGAAGATTTGAAGATTCACAAAATCTATGAAGAGGAACTCAAACTTCAGGAAACCATTCAACGGAAGCCCTTCAGAAGACTGAGCTGCTCTTCACTCAGGTGACAGGTCACGACCTGCTCTCAATCTGGCAAAAGGAGGCAAAAAAAAAAACGTTTTGGTGCCTGTTTAAATCGTGCCCCCCCCCCCCCCCCCCAAACATTGTGTGGCAAGTGGAGAAAGGTGCACAAAGGCCACGATGATGATAAAGAATGAAAGTTTCAAGTCCTCCCACGGCAGAGTTGTCCGTGTTGCTGCAAAACTCTTCAGCGGTTTCATTAGAGAGACGGACACGTTCATCCGTCTCAGCGTCTGTTAAATCCCAGAATAATCTTCCTTGGTACGTCCGTCTGCATAATGTGTTTACATCATCCTGATGTGTCGGATCAGTTCGACTTATTTATTCCTTCAGATTCACTCATCAAGTTCTGTTTCCTCTGTTGACTTTCAGACGCTCAGCCTCCAAACCTCTTCCTGCTCCTGTCAGCTCCAACTGACGCCTCAATTTTAGCAGCAGCGCAACATGTTTACGTGCAGATTCTTTTTTGTTTGCATGTGCTTGCATAATTTTTCGCTGGCTCACCGTAACTGGCCGAGCAACTTCCGTCACAATAAGCTATCCAACCATGTGAATTCATAGGGATTTTTTTTTTAGTGCCGTTGTTGAAAAAAGTAGCATGTTAATGTAAAGTTGCTGTAAAGCCTGAAGAATGTAGATGGAGATTTTGTCCTACGTAGTGCATAGTTTTATTGACAGCCTGGATGTGAGGAATGAGAAGAATGTATGAATTATAATCGACGCAGCTGTCACTATGGATGCACAACCAGCCATCAGCATCGGTAGCCTGCCAGTCAGGCTGCGAGTCGCTGGTCTGCTAATGAGGCCTGTCAAAGCCGAGAGCGAAAGTTTACTTCTCTGATGGTCCGAGTTGACAAATCACCCGGCCTTCAGACGACGCTGGCCGGGCTTCTTCACTTTGAAAGGTCCTCGCTGGAAACCACAGAGGAGGCATTCGGCTTCCCCGCTCAATCTGTAGAGTAAATTAGCGCAACACCTCCGTGAAAGACAGTGGATGCGGGCCTATTTTTAAACATAAAACACGTCTTTCATCATCCGATGCCAAAAACAGCCCCGGCAATTAACACGCTCCCCTTCAGAGTGCTTGAAGGGATTTAGTGTTCCTTTGTGCCGTCGGCCTTTCTGACGGAGCTCAAAATGAAAAGGGAGGATTTAATTTACAAGGACACCTTTGTGTGTTTTGGATTAGCATATATTCCAGCGAGGTCACGGCTAAAGAGGCTGGCTGAAAGGGCCTGATTACTACTTTCACTTGTGGGGAGGGTGGGTGGAAGGTGGGGGACAGTAAACAGGATGCGGTGGCAGAGCTACTGGATGTCACCTCTGATCACGGGAGGGCAGATTCCCACAAGTGGCATGCATTAAACACACACACACACACACACACACACACACACACACACACGGATCATCAAGCTTCTACTAGCCATGGCGCTAACAGCTATGCACATCCAAAGCAGACTCCATCCAGAACACCATCCACCTTCTCTGCTTTTCTTCTGTGTCTTCTGTGTGGAATTCCTGATCTCGGAGCGACCGAATTGCCAGTTAAACGACGTGAGGAGGGGTGGCAGCCAGTGTATTTTTGGTCATCCGGCTATTTATTAGATCCCCCTCATCTGTATTCCGGGCAACACTCAGACGGTGTCAAGTATATGATGATTGCGTGGCGGTCAGAGAGTCTCGGTTGTGCAGTCAGAGTGATGCCGCTGAGCCCAGCGATGGGAGTAACAATGGGAGTAATGGTCTACGACCCACACTTCTCCACGCTTAACGATAGGATTGAATTCACTCGTCTCACAGATTGAAAAAGCTGTTTCAACGCTCGTTCCTGCAGCAAAATTGTACTTCTTCCCTTTGCTAATAAGGAAAAGATGAGCCGTTAAAGGCTAAATATTTCTCTGCTAAAAGGTAAAACTGTATTACTATGTTTGCCTTTAATGCTCTTACTTGGGAAATCTTAAGGATTAAAAGTGCTGAGCACTAACACTTTTGTTCGCTAATGGAAATAAGTTTTAAAAAAAGAGAAAATGCATGTCATCTTTATTCCTGTGCGCCACTTAAGCGGATTTGACTTCAACCAAAGTGGGTGTAACAATTAAAAATGTGACCTCCGAAGAGATGGCTGCAAAAAAGAGAGACATTCAGCAAAAAAAAAAAAAACAACATCAAAGTTCTGAGTCATCGTCTGCCCTGCCGAACTTCAGAACCTGCAAGCAGCCGACAAACTGCTCGGTCCTGATTTTACTGCAGCCGTGAACGTCTCTGTTAATCTCACGCTCGGCAGCTCGACGCGGAGCGACTTTTCCTCCTCAGAGACGAAACAAAAGCTGGCGGGCATGTGTAAAACGCAATGTTGGCCCGTTAACCGGTGACGTGCGATGGTTTGAAGGCAGGTACTGAGAGGCTCTCGGCCTAGACGTCCACTCACCTTTGCAGCAAGACCATCAACGCGAAATGAGATGTTTCACTTATTGCAGGTCCATCAGCGCTTTGATGGACCTTCAGGAGGGTTTGGCCTGAGTAGAGAGATACAGGTGAAGTGATGACCCTTCCCTTGCACTTCATGTATGGGCATCTACTCACATGCAGTGTACCACTCTGTGCCAGTAAGTCTTTCCTCTCTGTGTCGAGTCGTGGGTGTTTCACCAGGGAGGAGAAACAGTCAGCAGGAGAGATGGGAGCTGTGACAAGAAGCCTCGCTGGAGGAAAATATTTTCAGGCCTGATGGGAAGGTTGGCAACATAAATGGTTGGCTGATGGACGGACTGGAAGATGATGGTGAGAAGCAAGAAGAGGGGTGGGAGAAGGAACATATTATGAAAGCATGATGTAGCCCCCGGCAGCACTAAATGCATCAAGAGTCGACTGGGATCAGGAAATTATGTTATTAGAGAGCGGTGGGAAGCAGGTTATTAGACATGAATAATTGCCCGTGTGTGGAACCAGTAATTTCCTTTTCTGAACGCGGGACCCAGAACTGCAGCATTGAGTTACTCAGACCAACCAGAGAGAGCACTCAGACGTGCTGGAGAGCTTTTTTTTTTTTGCTGTGGGATTTTATTCCTCACGTTCCTGGACCAAAACCTCCAACATATGGTACTTTTGGTTCCAGGAAGCTTTTCCACAGTCTTTTTAATCTTTTAAGCGATTGATCTCTGCAGCTGCGAATCGAAGCATGTGATCAAGTCAGCTTGACTTTTAGGAGATTTGACTTTGTTTCGATCAAGAAGAGGAAGAGACAATATGTGTTTCAATGTCCATCCTGACAGTCACTCGCTGCTTTTTTTTTTAGTGACTGATCACTGCTGTTATCAACCGTTTAGAGGTTCACTTTAGTGGTTCAGAAGATTCTCTTCTTGTCCCAGTCTGTCAGTGTTCTGGAAGTGGCTGCTAAGCTGTGGACGTTCAGCTCATCGTAACAGCGGGTTCAGTCTGGTGGCACTTTTTCCTCCGCGGTGTCGCACCACCGAGGCGCCCTCTCCTCTTCTCCCCCAGACGAGACCAGCTGTCAGTCACGGCTGACGGGCTCGCAGACGCTCAGAGGTCTTTAGGATTCCTAATTCTCCCGCTGTGAAGCTCGGGGTCTAATATCACGCTTCACAACACTCCTCGGGGCTCTTCGGCTGGATACCAGCCTCAGAAATCAGCCGGTCAAGCAGCCACTCAAGCGCTCAGTCGCTCGTTCAGCTCGGCAGCCGAGCGGCGGGGCCATTGTCATGCCCGGCAACACCCTGGGCGCCCCGACATTCACCGAAATAGTCAGCTCATCAGTCAGCGGAGCGGCGATGAGGCGGACAATCAAGCAGAGGAAGACTGGCGACATCGCCCCGCAGATCAAGAACAGGACACGTCTGTTTCATTTTGCGCGCAATACGGACGGCTAAATTTGCTGGAATGCTGGCCGAACAGCTGTCAGTCACATGTAATTATTTGCAGTCAGTTAATATAAGTATTATATTTTGAAACATTGCTTGTTTATCGCTACATAAACCAAGGCGTCTCAACGTTTGTAATGCCTCTCAGGCTTTATTTTGGAATATTTTGGCAGCAACGTAAACTGTTTATTATCTACATATAAACCCAAATACAGCGTAATGTGAAAAATTTACTGGGACCTGTTGATCCCGGGGGGGGGGGGCAAATAGCGAATGGATGGACAGCCATGGGGAACGTGGATGGCCATTAGTCAGTGAAAAAACACTGAAGCTTTAAGTGAACTTTGAAGGGGAACGAGGGTGGAATTTGCAGATCTGCTCATCTTGAGGCCAAACGATTTGATTTTAATTTGATGGTTGTTGTTAACCCTGCAAACTCACTCTGGCCTGCCTGAGGTTTCTTCCCTTTGAGACGCCTTTGGTTGTGTTTTAGCGGCGTACAAATAAAAGTTGATTGACTGATTGATTGAAATGATTTGTGGTTCTGACTTTGGATCTATTTTTTTTTTTTTTTTTTTTTTTTTTGCAAGAATTGAAGGTCTGTTGAGCTGAATTCCTTCAGGACTCCTTCATTTCCACTGTTGGCTGAGCAGCCACAATGCCTCCTGTCTGCACATGTCCTGGACACCTGAGCGGCTCAAACTCCTGTTTCCTCGCCGCATCGCCACAATAGGTCGGTGTCACATGTGGCCACAAATAGGCGTCTGCTGCCTCCTTCTCGGTGGGCAAAATGTTGGAGAAGAGTGCTGAGATGCATCCAGAAACTCTGGCTGCTAATTATTATCTGCATGATTAATTTCCTCTCTGCACTCAGATAGCAGATGATTTTGGCTCTGATGAATTTCTCCTCAACTTCTCTAATGAAGGAAGTGACTAGAAATGCTATTTTCAGGTTTAATGAAAGCTAATTTCCTTGTGGAATATTAAAAGGTCTTCATGGTAAAGCTCAAGGCAGCAAGTTTCTTAAATCCATAGATTCATTTGTTCATTTACACATTAAGACATAAGGGAAGCATTTTTTTTATTTTTTATTTTTTACTGCCATGCACTTTGCAAAGGATACATTACCATCTGCCTGTGATATTTGCTCATTTGATTCCCAGTAATCATGAAACAGACATTTTCAACTAAAAATGCAAACTACGCAGATTAAACCTGCATTGTTAAATTTAGTGTTGGCATGTCAACAGAAAAAAAAATATATTGCTCAATATATTGAACAAAATATTGCTCCATATATTTTTCACTTGTCCTTTTTTTCATAAATTGAACACCAGTACTGCTTGAAATTGAACACATCTTAAAATACTATAATGGTCCGAACTGACTGAACTGAACTGACTTTGTAAATGTGAGAGTGAACTGGACTTAATCAAACAAGTTGGCAGCAATTAGTGAGAAGTTTGTGCCGGTGAAGCCTGGCAGGAAAATCTCTCTGCAAAAATGAAACAAGTTGCTTGAGTAAATGTGCGAGGGGCACAAGAATTAGAAAAGAAACTGAAAACCTTTCTGAAATAAAACTGAAAAATGCTAGGAAAGTGAAAAGACAATTTTATACGTATACATATTTATATGTTTTCTTATATTCTAAACCTCTTTAAACCTCAAAACAGGTCATTTGATTTCAAGTCTTAATTCTGGCAGATCTATTGAAGAGCTCCAGTCTCAAAGGTTCAGCATGTCAAAGTATGACAGGCACAGGAAGCTGCTGCCAGCTTGAAAACAGCATCTGTGTTAGCGTGGATACTGCAGTGTAAACAGTGTTTTGAAATATTACAAGCATTTAAAAAAAAAAACGGTGTGCCATCTGTGACAAATTAGGAACAAAAGATGAGATTTGCATCGTATTTGAAGATTTTTGAGATTTATTTTGTCAAGGAGGTGAAAAAAAAAGACATTAGGAGGGCTGGGGGGCTACTCTTGAGATATTTGGTGATTCTAATTAAAGGAGGAAACATTTTCTTTCTTCCAAATCTTTTAAATTTCATCAGCCGCCAAGCAAAATTTTCGGATTTTGTTTAACTGAAATTTCATGCGTGGGACAGAAAATGACCAGCTGTTCTGGATTGACCCTTTTAGAGTCCTTCTGCTTGTGGCTGATAACCCTTTGAAGCACTGACAGGTTTTATACAGCCATTAAAAAAAAAAAGAAGATGAACAGTGACATGCGCTGCTACCTGTATTGGCTGCAAGTTAGTGTCCCTTCATACATGCTGCCTGCTCCAAGCCTTATAACGTGTGCTGGCAGGTTGCTGGATGTTTACAGGTGTCTGGTGATGTTTAATATTTCATCTCGGGTTAGCCTGTCAGTGTGTTTTAAGTGACACGAGCCGAGAGCACCGCCTCCACTGAAAAATGGATGTGCTTACAAGCTCCCCGGCTGGACCGCCTGACTAGAAACAAACAGCAGCGTTTGGTTTTTGACTTGAAATTGCTTTTAAAAAAAAATGCATGCGCAAAATCACATCCACAGCGTGTTGCCATGGTGTTAAACTGGTGGAGTTATACATGGCGACCATTACAAATGGGTATTTCTGTCTTTTATTATTTTATCTTTTATTGACATTTTCTCCATCAAGGCTGCGTGTTTCTCTCTTTATCTTGTCATTTCTGATGTCTTGCAGATCTTAGCTCATTTATTTGTATACTAGAATAAAAATAAAATATATGGTTTCTGTTCAAAGCAGTTTCCAAAGTTTGCCAGTTCCTAATTAATAACACATAACCACCTGTTGCTCAGGGAGCACAGCGTTGTTGAAAGTCAGTCAGTCGACTCTCCTCTTTGCAAGTGTTGTAGGTCCGAGCCTGTAAGCTGAGGGTGTGAAACTCTCATCTTTTTCTCAGAT